>NC_134695.1:33514372-34182497 GCF_050947455.1 Rhinoderma darwinii
ATCACCGGTGATCATCAGCTCTGTCCGACCGTATTAGCCATCAAAATCTTGTCAGGTATCAGCTGCAACCAGACGACCCACCCGCTGAGGCTTCGGAGAAGATGGCGGAATTGTAGTAATGTCCCGACTGTCTTCTACACTCTGCTTCCGAGATCCCTGAGCAGAGCGATGGGGTACATCCTTTGAAGTAGAGGGCTTCAAGCCTGCAATGGCCTCTTCCGGAGATTGAAACGAATCAAATGATCCATCCGAATGAAAAACTTTTAAAACCGCAGGGTACAGTAAAGCGAATTTCATCTGACGTTTGTATAAATCTGAGCAAATTTGAGAGAATGCTCGCCTTTTCTTCGTAACTTCCGCCGAGAAGTCTCCAAAGATGAGGATACGATGGCCTTTGTAATCTAATCCATCTTTTCTGTTCTTGTAGGATTTGAGCACAGACATCTTGTCAGAGTAATCTAGGTACTTTACAATTACTTGTCTCGGGCGATCTCTCATTGTATTCACCTCGCTACGATTATCTGGCTTTGCCGCACGCAGATCAGCTCCAATTCTATGCGCTCTTTCCACCCTGCATGGATGGTGAATGCCCAAAGCTGCCGGCAGATCCAGCTCACATAGACGTCTCAGATCTTTAGCTGGTACCGATTCCGGTAAGCCGACAATGCGCAGATTATTCCGTCGAGAGCGGTTCTCTAGATCTTCTACCCGCTCCCACAACTTCTTGTTCTCCAACCGTGCATCTCGTACCAGTTGTTGTACCTCAAGTCCAGAATCCACATCTTGAATCGCCGTTTCCAGCTTATCAAGACGTTCCTCATGCTGTGTCACCGAGGTATGCAGATGTGATAATGAGGTTTCTATCGTTTTAGACAAAGATTCCTGCAAATCTGGGGTAATTAACTGTGCCACCTGTAACGCCAGTTGCTTGTAATCAATGACACAAGATGTGTCACCCATGCCCTGTATTTGTGAGGAGCTGAGCTCCGAATGTTCAGGCAGTGCACTAGGCGGGACAGGCCCGTCCGCCATATTGGGCAGTTGTTCAGCCACGCGGCCTGATTTGCTTTGCGTCTTGGATTTCCCCATTACTGAGACAAATCTGTCCATGCACTCACCGGTCGAACGGGTACTGCGCCCGGAAGATGGCTGGATGATTTGTGCTTCCCCAGAGGACGTAAGTACGATCTGACAGGGAGATATGTGGAACGGAGGCAGGAGCGCTCTCAGGCGTGCATCTCTACATGCCGGGGCCGGAAGTCTCGAGACTTATTTTAATGTTTATTGTAAAAAAGGTGAATGTTTTTTTTTTTTTTTTTAAATTTAACAATACTTTGTTTTTACTTTCTTTTTAAACTTTAATGTACTGACATATATCGGATATATGCCAGTACATTAGCCTGTGGACGGATAGCACACCGGCAGTTGTTAGGACATACTTGGGTATGTCCTAACAACATGAAATATGGTAAGACAGCCCTGGTCTGTCAATAGACCCTGGGCTGTCTGCCCATATATGGTATGGCCCTCGATCGTGTCACAGGAATTCCTTGTGACGCGTTCCAGGGGCATCCCCCCTTCTCATTTTCTCCTGAATGCTGCAGTCCGCTGTGATCGCAGCATTCAGGGGAATAACGGCGGAGATGAGAGGTTGATCTCCGCCGTTATAGAGCGGGGCTGCGGCTGTGTAATACAGCCATTGCCCCGCTCCTGACAGGAAGTGCGCGCGCGGTCAGTATGAGGAGGTGCGGCTGGCGCTGCAGTAATGAGTGGCAGTTCAGGCACTGGAGACAGAACAAGGGGGTGTTTTGTACTGCGCAGCCACAGCCGCGCTCCCATACATTCATGTGTTACTATACTGAGCAGTGCGGCTGCGCAGCTCAGTATCGAAATACAGGCAATATCGGTATCGAACCGTTTAGGGATGCAGAGTATCGAAACAGTATCGAAGTTTCGATGCACCGTGCATCCCTAGTACCTACCTGCTACAATCCCCTTAAATGCGGTGATCCGTTAGGACAGTGCATACCGGGAACAGTTCAGTAACTGTGCGTCTTGGTGCGGGATGTAACCCCTTGCCAGGACGTACAGTTATGCCGTGTTACGCTAAGGGGTTAATGACTAAGCATTATTTTTCATTTTTGCATCGCCGCATTCCAAGAGCCATAACTTTTGTATTTTTTTGTCAGTGTAGCTATATGTGGGATTATTTTCTGCGGTGTCGTTTTCATTGGTATTATTTTAGGGTACATGGGACTTATTAATATATTTTTTTTGGGGGAGGAGTTTTGTGTTTTTTTTTTACACTTATAACATTACCACTTTTTATGGAATGTTTTTTTACTGTTTATTTATTTTTTTTATTTTTAATCGTTAATAGTATAAACTTTTTTTTTTTACTCCCATTAACTGAATTCACAATAATCTTCTCATCACTAATTTAGTGCCTTGGTAAACTTAGACAGTAATTGTTTGATATACAGTCAGTCCACACGTAATGGAATTGCTGCAGAAAGTTTCTACAGCGTTTCCGTTAAAACTAGCCGACATTCTGCTGTGGAAAAACCGCACAATTTCCTGCAGTTTTTTAATGCAGAAAATGGTGTGGATTTTGCTTTTTTTTTTTCCAATGCTGGGAGATGGTGGTATCCCCTCTGATAAACGCAGAAATTCTGTCCACTTTCCGCAGCAGGATTTGACATGCTGCGGTCCAAAAATTACGCACCGCAGGTCAATTTCTGCACAGAATTTTACGCAGCCTGTGGATGAGATTTGTTAAATCTCACCCACTTTGCTGCTACTGTATTCTGGTGCACTTTTTTTTGTCAGATTCCGGATGGAAAAAATGGGGCAATTCTGCAGCGTGTACAAGCCCTAAAACTGACAGGCAGTCTATTCGGATTTGCCTCCGGCGATTTTTCCATTGGAAACCTTACTTGCTTCGGTAATTTCAAGAGAGTAATAGATTTGCTTTGGCCACTCCATTCCTAGGACTGGCGAAATGGGCGCATCAATTCACATTACCTTCAAGTACAGCAGAGTGAAGAACCAGCGCCCTTAGGTTTATAAAAAGTTGTTCCCTGTTTATCTGCTACAGATGTAATACATGGATATGTTCAGTATTATCATGCATTTCATTGCTTTGTTTTTATTTCATTTCAGGCAGATGATGACCCAGTTATTGGATTTCATCAAATGTTTCTACTAAGGAACGTCCAAGATGTCTGGGTCTGTACAAATGACATGTTCCGGCTATCACTGCATAACTTTGGTTGAATTGCCTCAAGAGAAGACGGGATAATACCGATCTGCCCTTCAAATTTTTTTATTTTTAATTTTTTTTTGCGTTTACAAAGGATTCTCCATACACAGAACAATGCAAACACCATACACTGTTTATATTGAAAGTTATTACAACTGGGCATGAAAGTATTAAGCCTGAAGCGGCCTAGTTATTGAAGTGGCTAATGGTTGTATACTAGCCATATACACGTGTGACCTTTTTGGAGTTGTTTTGCATTTAACAGTGTCCAAGCATTTGGCTTATGAAAAGGATTGCTTTTTATGTAAGCTCATTTATCTAGTGATCCAAAGAAATTGGAAATAAAAGAAAGAAGGCCCCATTGTCTTGTCACTGGTTTCCTTATTAAGTTTATTAACTGGAAATACAAATCGTTTCACACTTGGGCCTCATGCACACGACCATATTTTTGCGGCCGCAATTTATCCACATTTTTGCAGCTAAATTGCAGATCCATACTTTTTTTTTTTATGGCCCCATGCACACGACTGGTTTACACAGATCGTTGCTGGTGATGCAAATCCGGACCGCAAATACTCAGGACAAGTCATTTTACAGACCAGATTTGCTGATTCACGAATACTGGTGAATTGTGGTGGATCCGTGAGTCCGGGTGACACGCATGCACAACAAGGGTTTTTTCCCATCCAACGGACCAGTGGCTTTGCGAAGCTCAAAACCAATACAGTCATGTACATGAGGCCTAACACTTATATTAGTAAACGTTATTCTTTGTCAATGAGCAAAGGATTGAGTCTCTGATGGAAAAAAAAAATATCAATGTGACAAACGTGTGTGTAACAGTCTTACCTTTTTCATTCCGTTTAGTTACATTAATGTCCATGGGTTATAGGTTAGATTAAAAACTCATCTGGCAAATGTGCACTGAAATATTACTAGTCCAGCGCTTTAGATGGCAACTAAAATGGTCTGTAAACTCTTAGTCTTGAGCAAATTTCCCAAGCCGATTGTCAGATTCCGTTCATTCTGAATGAATTTGTTGCGAATCAAAAAGTGTCCCGATAGACCTGTAATGTCGTTTGACACACTGAGGTAGTCTAGGACTGTATTTAACCCCTTTCAAGCGCTTTAATGCCAAGACCGCAACATATGAGTTGGGTAAATGGATGGTAGCCAGTGATAACAAGCAACATGATTAATAAGACACTGCACTGTCAGATTTTTATGTTTTTTGTTTTTTAAATCCTAAAAAAAAAACCTCAAAAAATGATCCCTGTTTTGAGGCAGATGTTTGCCGGTGTTTATAAACACACTGTGGTATTGAAAGAAGCAATGGCTTTTTAACAAGCATTACAAAAGTATTCCTTTTTTTGGGAGTAGCAATAAATTTGGTGTTTTAAAGTGTATATAAATGGCACTAGATTCAAGTATAATGGCGTTGTATAACTGCTTGATGCAGAATAATACATTTATTAGCAATTCGATATGTGCAAAACAATGAGTGACGTCTATCAGCAGGCAGCGGCATGCTATCCGCACTGGATTTAAAATATCTATTTATTTGAAAAACAGTTGTCACCTGACTGTAGTATAAGGTTTATACAGTGGCACATGATTAGCACCAGAATTAAAGGGGTTTTCCAGTCCCGAAAAATTGTTGGCCTATCCTCGGAATAGGCCATCAGTAGCTTATTGGTTGGGGTCAGACTGCCGAGACCGCCACCAATCAGCTGGTTTGAAGGGGCCGCAGCACTTGTAGGAGTGCTGCTTCCCTTTCATTACGGTGACTGTTCGTATTGTGAAATGCCGACACTGCAGTAGCGACGGTCCGCAGTATTACATCCTTCTCCCATTCACTTAAATGCAAGAAGGTTGTAATAATGTGAACTACCGCCACTGCTGTTTTGGCGGTTCACAATACGAGCATTGACTGGAATGAAGGGGAAGCAGCGCACATACTAGCACTGTGGCCTCTTCAAAACAGCTGATCGGTGGGTGTTCCAGCAGCTATTCATGGCCTATCCTAAGGATAGGCCATCAATTTTTAGGGACTGAAAAGCCCCTTTAATAAAGATTTCTAAATGATGTGATGAAGATTGGTGATTCACAAATTAATGTTAGAATTGTATAGCTGTAGCAGTACTCATTCACAGCAATATCTGCCTGCTCCTGCCGAACACTCTGATTTTAGAGAGCCAATCTATCAAATTATTGTAATTCTAATGATCGTCTTCTCACTGCTGACATGAAAAATATATGGGGACGACCGATCGTACTAAAAATCGCTTGTCCCATTACGTAACCCGGCATTGCGCCATATGGAAGGAGCAAATGAGCTGCCTCGTTGATCGATGCTCGTTTTCATGGCCTATATTGGGCTGTGTACTAGGACCTTAAGGTTAAGAATACACTTTCATAGCGTGATCTCGCGAGATCACGCTGTGCAGCGATTAAGTCCCACTCAAACTTTACCGAAGTGTCGGGATTGTGAATAGACATCGCGTCCTGGCTGGAGGTGATGTGTATTCACGGTCAAGACGCTTCCGTAAAGTTAATGTGGGTGTATGTGACAGCACAGCATGCTCTCACTAGATCACGCTGTGCGGAGTACAAATTAATATGAATGGAGAGAAGTGTATGATGTCGATTGGTCAGCGTCACACACTTGTCTGTACAACACCCACTTGGTCAAAAGTTAAACATCCAGTTGGGCATTAAGAAAGTAATTAGCATAAATCTAAAATTGCTCATAACTTCCTCAAAAATGATCGTTTTTCAAAATAAAAATCACTTCTCTGCATTACAGCGCCGATCACATTGTGTAGGAGATAGGGCACTTAAAGAGGCTCTGTCACCACATTAGAAGGACACGGCCAGGCTTCATGTTTTTCATATTCATTTATTCCTCCACCGCCTTTCAAAAGCCTGAGGGCTTGTTTTTTGCGGGTCAAGTTGTAATTTTTCTTGACACCGTGTATTGTACCGTATAACGGTCCGGGAAGCTGAAAAAAAAAATACACGTGGGGTGAAATGGTAAAAAAAACAGCAGTTATGCACAATTTTTTCCTTTTGTTTTTTACATCGTCCATTAGGTGGTAAACACAAATTCACCTTATTCTATGGGTTGATACGATTTGGGTGATAACTATTTTTTTTTACCACTTTTATATAAAAGAAAAATCTTTCCTGGGAAAAATGTAAATTGTCACCATGAGAGCATAACTTTTTTTTTTTTCAGTTGAGTGATGTGAGGGCTTTTATTTTTTTTGTGGGGAGAGTTGTAGTTTATACGAATACCATTTTGGGGTACTTGTGACTTTGTCATTCCTTTCTATTCCGTTTTTTTGGAGAGGGAAAGTGACTAAAACACAGCAATTTGGGAGAAAATGAATTATGTATTTTTTAACGGCGTTCACCGAGCGGGTTATATAACGCTATATTGTGATAGTTCGGACTTTAAAGGATGCGGCAATACCAGTTGTGTTATTTTATTTTTTTAAGATTGCTTTAGGTGAAAAAAATTGCATTTTTTTCTTTTAAATGTGGGAGACACAGAGACTGACTGAGAGACCAGGTGCCTGGATGGACCGCGAGACTGGACAGATCGCAAGACCGACCGGACGACTTACGGATGGACTGCTTGATCAAGAGAGAGACTCTAGGGGACTTGAACCAGTGATCGTTGGATCGCATGCATGATATACTGCAATACTAATATATTGCAGTATATCGCTATACTCAGTCTCCTTTGGAAGCCTTTCAGACGCAGGGCTTCAAAGGAGTACAAAGATGGAAGACCTGGGGGCCTTCATTAGGCTCTGACGATTTAAGTGCAAGGGTTGTAATTGACCGTGGCATTTAAGGGGTTAAACAGACGGAATCAGTGATGTTTTGTTCTGCTTGTAAGGTGTTGGCTGTATGACGCAACCATCACCCGCTAAGTATGGAGTGAGCTCCGCCTGTGAGCCCCCTCCACGCTTCCCCTTAACAGCTGTCGCGAACATGTGTTTCTTGTAGTTAAAAATTGTCTATACAGACACCTTGGCCTTGTTGCCTATAGCAACCGACTACAATGCAGCGTTCATTTTTCCAGAGTAATTTTATCAAATTAAAGCGGAGTGCTGGTTGCTATAGGTATTAAAGACTGTTTTTCTGTTACAGGTTTGACAAATTAGACCCAGTGTAAGGTTATGGAGTTGCCGAAGTTGAAAAAAAATACACCGGTTCATCACGTCCAACCTATAAGCCTCCAGTGCTGATCCAGAAGAAGGCAAAAATCCCTACAAGGCGAATGCCATGTGGCCAAAATTAGGGGAATTAATTCCTTCCTGACTTGAATTATGGTAATCAGAATAAAATCATGGATCAACATCCCATCTCCAGAAATATAGTAACTTGTTATATATATTTATATATATATAGACAAAAGTATTGGGACACCTACACATTACACCTTCAGGAGCTTTTAAGACATCCCATTCTAAATCCATGGATGTTAATATGGAGTTGGTACCCCCTTTGCAGCTAAAACAACCACTTTTCTGGGAAGAAATTGTAATGCTTCATCCGACCATGAATAATTGTACTGGTCCTTCTTGATGAATTAGAATATCCTCAAAAAGTTAATTTTATATCCGTAACTTAATTCAAAAAGTGAAACGCCTATATTATATAGATTCATTACACACACTGATCTATTTCCAGCATTTTTTTATTTTAATGTTGATGATTATGGTAACTGGTAATGAAAACCCAAAATTTAGTCTCTTCAGAGAATTAGAATATTATAAAAGCCAGTTTTCAAAAATTATTTTTAAAACCAAAATGTTGGCCTGCTGAAAAGTATGTCCAGTATATCCACTCAATATTTGGTTGGGGCTCCGATTCTTCATTAATTCATCAATGTGGCGTGGCATGGAGGTGATCAGCCTGTGGCACTGCTGAGGTGTTATGGAAGTCCAGGTTGCTTTGATAGCGGCCTTCAGCTCGTCTGCATTGTTGGGTCTGGGGTCTCATCTTACTCTTGACAATACCCTATAGATTCTCTATGGGGTTTAGGTCAGGTGCGTTTGCTGGCCAATCAAGCACAGTGATGACTAAACCAGGTATTGGTACTTTTGGAAGTGTGGGCAGGTGCCAAGTCCTGCTGGAAAATGATCTCAGCATCTCCATAAAGCTTGTCAGCAGAGGGAAGCATGAAGTGCTCTAAAATTTCCTGATCGGCGGTGGCGCTGACTCTGGACTTGATATAACACAGTGGACCAACACCAGCAGATGACATGGCTCCCCAAACCATCACTGAGGAAACTTCACGCTGGAACGCAAGCGACTTGGATGGATGCCTCTCCACTCTTCCTCCAGACTCTGGGACCTTGATTTCCAAATGAAATGCAAAATTTACTTTAATCTGAAAACAGGACTTTGGACCACTGAGCAACAGACCAGTCATTTTCCTCTTTAGCCCAGGTAAGACGCTTCTGACGTTGTCTCTGGGTCATGAGTGGCTTGACACAAGGAATGCGATAGTTGTAGCCCATGTCCTGGATACATCTGTGTGTGGTGGCTCCTGGAGCACTGAATCCAGCCACAGTCCACTATTTGTGAATCTCCCCCAGATTCTTGACTGGCCTATTCTTGGCAATCCTTTCAAGGCTGTGGTTATCCCTGTTGATTTTGCACCTTTTTCTACCACACTTTTTCCTTCCTCTCAACTTTTAATATGCTTAGATACAGGACTCTGAACAGCCAGCTTCCTTAGCAATGTCCTTTTGTGGCTTAACCTCCTTGTGGAGGGTGTCTTCTGGACAACTGTGAAGTCCGCAGTCCCATCATTGTGTAGCCTACGGAACCAGACTGTTGGACCATTTAAAGGCTTAGGAAACCTTTGCAGGTGTTTTGTGTTGATTAGCTGATTAGAGTGTCACACCATCAGTCTACAATCTTCAACTTTTACTCAATATTCAAATTTCCTGAGACACAAAATTTTGGGTTTTCATTAACTGTTAGCCATAATCTTCAACAATAAAAGAAAAAATGCTGGAAATAGATCACTCTGTGTCTAATGAATCTATATCATATGAGTTTTACTTTTTGAATTGAATTACTGAAATAAATTAAGTTTTATGTAGTTATATTCTAATTCATTGAGAAGGACCTGTATGTTTCCAACTTTGTGGGAACAGTTTAGGGAAGACACTTTTCTGTTCCAGCATGACTGTGTCCCAGTGGACGGAGCGAGGTCCATAAAAGGCATGGTTCGGTGAGCTTGGTGTAAAAGAAGTTGACTGGCCCGCACAGATCCCTGACCGCAATTCCATCAAACACCTTTGGGATGAACTGGACTGGAGATTGCGAGTTAGGCCCTCTCGTCCAACGTGAGTGTCTGAACCCACAAATGCTCTTCTGGATAAATGGACAAAAATAACCACAGACAAACTCCAAAATTGTGCAGAAAGCCTTTTTCAGAATAGTTGAAACTGTTTGAGCTGCAAAGGAGGGTCCAACCACATGTTAATCTCTTCCCGCGCCATGACGTACTATTGCGTCATGGTGGGGGAGGTTATGTTTGAAGCGGTACGCAGCGGGTGTCCGCAGTGTTTTACAGCTTACACCCGGGTCTAACTGCCAGGAACAGCGATTGTGCTGTTCCTGGCTGTTTAACCCCTTAGATGCTACGATCGTGCTTGATCACAGCATCTAAGACACTACAACCAGGTGGTGCCCCACTCTGACAGCTCACCCCCCCCCCCCTCCAAGTGATCAGAGGGCGTCAATGGCTGTCATGGCAGCCCAGGATCTTAATAAATGCCCCCAGAGCTGCCTGTCTTAAATCTCCTGTTGAGCTGTGGCTCTGGCATGGCTTAACAGGAGCCTGTAAAAATGACAATATACTGCAATACATTCGTATTGCAGTGTATTGTACCAGCGATACACTGGTTCAAGTCCTGGTCACTGGTTCAAGTGACGCCATCGATGGAAAAATAAAGACATTATGGTTTCAGAATGTGGAGACAAAACATACATTTTATTTTTAACAATTAGTTTCTTCCTTGTAAAACATAAAAAAAATATACGTTTGTTATTGTCGTAATCGTATTGACCAGTAGAATAAAGTTAACATGCCATTTTACCGTATGGTGAAAGCCGAAAAAATAAAACCCCTCAAAAGATTGAGGCATGGCTGTATTTTTCCTATTCCACCCCACAAAGAATTTCCAGTTTCCCAATACATTATATGGTTCAATAAATGATACCATGAAAAACTACAACTCGTCCTGCAAAAAACAAACCCACATATGGCTATATCGACTGAAAAATTAAACAGTCATAGCTTTTGGAATGTGGGGAGGAAAAATTGAAAACGAAAATCCCAAAAATGGCTGGGTGATTTTAACCTCCCTTACCCCTCCTGGATGTACTATTAGGTCATGGTAACTGTATAGTTCGTGCTCCATGACCTAATAGTACGACACATGCAGGAGCTGGGACAGCTGCGGTCTCGTACAGCAGTTGCCGCAGCTCCTATCGCGGGGACCGATCGCTATTAACCCCTTAAAAGCCGCGTTCAATAGCGATCACGGCTTTTTAGGGGTTAAACCTCCATCGACGGCCCGCTACATGATAGCGGGCAGCGATGGTTGCTATGACAACCGGACGCCTAATAATGGCGTCCGGCTATGCCATCTACGGGAGCCTAGTGGGTCCTGAAAAAGTCAGGACCCACTATGCTTGCTGTCAGTGAGTAGCTGACAGCTCTAATACACTGCACAACACATGTAGTGCAGTGTATTAGAATTGTGATCAGGGCCTCCTGCCCTCAAGTCCCCTAGTGAGACAAAGTAATAAAGTAAAAGTTTAAAAATTTGTGTAAAAATAAGAAAATAAAAGTAAAAATCCCCCTTTTTTCCTTATCAGTCCTTTATTATTAATAAAAATAAACTATACGTAATTGGTATCGCCGTGTCCGTAACGACCTAACCTACAAAATTATTTTGTTATTTATCCCGCGCGGTGAACGCCATAAAAGAAAGTAACATTAAACCATACCAGAATCACAATTGTTTGGTCACTTCACCTCCCAAAAAATTGAATAAAAAGAGATCAAAAAGTTGCATGTACCTAAAAATAGTGCTGATCGAAACTACAGTTAGTTACGCAAAAAACAAGTCCTCGCAAGGCTTTATTGATAGAAAAATAAAGTTCTGGCTCATAGAATAAGGTAACACAAAAAGAAAATGATTTTTTTTTTTTTTTTTTTTTTTTTAATAAACAGATTTTTATTGATCCAGTATACATCTAATCTTTACATACAGCAATGAAACATTGCAAACAAAGTATTGGGATAAGGATCACATTTTTTACAAAAAAAAAGAAACATACAAACAAAACTCTGGATCCAGACACGATAAATTGACCACATATTCGACTAAGGTAATCATAAGGGCAGATTCAGACGAACGTTGCGTTTTTGCGCGCGCAAAAAACATTTGACAGTTGCATGTGTCATCCGTGTATGATGCGCGGCTGCGTGATTTTCGCGCAGCCGCCATCATAGAGATGAGGCTAGTCGACGCCCGTCACTGTCCAAGGTGCTGAAAGAGCTAACTGATCGGCAGTAACTCTTTCAGCACCCTCGACAGTGAATGCCGAACACAATATAGAGCAACCTGTTAAAAAAAAAAAGAAAAAGTTCGTACTTACCGAGAACTTCCCTCCCGGCCGTTGCCTTGGTGACACGTCCTTGGTGACGCGCCTCTCTTGACATCGGGCCCCACCTCCCTGGATGACGCGCCAGTCCATGTGACCGCTGCAGCCTGTGCTTGGCCTGTGATTGGCTGGAGCTGTCACTTGGACTGAATTGTCATCCCGGGAGGTCAGACTGGAGGAAGAAGCCGGGAGTTATCGGTAAGTCTGAACGTCGTTTTTTTTTTACAGGTTCATGTTTATTGGGATCAGTAGTCACTGTCCATGGTGCTGAAACAGTTTAACTCTTTCAGCACCCTGGACAGTGACTATCTCCTGACGTCGCGTACCGGAAATTTTTTTCCCGGGTTCAGCCAAAACGAGTTCGGCCGAACCCGGTGAAGTTCGGTTCGATTATCCGGGTTCGCTCATCTCAAAGACACTCCATTTGGATGTTTGGAAACAGAAAAGCACGTGGTGCTTTTCTGTTTACATTCATCCTTTTGACAGCTGGTGCGCTGTTTCAGTCGGTTCGCACGCACCCATTGACGCACTTGGTTTTCACGCACCCATTGACTTCAATGGGTGCGTGATGCGCGAAATACGCGGAGATATTGAACCTGTCGCGTTTTGTACGCAGCGAACAAACGCTGCGCACAAATCACGCACTGTTTGAACTGCCCCATTGACTTCTATAGGGCTGTGCGTGGCGTGCGAAAAATACGCGGCCTGCACGCACGAAAATCACGCTCGTGTGAATCCCCCCTAAGAGTATGTCGGAGTAAGTAGAGTCAGTCCACTGATCCCATAAGGAAGTACGAGCGTAGGACCCTTGAATAGAGGCTAAAGCGCGTTCCATAACACAATTATTGTTAACATATAAAAACACTTCACTCATACTAGGCACTTTTGTAGATTTCCAGTATTTTGCAATCAATATTTTTGCAGATAGCAATACATGAAAAAGTACGTTTCTGACACCCGGAGAGAAATCCACCAATCCCACATGCAGTAGGGCTAGAGCAGGGGCGAGCTGAATGTCAACCCCTAAAAGAGATCGTAAGAAATGTTCTACTTGCTGCCAAAAGCTGGACAATACTGTACACTCCCAGAAAATATGGAGGATGGTACCCTTAGAAGTGAGGCACCTCCAGCACCTATCTGATGATGTTGGATATATTCGCGACAAACGACTAGGAGTGTAATACCACCTATACATTATTTTCCTAGACGCTTCCAAATGTGTAGCGCAATTAGAGAGAGAGGAAGCGAGATTGAAAGTGGCTTCCCAATCCTGCGTACTTATAGGGATTCCCAGATCTCTCTCCCAATGCCCCAGACAAGGAAATTCCTCCCGAAGCAAACCATCACACAATACCTTATACATTTTTGATATCCCTTTGCATGTTTTATCCAGATTAGTGAATGACAATTCAAAAAGCGTTTTAGGGGAATCAATCAGAGGAGGCAATGTACTCAACAAGTGATGTATTCTAAGGAATTTATAGAAGTCCCTACGAGGTATGTTGTACTTCAGACATATATCATTAAATGCCATTAGATGAGTTCGCTCCATAATGTCAGAAATACACTCAATGCCGGACAACAGCCAATTTTGGATATCAATATCAGGTATCAGAAGCGGAAGCAGTCGAAGAGGAAGATCAGAAAATCTCACCGGGATTATAGGGTGAATAACAGTAAATTTTTTCCAGACCTGGAGCCCTGCATCAATCGTTAAAAAAGAAGATTTAGATATTTTAGCACCAGTGGACAATAGCCACATGCGCGGCTACAGAAGATCCATCAAGTAATTCCTTTTCCATAGAAATCCACGTTTCATAGGAACTTTAGTCTTCCACATTCTGGCTTGATCCAAAATTGCTGCATAATAATAATGAGCCAAGTTCGGGAGACCCAAACCCCCTTTAATAATTGGCTGGTATAATACCTCCGCAGCTACTCTAGGGCGGGAGTTTTTCCATATATATTTATTAATTATACCTTGGAGTCTTTTAAGATAAGATACCGATAGCAGAATAGGTACATTTCTAAATAGATATAGTATTTTTGGGAGGATCATCATCTTAACCGCAGAGATTCTCCCTACCCATGATGCCTCATACTTCATGTACTTGGATAAGTCTGCTTCTATCGCAGATGCCAATGGTATATAATTCTATTTATATAAAAGAGAGGTGGGGTAGGGAAGTTGTATTCCTAAGTATGAGAAAGAGTGCTCAACCCAAACAAACGGAAATTTCTTCCGGAGAGAGTCCAAAAGAAGACGAGAAATATTCATACTCAAAACCATAGACTTGGTAACATTAAGCTTATAATACGAAATTGCACTAAAAGCCTCCAATATCTTAGTGACCCCTAATAGAGATGTCTCAGGGTCAGATAAAGCAATGAGCACATCATCCGCAAATAAGCCAATTTTATGAGATATATCCCCCACCGTTATTCCACTAATTGCAACAGATGACCTAATGGAAGTAGCCAACGGCTCCATCACCAAGGTAAAGATGAGTGGAGATAAAGGACACCCTTGTCGAGTCCCATTGGTTATGTTAACAATTTTTGATGTACATCCAGAGGTAAATACCAATGCAGAGGGAGAAGAATATAGGGCCATTATACTATGATGCGCCGTACCATGAATTCCAAAATGCCTCCAGAAGTAACCGCAAATATCCCCAATGGACCCGATCAAAGGCCTTCTCCGCGTCCAAGGAAAGAAGCAGAGAAGGCGTCCGATCTCGCTCCACCAGGCCCAACAAGTCCACAAAACGCCTTGTGCTATCAGATGAGAACCTCCCCTTTACAAATCCCACCTGATCCTGATGTATCAAATCAGGCAAAATGCCGGCTAGGCGTTCCGCAATTATTTTAGCAAACAATTTTAAGTCTGTATTCAGCAATGATATAGGTCTGAAGTTACCCGGTTTGTCCGGAGTTTTCCCCGGTTTAGGTAAAACAACTACTGTAGCTTTTAACATTTCCGCAGGGAAATTACCACCTTGCTGTACATCAATAAACAGATTCAATAAATGGGGTAGGAGAAGAGAACCACATTTTTTGTAGTAGTCTACCGTGAGACCATCGGGGCCAGGAGCCTTATGAGGCTTCAAGGACTTTATAGCCTGGAGGATTTCAGTTTCAGATATACAAGCAGAGAGCATCTCCAACTGATGAGAGGTGACTGAAGGCAAATTCATGTCCTGTAGAAAGGAAGAAATTGATCGGGAATAGGGGAAGTCATGTTAATTGCTTAACAAATGCAAGTCGATATGCCATACATGTATGTATTTATTCTGTTTCTGTTATACTCGCAGTTGCGAGCTGTTCATTGATGTCGCAATTTTTTTGTGAAATGTTTGTACAAAATTTGAAAAATGTTAATAAAAATGATGTTTTAAAAAAAAAAAAAAAAAGAAAGGAAGAAGTCATGGACACAGAAGGCTGTGGGGTATCTAAATTATCCTTGAGATAATATAGATCTGCATAGTAATCTGCCAGTACATTTGCTACGCCTTGAGGATCAAATACCTTTTCATTCTTACTATTATAAAGGAAAGGAATCCTAGATTGAGCCAATCTCTGTTTGAGATGCGAAGCTAATAAGGCGCTGGTTTTATTGTTATATCCATAATAACGTGCCTTCACCTTTCTCAAGGACTGCTCATATTTATAAAGGTCAAGTTGGTGGAGTTGATTCTGTAAATTCTTGAGCAAAGCAGCCCTGTGTGGACAGTAAGGCTGGATTCACACGACCATGTTACGTCCGTAATGGACGGAACGTATTTCGGCTGTATTTCGGCCGGAAGTCCCTGCCTCGCTGCCGGACAACTGTCCCGTACTGAAAACATGATTACAGTACGGGACAGTTGTCCGGCAGCGAGGCAGGGACTCCTAGCATCGTACATAACTATGATGCTAGGAGCCCGGCTCCCTGCAGTATGTTCGGTCCGGGTCTTCCAGCCGAAATACGTTCCGTCCATTACGGACGTAACATGGTCATGTGAATCCAGCCTAAGGCCTCATTTACACGAGCGTGTGCGTTTTGCGCACGCCAAAAAACGCAGCGTTTGGCGTGCGCAAAAGGCACTTGACAGCTCCGTGTGTTATCAGTGTATGATGCGCGGCTGCGTGATTTTCGCGCAGCCGCCATCATAGAGATGAGGCTAGTCTACGTCAGTCACTGTCCAGGGTGCTGAAAGAGTTAACTGATCGGCAGTAACTCTTTCAGCACCCTCGACAGTGAATTCAGATCACAATATAGAGCTACCTGTGAATAAAAACAAGACGTTCATACTTACCAAGAACTTCCTGCTTCCTCCAGTCCGGTCTCCCGGCCGTTGCCTTGGTGACGCGTCCCTCTCTTGTCATCCGGCCCCACCTCCCTGGATGACGCAGCAGTCCATGTGACCGCTGCAGCCTGTGATTGGCCTGTGATTGGCTGCAGCTGTCACTTGGACTGAATTGTCATCCCGGGAGGTCAGACTGGAGGAAGAAGCCGGGAGTTATCGGTAAGTCAGAACTTCTTTTTTTTTTTTTACACGTTCGTGTATATTGTGATCGGAAGTCACTGTCCAGGGTGCTGAACCAGTTTAACTCTTTCAGCACCGTGGACAGTGACTGTCTCCTGACGTCGCGTACCGGAAATTTTTTTGCCGGGTTCGGTCAAAACGAGTTCGGCCGAACCCGGTGAAGTTCGGTGCACTCATCTCTAATTTGACACTCCGTTTGGATGTTTGTAAACAGAAAAGCACGTGGTGCTTTTCTGTTTACATTCATCCTTTTGACAGCTCTTGCGCGAATCACGCAGTTCGCACGGAAGTGCTTCTGTGCGGCATGCGTGGTTTTCACGCACCCATTGACTTCAATGGGTGCGTGATGCGCGAAAAACGCACGATTATAGAACATGTTGTGAGTTTTACGCAACGCACTCGCGCTGCGCAAAAATCACGCATTGTCTGCACTGCCCCATAGAGTAATATAGGTGCGTACGGCACGCGTGAAAAGCACGCGCGTCGCACGCGCGTATATTACGCTCGTGTAAATGAGGCCTAAGACTGCTTGTTGGAAGCACTTAATTGAGTGATGTTGGATGACAAATGAAATCTCAATTCATTTTTCTGTCTTTTATCTCTAGCTGCAATACTGATAAATTGACCTCGCATATAAGCTTTGTGTGTGCACCAAAGCGTAGCCGAGGAAACGTCGGCAGTATCATTGAGCAAAAAAAATTCTTGCAATAAATCAGCGGATTTGTTAGCAAATTGAGGTGCAGACAGAAAATAATTGTTAAGTCGCCATTGGTTCGTAGGAGGAGTACTATATCTTTCTGCAATGGATAAATAAATGGGCGAATGATCGGACCAATCGATATTACCTATTTTTGTAGATATTATTCTACGAAACAAAAAAGCATCCGCAAAAAACATATCTATCCGTGAATATGTCTTATGTGGATGAGAGAAAAAGGTGTAATCTTTCTCTGAAGGATGCTGGAGCCGCCACACATCTAATAGCATTTCTTTTTGAGTAATATTGTACAAGTCGGACGGTTTATCTGACCCTGAATGAGCTGAGGAGTCTAGTGCGGGCCACATTGTTTTATTAAAGTCTCCCATAAGTAACACCGAACCTGACCGATGCTTATTGAGAAGTTTAAACAGTGATTGAAAAAAACGTGACTGTTTTTGGTTGGGCGCATAAATTGCGACCAGAGTGTAGGTAATATTATTAATGTCACATATCAATATCACAAAACGCCCATATGGATCTATATGGGACTCCCTAAGTCAGGGGCGTAACTAGGAAAGACTGGGCCCCATAGCAAACTTTTGACTGGGGCCCCCCCTCCCCTGGGTGTCACACAACCCCCCCCCCTTGTAGATAGTGCCTTTTTTACAGCCCCCCCTTGTAGATAACGCCATACAGCCCCCCTCTGTAGATAGCGCCATACATCCCCCTGTAGAGAACGCCATACAGCCCCCCTGTAGATAACGCCATACAGCCCCCCCTCTGTAGATAGCGCCATACATCCCCCTGTAGAGAACGCCATACAGCCCCCCTGTAGATAACGCCATACAGCCCCCCCTCTGTAGATAGTGCCATACATCCCCCTGTAGAGAACGCCATACAGCCCCCCTGTAGATAACGCCATACAGCCCCCCTGCAGAGAACGCCATACAGCCCCCCTGCAGAGAACGCCATACAGCCCCCCCCCTGTAAGGAACGCCATACAGCGTTCCCCCCCCTGTAGGGAACGCCATACAGCGTCCCCCCTCCCAAAAAAATGCGACCTACAGTGTGTCCTACAAAATACATGTATCCCCTCTCCACAGGATCTCCACAGGATAAGGGATACATGAGTGATCGCTGGCAGCGATAGGGAGAACGGGGGACTGAAAGTCCCCTGAACTTCTCCATGACAAACCTCTGACTTCCGGCGTCTGCGCAGCTCAATAAAAATGAAAGGAGCGCTGGTCACGCATGCGCACAAGCACGACCGGCGCTCCATTCATTTCTCCGGAGCTGCCGACACAGACCCCGGAAGTCCGAGGTTTGTGATGGAGAACTTCAGGGGACTTTCAGTCCCCCGTTCCCCCTATCGCTGCCAGCGATCACACATGTATCCCCTATCCTGTGGAGAGGGGATACATGTATTTTGCTCTATTTTGCGCCTTCAGGACCAGTCACCGTTTAGCCATTTTTAGCACACGTTAGTTAAATGGCTATAACTTTATTTGTTGGGCTAACGACGTGATTTTTGCGACGTTTTTTCCGTAGACAATGCAGGTTTCATTTTTTATCGTTTTTATACACACCTTTTTTGCTATTTTAGAATTTTTATTCATAAAGTTTGAAAATAATAGTAAAAAAATAAGCTTTTTTACATTTCAGCTATTTTTTTTTGGTAATAACATAGTTTTACCCTAAAATAGACCTTTTATTTGTGATCGCCATTGTCTACCGTAAATTTTTATGTATTACATGTCTATATTAGGGTAATTGGGTCAGCGCTAGCGTTACGTCAATGATTGGTGGGGGGGGATGTTTTTTTTTTGGGGTGGGTATTTTATGTGTATTTATTATTTACATTTTTTTTGCACTTTACTTTATTATTTTTTTATTACTATGGTCTGTCCCCCAAAGGTCAAAGAAGACCTTTGGGGAACTTTATATATATTTTTTCTTTCTTTTACACCATGTTCTTCCACTGTAACTGGAGCTGCACAGCAGCCCCAGTTACAGGGGAAATCAGCCCTCTCATAGTGACGATTGTCACTAATAGGGCTGTGCTGGGTCTAGTAAGACCCAGCAGCAGCCTGCCACTAACGGCACCTGGCGATCATGTGACCAGTCACATGATCACCGGGAGCAATAGAGACAGCGCCGCTGCTGCTGTCTCTATTCCTGTACACAGCGCGCATTGAGCGCTGTGTACAAGTGATCAGAGAAGACAGAAGCAGCGAAAGCTGCTTCTATCCTCTCCTCAGGGTCCCCGGCAGTCACTGACTGCCGGAGACCCGACATTCTGCTGCCCGATCGCGCGGGCAGCAAGTTAAAACCCGAGCCGTAGAAAGTCTATGGCTCGGGTTTTAAGGACCCTGACCGCTGGCCGTAAAAACACAGCCAGCGGTCAGGAACCAGTTAATGGCAGAGCGGGGAGATACCTCCCTGCTCTGCCGTAGTGTTGAGTGGCGTCCCGCTGTAGCAGCCATAGCGGCTGCTAGCGGAGCCTCCGGCCATGGTGGGGGCCCGTGCCGGCGGGCGACACGGGCCCCCTCATGCTGCGGGCCCCGTAGCAGCCGCTACTGCTGCTACGGCGGTAGTTACGCCACTGCCCTAAGTATAAAAGTCACAGAGTTTCTAATCGCAATTGCGACTCCCCTTTTTTTGTGATAAGCCGGGGAGGCATATATATTCACAAATTGCTTATGGTGCAGCCTACTTACATCTACCTGATTTAAATGGGTTTCCTGCAAACATACGATATCCGCATGGGACTGTTTTGCCTCTTTCCATACCATAGAACGTTTAAACGGACTATTAAGCCCTTTAGTGTTAAGCGAATCTACCTGTAGCACCATTTTAAGACATGAAATTCATCTGCTAAAAGACAATTACCTGAGACCCACTGACTTACTACATGTCTGAGATAGAGATTTCCAGAGCAGCTTTGACCTGCCCTATATAGACCGGAGTTAACAAAAACAGACATACAACAATTAAACAGTATCCTGAGAGGGAGGACATCAAACCCTGAGGTGAGATGTAGAGGGGGGAAGGTGAAACATCAATTGCAGTGTATCACCGTGAACCATACCATGGCATTTAAGAAAATACAGCAAGGATATACAACAGACAGTTATGTCATAGCCCTTTCTGAAGAACAGGGAATATTCTGCAATAACCTTTAGGCCCTGTTCACACTGAGTTTTTTGCCGAGTTTTATGGGGTTTTTTTTGACGCGGAAACCGCGCCGCAAAACCGCCCGAAAATGCCTCCCATTGATTTCAATGGGAGTTGGACGAGTTTTCTTTACCGCGAGTGAAAAACAAAAAACGCGTCGCGGTAAAAAGAAGAGTCATGACCCATCTTGAGGCGGTTTCCGCCTCCAAAACACCATTTCAATCAGTCAGAAAGAGGGAAAAAAAACGCCTCAGTGTGTCTTGACGAGTTTTTGTCAAACCACTGTGCAAAAAACCGTCTGGAGCAGTTTTTGCAGGAGGAATTTTCCTCCTGCAAAAAAAAAACTCAGTGTGAACACAGCCCTAGGAATCACATCAGAATTTATCAAGACATACAAGAGGCAGTCAGTCAGGATCTTTAGTTTCCCATTCCTTCTCCAATCTAGGTAAGGATCTGGATCTTAGCGATTTAGGAAGGGAAGCAATCGGAGATAAATGCCATTCCTGAAGCGGTTGCAGAACTTTGGCTGGATTGTTCGCAATCACTTTCCGACCATCTTTAGTGATAATGAGCTTGACAGGAAATCCACAGCGATATTGAACATTGTGCGATCTTAAAATCTTCGCCACATCTTGGAACTCCCGTCGTTTCGCCAATGTAACCGCTGACAGATCCGTGAACGCGGAGACACCTTGAAACCTGTCTGGAAGAAGAGGTGGTTGTCTGGCAGCTTGCATCATCTTCTCTTTAAATCGATAGAAGTGTAAACGAGCGATCACATCCCGCGGAATAGTGGCAGGTAATTCTTTGGGTTTTGGTATACCATGCACTCTATCAATAAGCAAATCTGACACAGGGACATCCGGTACTAGCGCCACAAAAAAATCAGTAAGAAATTCTTCAAGTTGTTCCGGTTTTATCGCTTCAGATATGCCTCTAAACCGCACATTATTGCGGCGGGACCGATCTTCCAAATCCGCCACCTTTAAACGTAAGGACCCCACTTCCTCTTCCAAAGAATTGTTGATGTCTACCTGCTCATTATGCGCTGCTGAGAAGTCAGCCATTTTATCCTCCATATGAGAGATACGTTCTCCCAGAGCAGCAAATTCCATTTGGATATTTTTAAAAGCAGCTTGAATGTCAGACTGGAGAGAGGTTCTCAAACTATCCAGTAAGATTTTTAAAGTATCTTCCGATACAGGCGAAGCAGTAGAGTGTGATGCGTGCATAGCAGGGGAGAGACAAGTCTCTGTACTTTGCATATGTGGCGTAGGAGACAGAGTATGAGGAACAACATGAGTACTCACTCGGCCCCTGGATGTATCACTTTGCATCTGAGGAGAGGATCCATGAGAGGACCGGGTGTGGTCTCTCCCACTAGCTGAAGATTGCAGCGAGGAAGCAGGAGAAGAAGGTCCCTCTTCAGCCGTTCTCACTGCCTGGAAGCCGCCGGTGCCACTTTGGGACCTCGTGGAGGGAAAGAACTTCGTAAGTCTAGCAGAGTTTGCTTTCTTTTTAGCTTTCCCCATGTTGCAGGGCGGAAAGCAGGACTTAAGTGCCGCTGTCAGTGCACTTGCTGGGTCTTTTCTCTGCCATTTAGAGCCGCTTTGGGCCGTTTGTAATGCCCGGTGTTCAGGAGCTGAGGCACACACGTCTCACTCCATGCTCATCCGGCCATGCCCCCCAGCTTCTTATACATATTAATTATACATATAAACTCTCAAATGTTTTTCACAGGTGAACATACTGTAGGCTTTAAAGTGAATATCCACCCTTGAACACCATTTTTCTTTTTTAAATAGGTTCAAAATTCTGTGCTGATTAATTTCTTAATTTATCTTTATAGTGCATGAAGCTTTGTTTTTCTGATACAGAGCTCAAAATTTCATGAATAGACAATCAATTTAAAACCAACCATAGTGACTGTCTGCAGTCACCACTAGAGGGAGTTTAGGAGCTACAGTAGTGGTGGCTGCAGATATCCAGCTGCTATGTTTCAAAAAGGGGTTGTCCAGGTTTCCGAAAAACATCACTGCTCTCTTCCTAAAACAGTGCCATAATTGTGCGCAGGTTGTGTGTGGTATTTTGTTAAATTTCATCTCTTATTATATCAGTTTTTGAATTGGACCTTCAGAACATACTGAGGTGTCCTTACCCATCCAAATAGATATTTGAAATGTAGGCCATGGTTGAGGTGGGAACTCCTACAATTTTTGCTGGACAGTTCTGCATTGTTGACCCTGCCCTGCTGTTCTCTGATGCTTTTTCTAGGCAGGGTTCTTCTGCCTTTGCCAATGTCTGGTGTCCTGCTAGCATAGGATAAAAGATTTCTGGAATTTTGTAGGAGTTACGTGTATATAAAGGGGGAATGGATAACTGTGGCTTGTAATGTTATAGATAAGCTTAGCAGATGACTCTGTTGTAGGGGCACTGTGGCTGGAACTTTAACATGGTACTATGGATGTCACTGTTCTAAAGGTACTGTTGGAGGCACTGTTATGTGTTAAAATTTCAAGCACGGTTATAGGTAGTGTTGCCAGCTTCCTCACAAAAAAATACCGGGCAAGGCTTGGGACGTGGCTGAACACGCAGTGTGATTTCACACTTAGCCCCTTAATGACCAGCCTATTTTAGACCTTAATGACCAAGGTATTTTTTACGTTTTTCCATCGTCTCATTCCAATAAGGCTGGATTCACACGCGTATGTTACGTCCGTAATGGACGGAACGTATTTCGGCCGGAAGACCCGGACCGAACTCACTGAAGGGGGTCGGGCTCCTAGCACTTAAAATTAATGTACGACGCTAGGAGTCCCTGCCTCTCCGTGGAACTACTGTCCCGTACTGAAAACATGCTTACAGTACGGGACAGTTGTCCTGCAGCGAGGCAGGGACTCCTAGCATCGTACATAACTATGATGCTAGGAGCCCGGCTCCCTGCACTGTGTTCGGTCCGGGTCTTCCGGCCGAAATACGTTCCGTCCATTATGGACGTAACATGGTCGTGTGAACCCAGCCTTACTTTGTTAATTTTGCGTCGACATTGCTGTATAAGGTCTTGTTTTTTGCGGGACAAGTTGTAATTTTTTATAGCACCATTTTGGGGTACATAGAATTTATTGATTGACTTTTATTAACTTTTTTTTGGGGGGGATAGAAAAAAAACCTGCAATTTTGCCCCTCTTTTTTGCGTCCTAAATTTACGCTGTTTACCGTGTGGTATAAATAACACAATAACTTTATTCAGCGGGTTGTTGCGATTGCAACTATACCAAATGTATATAGATTTTGTATGTTTTACTACTTTTACACAGTGAAAACACTTTTTTTTCCAAAATTATTTGTTTTTGTGTCTCCATATTTGACGTGCCATAACTTTTTTATTTTTTTGCCGATGCAGTTGTATCGTTACCATTTTGGAGTAGATGCGACTTTGATCACTTTTTATCCAATTTTTTTTTAGGGCTGGATTCAAAGAAAGTTTTTTATTTAATTTTTTACGATGTTCACAGTGTGGGTTAAATGATGTAATAAGTTCATAGTTGGGGTCGTTACGGACAGGTCGATACCAAATATGTGTAACTTTTTAACTTTATTTTGTTTTTTTAATAATAAAGCAGTTTGTAGAAGGAAAAAGTGTTTTTGTTTTTTTTGTTTTTTTTCACTTTCTTTTTTTCCAGTTTTTATTAAACTTTTTTTTAAACTTTTTTACTAGTCCCACTAGGGGACTTCACTATGCGATTATCCGATCGCATTTATAATACACTGCAACACTTCTGCCATAGAAGACAGACACTCGGCGATCTTATCGCCGCGTGTCAGTGGGATTAAAGGGAGCTACCTCCCTCTCTCCAAAACAACTCAGATGCGGCGCTCGCTATTGAGCGCCGCATCTGAGGGGTTAAACGGGTGAGATCGATACTGATATCGATCTCACCGATTCGAGCAGGGATTCCCCCAGCCCTCAGCTACCTCTGGTAGCTTAGAGCAGGGAGATTTAACGGCTCCCTGCTCTGTTTATTTATTCCGATGCAGCGCCGTAAAAAGGCTATTGCATCGGAATAAAGCCCGTTAGTGGCCACCGTAAAAACACTATGGGGCGGCCACTAACGGGTTAAATCGCACATCTAGTTATAAAGAATCTTTTCATAAATGAATAGTACAGGTAAATATTAAAAACTTTGTAATATATTTTATTAAAAAAATTATGCTTCCTTCACTTCTCAGGCTGCTTTCCTCTCCCTTCTTTTCACTCAGCCTGTTATCTCTAAGAATACATCTCCAGGCACACACGCACGCACACGCACACACGTCTATGGAGAGGGCAAGGGGGAGGAGGAGGCTGCTAATTGATTTATTATCTTACTCTGAACTGTGGTAGAGCATTATCTTAGGCCTCATGCACACGACCGTATTTTTTCCCTCCCGTAAATACAGGCGGAAATACGGGTCCGGTGTCACACGTATTCGACCCGTTTTGCACCAGTATTTACAGACCCGTGCCTGTAAATACGGGCCCGGTGTCACCAGTATTCCACCCGTATTTACGGGCACGTATTCTCTGCAAAATTGCACTGCACTAATCGGCAGCCCCTTCTCTCTATCAGTGCAGGATAGAGAGAAGGGGCAGCCCTTTCCGAGGTAAAAGTAAAAGAAATTCATACTTACCCGGCCGTTGCCTTGGTGACGCGTCCCTCTCTTGACATCCAGCCCGACATCACTGGATGACGCGGCAGTCCATGTGACCGCTGTAGCATGTGATAGGCCTGTGATTGGCTGCAGCGGTCACATGGGCTGAAACGTCATCCAGGGATGTCGGGCCGGATGTCGAGAGGGACGCGTCACCAAGGCAACGGCCGGGAGGCCGGACTAAAGGAAGAAGCAGGAAGTTCTCATTAAGTATGAACGTGTCTTCTTTTTTTTTACAGGTTGCTGTATATTGTGATCGGTAGTCACTGTCCAGGGTGCAGAAACAGTTACTGCCAATCAGTTAACTCTTTCAGCACCCTGGACAGTGACTATTTACTGACGTCGCCTAGCAACGCTGCCGTAATGACGGGTGCACACACGTAGCCACCCGTCATTACGGGAGCTCCATAGACTATGGGCTGCCCGTGCCGTTATTACGGCCTGAAATAGGACATGGTCTATCTTTTTCAACGGCACGGGCACCTTCCCGTAAGAAAATGGGAAGGTACCCGTGGCCAATAGAAGTCTATGAGCCCGTTATTACGGGTCGTAATTACGACCCGTAATAACGGGAGTTTTTACGGTCGTGTGCATGAGACCTTAGTAAATATAGCAGTATCAAAAGTGTTTGTGGGTGTGTGTGCATGTGTGTCTCTCTTCCAGCAACTTCCTTCTTCCCCCTCCCCTCTCCATAGACCTCTGTTAAAACCACAATAGAGCAAAGCAGCCTTATAAATGGAGTAAGAAGCATATTTCTTTAATAACATATATTACAAAGTTCCTTATATTTATCTTCACTATTCATTGATAAAAAGAGGTTTTATAATTGGATATACGCTTTAAATTTTCCAAAAGTTTGAACCTTTGGATGGACCCCCCACACCCCCAACCATGATCATAGCTCTTATTACAACAGGCTGAGCCAAGGATGCTCTTGGCTGGTGATTGGGGAGAAAGGAGACTGGTATTCCTCATCTCCAAACACCACCAGCCCCATCCGTTGCTGTGTTGTCCAGCCTGCCCTGCTAGGAGAGTACACTAGCTAACAGTAAGGGTATGTTCACACGGCCTATTTCCGGCCGTTTTTCGGGCCTCAAACGCCCGAATAACGGCCGAAAAATCGGAAGCAGAATGCCTCCAAACATCTGCCCATTGATTGCAATGGAAAAAACGGCGTTCTGTTCCGATGGGCCGTTTTTTTCGCGCGGCTGTTTTGAAAAACGGCCACGTAAAAAAACGGCAGCGAAAAAGAAGTGCAGGTAACTTCTTGGGACGTTTTTGGAGCCGTTTTTCATTGACTCTATTGAAAACAGATCCAAAAACGGCCGTAAAAAACGCTGCGAAAACGCAGCGAAAATCGCGAGTGGCTTAAAAAACCTCTGAAAATCAGGAGCTGTTTTCTCTTGAAAACAGCTCCGTATTTTCAGACGTTTTTAGTCTAGTGTGTGAAGATACCCTAATAGTAGTAGTCGGCAGGTTCTCTCCCAGCGTTAAAGAGGCTCTGTCACCACATTATAAGTGCCCTATCTCTTACATAAGGAGATGGGCGCTATAATGTAGGTGACAGCAGTGCTTTTTATTTAAAAAAACTATCTATTTTTACCACTTTATTAGCGATTTTAGATTTATGCTAATGAGTTGCTTAATGCCCAAGTGGGCATATTTTTACTTTAGACCAAGTGAGCGTTGTACAGGAGAGTGTATGACGCTAACCAATCAGCATCCTGCACACCTCTCCATTGATTTAGGCAGCGCATAGGGATCCTTTTAGATCGCTATGTGCTGTCTTATACTAACACATTAACAATACTGAAGTGTTTAGACAGTGAATAGACATTCCACGGGATGTTTATTCACAATCTCTGCACTTCATTACTGTTTCTATGGTAGTTACAGCAAGGAAGCGTGATCTCGTTGTAACCTGTCATTTACAGCGAGATCTCGCGAGATTACGCTTCCTCTGCTGTAACTACCACAGACAGTAACGAAGTGCAGAGATTGTGAATAGACATCCCGTGGAATGTCTATTCACTGTCTAAACACTTCAGTTTTGTTAATGTATTAGTATAAGACAGCACATAAGGATCTAGCAGGATCCCCTATGCGCTGACTAAATGAATGGAAAGGAGTGCATGAGGCTCATTGGTCAGCGTCATACACTCCATTGTACAACGCCCACCTGGTCTAAAGTAAAAATACGCCGACTTGGGCATTAAGCAATGTCACCTACATTATAGCGCCGATCACCTTATGTAGGAGATAGGGCACTTATAATGTGGTGACAAAGCCTCTTTAAGATAGGCAGGGCAGACTCCATGAAGAAGAGACAGCTGCTGGTGTTTGGGGAGGAAGGCAGCCACAACCTCTACCCAGCAGTCTGCTGTGCTGTACACAGCCACTAAATACAGTTACCATGCAGTTCCAGTATAAAAGGACCAAATATCACCACATCATGCCCACACATTTCCACCACCATATTGTTATGACATACTGTACCTCTACACCAGGACATTATCACCGCTTAGTATAGTGGATTATATTCAGTCACCAAGAACTTTACCACCTCTACACAAACTTCCCACTAAGGCAGCATTCAGATTGGCGTAATGCGGGTGCTTTATTGCTCCCAGAGTATGTATGATCCGCCTGCGGTTCACGTTGGGCCCCTGCCTAATCTATTCCCACCAGAACAGGTTTTATAATCCACCTCCTGTTCTACTCATCCCGCTTCCCACATGCGCCAAAATCAGTGGAGGAGGAGTCGAAGGAACGAAGTAGAAGCGAAAAATGTATATTCAGGATGCGCCAAGAACATACCTATCAATATTTAATTGTTATAAAGAGGGACAAATGTTTCTCTAACCATGCCCTATCCCCACCCATACACACCCACTTCAGCACACACACAGTATCATGTTCCCATAGTGCCTCCCCACTGTATAATGCCAACGTAGTGGCCTTCACACAGTATAATGCCCCCATAGTGGTTTTCACAGTGTATAATGTCCCTCCAAGTGGGTTCCTACTCAGTATAATGCCCCTACACACAGAATAATGCCCCATAGGGCCCACCACACAGTATAATGCTCCCATAGTGCCCCACACACAGTATAATGCCTCACAGTGCCTCCCTTTCACACACAATATAATTCCCCATAGTGGCCACACACACACACACACACACACACACACACACACACACACACACACACACACACACACACACACACACACACACACACACATTTTGATGACTCCATAGTGGGCCCCACTGAGTACAATGCCCCATAGTGCCCCCCACAGTATAATTCCCCATAGTGCATAGCAGCCCCCACACAGTATAATGCCCCCATAGCGTCCCCTATACAGTATAGTGGCCCCCACACAGTATAATGCCTTCATAGTGACCCCACACAGTATAATGCCCCATAGTGCCCCCACACAGTATAATGCCCCTATAGCTGCCCCTCACACATTATAATGCCCCCACACAGTATAATGACCCCCTTAGTGGCCCCCACACAGGATAATGCTTCCATAGTAGCCCCCACATAGTATAATGTCCTCATACAGTATAATACCCGTATAGCTGCCCTCACACAGGATAATGCTCCCACACAGCATAATGCCGCTATAGCTGTCCCCACACAGGAAAATGGCACTATAGTGTCTCCCTACACAGTATAATGCCCCTATAGCTGCCCCACACAATGTAATGGCCCGATAGCTGCCCCCACACAGTATTTTGTCCCTATAGCTGCTTCCCCACAGAATAATGCTTTCATAGCTGCACCCCCACACAGTAAAATGCCCCATATAGCTGCCTCCACACAGTATAATGTCTCCATAGCTGCCCACCAAACACAGTACAATGGCTTTTTTTGTGCTAAATATAATTCCAATAATCTCTACAAGCATAAAAATAATAAAATAAATACTCATCTAACCCAGTTCCCAAGACGATTGGAGGAGATCTCTCTGTTCGTCCGGTCAGTGCAGTGTGTGACACGGCACAGAAAGGCGCAATGACGTTACTGCATTGCACCTGTCTGCACCGAGTCGCTCACGGCTGGGTTTACAAAAAGAATTGTGGAGTAGGGAGCCGACGGCTTACTGCTCCACTATTGGATTCAACTGTATCTGCATTCTGAGGTTAGAATCGGGACATGCCACCCGGGACAGCGGGACATTGCCTGGTATCCCAGACTGTCCCGCTGAATCCGGGATAGTTGGGGGGGAGGTATGGCCAAGAAAATGGCAACCGTAAAATACAGGCACCGGCCTGACCATAAAATTACTCATCAGGCCAGTAGAATACTGGCCAGGTACCAACCTTAGTAATAGGGTACTAGTGGCACAGTTATTGGTAGCAATGTGCCTAAGAAAGTTACGGAGGCATGGTGAGTAGTACTCTTATGGGAAACGGAAGCTGGCATTGTTATGGGGGCATTGTGTCTGGCTCTATTATATTGACATTGGTTATCTGCCAAATTGGGCATTTGCATACATTTGTAAACTGTATGAGCACTGTTCCTTTGAGTGTTATAGGAGTATTGGAGGTGGCTCTAGGATATAGGCAACGTGGCTGGTTCTACTGTGAGAGCATTGTAGCTGACAATATTATGGGGGCACTAACTGTGGCTAGTAATTTATGAAAGGACCGTGGCTTACTCTACTATGAAGAATTTTGACAGGTACTATTATTGGGGAACTGTGGCTAGTACTTTTACAGGAGCACTGTGGCTGACTCGGTTATGAAAGAACATTGGCTGGCTTTCTAGGGGGGCCTTGTAGCTGATGTTAAAAACCTTGAATAAAATGAAGTGCACTATATAGGGCATTAAATGTGTTCCACCAGGACATTATTAGCAAAATGTTGGTGCTCACCTGGTGTTGTTGTGCTCCATGCAAATCAACATGGCTTGCTTTTCGCTTTACAGGAGATGGGAAGCTTCCGCCGTAGATCAATCCCGAAATCCGAATAGAATGATTTTGATATTTGTCCGTCAGTGTGAAGACAAAAAAAGGGATCAACTTCGGGCACTGCTCAGGGTTACCAATCATCCATACATTTCTGGACAGTCCATAAATATAGGAAAAAAATTCCCAATGTCCATAAAAAAAATTAATGTCCCTATGAATTTTGGAAGTTGGAGGAGCTTGTAGAGATTATTGGAATTATATTGAAGAAAATTTAAGTACATGTTGCTAATGTGTTTATATCAGTATTCAAGACTATAGATATTTGTTACTTTTAATCTTTATGGTTCATTATTGTTTTTCAATTGATCCATAAAAAATGTTGGCTGTCTGGGATTTTTGGATAAATTGTCCTGTGTAAAGAAAAAATAATGTTGGCAACCGTGGCACTGACGCAAATTAATTAATAAATATTTTACTGAAAGGACATTAGTGCTACAGCAGCGTTCATTAATTTGCAGCAACGCCTGAAGTGGATACCTTTTTTTTGTTTTCTCATTGACTGACCTGTATCTCGTGTTTTTACGGGGGCATTGTAGCTAATGCTCTTATGAGGGACTGTGGATCCCTCTTGTGGAGCACTGTGGTTGGCTCCATCATGAAGCAACTTTGGTTGGCTCTTTTACAGGTAAGGCTTCGTTCATTGGTTCCGTCGGACATTTCCATCAGGGGAACCCATGAATGGAATCCAAACTGAAACAAACAGAAATCATAGGTTTTCGTTTGCATCACCATTGATTTCAATAGTGACGGATCTGGAGCAAATGGTTTCCATTTGTCACCGTTGTGTAAGGGTTCTGTTGTTTTAACTGAATCAATACCGTAGTCGACTGCGCTATTCATTTGGTCAAAACGACGGAACCCTTACACAACAGAGACAAACGGAAACCATTTGCACCGGATCCGTCACCATTGAAATCACGGGTGATGCAAACAGAAACCTATGGTTTCAGTTTGGATTCAATTTATGGGTTCTCCTGTTGGAAAACTCAGACGGAACCCATGAACGGAGTCCCGACGCAGATGTAAATGAAGCCCAACTGGTGCTTTTATGGGGCCATTTTCGCCAGTGCTCTTATGAGGGACCATGGGGGCTTGTTGTCACTGGCATTGTCATGGATGCTGGCTCTAATATGGGGACACAATTATCGGTCACAGTGCTTTACACTATTGATGCTGGCTCTATTATGGAGGCCTTTTGGTTGGTTTTATTATGGGTATTGTGGATAGCCAAGGAAAATTTTTATATTTTCTACTTACTGTGGATAGCCTTATAATGAGGACACTGTATTTGACATTGTTATAGGGGAACTGTGCATCTATGAAACGTGGCAGTTTAACGCATTTTCTGGTACTGTCATGGGCCACTATGCTTTGAAATAATATAAAGGCAATAGTATGGGGAAACTGAATGTGGCTGGCAATGTTATGGAACACTGTGCCTATTACTGGTATGTGGGAACTGTAGCTGGCACTGTTATGGGTACATTACGGATGGAATTCGTTACTGGGGAATTAAGAACCTACAGATATTGCACTTTCCTCATGTAGTGTTTATGTAGGAATTAGTACCCCCCCCCCCAGGTCAATTTTAACCTACTGGTTTATACACTGGCATAGCTTATTAACATGATAGAAGATTGTATAACATGGAATCCTCCTTTCCATTTGTGCATTAACACTACATTTGCTAATGAGATTTCACATAGGATTCACCTACAAAGAGAATCTTTCAGTCCAGCAGTAAACTAGTACTGCCAGGGTTAATAAGGACATCCTACCCACCACATCTGGTCTCCCCCCTCCTCTCGTGTTTCCTCTGCAGAATGCACAGTACATCTGGATCCTTCACATACAAAGGAACCAAGCCTGACCATAAACCTCAGCAGCCACACAGGGATTTTTTTTACCTCTTCTGTGCCCACAGCTTCGAGTAGAAGCTCCTGAGATAGCTATATACGTGGCAGTGCCCAGAAGACATGAATACCCTCCATATACTTCAGCTATGCGCCTTTTATTACCAGCTCTTTGTTCAGTTTGATCAGAACACGGCTGCACCTTCGCCCATCATAAAGTTTCCAGGAGACAACTCGCCCAAGACAGACAAAGAAATGGTCACTGTAAGTAGCTGAATGCCAGTCTCTTTTCCTTCTACTCTCACAGTTTCTGTGTCTGGAACTTATAACAGTTTTGACGTTTTGTAGTAAGAACATTCATTGTTCTATATAAGCTTCGCTCCCAAAAAAAACTGTACAGAGACAGTCAGAAACATTTCTAGTTATTACATTGGGCTTCCACACGTGAATATTTTGGACAATATCACTAACAGATAAGACAATCACTAATAACTGCCGTACAATCGGGATCAAATGTGAGCAATAGCAAATTTGTGTTTGTACATTCTTCAACGTTTTCCTCAATCCCAGTTTATTGTATGGTAGGTACAACTGAGGATTCCAATGCAGGGCAATGCAAGCTAAGGCTTTTTAAAACATAGTAAAATTTGCCCATCATAACAAAATATATATATGTCCATTCAGAAAAAAAAACCAATGGTAATATTGCTATGAACCAAGGGTGGGAAGCACACATGTATGGCAGTAAAATACAAAGCACCCTAACAATTGTACTACTGCTATGAACCAAGGGTGGGAAGCACACATGTATGCCAGTAAAATAGAAAGCACCCTAACAATTGTACTACTGCTATGAACCAAGGGTGGGAACAACACATGTATACCAGAGGTGGTGCCAAAATACTAAGCACCCTAACAATTGTAATACTGCTATGACTCAAGGGTGGGCACCACACATGTATACCAGAGATGGTACCAAAATACAAAGCACCCTAACTATTGTACTACTGCTATGAACCAAGGGTGGACATCACACATGCATTCCAGATATTGTACAAAAATACAAAGCACCCTAACAATTGGAATATTGCTATGAAGCGTGGGTGATTGCCACACATATATGCCAGAGGTGGTACTAAAATACAAAGCACCCTAACAATTGTACAACTGCTATGAACCAAGGGACAGTACCACACATATATGCCAGAGGTTGTTCTAAAATAAAAAGCACCCCAACAATTGTAATACTTCTATCAACCAAGGGAGAGTACCACACATGTATGCCAGAGATGATGATAAAATACAAATCACTCTAACAATTGTACTACTGCTATGAACCAAGGGTGGGAACAACACATGTATACCAGAGGTGGTGCCAAAATACTAAGCACTCTAACAATTGAAATACTGCTATGACTCAAGGGTGGGCACCACACATGTATACCAGAGATGGTACCAAAATACAAAGCACCCTAACAATTGTAATACTGTTATGAATCAAGTGTGGCCATCAAACCTGTAGCAGAGGTGGTGCCAAAATACAAAGCACACTAAGAATTGTAACACTTCTATGAACAAAGGTTGGGCACCACACATGTAAACCTGAGATGGTACCAAACACTGAAATTAAAAAATGGCAATGATATGACCTACAAAAATAGTGAATAAAAAAATACCTACGTATTAATGGAGAGCGACCAAACTTTTACTACAGAATAAACCAGGTCCAACCGCCAGGATAGGAGATATAGAAACACCTTAGTGAGCACGTATGGCTGTTTCAGTATCTCCCATAGAACATAGTGGAAATTAATGTCAATTCTGCATTGTGAACGGGAGACTCCAACTGATCAGACATGCTTCGCATATCATATCAATATACCATAAGTGTTTTTAATTGGAAAACTCCTTTAACGTATAAATGGAGTTTGTGCTTTCTATTCCTTTGACTGGAAGCAGGCGCACATGAGGCTACTCATGATGATTATTTATTTACTGTGACACAATGTTGACATTTCTGCAACTTCAATAATTGTTACAAAATGTTTTATGCATTGTGGATATGTCACGCAGCAAGAGACACCTCTTAAAAAGGTTTTGCCATGAAGAGGTTGTGCCCTCTGACCAACCACCGCTGAGGTTGCAGCAGCCTCAGTGTTAAGCTGATTACTGCGGGTCCAGCATCTCTAAGTCCCATTATACAGCTGTTTTTGCTGGTAGGTAAAGACTGTGTGGCCGCCTATTTTCCTGGCAGAGGCTACTGCAGGGGAAACGCAGTATTACAAAGCACTCATATTAATTAATGGGCAACCATGTAATGCAAGGTAACGCTGAGTCCAACTGAGTGGTCTTCCATAGATGGGGGTCCCAAGTGGTGAGCTCTTCTGTATGGCGTCATATCCAACCACGGATTTCACTGCAAATCCACGGCACATCGGCAATGTTTCATGCATGCATGCAGCATTGTTTCATGCTGATTTTGGCACATATTTTGTCAATGATTTGCAGAGGATGAAATCCGCGTCGAAAATTGCCACGAATCTGCAACAGTATAAACATGGCATGGGTTGGAAAATTTTTGTATGTTTCAAAAACCGCATCCACATGTATTGTACTGTAAATTGCTGCATATTTTTCATGCGGATTCCACACCAAAATTCTGCAGCGGTTACGCGGCGTCTGAATTCACCCTTAGGACCCTATATAGTCTAGATTCAGGGCTGTAGGCTATAGGCGGTGCAATTTTTAGTGCCGAAGGGGGCCCAAAGCATCCTCTGCCACATAAGAAGAGACTAGTATTATAGAGTTGCCCTTTCACATAATAGGTATGGAGCTGCTACAGATTTAGCATTGGGTGCAGAAGCTTCGGGTTATGCTTCTGTCCGCCCCTTTAGTCATTAGAATTTCATAAATCTTTCTTCAACCTCTCTGCAAGTTGAGCAAATTTGGCAAAGACGACTGATTTACAACATTTTCTACAGTGGCCACTTTTTCTATATGTGTCAAAACGGTGCATTTCTGCCACGATTAACACAATTGCGGCAAAAAACGCCACAAAAAATGACTCGTGTAAACATACCCTTGGACTTCCTAATCCCTGCATAGACATAGAGTTAAAGAAGACCTGTCACCTCTACTAAGATTTCCCCATGAAATAACAATTCTGTAGCATATTTTCTTATAACTCTGCATTGTGCCTTTCCTCTGTTATTCCTCTGAGAAATTTATGAATAAACATTCTGAGACTGTCAGCACTGATTGGACAGTGTCAATCTTTTGTAGGGACTCACCCTCGACTGGTAACGCCCAATTGTCATATTATTCATACATTTCTAGCAGGAATAACAGAAGAATGGCACAATGTTCTGAGAAAAGATGCTCCAGAATTTTTACTTCATGGGGAATGCAATTATTTGCTAAAATAGACATGTCAGGAGAGGCGGATGACTGCAGCCACCACTAGGGGAAGCTTAGAATACAGCATACACTTATGGATTGAACCCAATAATATAACAGTGTGTAAGCTCCCTCTAGAGAAAATGTCATCTATGTCTATGTAGAGAATTTGGAGCTGTGTATAAAAAAAATGGGGCTTTAACCGCTGTAAAGATATATTAAGAAATTAATTCGCACAGAATGATTAAAGAGGTTTTCCAATCCCATAAAATTGATGGCCTATCCTGCTCTTTTGAAGGGGCCGAAGCACTTGTATGAGCGCTGCTTCCTTTTCATTTCTACTGCTGATATTGTGAATCGTCAACACACTTGTAGCGGCGGTTCACAGTATTACAGCCTTCTCCCATTGAAGTGAATGGAAGAAAACTTTAATACTGTGAACCGTCGCTCCAAGTGTGTCGACGATTCACAGTACAAGCAGTGGAAATGAAGGGGAAGCAGCGCTCGTACAAGCGCTGTGGCCCCTTTAAAACGGCTGATTGGTAGGGGTACCGGGAGTCGTGTCCCGATCAATCACATATTGATGGCCTATCCTGAGGATATGGGACTGGTAAAGCTCTTTAACCTAAAAAGGACATGGTGTTAACCCCATTATTCTTTGTATATCCCTAAACTACTGTATACTATAGTCTTGCAACTTTACAAGTTATTATGTTATTGCATTTACCATTTTATAAAAACCTATAAATGCCCATATTATATAATCAAAGGAATTTTTTCAGTTACTCCTATAAGTATCTACGATCCAATTAAAGCCATCCTAATAGAGCCTGATATTTGTGGTCTCCCTACCAGTGACCTTTAGTCATGTGATTTTGAACATTACCGGAAATTAACTGATAATATTATTTATTTTGGCTACAGATTTTGTTTCTTAATTTGGGTCAGTTCACACGGAGTCGGAAAACGTGCCAAAAAACTTCCGAAAATTCCTACCATTGATTTCAATGGGAGGCGGAGGCGTTTTTTCCCACGAGTGGAAAAACCATTTCGCGGAAAAAAGAAGCGACATGTCCTATCTTCGGGCGTTTACGTCTCTGACCTCCCATTGACATCAATGGGAAGCAGAGAAAGCGTATTTCGCTGCGTCTTTTGCCCGCGGCGCTCAATGGCCGCAAGCGAAAATCGTCCTGCAGGCAGAGCAAAATCTGCCTCAAAATTCCAAAAGGAATTTTGAGGCAGATTTTCTGCCTGCAAAAAACTCGGTGTGAACCCAGCCTTAGGCTATGTTCACACGGAGTATTTTGGGGGAGGAATATCTGCCTCAAAATTCCGTTTGGAACTTTGAGGCAGATTTTCCTCTCCCTGCACGCCGATTTTTGCGGCGATTTTCGCGCCGTTTTTCGCCCACGGCCATTGAGCGCCGCGGGCATAAAACAGCGCGAAATACAATGGGAGGCATTTTCGGGCCGTTTTTGCCGAGTTTTGCGACGCGGTTTCCGCGTCAAAAAACTCGGCAAAATACCCCGTGTGAACATAGCCTTATAGTTATCAAATAATATGATTGTCTCTTCTGTAAAACCAGTAAATCACTAATGAAATATAAATATCCAGTACATATGCATTTGTGGTGTTTTCACAATGTTTGGTACAATAAATGTAAGTATGTTGATAAGGCTTCGTTCACATCAGCGTCAGACTTGGGTTTCCGTCCGGGGAACCGATGAACGGAAAGCCAATCGGAAACCATATATTCCGTTTGCATTACCATTGACTTCAATGGTATTGCTTCTATTGCAATTGGTTTCCGTTTGTTTCCGTTTCGTAAGTTTCCAGGTTTTTTTTCACGGAAACAGTAGCGTAGTTGGTTCCTCCGACAGAAAGGTCTAACGGAACCCATGAATGGAAGGCTGACGCTGATGTGAACAGGTCCTAAGAATGTACAAAAAAAATTTGCTGAAAATATTATTAAGTCTGAATGCTTTACAATCATTATATTCACCTTGCAGCAATATCTACTCAAGTACTATGGCTGCCCTAAAGACACGTGCCTGATGGTGCTAAAAGATACATTAAAGAAAATGCAGAAGTTCTTTCATATTCCAGAGACAGGAGAGATGGATCAAAAGACAGTTGACACTATGAAAAAGCCCAGATGTGGTAACCCAGATGTGTCCAACTATCAGTTCTTCCCAAGGAAGCCCAAATGGGAAAAAAATGATGTAACATACAGGTGAATTCATGACCTGTCCTCTATGTTCCCCGGTAAAGTCTATATGGCTTTTCACACTCTAAAACATATACTTTTCACTAAACATATAATAGTTTTCTTTAGGATCTTGGGGTACACTATAGATCTTGACTCTGAAACTGTGGATGATGCTTTTGCTCGGGCATTTCAAGTCTGGAGTGATGTCACACCTTTGAAGTTCACTCGACTAATGGATGGGGAAGCTGATATCATGATCAATTTTGGCCGATGGGGTAATTCACTTTTTCTTTCTTGCTATATGTTTATGGTGAATCATGGACCTCACAATTATTTATCTGTTTTATACATGTGTTTCTCAGAGCATGGCGATGGCTATCCATTTGATGGTAAGGATGGTCTACTCGCTCATGCTTTTGCACCAGGATCAGGAGTTGGTGGCGATTCTCATTTTGATGACGATGAGCTTTGGACTTTAGGAGAAGGGCAAGGTAAGGCTTTTTTCTATACAGTTGGCAGTATACTGTACATCTAAACCAGTATGCATAGACTTATGGGACAGATGCATGCTAAAAGTGTGTCCTATTGGCAACATCTACTGTATGTCTGGATACCTTTTTTTACTGTATAAAAAAAATGAGAGCTGCAGCACTTTCAAAACAAGAGGACACCACAAAGTGGTATAATTTATTTTTTCTTATAATGGAAGTCAATGGCAGATGTATCTACAGATGTAGCCATCTTTATCTTAACTTTTAAAGCATTAAATACGCAGTGTCGAGAAACGTTAAAGGGGTTATCCGGGGACCAAAAATTGCATTGGAATAATATATTTATGTGAAACTAAGTAACTTACTAATATACTTTAATTAAAAATTCTGTGCAGTTCAAACCTCATGAATTATTCAGGAAGTGCTGGAGGTTTTCTAATAGGGATGATGCTCCGACATGGCTCCATGTGACTGAGCTCTTGCTTCATCTGCTGTTCGTGAACATGACCGCAAGGGGCTGTCACATTGCCTATTGCCTGAGTCCCGAGCAGAGCATCAGCTAGTGCTTTACTCGGGACTCCAGCACTGCTCCCGACATCCATATTTGGTCAATTCAGGGGTTTCCTATCGCTGGAGTTCCCGAGCAAAGCATCAGCTGATGCTCTGCCTGGGGACTCCACAACTTCTGCCCACGCCATTGTCACTGTCCATATATGGACAATGATGTCGGCAGCAGTACTGGAGTCCCCGAGCAAAGCATCAGCTGATGCTCTGCTCGGGACTGGCTCTGTCACCACATTATAAGTGTCCTATCTCCTACACAAGGAGATCGGTGCTATAATGTAGGTGACAGCAGTGCTTTTTATTTTAAAAAAAACAATCTATTTTCACCACTTTATTAGCGTTTTTAGATTTATGCTAATGAGTTGCTTAATGCCCAAGTGGGCGTATTTTTACTTTAGACCAAGTGGCCGTTGTACAGGGGAGTGTATGACGCTGACCAATCAGCGTCATGCACTCCTCTCCATTCATTTAGGCAGCGCATAGGGATCCTTTTAGATGGCTATGTGCTGTCTTATACTAACACATTAACAATACTGAAGTGTTTAGACAGTGAATTGACATTCCATGGGATGTCTATTCACAATCCCTGCACTTCGTTACTCTGTCTGTGGTAGTTACAGCAGAGGAAGCGTGATCCCGCGAGATTACGCAGTAAATGACAGGTTACAGTGAGATTACGCTTCCTCTGCTGTAACTACCATAGAAACTAAAGTAAAAATACGCCCACTTGGGCATTAAGCAACTCATTAGCATAAATCTAAAAACGCTAATAAAGTGGTGAAAATAGATTGTTTTTTAAAATAAAAAGCATTACTGTCACCTACATTATAGCGCCCATCTCTTTATGTAGGAGATAGGGCACTTATAATGTGGCGACAGAGCCGCTTTAAGCAATAGGCAATGTGACAGCCCCTTGCAGGAATGTTCACGAACAGCACATGAAGCAAGAGCTCAGTCACGTGGGGCTGTGTCGGAGCGTCATCATTATTAGAAAAGCTCCAGCACTTCCGAAATAATTCATGAGGTTTGAACTGCACCATTTAGTACAGAATTTTTAATTAAAGTACATTAGTAAGTTACTTATTTTCAACCCCTTTAACTTGCCTTTTTTTAAAGGCTTTTGTTTTGTGATATCACACTGCAGCAAGTTATTAGATGGCTACATCCGTATACGTATGGGTAGATGTTTGCATACATTTATGCATATAATACATTTGGATCTGTCTGTAAAAAACAAACAAAAATGTTCAATTTCCCAACTGTATATAACTGGGTATCTTTTTTGATGGATCCTTTTGGCAGATGCACTGCACAACCGAGATGCGCTTTTATGAAATGGAAGAAAATATTTGCATCATAAGGGTGGCCATATGTTTTTGTTAAACAAGCCCCATCCTCTGTAGTCTATCCATGGGCCTAGCCAGAGATATTTTAGGCCAGGATTACGCATACATTTTTTATGCAGTTTTTGACTCATTTTTGAGACAAAGCCAGAAATGGATCCAAAAGGAAGGAATGGTATAAAGAAAAGACTGATGTATCGCCTTTCTTTTGTGTCCACTTCTGTGATTGGCCAAAAAAACTGAGCGAAAAACTGCATCAAAAAATGCACCAAAACTGTGTGTGATCTTGGCCTTACACCATCCTTGATCTTTGAAAGGATACTTTATATTTGCCCATTTGTACAGTGTGTAATAAGACAAGTGTTTGTGGTTAAAGTTTATTTTCCTCAATGTTCTTTTTTTTTTTCTGTTCACATCTTATGTGGCATATATACAAATAATCCTAGATCATAACACGACTTCTATTAGATTTGTGCCTCATTGCCTAGAATATTCATTGATCTAGAATTACATATATAAGACATAGGAGCAGACTGATGCTATTTCGCCAGTTGTATAGTCCTGTTTAAGAGTTATGATTCTTTATCACAGTTGTGAAAGTGAAATATGGAAATGCTGATGGCGAGTTCTGCAAATTTCCTTTCCTCTTCAACGACAAGGAATACAACAGCTGCACCGATTCTGGAAGAACTGATGGATTTCTCTGGTGTTCAACCACATACAACTTTGATAACGATGGCAAATATGGCTTTTGTCCGCATGAATGTAAGTTTTCATTACAAAATACTAAAATAAATGTTCCTTCGTGTTTTAGTTACAGTTTACTATTAACGTTATTCCCAGATTTATTCTTATGTTTATTATAACTCATTGACCATCTTGTTAAAATATTACCATATATATTTAAACATACAGCCCACGATGCCTCCACGTACATGGCAGCCTTCCCCATTGTGGTGATACCGGGTGTTTGGTATCGCCGTTGTGGGTGAAATAATCCAGGCGGACACAGAAAATAGTTTAACAGTTAAAACAGCGTGTTTATTTGAGGGAGACACAGAGGGGCACAGTACACATACCACTCGCTGTGATAAAGTCTATTGGTTGATGGTGAATACTCTGCCTTCTTTCTTTACTCTGGACCCTGGATACCCCATCTGTAAAATGGCTGACTCCAACCTCCAACTGCTTTTTCTTACCAACTGTCATGCAACACCAGCCACGCCTCCTGCACACGTAACAGTCCAAAAGGGGAAATTCTATAAGGGGAGATAGAGGGGAATAATTGGAGAGTCCAAGAGGGAAAATAGAGGGGAATAAAGGGACGATACAGGGGCCGATAACCGGGCTTCATTTAAGAACAACTGTCTAAAGGCGGTTAGGGTGGGAAAGAGTGACTTGATCTGACACTTGGTGCCAGAACACCACTCCCGTTCCGCCACATACCTCCCCCTTCTTAAATCCACAGGGAGTCCGATTGGCCCTCTGGCGGGTCGACGGTGACCTGGGGGCCTGGTAATGAGGTTCTACACCCATCAGTGTCATGTTGCCGGGAGAGACCGTCGGCGTTTCCGTGGTCTCGGCTTGTGGGAAACAACAAAATTATAGGTTTGCAGAGCCAAACTCCATTGCAACAACCGACCATTGTCTCCTGCAGTCCGGTGCAGCCAAGTAAGAGGATTATAATCTGTAATGATGGTGAATTCCCTCCCATAAACGTAGGGTTGCAGTTTTTTGAAGGCCCACACAATGGCCAGGCACTCTTTCTCAATTGTAGCGTAAGCCCGCTCTCGGTCCAGCAACTTACGGGAGAGGTAGGCAATGGGGTGCTCGTGACCGGCTTGGTCAACCTGGCTTAGTACTGCTCCCAGTCCAACATCAGATGTATCTGTTTGTACTAGGAACCACCGGTGGAAGTCAGGGGCGGCCAATACAGGGGATGATGCCTGGGCGGCCTTAAGACTTTAAAAGGCCTGGTCACAGTCAGGGATCCAGGGCATATTCTTGTTGAACCTTTTGGCTGTGAGGTCTGTCAGGGGTTTGGCCAGGGAGCTGTAGTGAGATATGAATTTTCGATAATACCCTGTGGTCCCTAGGAATGCCCTGACTTGTTTCTGGTTAGTTGGCTGGGGCCACTGGAGAATGGCTTCCACTTTGGCAGGCTCAGGGCAGAGGTGCCCACTTCCTACACGGTGACCTAAATAGGAAACCTCCGCCATTCCCATTTGGCATTTATCAGGGCGAATGGTTAGGCCTGCGAGCCTGATGCACTCTAAAATTTCCACCACATGAGCCAAGTGTTCCTCCCAGGTCTCACTGAAGATGGCTATGTCGTCCAGGTACGCATGGGCATAGCCTTGACACCCAACGAGAATCCGGTTGAACATTCTCTGGAAGATCGCGGGCGCATTCTTCATCCCAAACAGCACGCCCGTAAATTCGAACAGGCCGAATGGGTTGATGAAGGCGGAGCGCTCTTGGGCCTCTCTGGTCAGGGGAATCTGCCAGTAGCCCTTGCTGAGGTCCAGAGTAGACACGTAGCGTGCCCCCCCCAGCCTATCAAGCGGCTCGTCGATCCGGGGTATGGGATAGGCATCCGTAACGGTTACCTCGTTCAGCCTCCGGTAGTCGACACAGAACCTCATGGTTTTGTGCTTCTTGGGGACCAGCACGACGCCAGCCGCCCAAGGGCTGTGAGATGGTACAATGATCCCCATCTCCAGCATCTCATCCACCTCCTTTCGCATCATGTCTAACACTACGGGAGCCACGCGATATGCTGGCTGTCTCATAGGCTGGGCTCCCCCAGTGTCAACCTGATGGGAGACCAAGGAGGTACAGCCTGGACGCGTGGTGAACAGGCGTTCCTGTGCATCCAACACCTCCCCCATCTGTCTGCTCTGAGCTGGGGACAATTGGGACCCTAGCTGTACTTCTGCTATTCCCTGACCTTGTCGGGCTTCGGCTAGCAGGTCAGGGATGTGATCGGCATCGGGGTCATCCATGGGTGGACAAGAGACGGCCATGGCCGTGACTTCCCGCACCACGTAGGCTTTTAATCTGTTAATATGATACAGGTGTATCCTGGTCCTTTCTTTGTCTAGGGCTACTGAGGATTAGTTTCCCCGTGCCGTCCAACTACTGTGAAGGGTCCTGCCCAGTTGGCTTGCAGTTTGTTGCGCTTTTCGGGCACCAGAACAAATACCTTCGTTCCCACTTCTAACTCGCGGGGCCTGGCTCGTTGACCGCAACCTCGCCTCTGGCGTCCCTGAGCGACATGTAAATTCTCATGGGACAAATACAGCAATTTGACCAGGCATTTCCGCAGGTTGTGCACATATTCTATTACTGGGGCCTCCGGGCTTGAGAAAGCTCCCTCCCAACCTTCCCGAACTAAGTCCAAGGGCCCTCGGACCTTCCTCGCGTATATCAACTAGAACGGGGAGAACCCTCTATAAGCGAAGAGAAGCTGCTGCAGAGATCGTTCCCAGTCCTTCCCCTCCGCGTGGACATACTGGAGCAGCAATTGCTTGAGGGTTCCATTGAACCTTTCGCACAGTCCATTCGTTTGGGGGTGATAGGCGGTAGTCTTTAGTGGACGTACCCCGAACTGATTCCAGAGGGACTGCATCAGTTCCAGTTGGAATTGAGAGCCTTGGTTGGTCAGCACCTCCTGCGGGAACCCTACCCTACTGAATATGTCCATCAGGCCTTGGGCGACGTGCCTAGCATTCAGGGATGAGAGAGCCACGGCGTCAGGGTAGCGAGTAGCGAAATCTACCAGAGTTAATATGTAGTGCTTCCCACTATGGCTGGGGTTTGGTAGCGGCCCTATCAGATCTATGGCTACCCGCTGGAAGGGTTCCCCGATAATGGGGATGGACTGGAGCGAAACTCTGCAAGGTGCTCCACCTAACCATTGACATACGGGGCATGAGGCTCAGTACCGCCGTACATCCTGTGTCATCCCTGGCCAAAAGTAGTTCCGCTAGAGCCAGGTTACGATTTTCCGATTGCAGGCGTGGCCTACTGCTGGGATATCATGAGCCAGGGAGAGCAAGTGGGAACGGTAGTGCAAGGTCACCATCAGTTGCTTAGTGGCGGTCCATGGGGCCTCGGGTGATATCATGGGTTTTATGCAATATAATAATCCATTCTCCCATTTGTACTGCTCTTGGGTGCCTTCTATAGGGGCCTGATCTGCAGCGCTACAGGCTGGGGCTAAGGAGGGGTCAGTCGTCTGGGCAGTCCGGAACTCTGCTCTAGCCACCTCCCCCAAGTCTACCTGACAGTCAGTCTCATCTGTCGTGTTTGCAATGTCAGAGGTTGGTTCGCTTACCACTGGTGGTTCTGGGAGCGGGATTGCTGAGACCGGAGCTTGGCTGCGGGTAACTGCAGCCACGAACAGGCTGGAGAGACCGTTCCCCAAATCATTCCCCAAGAGGGCTGCAGTGGTGAGGCCTTCCATCAGGCCAACAATGACTATTCCCTGGCCGGCACCACCAGTCCATGAACACTCGGGCCAGGGGGATGTGGATCTGTTGGCCACTGGCCAGGACGACATTGACACGTCGATCTCTCAGGATCTGGGATTCTGGTACTAAATCAGGGCGCACAAGGGTGAGGGAGGCACCCAAATCCTTGAGCCCCTGGACGACGTGATGACCCACCACAATTGGCTGGAAATGGCTTAGCATTTTGGCCGGGGTATCTTGATCCACATGGCCTGCAACATGGAAGGCTACCTCCTCCACCTCAGGTGCATATAAGAGGTAGTTGTGCTCACAAAGGAGATCATTCATCTCTTGGAGGTGAGCAACATGGTGTGGGAGCTGGCGTGGCCCCAGGACCGGGGCTCTGATCCGCGGGCAGTTACATTGCATGTGCCCAGCTTTGTTGCAGCTGAAGCAGCAGCGGATCTCTGGAAGGTCCCGTCCCCTTGGAGGGACTACGGCTGGCTTGGGCCGTAACGAGGGACGATACAGTGGCAGTCGAGATGGCCCCTAGGGACGGGGCGAAGGATGCAGAGTAGGTCTAAGGACAGGGCGGCTGGTACCTCTCCATCTGGGCCGGTTGGCCACGAACTGGTCCTCCAGGGTAGCTGCCTGCGTTGGGGTGTCTAGGCTCCGGTCAGTGACCCACTCACGAATCTCGGGGTCCATCTTCAGGAGGAGCTGTTCCAGGATGAAGAGACTCTCAATAGCTTCTGCGCTGTTCGCCTGTTCTCCCCTCAGCCACTTAGTGCAGCTCTGCTGTAGCTGGGTAGCAAACTCTGCATAGGTGCTGTGGGCCGGGCACCCCATGGTCCGGAAATTGACTTGGTAGGTCTCTGGGGTGATGGCGAAGCGCTGGAGCAGGGCGTCCTTCAGGCGGGAATAATCACGGCAGTCCTCCACACAGCGCCCGATAAACTTCCAAGGCTTTGCCCGGAATAGTATGCACTTCCATGATAGACTCAAATACATGGAGGTGCGTGTCAATGTCCATGGTGACCTCGTTAAAGGCGGGCACGTCGCTGAACCGCAGGTGTGGCCCTCCGTAGCCGCTGGGTGCCTGGAGCGCTGGTGCACTCGTTAAGATGGGGATTCGCACAGGGATCTGGACCACCGACTCCATTACGCAGGCTCTCTCGTGCTCTGTACAGTTAGGGCCCAGGGAGGCTAGCATCTCACCTATGAGAGTGGCGGTGGCCGAAGAGGGGGTGCTGTGGGTCCGTTCCGCTCTTTCTTGTAGTCCTCTTTGTCACTCAACACGTGGTGCGCTCTGTCCCACACAATGAGCTTGCTTGCCAGCATGGCCTTTACCTCAGTCGACTCTAACTGGATTCCTCGAACTTGGCAAAGCTCCTGCAATGTCCTCTTGGTGTTTTTGAGGTAGGGGCTGCTTCTGGGGTCCACCGGAACACCATGGCTGTCGGAAGACATTTCTGGGGTCAAAGCAGGCGTCGTATCCTGTGTGCACTCCCTCTGCTGTTTTTGAATATCTGGCCGCGAAGCGCTGGATGGTACCTGTCCCCTGCCGCTTCCCTGTTGTACGGGCTGGAATATTATCCCACCTCTGCCACCAAATATGGTGATACCGGGTGTTTGGTATCGCCGTTGTGGGTGAAATAATCCAGGCGGACACAGAAAATAGTTTAACAGTTAAAACAGCGTGTTTGTTTGAGGGAGACACAGAGGGGCACAGTACACATACCACTCGCTGTGATAAAGTCTATTGGTTGATGGTAAATACTCTGCTTTCTTTCTTTACTCTGGACCCTGCATACCCCATCTATAAATGGCTGACTCCAACCTCCAACTGCTTTTTCTTACCAACTGTCATGCAACACCAGCCACGCCTCCTGCGCACGGAACAGTCCAAAAGGGGAAATTCTATGAGGGGAGATAGAGGGGAATAATTGGAGAGTCCAAGAGGGAAAATAGAGGGGAATAAAGGGACGATACAGGGGCCGATAACCGGGCTTCATTTAAGAACAACTGTCTAAAGGCGGTTAGGGTGGGAAAGAGTGACATGATCTGAGACTTGGTGCCAGAACACCACTCCCGTTCCGCCACAACCATAACACTCATATAGTGAATGTAATTCGTACAATACCATCAGGTATGTTTGGCCTCAAGTAAATGAGTATATATCTAAAGGATATGTCCTAACAGGACAATTCTACTCCATATACCCTATGTATATAATAGAGGGGTGTCCGTTACTCAACAGCCCCTTCTGTTGGCCAAAGTGAAGAGCCGTTGCAAAGAGGAGCTCCTGCTCTCGAAGACATGAAATGACCATGCATTACATGGTCACCCAATCATTTAAATGAATGCTGTATAATACTACATTACAAATATGTGGCACCCAATGTTGCCAGGGTTTTCCCGTGAATGCAAGAAGGGGTTTTCAAGTTGAGAAAACCCCCGTACTATATGTTAGACACAGTACCAGAATTTAGCTAAAGACAACTGAATTAAACAACCCTTGAAGGATGGAGGAACCGTGCACAACATCCTTTTTGTATGCTGAATAAACACCAGAAGACCAGAGGAGGACATCATACTGTTAAGGAAAATACATTCTTCCTGAAGATTTCTTTTCAAATAGGGTTTGTAGATCTGTGAGTTTATTTTGTGACATAAGAAGGAACATTTGTATGGACAAATAACAAAATGACTGCCAGTATGCACTTAGTTGTAATGTAATCCACTAATGTCTGTCATGATGCTTAGGGGGTATACTGTTCTGAAAACGATTGCACTAACATTGTAAGTAAGCAAAGTCTGTCCTCAAGTGGGGATCTCAAGGGGCCATACATACACAAGTATAGCTATGGGAAAAAAAGAGACAGTCCCTACTCCATTAAAGTGTTTTTCCCCTTTAAGGGTGGGTTTCTTCATAACAATGCGTGTAACCATCAGACAAACATTCTTGTAATTCATTACTGAGACATTAATTTCTGTTTAGAATTTTCATCCAGGGATACTCTGCTATGGCTAGAAATAAATGTACTTGAAAAGTCATTCCTATCCCAGTCAACAAAAAAATACTACCATTTTCCAGAATGTCAGCTGCACATGTATGAAGATATACTGTAATTCTGTGAAAGTTTGGCAGTGGCGTATGCCCGTTTTCTCTTTCACAGATTTTCATAGAATCCATGAAAAATAACCCTGTGTGGGCCAATAAGAGCAGCTCTGGCATGCCCAGTACTACATGGCCTTCATCCCCATTTGATCGTTATCAGATCATCAGGCTGGCTTCTACTCAAAAATGGGTTGTCTTCATGAGACAAACCTTTAATGCACTACAAAAACAATTTACAACAGAATTTAAAGAGGCTCTGTTACCACATAATAAGTGCCCTATCTCCTACATAAGGAGATCGGCGCTATAATGTAGGTGACAGTAATGCTTTTTATTTAAAAAAAACGATCTGTTTTCACCACTTTATTAGCGATTTTAGATATATGCTAATGAGTTGCTTAAAGTCCCAAGTGGGCATATTTTTACTTTAGACCAAGTGAGCGTTGTACAGGGGAGTGTATGACGCTGACCAATCAGCGTCCTGCACACCTCTCCATTCATTTAGGCAGCGCATAGGGATCCTTTTAGATCGCTATGTGCTGTCTTATACTAACACATTAACAATACTGAAGTGTTTAGACAGTGAATTGACATTCCACGGGACGTCTATTCACAATCCCTGCACTTCGTTACTCTGTCTGTGGTAGTTACAGCAGAGGAAGTGTAATCTCATTTTAACCTGTCATCTACAGCGTAATCTCGCGAGATTACACTTCCTCTGCTGTAACTACCACACATAGAGTAACGAAGTGCAGAGATTGTGAATAGACATCCAGTGGAATGTCTATTCACTGTCTAAACACTTCAGTATCATTAATGTGTTAGTATAAGTTAGCACATAGCGATCTAAAAGGATCCCTATGTGCTGAGGTAATGAATGGAGAAGAGTGCATGATGCTGATTGGTCACTGATTGGTCAGCGTCATACACTCCTCTGTACAACGCCCACTTGGTCTAAAGTAAAAACATGCCAACTTTGGCATTAAGCAACTTATTAGCATAAATCTAAAATCGCTAATAAAGTGGTGAAAACAGATAGTTTTTTTAAAATAAAAAGCATTACTGTCATCTACATTACAGCGCCGATCTCCTTATGTAGGAGATAGGGCACTTATAATGTGATGACAGAGCCTCTTTAAGAAATGTCTATACATTCATCTAATAACTATGGCATTGAGTGATGACAGAAAAAATATCTAACTACCATGTGCTGGCAAAATTGGGAATTATAGCCCAGGGGTTTTTGTTTTTCCTTCCCTTGGGTCAACTGGATCTGTGAATGATAGACATGAGACATTTGCCTTTTTTCAACCTCAGTAGCTATGTTACGTGCAGTAACAATTGTGAATAATGAACAGCAGGGTCGTAGCTATAGGAGGGGAAGGGGTAGCAGTTGCACTCCGGCCCTCATGCCTAGCCAGGTCCAATGCACCAATGCCACATAAAAACCCACCAGTATTTGGAGAACAGCCCATTTTTCCGACCATCACTGAATACTAATTTATAATAGCATTTGTCTTTGATTCTTAATATGATCACTGAAAGCTTACAAAGAATTGAAAACTTATTTGCGTTTTATTTACATTATAAACCTATACAATTGTTGCCTTAATAATGATCAGTAACATAGGACTGGTTTCTTGTATATTACAGTCGTAGTTATGGGTTAGATAGATTTGTACGGTATCTGGTCTGATCTGCCCTTTTTCAAAAGATCTTGTTCAGGGATCAAAGACCTGCAGTAACCCTATAACTACCTCAACCCACATATTGTACTTGACCCAGTTTTTCTGACCAGTGGGACAGATTCTGCAAATGTTTATAATCCATAGGAATGTACAAAATTCTGTGCATAGAAACTCAGACATTTTCCTTTAGTGGACATAATCTGGAGTACAGTTGAAAAGAAAAATGGGGTTAAACGTATGCAAGGAGTGTTTTCCCTGAATTGTATATTTTGAATTGCAGGAACTTTTTGATCTTTCTTTGGGATTTTTCTGCAGGCAGCTGGGACATATGTTTCTTGTTTAAAGGCCCTTTCCTTCCAATGTTTGCTACACTCCTATGTAGTTATAGGGCAGTCTGCATGAGTCAGTGTCATCATGAGCTTAAAAAATTCTTTGTTTTCTAACTTATCCAAGAACAATTTAGACCACAGTGGCCTGAAAGTGGTGTCAGCAAAAACAAAACACCATTTGGTTAAAATTGCACAGTCAAACAGATCTAGACATCTTTCAATAAATAATAAATTTCTTATTAGAAAAGTCTAACGTCTGAATAATAATGCACATCTACTGTTTTACCTCATTAGGCTTGATTTACACACAGCATTTAGCTCAAGTTGAATTAGTGTTTCTAGGGTGGACATACAAATATTTTAGCGGCAGTATGCTGGTAGTATGCCCAGAGGCGTAGCTAGGGGTTTAGCACAGGGGGGACAAAACATATCTGAATGGGCCCAAACCCAGTGGGCCCCCCTTTCGCATGTTTACAACTGAAGAGGCGCATTCTAATTATATACCAGCCATCATCCCTGTAGATAACCCCCAATATTCCCTGTATATAACCCTCATCATCCCTGAGTATACCAGCCATCATCCCTGTATATATCCCCTATCATCTCTGTATATACCAGCCTGCCTAGTATATACATGTAAGATGGGGGTTATAAACAGTGATGATGTCTGATATTTACAGGGATGATGGGGATTATATACAGGGATGATGGGGGTTATATAAAGGGCCGGTGGCTGGTATACACAGGGATGATGGGGGTTAATGCAGGGATGATGTCTGGACTACCCATCATCCCTGTATATAACAACCATAATCCATGTATATAACAACCATCATCCCTGTATATAAACCCCATCATCCCTCTATATGCCAGCCAGGTTACCCCTGCCATATAGGTTTGTACGGCGTAAAACTACCGCTCCCAGCATGACCCGAACAATGGTATGGATATACTGGGAGTTGCTGTTTCACAAAAAGAAAATCATACCACCCTTCATCTCACTGCAGATCATACAGTGCCACAGTACTGATTAGAGGCAGAATAAATATTTACATTAAGTGACTCACCGGAGACGTCTTTTCAGATTCTAGTTGTTTGCCGCTCAGATGTCTTCAGCTTCTCACTTTATAAACATTTCTGCACCTATGAACGAAGATAAAATTCTCATGGTGTCACACACTATTTACCTAAATATAATAGCACCATACACTGCACCTCTAATTATAATAGCACAATACACTGTGTCCCTAATTATAATAGAACCATACACTATAACCCTGAATATAATAGCACCATAAACTATGTCCCTGACTATAATCGCACAATACACTGTTTCCCAAATACACAGTGCTCCCTGTAGATAGTGCCCCCCATTGATCCCCCTGTAGATAGTGCCCCACATATAGCCCCCTGTAGATGGCGCTCTACAAAGCCCTCTGTAGATAGTGCTCCACATATAGCACCCCCTGTATATATTGCCCCACATATAGCACCCCCTGTATATATTGCCCCTCATATAGCAGCCCCTGTATATAGTGCCCCACATATATCCCCCTGTAGATCATGCCCTACATATAGCCTCCCCTGTAGATTGTGCCCCACATATAGCTCACAGATAATGCCACTCACACTAAAGTGAAAAAAACAACAACTTTAAATACTCACCTTGATCCCGTCCCCACGCCGTCCTGTGTCAATGCTGGCCTGCTCTCTTCTGAGCAGGTTTGCTGGGCCTGAACGACGCTTGCGTCGTTGAAAGGCGCTGATTGGCAGGGCAGAATGACTTGCCCCGTCAATCAGCGCCTTTCAACAACGGAAGAGGCGAGATGACCTTATCGTGTCGCTAGCTTTGTTGAAAGGCGCTGATTTGCAGGGCAGAATGACTTGCCCCGTCAATCAGCGCCTTTCAACAACGGAAGCGGCGAAATTACGTTATCGCGTCGATAACGTTGTTGAAAGGCGCTAATTGGCAGGGCAGAATTACTTGCCTCGCCAATCAGCGCCTTTCAATAACGGAAGCGCTAGAATTTTTGAAAGGCGTTGATTGGAGGGGAAAGTCATTCTGCTCTGCCAATCAGCGTCATTGTTAGGCGATGAATGGTTGGGCACGGAATGTGCCCAACCATTCAGAGATTATGCATGTAATTGTATCTGCCTCCTATAGACGCAGGTACAATTAGAGCAGGAGGGGGTGGCAGCGGTTGGTTTCAGTTGCGTAGCCATCGCTGGGGCAGCAGGAGCGGCAGTCAGGGCTGTTGCGGTGGCCCCTCGCCCAACCTGCCCCCCCGCTAGCTACGCTACTGAGCATGCCACATGGCCAAGATCCACCAGGCGATAGTGCATTCGGTTTTACTACAAGTTGCCACAATTTTGCAATGTGTATAATGGGTACGTGGCTTGTTTAGGTGAAGTACATAGTTTCAATGCGCTTCACCTGTACAAGTCACACAGCCACACAGCCAAAAACTTGATGTAAAACTGAGCGCGGCATTACTTCACAGGTCTTGGATGTACGGCACACTGCGGCTAATGTGTCCAGGCACACTTAAGGAGTATTCCCACGTCAGACATTTATGGCATATCCACAGTACATGCCATAAATGTCTGATAGATGCCGATGCCACCTGTTGGACCCTCACCTATCTCTAGAACAGGGCCCCCTGACCCACCCGTACTACCTTCTTCCCCTGTAGCTGGGCTGAGTTACGAGGTGTTTGGGTTTTCCAGAAACAGCCAAGCACGTTTTGCTATTTTGCTTCCAGAACTCTCATAGAAGTGAATAGAGGATATGGAAAGAGCATAGCACAGCGAGCAAAGGCTGTTTGCTTAAAAGGGTTGTCCGAACTGGACAAACCCTTTCCATATGCCCTTTAACCCCTTAACGACCGCCAATATGCCTTTTCACAGTGGCTGCTAAGGGTACTTATGCCAGAGCGCCGCCTTTTCACGGCGCTGTGACATAAACCCGGCACGGGTGTCCTGTGCTGACTAAAGTGGGTGTCGGGTAGTCTAAAGACAGCCGGGCACCTGCTCTAACGGGCAGGATTGTATATATGTATACATGATGGAAAGATTTGTACCTCTTCTGTGTCATGGAACTACCCCTAGTTTTGGCTTCTAAATAATGATACAAAATACTGACTAAAATACTGCCGTGTCAAAAAGGCCTAAATGTCATAGAACCAGCAGCTAAATTTCTTATTTTTTTCCCCAGTATTATTTACTCTAGCTGGAAATGCAGATGGCAAGCCTTGTAAGTTTCCTTTCAAGTTTCAAAGCAAAAGCTACGACAGTTGTACAACTGAGGGAAGGTCGGATGGCTACAGGTGGTGTGCAACAACAGAAGACTATGACCAGGATAAATCTTATGGATTCTGCCCAGAAACAGGTGTGTAATTTAAGTCTGGCATTGTAAAGTGAATATTAAAGCACATGTCCACCTTCGTAACTTTAAGACCGGGTCCACACGGGATGGAAATACTGCAGATTTTCTGGGCGCAGCGGGTTACTGCACCAGCCCGGTAGGTAAGAATTGAACAGTTCTTATCCACATGCTGCGGAACATTTTCCGCATGGAAATCAGAGCATGCTCATTTTGTCACGGCTGTTCACAGCAGATTTCACCCTTTTCAATGTAAAATCCATAGTGAATCCCCAGCAAAGTTGTGTGTTATGTGCAGAATCTGCTGCGGAACCACAACAAATGTGCTATATGTGTGGGTACCCTCACAGTTTATAAAGATATATAATATACAAAAAAAGTATTCAAAATATTGCATTCAAAATTAAAAAAAAAAAAAAAAAAAAAAGGATTCTAAATATTGCACCTTGTACATATCCTAAATTACAGAATATATTTTAGTCCAGGGCAACATTCAGAATTTTGCCAGTTTCTATTAGAAACCATTGTTAAGCTTTTTATCAGACACACATTTAACAGTTCAGACTACTATAGAGTTCGAGGGTAAAAACAACACTTACTGCATTTCCCAAAATGCAAATAACTGGACCTAGCTCTTTGCAGACATTGGGCAAGGGGAGATTCCAGCTCTGAAGCCAGCAGATTTATGAATGCAATTATACATAAGAATGTTCTATAAGACAAACTGTCTCTCATGATCATTATTACTAATGCAATTAAATTGCATAACAACCCCTTTGGCAAATAATGTATATATTGCACATATTTTCTACAAATATATAACATTACAACAATACTACTTATTATTAAGATACCACTCACCTGTAGCATGTTGGCAACTGACAGGCACATATCTTAGGCTGTGTTCACATCACCGTCTGTGTTCCACTGAGGGGTTCCGTCTGAGGTTTCCGTCGTTTCCTCAACGGGAAGGCAAACGGAAACCTAGCTAATGGTTTCTGTCTGTCACCGTTGTTACCGGGTTCCGTTGTTCTTGACGGAACCAATAGCGCAGATCCTGGGCACTGTGGCACTATCTACATGGGCATGGTGTATTCACATAGACATTTTTTTAGCGGCCCGTGAATATCTACAGGGGAGCAGTGTGGCGCTATCTACAGGGGGCAGTGTAGCACTATCTACATGGGCACTGTGTGGCACTATCTACATGGGCACTGTGTGTGACACTACATGGGCAATGTGTGTAGCACTATCTACATGGGCACTGTGGCACTATCTATATGGACCCTGTGTGGCGCTATCTATATGGGCCCTGTGTGGCACTATCTATATGGGCACTGTGTGGCCCTCAGTACATGGGCACTGTGTGACACTCTCTACAGGAGCATTGTGCCACAATCTACATTGGCACTATGGCACTATCTACATGAACATGATCATGTGACCTTCCTGTGAGGGTTTTCAGGGGTTGGGACAAAAGAACCCTGACAAATGAAATTCATCCATTTTTTTAACAGCTGTAAAAAACGGATCGATGGTAAACGGATGACAAACAGTTGTTAAAAACAGTCAGAAGGCCGGGAAATGGATGAAAATTTGGAAACTCACTGATGCAAAATGGGCAGGAAAAACATGACATTTGATCCGTTTTTAACTGCAATTTTTTTTTCACTGTAATGTGAATATAGCCTAAAAGAGAGAGGTGGCCCAGCCTTGTGTTATCCCATCCCTGTAGCTAACAATGCAGTTCCTTTGTAGAACCTGTTCAGGTTTGCATCAACCCATAGCAAACAAGTCAATGGGGAATTGGTTTATTGTCATATAACATGTGGAGGGGGGAAACAAACAACCAATACCTTGCATCCTAATAGCGGTGGGGGGAGCATTTGAATTTTGCTATGCACACCACTGACTACTGCCCTGGAATATCTAAAGTGAGGAGAGTTCTCTGTGTATTTTTTCCACTGTAGCAATGTGATGTATATTGCCTCTAAACAACAGCTCTCGTCAATTCAGCATTTGAATATAAATAATATATATTCACGGATCCAGAAATCCATGTTATTCCTTAAAAGGATTTTTTAAGGTTGTAAAATGTAAGTTTAGAGTAATTTTTCAAGCCAGCTTTAAGTGACTCATTGGTTTTGACTGGAGCGACCGTTTATGAAAGAAAATCCCCACTTTTGTTTTTGTTGGCTAATCTGAATAGTATATTAGAACTGAATATCTCAGGCTGCTTCTCTTTAGTATTAACCCTGGTGACTAATCATTTCTAGGGGTCATAAGTGATTTTTTGTGAACTTATTAGCTCTTGCTGGGTTGTAAACTGTAGAAACAAGTAAATTCATTATACTGTTCATAGAGAGTAAAGAATAGCAAAGGGATGATTCAGTCTGGGTTGCCGGAAAGCACTGTGTGCACAGCCAATAACACAGGGCATTTTGGGCTAAGCTGACGGAGAAAGCAAACAGTAAGACTCTGTAAAGGATAACTTGGGAGGTCAACGCTCTCTTATTTTGTCAGTCCATATAAACAAGACTACTACTTTGTATCTTGCCAGTACTATGTTTTTCTGACTTCATTTATATCAACAAGGACTATTGAGCATTTAAAGATTAGTCTGCTTTTACATCCAAAAATTATATGGAGATTTTTTTGGGCATTTTTTTTGCAAGAAGGTTTTTTATTGTTTTTTGTTGAGGTTTTTGTTTAAGTTTTTTTATTTTTTATCTCGCAACTATAAATATAAGAATCTTTCAGAAAATCATCAGGTTTTTACTTCCACATTGGCAACAAGATGTGTCACCCTGAATGAAATGAAAGTGAATGTGTCCGTGTTGCGACCCACAGATTGCTGCGACCGTTGCAAAATATGACACAACAGTTGCAAAATATGCAGCAGGTTTGGATTTTTTGTGACTGTCATGTCAAGGTCGCGCAACCTGCAAGTCGCAATGCGGTCACGTTCTCTTTCATTGCCTGCGATGCAGGCAGGGCGACACAGCGATCTCTGGTAATGTGACCTGTGTTGCGGACAGAGTTGCCGTGCAGCCCTAGCTTTACACAGATCTGAATACTTTTTTAAAGCAACACATCTTTCACATTAGGGTGTTTTAAGAGTGCTTCATTGCTGACTGTTAACTATATACAGCTCTAGATTTGGCTCCATGTAATCCTATTACAACCTTTTCAACTGCGGTCATGCCTATAGTTGGTAGACTTCTCCCCCCCCCCCCCACTCCAACAACCATGCACTTTTGTGTAATGCCTATGGAACAAATTCTCAATCTCCTTGTTTCCCTTTTAAGCCTTAATTATATTTTTTGATTTATTATTTTGGATTGTTTTATAATTTGTCCATGTTACAGTAATTGAAATGTCTGAAAATATTCCTGTTCTCCAGTAGCTGTATTATCTATCCTGGGCTTGGTGCTTGTTAATCATTGAACTAGTAGCGCACCCCAAAATTCCTGTCAAATGGATCTGAAGGACCAGCTTAAACAGCCCATAACTGTATAGATGACATGGCTCATATATATCTATAAATTAAACTTTTTTTTTTTTTAAATATATTTTTACAGCACTGTCCACAGTTGGAGGAAATGCAGAAGGCTCCCCATGTGTTTTTCCTTTTACCTTTCTTGGCAATAAATATAACTCATGCACCAGTTCTGGAAGAAGTGATGGCAAACTATGGTGTGCCGCCAGCAGCAGCTATGACGATGACCGCAAGTGGGGTTTCTGTCCTGATCAAGGTACACAAAGGAAATAGACAGTATAATGGAGTGGATATATATGAATCTATTGTTTAGAAATCCAGAAATGTCTAATTGATGAGTATGTCTCTGAATAAAGTATTCCTTGATATACAGTGTAACCTATACAGAAGTCCACCCACTTAGGTCCCATGCACACAACAGTTTTTTTTATCTATCCCGAAATACTGACCGTAAATACAGATCAATAGGCATCCGTATTCCATCCTTATATACGGATCCATACAAAAAGAGGGAGGGTGCAAATTATGTCATCAACATGTTGACTAGCAATGCTTCTGTAAATACGGACGGTTTACGGATGCACATCAGCAGCCGTCCATATTTACTGAAGCTCCCATAGACTTCTATGGGAGAGTCCCTGCCGTAATTACTGACAAGAATAGCACAGGTTCTATGATTTTTTTCAGCACGGACACCCATCAGTAAAAATACTGAAAGGTGTCAGTGGCCAATAGAATTGAAAGGGTTCTGTAATTACTGTCAGTAATTACAGATGAAATATACTGTCATGTGAATGGGGCCTTATCCAGACTAGATTTCCTGCGACAGATTTTCTGTTCCACCATATACTATGCATAATTCCCATCTTCTTTGAGAAGACCACCCCCACTGAAGACCACTTTTCAAAGCAATATTGGGTGTATGTCTCAAAGAGGTTTCACTGTATATAATTTACCTTCCCATCCCTTCCTTCAACAACAATCTAATAAATGTTTTTCCTCAGGGTATAGCCTTTTTCTTGTTGCTGCCCATGAGTTTGGACATGCTCTCGGGCTCGAGCATTCTGATGACCCAGGTGCCCTAATGGCTCCAATATACACTTTTGTCAAGAACTTTCGACTCTCGCAAGATGATGTCAGTGGGATCCAGGAACTTTATGGTGAGTTAATCTACTGGTGAATTTAAACCTGCAAGAATTAGTGTAAAATATCAGATTGACAGTCACATTGGACAGTTTATTTTTTATTATTAAATATTTTCTCCAGTTTTTATGTATATAAAGCTCCATTATTGTATAAGATATAACTTATATATTATATCTTGTACTGCAGACTTCAGTTTTTAACAAACCAAATATTTTCCTCATGCACCTTAAAATACCTTACCCATAAATGATTTCCAGAAATCACATTGGCACCTATTCAGGGAAATACCTGATTCTGTATAAAATTAATGTGCTCCAGGCCAACTATGGATAAATGTGCACAGTACAAGGAAAGTCAGCTAAAACTATTTCTGAACTAGTACCCCACCCATGAATAACTGCAATGGCTTCATCCAACTGTCGCTAATATCTTTTAGATGTAATGTTTCCACTCTGGATCTGTACACTTAAACAACACATGTACAATATATTAGATGTATTAGTTTCATTATTACCATTGTACCATTTAATATACCTTCACAGTTTGCCTTTCACAGGCTGATTAGACCTATCATATCTGCGGCAAGGTGTTTCATATTCAAAAGTATTGCCCTTGCCCTCACATATAGACTTATACACATATACTGACCATTAAAGGGCTTGTCCAGTGTTTAAAAAATATGCTAAAAGCAGGAATTGTGATAAAATGTAAAACAATAGCCATTACTCACCTATTAATTTCCCCGCCGCTCCAGCATCGATGCTCCGGTAGTCATCGACGATCTTTGTTTACTTTGCTGTCAACGATAAGGTGCCATAAATCCACATGAACCCTGCAGTCAAGCATTGGCCTTAGCTGTGATGCTTGCATGTATGGCAGGAGTACTGAGACCGGTGATATTCTGCAGCAATCACATTAAAGTACGGCACGTCATCACTGACAGCAAAGTAAACAAAGATCGGCGGGAACTACCGGAGCATTTGCACTGGATCGATGGTGGATTTAATAGGTGAGTAATGGTTAATTTTTTATTACATCGCATTTCATGCTGTTTGCCTATTTATTAAAATCATGGAAAATCTCTCTAAACTGTTGTTACTACTACAATTTTAGAAATATTAGTTGTGGAAATGCCCTGATAGCTACATGCTTTATGCACAAATTAAACTGCACAGTTTTTCTGCATGGCAGTCGGTGAAATGTGCAGCAAATACACAAGAAATCAGTGACAGATATGGAGAGCAACTGTACATGTATAGACAGCTTTCCATTGGCAGCCGAGATGAATCCATCCTATTGTTTGGGATTGGTAATGGTTTCACCTGCCAGAGCCCTTATAATCATTGTTTACTTCTGATGTCGCTTACCCCCGCTCCCTGACGTTGCTCTCCCGGTTGGTACTGCTTTTCTTCCGGCTGCGGCTCCTCTTCTCTTGTCCGCCATCGGTCTGCTTTTGGCACACTGCTGCTGCCCTCTTCTTGGCCGACACCTACGTTCTCATCTTGGCCCCCGTGTTTTTTTTCCATCACACTGATCTGCTGTTGTCAAAATTTGCTAGGTCTATGGGGGATATGTACAGCCAGGTGAATCAGGACCTAGTAGTGTGAGCACGGTATGTAGGGCCAGCATGAGGTATTTTGGTGCTCCAAGCACACAAAGCAAATGGCGACCCCCCCCCAGAACTCTGACCCCCCCTCCCCACCAGGCACTCGCAGTGCCTGTGTCACTTACTAGACTTAGAACCCCCCTGTCAGCCTGAAAGCACCACTACCTCATCCCCACCTCCTTCCCTAATCCTTTATATTTACAATTACAATCTGTAGTGTGCGGTGCCAGTGCACCTGCCAGCTGATCAATTGAACAACACAGGCTGTTTTTTTTACGTTTTAGTTTTCTGACTGGCTTGCATGCTCACATCTGCAGTCAGTCAGATCAAGAGATGGCTTCCCTTCTTGCCAATGAGCGCTTTCCTCCTCAGAATCGATGGAAGTGCTTATTGGTCAGCTCAGTGACACATGACAATGTGATCACCAATAAGCTCTTTCACGTTATGATGGTAAAGGTGCGTATTGGCCAAATGTCAGTGGCACTAAGTGGCTCTCCTCCTCTGCTCTTCAGCCCGGATCACGGTCTCCTGCCTCTCTGATGTAGCGCCGCGGGCAGGAGGTGGACAGTGAATGTGAGGGCTCTGACGTCTTGATGAGTACCTGTCACGATCTGTGGGTATGTGGACCCACTAGGCCGCACCGACGTAGCAGAGTAGCAGCTGGCCAAACAACAGAGTACCAAGTCTATACTGCAGTCCAAGCACACGGGTACCTGTAATAGTCCAGACAGTAGCAGCGGCTTAGGTACAGATGGTACTTTGACGGCAGGTGATGCAAAACGTGGCAGGAGGTACCAGGTGTGGTAAATGACACCAGTCGTGGTGTACAACAGCAGGAGTAACAAGCGGCACAACATGACCACAACACTAGAGAGGGCACAGGAACAAATACAACACAGGATATAGGATACAGGTAGCAGGGCACGGGAACACTGGGAACAGGATATGACTAAGGGACCACTTGCAAGACTAACATGGGAATACAAACAATGCTCAGGCAAGGAGTGAAAGGGCAGGGCCATTTATATAGTCCAGGGTGATCTGGGAATAATTAGTTAATTTTTACATGTGCACATGCTGGCCCTTTAAGGCCGGGGAATGAGCTTGCACGCGCACCCTAGTGGTCACAGCAGGACAGGACGGCCCCATGTCCTGGCGTCTCCGGGGAGGGAGACGTCGGCAGAATGATAGAGGTCTGCGGTCACCAGCAGGTAAGGAAAGACGGCGGTCCGCCACCGTGGCCGTTACGGTACCACTGTGGTGATCAGAGCCGTGGCGGTACTGTGCTTTAAAGTTCAACTGCTTCTTTCATTGTCTGTGTCTACTCACTACAGGAGCACTGCACTACCGGTAAGGGGTTAAGCGGTGTGAATGAAGCAGGCAGCAATCATCATCAGTATATTCAGACAAATATTTGTTTCAATAGAATTGCGCCCCCCCCCCCCCCAGTTTGAGCAGAGTTAGCCCCCTAGGTGATCACCTATCTCTGCCTACCCGACGTCCCAGCCCTGACAGTACGGGTCTTTCAGGGAAGACAAAAAAGTTGAACCGCTCAAAGAGAGGATGTGTAGGTTGTGCATGGGTCCCATATCTTCAGGAGGGAGTGTAGGGTGCCCCGTGAGACTGCAGTCAGCTTCTCATTAATCATGTAGTATTGTATTCGGACCCTAAGCTCTGGAAAGCAGAGGGCGGTTGTTTCCAGGAGCCAGCAATCACGTGTTTTTTGGCTAAAAATAGGAAGCGGATTAGCTTCAGCTTAGCACAGGAGACCTCCTCAATGTTGTTGAGGAGGACTTCCAAGGAGCATTTGGTCAAATCATGGCCCGTAACAGTGCTGATGAGGTGGTATATCTTAGACGACTTTGGTGCAGGTCTAATACGTAGGTATGAAGTACATCACCAGTGGAAGTACAGTCCCTAAAAATGGTGGGGGATAGCCAGGTACTGCATGGCTATACGATTAGGTGCGAGACACCACAGCATCAGCACTTTGTACGAGGTTTCTAGCATAAGTGTATTAAGGGAACCCTTGGCCGTAGATTCCCAAATCTTGCGACATCAAATTATATTCTTCAGGAAACCCAACTGTATTGCAAGAACATTTCAGTAACTTTAGTCTCTATCTAGTGCTTTTCCATTATGTTGTCAATGTTCTTTTGTCCTACTGCTGTAATTCTTGTTAGGAAACTGACTAATAAGCTGTTGGGCCATCCACATACAGGTGATCTCCATTTGGCCAACTATGAGATTTTTAAATCCATTTTACTGTCCTACTGAAGATTTGTGTGTATCATGATATTGAAGATGAATGGCCAATTCAGACAATCGTGTATGCTGTATGTCAGCATTGCTGGCATGATCACATGTTGGCTGTTAACCCAAGTAATGGTGGCCAAGGAAAGGAAATCATAACTTGAAAATGTTGCATCTTGAGGTCATCACAAATTGGGGGATTACTGAACTAAATGTTTGTTCTTCATCTGGTATGGATTCCAGCCAATGTCATTTTTGGACGGTTTGGTTGATATCTTCCTACTGTTTACTTTTGTTTTATAATTATACCTCTCATAATTATATCTCTTCCAGGACAGGGATCAGAGAGTAAACCTGGACCAGGACCAGGACCTGGACCAGGACCAGGACCTTCTCCCACTTTAGGCCCTGTTACTCCAGAGCTTTGTACCAAAGACTTAATATTTGACGGCATTTCACAAATCAGAGGAGAGATATTTTTCTTTAAAGACAGGTAAGAAATACAAAAGTGACTGCTGGTTGTCATGGTTTGACTGTTGCTTTTACATTTGTGTCTCTGTACCTTAACACCGAGTTCTTTCTAAATAGTTTTCATATTGTATGATCAATATACCGATATATTATATAATCAATAAAATTGTTGGAAAAAGAATCTGATTTAAAAAATTGTTTGTTCTTACAAAATGCTTTATAATGGGAAAAATGTAAAAAATGATAAAGCTGCTGCATCAGTAACAACTATATATAAAAAAAACAAAAACGTTATTTATCCCACGGAGTAAATGCCGTAAAAAAAGCAAACTAAAAAGCAATGACAGAATTGTATTTTTTGGTCTTCTCGTCTCCCAAAAAAAGCAATACCAAACAACAAAAAGTCACCTGTACTACAAAATGGTACCAATTGAAACTACAACTTGTCTTGCAAAAAATAAGTTTTCATACAGCTGTGTATGGTAAAAAAAATAAAAGTTACAGCTCTCAGACTGTGGCCTTACAAAATAATACAAGGAAAAAAAAGTATTTATATTGTGCAAAAGTAGTAAAATATTTAGAAACTATATAAATTTGGTATCCTTGGCCTTTCGAATGTGGAGATGAAAAAACTAAAAATATTGTCGCATCCTTAAGGCCCAAACTAGGTCGTATCTTTAACCCCTTCCCGCTGCGGCCAGTTTTGACCTTCCTAACAGAGCACCATTTTTCATATCTGACGTGTCAATTTATGTGGTAATAACTTTGGAATGCTTTTACCTATTCAAGCGATTTTTGATTGTTTTCTCGTGACACATTGGACTTTATGTTAGTGGTAAAATTTGGTCAATACATTCAGTACTTAATTGTAAAAAACACCAAAATGTAGTAAAAAAATTGTAAAAATGTGCAGTTTTATAAATTTAAATGCATCTGCCTGTAAGACAGGTATTAATGCCACACAAAATAGTTGCTAATTCACATTTCCCATATGTCTACTTTAAATTGGCATAGTTTTTTGAACATCCTTTTATTTTTCTGGGATGTTACAAGGCTTATAAATTTAGCAGAAATTTCTCACATTTTCAGGAAAATTTCAAAAGGCTATTTTTTCAGGAACCAGTTCCGTTCTAAAGTGGCTTTGAGGGGCCTAAACTTTGCAAACCCCATAAATCACCCCATTTTACAAAATGCACCCCTCAAAGTATTCAAAACAGCATTTAGGAAGTTTCCTAACCCTTTAAGTTTTTCACAGGAAATAAAGCAAATATTTATAAATTTCATTTTTTTTCCCCAGAAATTCATTTTTAATCCATTTTCTTATGTAACACAGAAGGTTTTACCAGAGAAATACAACAAAAAATGTATTACCCAGATTCTGGAGTTTTTAGAAATATCCCACATGTGGCCCTAGTGTGGTAATGGACTGAAACACAGGCCATAGAAGGAAAGGAGCACCTAGTGGATTTTGGGGCCTTCTTTTTATTAGATTATATTTTAGGCACCATGTCAGGTTTGAAGCGATCTTGTGGTACCAAAACAAAGGAAACACCCCAAAAAAGACCCCTTTTTGGAAACTAAACCCCACAAGGAATTTATCTAGGTGTGTGGTGAGCATTTTGACTCCACAGATATTTCATAGATTTTATATATACGGCAGATGTCGGGAAGGGGTTAAGGGGTTAATGTTTGCTGAACTATTTCAGTTGCAGATTAAAGAAAAAGCACTTAAAGGTGAATTTCTATTTTATATTGTTGTGGAGTATTCCTATGATATGTCATAACATGGGATGGGAACAGCTCTATCCATGGAAAAACTGTGAACAAGTCACATTGCTTATTTAGCACTGCAGCTTCATTCTAAGGATTTTTGGGGTCTCGGCAAGGAGTTGTCAGGAACCTGAGGGATCAGAAAAACAAGGTACTATCTAATATACACTGTAAGGCCTCATTCACATGAGGGTGTCTGATTTGCGTATGCAAAAAGTGGGCCGTGTCTCACGCATATGACTGTCTGTATTGCATCAGTGTGGTTTCCGTGTGGCATCAGTTTTTCTCATCCCTGTTTCTCACTTCCTAGTTTTACTTTTTTTCCATTTCTTTAGCAACTGATGCATGAAACCCCCAGACAGCACAATATATTACAAACTGTGGGTCGCGTCCCCCTGGGGCGTCATGTGAAGACCTCCGGGGGGTCGCGAGTCACTCACCGAGGTCCCGGTTCCATTCAATGCCGGAGCAAGGAGCTGACGGCTGACTCCTTGCTCCAGCATTCACTGTGCCCTGAGCAGCTCGACGCAGGCAGGAACGATGTAGCGACATCATCGCGCCTGTCTGCGCCGAGTCACTCATAGCACACACCGGAGGATGTGAAGGATCCTCCACCCGGCGTGGGAACGGGGATAGGTAAGTAATTATGTTATTTTGCTATTATTCACATATGGGGGCATTATACTGTATGGGGGCTGATATGGCGGAGGGCATTATACTGAATGGGGGGCTGATATGGCGGGGGCATTATACTGAATGGGGGGCTGATATGGCAGGGTGTATTATACTGTATGGGGGGCTCATATGGCGGGGGTATTATACTGTATGGGGGGCTGATATGGCATGGGGCTGATGAGGTGGGGGGCATTATGCTGCATGTGGGGGCTGATATGGGGGAATTATACTATATGGGGGCATTATACTGTATGGAGAGCATTATACTGTTTGGGGAGCTGATATTGGGTGCTTTATACTGTATGGGGAGCTCATATTGGGGGCATTATACTGTATGGGGAGCTCATATGGGGGCATTATACTGTATGGGGAGCTCATATGGGGGGCATTATACTGTATTGCTGGCTGATATGTGGGGCATTATACTGTATGGGGAGCTGATATGGAGGGGCATTATACTGTATGGGAGCTGATATGGGGGCATTATACTGTATGGGGGCCATTATACTGTATGGGGAGCTGATATGGGGGCGTTATACTGTATGGGGAGCTGATATGGGGGCGTTATACTGTATGGGGAGCTGATATGGGGGGCATTATACTGTATGGGGATTTGATATGAAGGGGCATTATACTGTATGGGGAGCTCATATGGGGGCATTATACTGTATGGGGGCTGATATGGGGCATTATACTGTATGGGAAGCTCATATGGGGGGCATTATAATGTATGGGGAGCTCATATGGGGGAATTATACTGTATGGGAAGCTCATATGGGGACATTATACTGTATGGGGAGCGGATATGGGGGCATTATACTGTATGGGGAGCTGATATGGGGGCATTATACTGTATGGGGGCTAATATGTGGGCACTACTGCAAGGGGGCAGCTATGTGGGGCATTATACTGTGGGGGCTGATATGGGGAGCATTATACAGTATGGGGCAGTTATGGGGGCATTATACTGTATGGGGCAGATATGGGGGTATTATACTGTGTGGGGGCAGCTATGGGAGCATTATACTGTGTGGGGGCCTTATACTATGAGGGCTATTGGGCAAGGCGGCTGGGCATAGGCACGTGCAGGGGTCTGGTGATGGTGGTGTTGAGGAGGGGTAGGGGGCCCCAAGCTGAATTTTTGGACCCGGGCCCATGAGCCTTTAGCTACGCCCCTGTCACCAATCAAATCCCTCCTGGCAGTTCTGAGACCACTCCCCACCCAGCTACACCTCCCTTGGTCATCTGTATGTCCCCCATTCATATAGTGCTGCTGAAGAGATTATTTCTTCCCTATCTATGAGACTAGGAGTGCAGTGATATAATAGGTGAGTCCATACAATGATTAGCTGTAGAGTTTTAAAACTCCCATGACTCACACTGACTGTCTGTACTATCTGTGAGTGATGTGCACAGAGAGTTCAGTGTATTTCTATGAGATGCTGCTTCTCACTGTCTCCTGCTTTTAAGGACTGACATAGAAAAACCTATTACAAGCAGGAGGCAGAGGTGACAGCCTGAAGCTACATAGGGATACACTAAAGCCTCATGCACACGACCGTAGCCATGTGCACGGCCGTGATTTTCAGGTTGGCCGGCAGTGGACTGACAGCCGCGAGCCGCTCGCAAATCGCGGGCCATGCACATGGCCGCGGCCATTATTTTCAATGAGCCCGGACCGTAGGAGACGGCTGTAATAAGACATGTCCGTTCTTTCTGTGGTGCGGGCTCCCAGGCCATGCACGGACCTTGACCATAAAAACTACGGTCGTGTGCATGGCCCCATAGAAATGAATGGGGCCGCAATTCTCCCGTGGATTTTCGGGGGAATTGCGGCCGCAAAAGCACGTTCGTGTGCATGGGGCATAAGACTCTGCAGTGTGAGGACAGAAGTTCTATGTCACTGATCTATCACTTGCTGCACTTAGATAGGACAGAGTGAGTGCATTGTGATGAGACTCCGTCCCCTCTGCCTCTGCAAAGACCGGAGCATTATGGGAAATGTAGTCTGCATTAGGGCAACCATATCAGAGGGGAAGAATGAACCATGCTGCCAGAAAACCCATAAATGGCACATCAACTAGAACAGGAATACACAAGAGCCTCTACATTATTGTTTAATAATAGCTGCAATATATAGCCCCCAAAAAATTCCTGGAGTGCTTCTTTAAAGTGACAAAATGTGTTTTTAAGTGAAATTATTTTAAAGTTAGAGCTCTAAACAGGGCTCATGCACATGACCGTATTACAGATTCTTGGGTTTTGGATCCATATCAGAATTCCTAGATTTCTGTGGGTCTTCTCTGTGTGGCTCACATTTTATATTGAAAAAAATGATTGTGTTTTATTGCATGCTGAATTACAAAGCCCTAAGTTCAAAAATGTTTAATCATACTTTAAAAAATATTGTACACCCTTTTTAAAATGAGTATATAAGGTAAATCTAGATGGCAAAATGTCCTTCCTTTTCTTAAAATACCCTAATTACCTTTAATCTATATCTGTTTATCTCAAGATTTATATGGCGATCAGTAAATAGAAGGAGCAGGCCATCAGGACCTCTGCTAACTGCTACTTTCTGGCCAGAGATACCTGAAAAAATTGATGCAGTTTATGAAGATCCTCAAGATGAGAAGACGATTTTCTTTGCAGGTGAACAACAAATTTACTAGTTATTCATATTTGTCAAACTATTTTCAAAAGTAATGTTCATGCCTATGCATATAAGTGTCTATGTGGAAATGTATGGAAAGCAGGGGGATCAATGTTCATCATCGCTGGAACCCATTAGATCCTGGTACAGTATATTGCAGACTTAGAATGGGGCTATACAGCGACATTTTGTTGCATCTAAGTCATTCTAAATTGTACAAACTTCAATGTTTCCATATAGGAAACAAATACCTTAGGTAAACATTGAGGTTGCAGCCATCCTGCGATTTTACAGCTACTCGAATGACCAACCGTCACTGAGTCCCCCCATCTAGACACAATGTATTTTTTTTTTTTGGGAAAAAAACAAAACATTTTTATGTTCCATTGTATAACAACAGTGAATAACGATCAAAGAGGGGAGTTCCCTTTAATCATGCTGCGGTCACGGACTGCGGCAATCAAAGAGTTAAAAAGCTGGGGTCTGAATGTTTTCTGACCCCAGCTGGCTGCTCTAAGATCAGGAGCTGTAAGTTACAGCTCCTACTTAGAGCTTGAGCGCTCACAGGAGCGCTCATCAGCCTCTTCTACAGCGACGCCAAAAGACGTCGCTGTAGACGAAGCACCTGCGCCGCCTGCCATAAAAATACGGTGGGCTGTCGTTAAGGGGTCAATAGATGTACCTTTAACCCCTTCAGGACTGAGCCTGTTTTGGCCTTCAGGACGAAGCCGATTTTTCAAATCTGACATGTGTCACTTTATGTGGTAATAACTCCGGAATGCTTTTACCTATCCAAGCGATTCTGAGATTGTTTTCTCGTGACATATTGTACTTTATGTTAGTGAAAAAATTTGGTTGATAAATTCAATATTTATTTGTAAAAAACACCAAGATTTGGAGAAAATTTGCAAAAATTAGCATTTTTCTCAATTTAAATGTATCTGCTTGTGAAACAGATAGTAATACCACACAAAATAGTTACTAGTTAACATTTCCCATATGTCTACTTTATGTTTGCATCGTTTTTTGAACATTGTTTTATTTTTCTAGGACGTTACAAGACTTAGAACTTTAGCAGCGATTTCTCATATTTTCAAGAAAATTTCAAAAGGTGATTTTTACAAGGACCAGTTTAGTTCTGAAGTGGCTTTGAGGACCTTATATATTAGAAAGTCCCCATAAATCACCCCATTTTGAAAACTGGACCCCTCAAAGTATTCAAAACAGCATTCAGAAAGTGTATTAACCCTTTAGGCGTTTCACAAGAATTAAAGCAAAGTAGAGGTGAAAGTTACAAATTTCATTTTTTTTTTACAAAATTCATTTGTAATAAAAAAATTTCTATACCACAGGAGGTTTTACCCGAGAAATTTAACTTATTATTTATTGCCCAGATTCTGCAGTTTTTAGAAATACCCCACATGTGGCCCTAGTGTGATAATGGACTGAAACACCGGCCTCAGAAGCAAAGGAGCACCTAGAGGATTTTGGGGCCTCCTTTTTTTTTAGCATATATTTTAGGTACCATGTCAGGTTTGAAGAGGTCTTGTGGGGCCAAAACAATAAAGACCCCCAAAAGTGACCTCATTTTGGAAACTACACCCCTCAGGGAATTTATCTAGGGGTATAATTAGCATTTTGAACCCACAGTTTTTTTTGCTAAATTTATTTGAATTCGTTTGTGAAGGTGAAAATCTACTTTTTTTCTGAAAAAACTTAGAAATTTTTAATTTTTTCAAGGAATAAAAGAGAAAAAACACCCCAACATATGTAAAGCAATTTCTCCTGATTATAGCAATACCCCATATGTGGTAATAAACTGCTGTTTGGACCCACAGCAGGACTCAGAAGGGAAGGAGCACCATTTGGATTTTGAAATTCTGATTTTGCTGGAATAGTTTTCAGTGCCATGTCGCGTTTGAATTGCACTGGAGGGAACAAAATAGTGGAATCCCCCGGAAAGTGACCCCATTTTGGAAACTACACTCATCAAGGAATTTTTCTAGGGGTAAAGTTAGCATTTTGACCACACGGTTGTTTTGCAGAATTCATTGGAATTATTCTGTAAAGGTAAAAATCGACTTTTTTTCTGAAAAAAGGTAGCCATTTTTAATTTTTACAAGGAATAAAGGCGAAAAAGCACCCAAACATTTCTAAAACCATTTCTCCCGATTACGTAAATACGCCATATGTGGTAATAAAGTGCTGTTTGGACCCACAGCGGGGCTTAGAAGGCAAGGAGCGCTATTTGGCTTTGGGAGCTCAAATTTAGCTGAAATGGTTTTTGGGTGCCATGTCGCATTTGCAAAGCCCCTGAGAGGCCAAAACAGTGGAAACCCACCAAAAGTGGAAATTACACCACTTAAAGAATCTATCTAGGGGTATAGTGGGCATTTAGACCCCACAAGTCTTTTGCAGGATTTATTAGAATTGGGCCATGAAAATGAATATCAACATTTCTTCCACTAAAATGTTGCATTTTTTTCAATTTTACAAAGGATAAAGGGGGTAAAAGCTGCCCAACATTTGTAAAGCAATTTCTCCCGAGTACGGCAATACCCCACGTGTGGTCATAAATGGTTTTTCATTAGAAAGTAATTAACCCTTTCTGGACTGATCCATTTTTTTCTTTTCCTTTTTAGTTTTTTCCTCCCCGTGTTCGAAGAGCCACAACTTTTTTATTTTTCAGTCAATAGAGCGGTATGAGGGCTTATTTATTGAGGGACGAGCGGTCGTTTTTATTGGTACCATTTTTTGGTACATACAACTGTTTGAGCACTTTTTATTACATTTTTAGCTAGAGCGAAGGTGACCAAAAAAATTTTGCCGTTTTAAATTCTTTATTTTTCACGTGAGACGCTCCATACATCACCCCCCACACTAAGACATGCTATGTTGTGGTGCGCGAAGGGGTTAATGCGCAGCGCATGGTGCGGAGTGAAAATTACAATTTTCCACTCATATGCCACTTTAGTGCACTATATGTTATGCCCAGTTTGTGCCACTGAAGACAAATACCTCATAAAATATTAACCGGGTTCTCCCGGGTATGGCGATGCCATATCTGTGGACGTAAACTGGTGTTTGGGCACGCTGCAGGGCTCAGAAGGGAGGGAGCGTCATTTGGCTTTTGGGGCGCAGATGTAGCTTGGTAGTTGTTCTGTTTGGGGTTTTACTGGTGTTTCAGTTTGTAATGTGGGGGCATATGTAATCTGTGCGGGGTACATCAGGGTACATGTTATCTGTGCGGGGTACATCAGGGTACATGTTATCTGTGCGGGGTACATCAGGGTATAATAAGAGGGTATAATAATGCAGTAAATAAATAATAATCCGCAGATATGTGGCCGGTGTCGCACTGGTAAATGGTGCCCGATCTTATCTGCTTTTGGAACACTCCGCACATTTTGCATCGCCATATTCTTAGAGCCAGAACGGTTTTATTTTTTCTCCACCGGAGCTGTGTGAGGGCTTATTCTTTGCGGGACAATCTGTAGTTTTCATTGGTACCATTTTGGGGTACCAGAAATTTTTTTGATCACGTTTTATTCCATTTTTTGGCAAGCAAGGTGACCAAAAACCATCAATTCTGACAATGTTTTTTATTTGTTTTTTTATGGCCTTCACCCTGGGCTATAAATGACCATTATACTTTATTCTGCGGGTCGATACGATTACAGCGATACCAGATGTATATAATTTTGTTATGTTTTGCAGCGTTTGTGCAATAAAATCACTTATTTATAAAATAAATACATTTTTGTGTCACCCTATTCTGAGAGCCATAACGTTTTTATTTTTCAGTCAAAAAAGCGATGTAAGGGCTTGTTTTTTGCGGGACGGGATGTAGTTTGTATTGGTACCATTTTGGCGTACGTGCGACTTTTTGATCACTTTTTATTGTATATTTTGGGAGGGTTGGTAACCAAAAAATTGTGATTCGGGCACAGTTTTTTGTTTATTTTTTTTGCGGTGTTCACCGTGCGGGAAAAATAATATTACAGTTTTATAGTTGGGGTCGTTACGAACGCGGCGATACCAAATATGTGTACTTTTTTTAACGTGTTAATTTTTTTCCTATAATAAAAGACTTATTATAGGAAAAAAAGCATTCTTTGTTTATGTCACTTCTAACTTTTATTTTTACACTTTTTAAAAACATTTTTATTATCTTTTTTTTACTTTTTTTACTTGTCCCACTAGGGGACACTTAGACTGGCAGCTCTGATCGCTGCTGGAACACATTACACTACACACGTAGTGTAATGTGTTCTAACTGTCATTGTGACGTAACTGTCACACTGACAGGAAGCATCGGAGGACCGGCCGGGGGCTGATCCTCCGAGGCTTCCGTACATGGCAACCCGGAGGTCATTGTCTGGCCTCTGGTTGCCATGATAAGGATCGCCAGCCCCCGCAAATACATGTGGGGGGCTGCCGATCCGCTGTAAACCTCTTCGATGTGGTGATCGCAATCGACCACCGCATCGAAGGGGTTAATTGCCGATTTCAGCGGCGACAGGCCGCTGATCGGCAACGGGGAGAGCAGGGCTGACACCCTGCACAGTTAACCGCCGCTGCGGTGTAGCGCCGCGCGGCGGTTAACTGTTAAAGCGCGGACGTAACTGTACGCCAAGGTGCGCAAAGTTACAGCTCACCTGGACGTACAGTTACGTCCAGGTGCGGGAAGGGGTTAACAACATTTATAGTCTGTGAAGATAGGTCTTATCAACTTTGTACATGTGATAGAGTGCAATTTTCCTAATTTTCTTTGCAAAATTGATCAACCTGTGTCACATTGCATAGGGATTGTGTTTCAGGCCTAGTTGTGAGTTTTAGTTCTAGTTGGATTGCGGTCTGGACTTTCTGAACAGCCCAGTACCCATGTTATCCTTTATTTCTCCATGTCCACAAGTGAAGGCTTTATTGTTATTTACCTTTAAATGATCGACTGATAGGTGGTGGTAGACTTGTACTAAGAATAATGTTTGAAGTGAGGTTAATCCAATAGTAGATGGGACAAATTCATTACTTTGGCACTATGCCCACGCCCGTGATTTTCATGGTTCCTTCCATTACCGCAAATATGAGCCACAGAAACTAAGGACATGTCTTATTACATGTCTTATTACGGCTACAGACTTGCCGATAGAAGTCAATGGGCCCGTGGAATCTGCGGATACACCTCCGTGTGACATCCGTAATTTTGCGGATTAGCGAAAGTGTTACTAAGCGATGACACGAAGTCAGCATAAGTGTTTTCCTTGCACTTTTTTTTATGTGATCCGCATGTTGTGGATGACACACGGATGACACTTCATCCGCAAAATACGGACCACGGTCCGGGAATTTGTGGCCAGAAAACACTACGGTCGTGTGCATGAGGCCTAACTGTTTTGTCCTCCTTCTATGACATCCCATGTTTCCTGCTGTACCATTTAGTGTATTGAATTCTCATGCCCTGTTCATTTTCAGTGCGGAGATGACCTGAAGTTAGGGTTGCCACCTTTTCCTCCCAAAATTTTCGGCCAGGTTTAGGGTGTATACACATGGCAGTTTTTTGTATCTTTTTTTTTTTTGTGCGATTCTGTGCAAATCCCAGCAAAATTCACTACAAATCTGGCATCTGTAAATACACTTATGGGTAACATGGGTATAAAGAGGGTTTGGGGGTGTCAGTTCACACTGAATGTGAGTTGCTACTTGGCATCAGACAGACAATGACTGTAATTCAGTCCGTTTTCTCCTCCTTCTAACTCCGCTCTTGACAGTTTGCGCATGCCCAACTGCTGAATGTGGGGGTCTGTAGCTCTCTACTGCCTTACCCACTGCAATCTCCCGCTGGTAAAAATCCCATACTAGACCTAGTCCTGACACTGCTGACATTCCTAGGGATGGTAGTCTGGTAAAGGAAGAGTATCCAAATAGAACATAATCAGCACTGTCTTATTAGGCAAAAATACCGGCACTTGCCGTTGCCAAAATTTTGCTTCCCAGTATAAATATTGGCTATGGTTTTCAGGCCTGGTGGCAACCCTATTTGTAGTCATTGCCATTCAAGGAGATACATTTCTTGTACATGTTGTTCACACAAGAAGCTGCTTTTAGGCATTGACCCACCCTCCCTGAAGTCTGTTTTATGGAAATGTGTAAATATTTCAAGAGAATTAAATCGTATGGGCTATCTGTGAATACATTTGCCACCATGAAAAAGTATACTTCCCTCTCTCCTTTTATCAATAATTAATACTTGTGTTCATAGCTCGGAGAAATTAACTTTTTTTAATATAAATTTAAAGGAGAATTAAAAGAAAGTGTGCCATAGTGCGCCACTTGTCATACGTTTGGCCCATGGAAAACAATAGACACTTCAACAACACACTTCAACAACACATTCCTTTATATTTTTCTAAAAAACATTTTCCAAAGTATAGTAAATAAATATAGTGTGAAAGTGCCCTAAATGTGTGTGTAATGGACCGCTAAGTGTATGAATGTGGAGGTTTATGAATGTCGAACTTAAATTCAGGACATTTACGGAGATAACAGCCACATCTGGACTTCATCCATGCAATATATATGTGAGCCTGTTTGCTCAACAATTGCCTTTTTTAGTATTGGATATGTTGTAATGACTTTAATTTGTATATTTGTTACAGTACTGTATGTTCTTTGTGGAGAAAACAGTGGTACAGTGGAGTAATTTTATTCCTGTTAAATATCAGTTTCTGGGACTACTCAAAACCACAAGTCTGCTGGATGACTAGATTTTTAATGTTTTCCACATGAGCCATGAGGACAGATATATTTCAGAATTATTAAAGCATGATTCATTAGCGTGATCCAAACTGTCCAGTCTGCGAAAATAAAGTTATATGAACAAGTTAGACTATATATCACAGCGGGCACATAGCAGAATGGTTGCAGACATGAAGACTAAAGAAGCTTAGTACTATGCAAAAACAGTATAGAACTGACAGGAAACATGTATGATACCAGAAAAGATGTGAGCATCTATCTATTTCTTAGAAAAGACTATGATAAAGAAATATTTCATTTTGCATACCAGTGATATATGTCTATAGCTTAGAATATAGTATGAATACATTAGCAGCATGTAGTGTGAACTGTGATGATAAAATGATGAATATTACAATGATTATAACATACATGATCTTCCAGCTTCAAAGATATAATAATTAGATGCGTCACTTGTTTTTATGGGCACTGGAAAAAATCCCCTATTTTTATGGACTGTTTAGGTTGGAAATACTGGTACTCCGCTGGCCCCAGGGTCATATTATAGGGAGAGTAAAAATGTCCAAAGGTTTTATTTTTGATTTGAAATATTTATTCGTTTTTTTCACTAATAATAACTTTATTAACTTTTTTTTTTTTACAGTCCTAGGGGACATGGAGACTTGATCCAGCGATCATTAGATCGCTGGTACAATATACTACAATACTAATGTGTTGCAGTATATTGTAATTTTTATAGGCTCCTGTAACCGCTCGATCGCTGTTCCTGTCCCTTAGTCCCGGGTGTCAGCTGTAATACTAACACATTAACAATACTGAAGTGTTTAGACAGTGAATAGACATTCCACGGGATGTCTATTCACAATCTCTGCACTTCGTTACTCTGTCTGTGGTAGTTACAGCAGAGACCGCGTAATCTCGCGAGATTACGCGGTAAATGACCGGTTACAACGAGATCACACTTCCTCTGCTGTAACTACCATAGAAACAGTAACGAAGTGCAGAGATTGTGAATAGACATCCCGTGGAATGTCTATTCACTGTCTAAACCCTTCAGTATTGTTAATATGTTAGTATATGTTAGTATAAGACAGCACATAAGGATCTAACAGGATCCCTATTCGCTGTGTAAATGAATGGAGAGGATTGCATGATGCTGATTGGTCAGCGTCATACACTCCCCTGTACAACGCCCACTTGGTCTACAGTAAAAATACGCCCAGTTGGGCATTAAGCAACTCATTAGCATAAATCTAAAAACACTAATAAAGTGGTAAAAATAGATTGTTTATGTAAATAAAAAGCACTGCTGTCACCTACATTATAGCACCGATCTCCTTATGCAGGAGATAGGGCACTTATAATGTGGTGACAGAGCCTCTTTAAAGGGGTTTTCCCATCAGAGACATTTATGACATACAGATGTAGCCATCTTTATATTGCATTTTAACGCATTAAATAGACAGTTTCGACTTTAACTTTTTCTGTGGCTTTTCAATGGCTTTTGTTATGTGATATCATGCTGCAGCAAGTTAACAGAGTTAAGATAAAAGTGGCTGCATCCGTATCCACAGGATATGTCAGATAGATGCGGGTCCCACCTCTGGGACCCACATCTATCTTTAGAATGGAGCCCCCTAAACCCCGTTCTACTGTTCTGTGTTGTGGCTGAATTGTGTGATTTCCGACCATGAATTACAGAAACAGCGTAGCTTGCTGAGCTATGCTGTTTATGTAAGTCCCATAGAACTGAATGGTAGCTACAGAAACAGTGTAGCTCGCATGCTACGAAGCTTCTGTAACTGCCATTCACTACTATTGGAGTTTCGGAAACATCGTAGTCAGTCAGCATGTGGATAGGTCATCAGTATGAAAAAGTAAAAACTGATCAGAAACCTTTTTGACCCTCCCTGCCATCACTATGAGATAAATTTTTTCTAAGTGTTTGGAATTTTACATGACTTGACATGTCCTGACATGTATATTTTTAACTAAACTCAGTATGCAAGAGCTAGTGTAATGAAAGAGAGACATTATGTATGAAACTCTTAGGCCCTGTTCACACTGAGTTTTTTTCAATCCGTCAGAAAGAGGAAAAAAACGCCTCGACGAGTGTTTTGACAAGTTTTTGTCAAACCACTGTGCAAAAACCGTCTGGAGCAGTTTTTGCAGGAGGAATTTTCCCCCTGCAAAAAACTCTGTGTGAACATAGCCTAAGGCCTCATGCACACGACCGTAAGGGTTTTTACTGTCCACAAATACAGATCTGTAGCCGTCCGCAATTGCGAGTGCACCCATAGACTTCTATGGGCGAGTCCGTGCCACAATTGAGGACAAGAATAGGACAAGTTCTATAATTTGCGGATAATTTCTACGGCCCGGAAACACATCCGTAAATATATGTAAAGTTGTCAGTGGCCAAAAGAAATGAATGGGTCTGCAATTTCATCCGTAATTATGGATTCCATTAATACGGGAAAAAATTAAGGTCGTGTGCACATGGCAGATTTTTTTACACAAATTGCTGCAACTAAAATTCTGTTCTGTACATGTGAATGGGATTGTTTCTTCTGTATTTGAATGGAATTCTGCAAATATCACTCAATTTCTGCATGTGAATATACCCTAATGCTCCTGGATCAGGCAGTGAGGAGAGTCTTTGAGTCTCTGGAAGCTTCTGGGAAGGTGGGTACCACTTTGCAGCAAGAGTTCTGGGAGATTGGGCACCAACTGGCAGCAATAAGGTCATTCAATCATAGCAACATGGAATATTCAAGGTAATAGTCCAGGATACTAACACAATCATGCTTGTAACAGGCAAATGGTCAGCAGCAAAGGTGGAACTAATGGCAGAGGATAGAAATTAAGCTATGAGTTGTCCTACAGTGCAGGCAAAGCCAAACATCAGGACTGGAGGATAAAGCAAAAGCGGTAACAAGACACAAGAAAAAGGCCAAAACTGGTAACCAAAATAAATACGGAGGCACAGGTGAGGAATGCAGTTATGTGGGAACCAGTACAGAAACACAGGGCCCATAGCACAGAACAGGGACAAGAGATGGCAGGACCACAGATAAGTGTCCAAGGAATCCGGCTGGATACAGGACTGCATCTACGAGCTAAGACAATGTTCCACAACTTCCTAAACTGCCAATCAACAATAGTGGGGAATAACAAGATACAAGCCACTAAGACAGCACAAAATTCACATAACAAATACAAGCGGGAATATGTATGAAAACTCTCCCATACAGATTCTTGGGGTTTCACTGCCACTGAAAGTAGGTCAAGCACTTGCCCCTTAACCCCTTCCCGACATTTGTCGTATGGATACGTCATGGAAAGCTAGTGATTCCCGCATTTTGTCATATCCATACGACAAATGGATGGCACCGACTCAGAAGTCGGTGCCATCACCCCCGGATGTCAGCTGTATCTTACCGCTGACATCCGGCTGTAATGGTGTGCACCGAAATAAGCTTCGATCCCCGCCATTAACCTCTTAAATGCAGCGGTCAAAAGCAATCGCTGCATTTAAGGTGTTTGCAGCAGAGGCTTAATACATTCTTTTTACAAAAGTAATTTTATTGTGCAAAAAGTTGTAAAACATAAGAAGTGCTATAAATTAGGTATCGCCGGAATCGTACTGACCCACAGAATAAAGTTAACATCTAGTTTATAACGCATGGTGAACGCTGTATAAAAAAACCTAAAAAATTATGCCGGAATTGCCTCCCAAAAAATAGGATAAAAAGTGATCAAAAAGTTGCATGTGCCCCAAAATAGTACCAATAATAACTATAGCTCGTCTCGCAAAAAAAAAAACCCTCATGCCACTAGGTCTATGAAAAATAAAATGAGTTAAGGCTCCAATAAGTCAGGAAATAAAAAATATGCAGTTGTGCAGGCCGGAGGGGAACATTTCTTCTGTTTCAAGAGGTGAATTATCAAGACTCTAAAATTAGGGAACCAGGAAGGGGAGGGCCTAAACACATCTGCTGGAAGTGAGGGTTGCCCGTATTATACCAGGACAACGAAAATTCCCCAAACTGCAAAGGTGCGGAGTGTGGACCAAAAGGGGTATAAGAAAGGACACCATTTATCAGTACGACACTGGCCTGTGCAGAAAAGATTGCATAACACACATCTATGGATTATTTTACCCCATTATTATACCACCTGACTATGCCCCTGATGTACTCTGCACGGCTTACATACGTCCCCACATTATACACTGAAATACCAGTAAAACTCCAAACAAAACTACTACCAAGCAAAAGCCATGCTCCAAAAGCCAAATGGCGCTCCCTCCTTTCTGAAGCCTACAGCGTACTCAAACAGCAGTTTAATTCCACATATATGGCATCGCCATACCCGGGAGAACCCTTTTAACAGTTTTTGCGGTGTGTGTCCCCAGTCGCACAAGCTCGGCACGACATATTTGCCACTTAAATGGCATATCTAGAGAAAAATGTAAACTTTTACTTTGCACCATGCGAAGCACAATCATTTATGGAAAAGACCTGTGGGGTGAAAATGCTCACTACACCCCTTAATAAATGCCTTGAGTGGCGTAGTTTCCAAAATGCAGTTACTTCTCAGGGGTTTCTTTTATTATTTCACATCAAAGCCTCTGCAATTGTGAACCAATACTTAATTGCTTTAATTTCACATGGAACTCTTTCACTGACCCCTGTCAAATGTCCAGGCAAAAGGCTAGTGCCCCATGTAGGGTGATTCTAAAACCAGGAAACACAGCATAATAATTAGAGAGCTGTCTTGTTATGGTGGAACAAGCTGGGCACCACATATTGGCATATCTATGGAAAAAATTAAATTTTCACTCTGCAACATCGAGTGCACACTAATTTCTGCAAAACACCTGTGGGTTTAACATGCTTACTACACCCCTAGGTGAATACCTTGAGGAGTGTAGTTTCCAAAATGGGGTCACTTCTGGGGGGTTTCCACTGTTTTGGTCCCACAGGGGCTTTCCAAATGCGACATAGCGTCCAGAAACCAATCAAGCAAAATCTGTACTCCAAAAGCCAAATGCTGCTCCTTCCCTTCTGAGCCCTACTGTGTGCCCAAACAGCAGTTTATGACCACAAATGAGGTATTGCCGTACTCGGCAGAAATTGCTTTACAGATTTTGGTATTCTTTTTTTTTCCATTATTTGTTGAGAAAATTATCCATTTTGAGCTAAATCTACATCATATTGAAGAAAAAGGATTGTTTTTATTTTCACTGCCCAATTCTAATAAATTCTATGAAACACCTGTGGGGTCAAAATGCTCACTACACCCCTAGATGAATCAATGTTCTTTTATGGGACTATTCACATGGCCGTTGTTTTAATGGACCGTGTGAACGGCCTGTGAAAGAAGAGGACATGTCCTATTTTTGGCTGTTTTCACGGATCCCTCAATAGATTGAAGTCTATGAGGAATCTGTGAAATCTAATCTTGCATGGATGCAAATCGGCCATGAATAACAATTTTCACGACCGATTTGACACCCGTTCGTGTGAATAAGTCCTTACTAACTTTTGGATTCTTTTATAAACTACAGAATTTTTATGATCTAAGCCTATTATTATTTTAAGATATTTCAGACTGATTTTTAACGGAAGTATTTTTTTTTTATTATGGCACTATTGGGGGTAAAATGTCCCAAAAAAATAATAAAGTTTTCATGTAATACAAGAATGTCCCGGGTCCGCCGGAGTGGGGAGACACTCTCACTTAGTGCCTCTCTCTGCTGGCTCATGGACAGGGGTCCCGAGTGATCCATTTGCTCTAAAACCGCACATCATTGTTAGACAACCTCTTTCAAAGTTTTAATAACATAAAGGTGCATTGGGAAGAAAAATCTTAAAATTTCCTTTCTGGTTATAGTTTTTTTTTTTTACTTCATAAAGCCTCATGGGGAGCATTTTCATTTTGTATTTACTTTTTAAATTACTGTTTTTCCATTGGGTTTGGGTTGTCATCATGGTAACCAACGTCCGTAAATTCCTGGACAGTCTGTAAAATTAGGGGATTTTTTTCCAGTGTTGGTAAAAAATAAAAATAAAACAGTAATGCGTTCTACAGATTATTGGAATTGTAATAATTTGAAAGGTCACAGTACATGCCGCATTGCAGTTCACATTAGTATTCTAAGCTGTAGACATATATTACTTATCATCTTTTTGATTCATTATGGTTTTCCGATTTTGTCTGTAATAAATGTTCTGTCCGTGAATTTTGGATAAAATGTCCTGAAAAAAGAAAAGATCAGGTTGGCAACCATAGCAGTTGTCATAGAGTTACATCAGACACTACAGGCTTGCCCCTTATATTACCGGCTTTCCTGTATCCTCACATCCGGATCAGGGTATATGCTTGTATATACATATTTTTGTAGGTTGATGCAATTCAGTTGTGTAAACGTCTGTATGCTTTGTCTTTAACAGGCGATAAATATTGGGTTTATTCCTCAAGCGCACTAGAAAGCGGATATCCCAAAAAGTTAACTAGCCTTGGATTACCGTCAGATCTCAAGCGTGTGGACGCTGCATTCAATTGGAGCAAGAACAAAAAAACCTACATTTTTGCTGGAGACAAGTTTTGGAGGTAATGTCAATATTTCTGTCGAGTTAGTGAAATGTTTCTCCTTTCATAACCCCCTTCGGAGTTTTAGCAGACACAGATCCACTCTCATCTGTATGCGGTGTTCATTATTGCAGCTCAGTACGACTTACAATGTTTGGTAAAACTTAGAAGATCCTTTATTTTTTTTATTAAAAATATGTGGACATATAGTAAAAATTAAAATGCACGTTAAATAGGGATTTTGGGACTTTAATATTAATGAAAACCAACTTTTAAAATGTTTAGCAATCATGGTCAGTCAGGATGTGGAAAAGATAGGCCACGGCCGTTTCGCGTATTCCCGTGCTTTGTCAAGTCCCTTGCGTCATGTCTACGAGCGTTTCACGTGATCCCACGCTTTGTGAGTGCCTTGACCAAGTGTGGGATCACGTGAAACGGCGGTAGAGTTAACGCCAGGGCCTTGACAAAGCGTGGAACCACACAAAACGGGCATAGGCTATGCTTTCCACATTCTAGTGACCATGATCGTTGAATAAAGGATCCTTTTTTGTAAAATCGGTAAGTGCCTCTACGTTTATTCTCTGACGTTTATTCTACTGTTGAAGATAAAAATAATAGATCTGTAGAATGTGTTGCCACAAATTGGCACATGACTGAACAATTACATTGCTGTAATCACTAAAAAGGAATCCATACTTTGATAATATGTCTCTGGGACGCCCACTGATCATATGAAAGAAGGGGCTGCACCCCCTTTGAAGTTTTATCTTATACAGATCTCACTGTCATCTCTATGAGGTGTCCATTATTGCAGCTGGGTACAAACTATGTTTGGTAAGACTTAGAAGATCCTTTATTTTTTTAGTCAAAATATTGTGAACATACAGTGAAACTTACAATGCACGTGAAATAGGGATTTTGGGACTTTAATATTGATGACCTGTCCTCATAATAAGCCATCAATATTTGCTTGGTGGAGGTCCGACTCCTGCTACCCCCATCGATCAGCTGAATAAATGAGCTGTAGTTCACTGCAGCACAGTCCCCTTTAAGTAAAGGATACTGAGCTGCAGTACCAGGCTCAGTTACAATTGTATACACGGCGCTGAGACGGATATATAATTGAGGGGACACACTGCAGCTCCTTCATTAAACTGATTGGCAAAGTGGAAAACACTTTGTGTTTCTCTTTTATACATTATACATTTCAAGATTGTAATGGGATTAGGGTTATTCTGAACACTTGATCATTTTGATTGTTTATGATTGCAGAATATTGAGGTACTTGCATCATTTTTATATTTCTTATTTCCTCAGATATAATGAAGCAAAGAAGAAAATGGATACCGGTTTCCCTAAATTAATTGCAGATTCATGGAATGGTGTACATGATAATTTAGATGCTGTATTTGACCTCAATGGAAATGGTAAGAAAATGTACTTTAATTGAAAAGCAAAGCTAATTTCTGGTGCACCTTTACAAACATGACACCTACAATGTCACATCAACCATCTTGAATTAAAGGGGTCGTTCATTTTGAAACATTCCTTTTTTGATATGTTTTGTTATACTGAGCGGATAAAATGTGTTCCCCAATTGGAACTTTCTTCTAATAGACAAATCTGGGGAAATGCGTGTTGCTCCAGTTTTACAAGAGACTCCCCAAGTTCTCGAAGGGCAGGGTTTGTTGGGAAGGGATATGAAAGAGGCAATATAATTAAAGGAGGTTACTTTTGTGTATGAGTACTGAAAGGCAACTCAGTACTACAAATGTGTGGCGGGGGGAAGGTGTTGTAACATACTAACATGTGAAGTTGAAAAATACATAAAAAGTCCATCCAGTTCAGCCTATTATCCTGCAATGTTGATCCAGAGGAAGCCAAAAACCCTCATGAAGCAAAAGCCAGTTTTCCTCATCTTGGGGAAAAATTACTTCCTGACTCCAATATGGCATTTAGAATATATCCTTGGATCACAACCCATCTCCAGTAATCTAGTAAACATAACTTGTAATATTATTACACTCAAGAAAGAAATCCAGGCATCTTTTGAAGTCTTTCAGTGAATTTCACATAACAACTTCCTCTGGCAGGGAGTTCCATAGTCTCACTGCTGTTACAGTAAAGTATCCCCTTCTCCTATATGTTGGTGTAGAGACCTTCTTTTCTCTGGACGTAGTGGATGCCCCCTTGTTGTAGCAGTGCTCACCTTGAGTAGTTGATCATAAGTACAACCTGTTTAATGGATTGGTTATGCATTCAGCTCTTGGTAGGATAAACCTGATCTGTGATCGAGCTGGACTGACTCATTGGTGCTGGCTTTTCCAAAACTAATGTTGTCAAGAAAATGTTACCAAGTAAGGTGCGCCAGTCTAAGTATAGGAGATAGATGGAGTGCTTTTCACCAAATTTATTAAAAGGCGGATGCCTTTTTGGTGCATTTTGAACTGTCTAATGGCTGATTCACACGAAAGTAGAATATGTCCGTGTGACGGCCGTTAAAACAACGGCCATCACACGGACGTATGTATTTCAATGAGGCCGTTCACATGGACGTATTTTCAACGGACCGTGTGAAGTGTCTGTTGAAAAATAGAACATGTCCTATTTTCTTAAGTATTCACGGATCCCTTCATAGTCTCAAGTCTTTGGGGATCCGTGAAAACGGGACTCGCAACTTGGGCGTGAAAATCTGCAGTTTTTCATGTCCGAGTTTCCCCACATTGGTCTGAATAAGGCCTTACAGTCAGAAAATTAACTCTACACCTGCTATGAGCAGCCGTAGATTTACGTCAAATATTTTTCCACTAGAACCTATTTCTACGTCTCCTTGGAAAAGTTGTACATTTTACCTCAATTTTGTTGCACAAAAACCTGGTGTAAACGGCATAATAATATGTCAAGGTCCACAGAGCCTTATTAACTGCAGAAAGAAATGTTAAGGAGAGAGAAAAGCATTCCTAAGGTAAAAGTATGAATCACTGGTCACTTCTAAAGAGGTGGACAGGATGGATGATAGGAGTAGTGCATAGAAAAGATGTAATGGACATTGCCGTCTTTGTCAAAAATGACTGTCTGATAACCTGCGCATTATTGTATTGACAGAATGTATTGACAGAATCCTGTCCTTCTTTGCTCACCACACACATGCAGCTTGAACATCTGCCACAGTTACATCCCCTGCTTATAGAGTATACAGGAATAAACAGAATAACCATTATCCCCAAAATAACCATTGTCCCCCAAAATGATTCAAGATAATGAAATTGTTTTATATGTGTGTGTCACTTGGCAACTCTAGAAAATATTCCACAATTGACTTATTTTTCTCTTGCTATATTTTAGGCTACAGTTATTTCTTCAAAGACCAATACTATCACGAAATGGAAGATAAGATTTTGAAGATTGTTAAAATCGGAAATATAAAAACTGATTGGCTTGGTTGCTGAATGATACAATGTTACATTAACCATATATTGTTATTTGTATGTATTCCAGCTTACTTTTGTATGGTCTTTATTGCCGGTTAGAGAATTGTACTGAACGACCAGTCTGGCACTGGTATCTTGACAGTATGTGCAAGTGCACCTCATTTCCCATATATGATAATTTAATGTGTTGCGTACCCAAAAAGAGCATATAAGAAACATGGCAGATGTTTGTTAACATCTGTAAGAATTGTTCTTTACCCAGGCAGCCAATCATCTAAATTAATTCACTTTAACCACATAACTCGCCATTCCCATATTGATGATAAACCCACATACCCATGGATAGAGGCACAGGTTGCCTAAAGACTTGTGAAGATTGCTGTAAATTACAAAAGTAATATTGTACTGTAGACAGATATAACATTTATATTCTGGATTAAATTTATATCCAACTGTTGTACTAATTGACAATTATTGTTTGTTTCTAAATGTATCAAACCTGTACAACAATCATTTGAATTGACCTTAAAGTAACAATTTACAAGACAACCAAAGCAGAAGGTGAAGTATAAAAATAAACAACACAACAATGATATCTAAAGGCTTATATTTTCATAGTAAAACCTATCAACATTAGAATCCCTCCCTATGTACCTGAATAGCGTTTTCTTCTTGAAGATGTACATGCAATAATAGCTGAGGATTTGTCGCCGAGTTACAACCCATGTGACAGTAAGGAGTCCATTGTCTCTGTGCTTAGGCAGGATTCACACGACCGGGTCGTTCCCGAGCCCGAGTGTCGGCCGGTAAAATCGGCCATTTTGCCCGGCCGGTTTGCATTACGTTTTGCATCCGTGCCGGGCCGGGCAGATCCGGACAGTGACATCAGCGGCAACTCCTGAAGGGGAATCCCCATGTGTTCGGGGATTCCGCTTCAAGAGTTTCCCCTGATGTCACTGCCCAGATATGGACAGAGACATCAAGCGCTCTGTCCAGGAGCGGAATCCCCGAAAACACGGGGATTCCGCTCCTTCAAGGAGCTAAAGTGCGGCTAGCACACAGCAGAGCGGGGAGATACCTCCCCGCTCTGCTATAGTGGCGTCGCTACAGTGGTATCAGCCGCAGCAGCTGCTAGCAGCGCCATCGAAGGTGTCGCCGGGCCAGGGTGCTTTTAAAACAAGCAGGGGAAGGGAGCCAGCGCAGCGCTCCCTTCCACCTCCTGTACACCCCGGCCCTGCCACACAGTGTACAGCCATTCGTCCGAATGGCATCAACTCCTCCTCCTCACATGCACTCTGCGCTGTGAGGTGGAGGAGATAGAGCGCAAGCGCCGGAAAACCCGGCCATCACTCAGGACACATCCCCGTGATGGCCGTGTAATACCCGGCCCCATAGACTTCTATGGGAGCCGGGCGGCCGGGTACCCGGGCGAAGATAGAGCGTGTCCTATTTTTTGACGGCCGGTTTTCCCGGGCGTCAAAAAATCGGTCGTGTGAATAGCGCCATTAGGGGTCTTATATTCCTAATACAGCCGGGTGCCCCTGCCGTGTGAATGAGGCCTTAGACTTCAGGTAATGTGGTGGTCACCTTGCTAGGGGGACAACTGCACTCTTTTGCTGTAGGCTCTGATAGTACTGCTCTTGTATGTCTTTCTGTGTGGTGAGTCATGCTAATGCCTCTCTTTTATCCACACAGCATTAGGCTAAGTTCACATTAAAGTTACAAAAACGTATGCATTTGTAACATACGCTTACGTTTTTTGGTCGTATACGTTTTTATATGTTTGTGTCCGTTCTTCTAAAAACTTATATTTTTTTGTGCTTGAGCTATATCAAACTTTGTAAAGTCAAGATTTTTCATATATGGTAACAAAATCGTACACGTTTTATGTATGCGAATGTGGAGTTTAAGATTTCATATGTCGCCCATACATGGCCATTGACTTCAATACAAATAAAAACATACGTGTAGTATACGTTTTGGAAAAGTACTGAAAAGCGTAGTAGACTACGCTTTTCAGGACATGGAAAAAAAAAGGATAGAACGTAAGAACACAAAACGTATGCACAAACTGCACCATTAGGGCATCCGTCCTGACCATAGAAACCAATGTACACGCTGTGGTACGCGTTTTTACACTTTTTTTCATGTCAAAACGTGCACGTCCGACGTGCAGTAAAAACGAGATGTGAACTTAACCTTAATGAAATGAAAGCTAGGACGTCTTGAGAAGCAGTAAGAAAATATGGCTGCTAAGCTCTGATATTAAAAGATGGAAAATTAAGGGATTTGACTTGAAATAAGATTGTATATCAACAGATAACTGCTAACTAGCAGAACTAGGATGAGGGAGTCTATATTCCACTTTTAATTAAATGAATCTCAAGCAAAATGATGACTATGAAACATTTCTATAGCATTTTTTTAAACACACACAACATTCAGATGGTTGGTGACCCTATTGGTGTGATTGTGTGCCCACTTGTGATTGACAAACAGGGCGAGGAAAGGAGGTGACTGAGACTAGCTTAAAGGCTATGTAAACCTTTGAACACTTTTTAAAAAAAATATAAAATAATGTATTATAGTGTTTAATGCAACTTTTGAATTGGTTTTTATTAAGAAAAATGTTTACTTTAAAAAAAATAGCTTCTATGTATCCTGGATATTAGATGTGATCAGAGGCAGGTAAATCCTTTGTGTCAGAGACACGCAGGACCCGCTGTCATCGAAGGACTCAATCCCACTCACCTGACAGATTCCGGTTTCAGCGCAAGATACAGATTCTATATAACCAGGATACACAGAAGCTCTCTCTCAAAAAGTGAAAATAATTTTTAATGAAAACCATTGTTTTAGAAAAAAGTATTCAACAGGTTTACATAGCCTTTAAAGCAGGGGTGGGGAACCTTTTTTCTGCCGAGTGCCATTTGGATATTTATAATATAATTTGCGGGCCATACAAAATCATCAACTTAAAAATTTGCCTGCTATATTTGGTCAAACATCTAATGTGATGGCTGGAACTGCTTCCCTGTGGTGAGACGTGTGATGTTAGCCGGTATTGATGATGTTGCTACTGAGTCGGTCAGTCTGGAGTGCAGTCGACTCTTTGGTAAGTTTTGGAAAGAACTAGCAGCAGTAAGTTGTTCCGACTTACTTAAAAGGGTTTTCCCATCAGGGACATTTATGACATATCCACGGGAAATCTCATAAATCTCAGATAGATGTGGGTCACAACTCTGGGACCCGCACCTATCTCTAGAAAGGGGCCCCCTAAACCCCGTTCTGTAACTCCCATAGTAGGGAATGTCAGTTACAGAAGCAGCACAGCATGTGAGTTACGCTGTTTCTGTAACTGGCATTCAGTTCTATGGGACTTACGGAAGCAGCGTAGCTCATTCTAGAGATAGATCTGGGACCCAGAGGCAGCACCCGCATCTATCTGACATTGATAACATATCCTGTGGATATATCATAAATGCCCTTGATGGAAAAAAAAAAACTTTTAGTCACTTGACCTCACTTCGAGTGAGTAGGGCAGGCAGACGGAGCCAAGGAGGGAATAACACGGCGGCAGTCAGAGTGAGGTCAGGACGTGCTGTGACGGGAGTGAACCTGTCCAGTCACCTGACTTCACGTCACTGATGTGAGGTCAGATGACTGGACTGTGCCGGCCCGGGAGTGGACTAGTCCGGTTACCTGACCTCACATCACTGACTCCGGTCAGGTGACCGGTCTGGTTCACTTTTGGGCTGGCATACACCGTCATCACTCAGACTGCCGCCGCCATACTTGGCTCCGTCCGCCTTTGTCCAGCTCCTAATTGCGAGTGAGTAGGGCAGATAGAGCCAAGTAGCGAATGACGCGGCGGCAGCGCGGTCTAAGTGAGGTCGGGCTGGACTAAATGATTTTGCCTTATACGGCCCACGGGCTGGACGTTCATCACCCCTGCTTTAAAGCCACAAAAGTCAGCCCAACTCGATAAAAACATCCATGATTTTGGAATGGGATGTCCACATACTTGTGGCCATATAGTGTATGCCTAAAAGGTGCTCTTTCTTGTTTGACTGGTGTTTATTGGGATATTGCAGTGTCATCTGTTTTGAAAAAGCACAGCTGACTACCATTTTTAATACAACTCTATACAAAACATTGTAGAGTGTGGTAATTTTCTTTTTTTTATGGGAATCAATGGCTGGCATGAGAAACAGTGTAAGGGTATGTGTACACAAGCTCTTTTCAGACGTAATGGAGGCGTTTTACGCCTTGAATTACGCCTGAAAAGACGGCTCCAATACGTCGGCAAACATCTGCCCATTGCTTGCAATGGGTCTTACGATGTTCTGTGCAGACGAGCTGTCATTTTACGCGTCGCTGTCAAAATACGGCACGTAAAATGACGGCTCGTCAAAAGAAGTGCAGGACACTTCTTGGGACGTTTTTGGAGCCGTTTTCTCATAGACTCTATTGAAAGCAGCTCCAAAAACGGCCGTAAAAATCGCCGCGAAAAACGCGAGTTGCTCAAAAAAAGTTTCAAAATCAGGAGCTGTTTTCCCCTGAAAACAGCTCCATATTTTCAGACGTATTTTGTTAATCGTGTGAACATACCCTAAACATACAGTTACAAAGCTCTGCAGCACCGATTTGGCGGACATTTTCAAACTGCAGCTCAACATAATTGTAACGTGATGTGAACCTAGCCTTACAGAAGCTGTATAACAGTAGCATGGCCGATGTTTGCATTATTTTTTTTGTTAGTAGGGACATAGGCAAATTGAAAACATTGAAATGGTCTTCAAAATTCTGCCCTTATTTACTTCATAATAAATCTTTATAGAGGTCAGAGTTCTGGCTTTCTGTTAACCCCTTCCCGCCACAGCCCTTTTTCAGATTTTCATTTTTGTTTTATTCCTCCCCACCTTCCAAAAGCCATAAATTTATTTTTCCGTCTATATAGTCTTATGAGGGCTTGATTTTTGCGGGACGAGTTGTAGTTTTTCGGAGCACCATTTATTGTGCCATATAATGTACAAGGAAACGGGAAAAAAATTTGTGGGGTAGAAAATGAAAAAAAAACAGCGATTCCTCCATTGTTGTTTGCGCATCGTTTTTACGGAATTCACTGTGCAATTAAAACAACATGTTAAATTTATACTGTGGGTAAATACGATTACGGCGATACCAAATATATATAGTTTTTTCTATATTTTACTACTTTTATAGGTAAAAACCTAAGTGTAAAAAATAAAATTTTATTTTGTATCGCCAAATTCTGAGAGCCACAACTTTTTTATTTTTCTGTCGATTAAGTGATATGAGGGCTTATTTTTTGCGAGATAAGCTGTAGTTTTTAAGAATACCATTTTGGTGTATATGTGACGTTTTGATCTCTTTTTATTTCATTTTTTGTAGGAGATGAGGGAACCAAAAAATAGAGATTCTGGCGTTTACAATAAATTTTTTTTGTTTTACTGTGTTTACCGTGCGGGTTAAATAATGATATATTGTAATAGTTCAGACTTCTACGGACACGGCGATACAAATTATGTTTATTTATTTATTGTTTTACTATTCTCTAGGGGGAAAATGGGAAAATGGGGGTTTTTTGAACTTTTAATTTTGAACTTTTTTTATTAGTCCCCCTAGGGGACTTCAACCAGCAATTGTTAGATCGCTTGCACTATATACTGCAATACTAATGTATTGCAGTATATCGTGATTCTGACAGGCTTCTATTAAGCCCTGCCGGGGGCAGCGCTTAATAGGAGCACAAAGATGGCGGATCTGGGGGCATTCATTAGGCCCCCAGGCAGCCATAGCAACCATCACCCCCGCCCGGGATTGCGTTGCGGGGGGCGCGATGAGCTGTTAGAGGGGGTCGCCCCCTCTTTCTAGCGATTTAAATGCTGTGGTCGGTATTGACCGCAGCATTTAACGAGTTAAACTAGCGCGATGCCGCTCCTTACTCTGAAGTGTCGGCTGTAACATACAGCCGACACCGGCATCATACTTCCACTACCTGACTTTGGAGTATGGATACGTCAAATGTCGGGAAGGGGTTAAAGAGCTTTCCTTACTTCACACAACCATAGAGGTTTTGTTTTTTGGGGGAAAAAAAATAAATCCACATTAACCCCTTCCCGACCACCCCATGTAGATTAACGGGCTGCAACACTGGTCCTTGTGCCTGCAGCCCGTTAATCTACGTGTGCTTCTAACAGAGCGCACAGGCATTCCCCGAAGCTAGTAGCCTTAGTACTGGGGCAAAATATCGGGTTGGATCACAGCGGTGATCCCCGCCGATTAACCCCTTCAATGCGGCGGTTAATAGCGACTGCCGCATTTAAGTTGTTATTACAACATCGGCACCATGCGGCGTGACTGCGGGGTACCGATGGTTGCTATGGCTACCGGAGGCAAAAGAAAGGCCTCCGGTCTGCCATCTATGGAAGGCGATTAGTAATATGCCCCCTGTAAGTGTGAAACTGACTGGTATAATACCCTGCAATACATAAGTATTGCAGGATATTATAACAACGATCCAGTAGTTGGATCTTCAAGTCCCTAGTGGGAGTAAAAAAAAAAGTAAAAAAAAATAAAAAAGTAAAAGCTCAAAGTAATAAAATTAAAAATAGCCCTTTTTCCCTTATAAAGTCCTTTATTATTAGAAAAAAATAAATAAACTATGAATAATTGGTATCGCCGCGTCCGTAACGGCCTGAACTATAAAAATATAATGATTTATCCCGCACGGTGACCTCTATAAAAAAAAAAATGTATAAAAAAAAACTATACCAGTATCGCAATTTTTAGTCACTTCAGCTCCCAAATAAATAAGTATCAAAAAGTCGCATGTACCCAAAAATGGTACAAATAAAAACTAGTTTGTTCCGCAAAAAACAAGCCCTCACACGGCTTTCTTGATAGAAAAATAAAAATGTTATGGCTCTTAGAATATGGCAACACAAAAATGTAATCATTTTTTTAAAACTGATTTTATCATGCAAACACCGTAAAACATAAAAAACCTATATAAATATGGTATTGCCGTAATCGCATCGACCCACAGACTAAATTAAATATGTCATTTATAATGCACGGTGAACGCCGTAAACAAAAAAGAATAAAAAACAATAGAAGTTTTCACAGCATAATTACACTAAATTCAGCAAAAAGCCTGTGGGATTAAGATGCTCACTATACCCCTAGATAAATTATTTTTAGGGCTGTAGTTTCCCAAATGGGGTCACTTTTGGGGTCTTTCCACTGTTTTGGGCCCTCAGAGGCTTTGCAAATGTGACATGACACCCAAAAACCAAATCGGCAAACTTGAGCCCCAAAAGCCAAATAGCGCTCCTTCCCTTCTAAGCCCTGCCGTGTGTCCAAACAGCCATTTATTACCACAGATGGGGTAATGCCGTAATCAGGAGAAATTGCTTTACAAATCTTGGGGTGCTTTTTCTTCTTTATTGCTTGTAAAAATTTATAATTTCTAAGTTTTCTTAGAAAAAAAATTAGATTTTCATTTTTACTGACTAATTTCACTAAATTCAGCAAAAAACCTGTGGGGTAAAATGCTCGTCATACCACTCTATAAATGCCTTGAGGGGTGTAGTTTGCCAAATGGTGTCTTACTGGGGGCGTTTCCACTGTTTTGGCCCCACAAGACCTCTTCAAACCTGACATGGTCCCTAAAATATATTCTAATAAAAGGAGGCCCCACAATCCTCTAGGTGCTCCTTTGCTTCTGAGGCCTGTGCTTCAGTCCATTACCACACTAGGGCCACATGTTGGATATCTCAAAAATCTGCAGAATCTGGGCAATAAATATTGAGTTGCATTTCTCGGGTAAGACCTTCTGTGTTACAGATCATGGATTACAATGGATTTTCTGACAAAAAAAATAAATTCGTAAATTTCACCTCTACATTACTTTAATTCCTGTTAAACACCAAAAGGGTTAAGAAATTTTCTAAATGCTGTTTTGAAAATTTTGAGGGGTGCCGTTTTTGAGTGACTTATGGGGGTTTCTAATATATAAGGCACTCAAAGCTACTTCAGTACTGAACTGGTTCCTTTAAAAAAAATAGGTTTTGGAAATTTTCTTGAAAATGTAAGAAATTGCTGCTAAAGTTCTAAGCCTTGTAACGTCCTAGAAAAATAAAAGGATGTTTAAAAAACGATGCCAACATAAAGTAGACATATGGGAAATGTTAATTAGTAACTATTTTGTGTGGCATTGCTATCTGTTTTACAAGCAGATATATTTAAATTTAGAAAAATGCAAATGTTTGCAAATTTTCTCTAAAGTTTGGTGTTTTTCCACAAACAAATCCTGAATTTATTGATCAAATTTTTCCACTAACATAAAGTACAATATGTCTCGAGAAAACAATCTCAGAATCGCTTGGATAGGTAAAAGCATTCCCAAGTTATTACCACATAAAGTGACACATCCGATTTGAAAAAATTGGCTGCGCCCACAAGGCCAAAACAGGCTCAGTCCTGAAGGGGTTAATATTTCATTCCCAGTCTGGGGAATTAGAATGTCCTATTTGCCCAAAAATAAACTAAAAACAAAGTTGCTCCTTGTTTGGTTAAAGTTGAAGTTAGAAAGACAAATTATTCCTTTATGTTTTAAGGGTAAGGCCAGACATGGAGGATTAGTTGCGGATATGCGGTGCGGAAATCCGCCGCAACTTTTTACAGTACAATAATAGTGAAAAATAGTCTGAAAAAAATCAGAGCATGCTGCAGTTGTGGATTTTCACCACAGATTTTACCCTTTGAAATGCATAGGGGGAAATTCATGGTAAATCCATGGCCAAATCTGCTTGTGACACATGTTTCATGTGAGCTCATCACCACAAATTATCCACCATCTCTGGCCTTACCCTTAGGCCGGATTCAGACGCGCGTGTACATAACAGCTCCGTGTGTCATCATCATATGGTGCGGGGCTGCGTGCAGCCGCCATCATTATGACACTCTGTTTATAGGTTTGTAAACAGAAAAGCACGTGGTGCTTTTCTGTTTTCAATCATACTTCTTACTGGTGTTGCGCGAATCACGCGCGTCACACGAAAGTGCTTCCGTGTGCGGCGCGTGATTTTCATGACTGTTTCAGCCTACATATGAAAATGATGATCATTATCACCTGTTTGGTATAATTGGTCAATCATACACCTGACTATAATCCTACAAAATCCATGACTTTGTACAAGTATATTTATAAGAATTGATGCTGTTTTGAAGGCAAAGGGTGGTCACACCAAATATCGATTTAATTTAGATTTCTCTTCTGTTCATTCACTTTTGTATTTTGTTAATTGATAAAGAAAAAACTATTAACACTTCTATTTTTGAAAGCATTCTTACTTTGCAGCGATTTTCCACAACTGCCTAAAACTTTTGCACAGTACTGTATATCCTCTGTATTCAAGAAAGCAGGCACAAATTGATATATATATATATATATATATACATACACACCGCTTTCTAAAATTTGCCAGCCAGTCCCTGGCCTGCAATGTCCTTGCATTTCTTTGGCTCATGAGTGGGATTCAAATCTTCAAAAACAGGTGCTCTGTTTTGCCGACAAAGACATACCTGCCTGGGGGAGGGGTGGTCGCAGTTTTTCGCATTGTATTGCACAATGCAAAAATATTCTATTAACCAAATAAAACAATTACAATATTCCAAAAAACACCATATATTAAAGTGTACTTTAAATAAAGAAACTTTCCAAGCTTGTGTGGCTCCCTGCCCAGAATGTTTAATTGGATTTGCACATTGTGTATATAATTACATAAGCATACCTACATATCCACCCACGCTCATGGGAAGATAGGTGACAACTCTAAAAAAAACAACACTTATAATAATAAATAAGACAATTAACATTATGGATGAAAAGGCAGCTGTCCTTTATTGGGTTAAAGTTAATAAATAATTAAAAAACATTAAAATTGTAATCAATTGTAATAAAAAAAACATTCATGTATTATGAACATAAAAGTGACTGATCCACCCAGTATTGACTGAGTGACAAATCCCACCAGTCATGGCGACCAAAGGACAGCATGATCCCCCACACCAGAACCCCCAGCCTTTTCAATTATGGACTGTAAATGTACGTTGAAAATGTCCAATCCAATATCAGAGAGATGAATCCAATCATCCCTGTACAAACCAGGAACGAATCCTTCCAACTCCTCATGATGAAACGAGAAGCCTCCCACTAGCGGCATGAAAGACATTAATTGCCTATTTATTCTTCTAATTTTTTCCATAAAAACGCATTCAGTGTTCACACATACACACTCGCCTTGGAACTATTTCCGAAAAATACAAAGTATAACTTGGAAAAGAATCTTTTAATAACGAAAAAACTCTTCATATCCAACATAAAATCCATGGTATTAACTCTTTCTATGTCGTTACCACCCGCGTGGAGTATAATAACATCTGGGTCAGGTAAATGAGGTCTCCTCTGGAAAATCTCATCTAATAGTTCACAACATTTTAGACCTCTTATGCCTATCCAGGTAAATTAAATATGTTGGGCATTAAAAGATAAATTAACAGAATAACCTCTTGAAGATACTCTTCTCTGCGCCAAAAATATAAAAGAATGCTCCACAATCCAGATATAATGCTTCTTCATACCTGGAAAAAAAAGTACTACACTGCATTCCAAATTATTATGCAAGTGTTATTTTTCGCTGTTTTTCCTAAATAGTCGATGCAAATGACAGTCAGTATAATCTTCAAGCCATCAACCGTTGGAGTATAATGCAAATTTTATTGAACAAATCTCCTAATGATAACAGATTTTTTTTAGAAGTAAAAAACTGAAAATGCACTGTTTCAAATTATTATGCACAACAGAGATCAAAACATTTTAAAGGTTGTAAAGAGAACTAAAATGGTAGTTGGTTGAATTTGCAGCATCAGGAGGTCATATTTACAGAAATCAAAAGCTCTTTAAATCAAAAAACACTTAACAGGCCAAGTTACATGTTAACATAGGACCCCTTCTTTGATATCACCTTCACAATTGTTGCATCCATTGAATTTGTGAGTATTTGGACAGTTTCTGCTTGAATATCTTTGCAGGATGTCAGAATAACCTCCCAGAGCTTCTGTTTTGATGTGAACTGCCTCCCACCGTCATAGATATTTTGCTTGAGGATGCTCCAAAGGTTCTCAATAGGGTTGAGGTCAGGGGAACATGGGGGCCACACCATGAGTTTCTCTCATTTTATGCCCATAGCAGCCAATGACATAGAGGTATTCTTTGCAGTATGAGATGGTGCATTGTCATGCATGAAGATAATTTTGCTACGGAAGGCATGGTTCTTCTTTTTGTACCAAGGAAGAAAGTGGTCAGTCATAAACTCTATGTACTTTGCAGAGGTCATTTTCACACTGTCAGGGACCCTAAAGGGGCCTACCAGCTCTCTCCCCATGATTCCAGCCCAAAACATGACTCCGCCACCTTCTTGCTGACATCGCAGCCTTGTTGGGACATGGTGGCCATTCACCAACCATCCACTACTCCATCCATCTGGACCATCCAGGGTTGCACGGCACTCATCAGTAAACAACACGGTTTGAAAATTAGTCTTCATGCATTTCTGAGCCCACTGCAACCCTTTCTGCTTGTGAGCATTGTTTAGGGGTGGCCGAATAATAGCTTTATGCACACTTGCAAACCTCTGGAGGATCCTACACCTTGAGGTTCGCGGGACTCCAGAGGCACCAGCGGCTTCAAATACCTGTTTGCTGCTTTGCAATGGCATTTTAGCAGCTGCTCTCCTAATCCTATTAATTTGTCTGGCAGAAACCTTCCTCATTAAGCCTTTATCTGAACGAACCCGTCTGTCCTCTGAATCAGCCACAAATCTTTTCACAGTACGATGATCACGCTTAAGTTTTCTTGAAATATCCAATGTTTTCATACCTTGTCTAAGGTATTGCACTATTTCACGCTTTTCGGCAGCAGAGAGATCCTTTTTCTTTCCCATATTGCTTGAAACCTGTGGCCTGCTTAATAATGTGGAACGTCCTTCTTAAGTCGTTTTCCTTTGATTGGGCACACCTGGCAAACTAATTATCACAGGTGTCTGAGATTGATTACAATGATCCAAAGAGCCCTAAGACACAATACCATCAATGAGTTTAATTGAAAAACGAATTATTAAATGTTTATGACACTTAAATCCAATGTGCATAATAATTTGGAACACGCTGTAAACCTAAGGCCCCAAAGAAGAACTCCAAAGAAAAAAATTCAGGGGCATCAGGTTTCATCAAAAAGGCCCAGGTTTGAGGATCGCCCTGCAAGAGTGAAATGACGATACCCACTCACTGTTGTTCCGTTCCCGAGGAGATAGGTCTTAGTCGAAAATATAAGTTACAGCTCTCCCAAAAATTTACAAAAGTCTTACGATCACCAGTATCCATACAGCGGCATGAAACAGCGGCAGACCTTGTACCAGTCAGATTATGCATTTGATCTGCCAAAACTTGCATAGGTTCCATAGCGAAAAAATAATATAAATGGCTTGTGAATATGTTATGGAATCACTGATTGCGCAATTCCCAAAAAGCTGTTGGAGGCTACCATAGTAAGCGTGCAAATAAAACTGCAACCCCAAATCCGTCACAACTCTGATCTACAGAATCTAAGGCTACTCTGAGGTATTCGCCAGAGCCCACCACAAGGCGGGATGGTTTTTGCTGCACAGAACCCAGGTTGTTCTAACAGAGTTCAGTGTGGGATAAGGGGTGCAATGCAGGCTATACCTGAACAGGTAAGCAGACAGCCAGAGGGTAAACAGAAAGTCCAAAAAAGAGCAAGTGGTAATCAGGTACAGCAGAGGTCAGAACCAGCCGGGAGCAGATAATCCAAATCGGTAAACAAGGAATTAACGAGAGACAAGCCGAGGTCAGTTTCCAAGAAGTCCAGAAGTCTAGGGCACAGGATGAGAGCTTGATCACAACACCTAAGAAAGAAGAAAAATTCACAAGCAAAGAAAGAGGGAGGGGGCCAGGTATAAATACCCCACCCAAAACCTGACAGGAAGAAGACAGAGAAGTGGGATAGGCTCAGAAAGTAAACAGAACCGCCCAGAAGATAGATCAGTAGTCATGGCAATCTTAAAGACACAGATGCTTCCTAACAATATCATTCCCCATAAATGTTCCGGACATTGCAATCCCTCCTGATCTGCGGTGGGAACTAGCTGCCGTAACTTCTCCATCTGGCAATGGGAGAGAGTACCTGCAATTTCTGTTTCTGCCACCTTGGAAATGTCTAGCCCTCAACCAAATATTGAACTTTAACCCCTTGCCGCTCACAGGCGTGACTGTACGTCCAAATAGCAAGTGATTTCCCGCACTCGGGCGTACAGTTACGCCCGGCAGATAAAGCGAGCACAGGAGCTGTGCGTGCTTTATCTTCAGCGGCTGTCAGCTGTTATACACAGCTGACATGCCGCTGCAATGGCTGCGATGGCTGTTACCGCCGATCGCAGCCATTTAACCCCTTCAATGCGGCTGTCAATGACGTCCGCCGCATTGAAGTGGTTTACAGAGGGAGGGAACTCCCTCTGTACCCCCCGGGCCCCCCCCCGCGATAGATCGCGGGTGGCGATTGTTGCTATGGTAACCAGGAAGCCGTTACTAGGCTTCCTGGTTGCCAAGGTACGGTAGCCTATTAGGTCCTGCCCGAGGCAGGACCTAATACGCTAACGGTCAAATGAAGAATGACAGTTACGATGCACTGCACTACATAAGTAGTGCAGTGCATCGTACGGGGGATCAGAAGACCAGATCTTCATGTCCCCAGGTCAGTGTAAAAGAAAAAGTAAAAAATGTAAAAAAAAATGTTAAAGAAAAATAAATAAATAAAAGTAAATAAATAATAAAAACAACACTTGCCCTGTTTCCTGATCAACTCCTTTATTATTAGAAAAAAAATGAAAATATGAAAAAAAAACTATACATAATAGGTATTGCCGCGTTCGGAACGGCCTGATCTATAAAAATAGCACATTATTTTTACCGCACGGTGAACACCGTAAACATTTTTAATAAAAAACAATGACAGTATTTTATTTTTTGGTCATCTTGTCTAAAAATTTTTTTTAATAAAAAGTGATCAAAAAGTTGCAAGTAACACAAAATGGTACCAATAGAAACTACAGTTCGTCACGCATAAAACAAGTCCTCCCGCAGCGATATCAACTAAAAAATAAAAAAGTTTTGGCTGTCAGAATATGGCGACACTAAAACATGATTTTTTTAGAAAAGAGTATTTTTATTGTGGGAACGTAGTGAAACGTAAAAAAATGAAATAAATTTGGTGTCGCTGTAATCGTATCGCCCCGCAGAATAAAGTTAACATGTTGTTTATACTGCACAGTGAACACTGTAAAAAAAAACGTGCTAGAATGGCTGTTTTTTGGTTTCCTCATCTCCCAAAAAATGGAATAAATAGTGATAAAAAAATCGCATGTACCCCAAAATGGAACCAATAAAAATGACAGCTCGTTCCACAAAAAACGCGCCCTCACACAAATGGTGGTCCAACTGAGCCTGGCAGTGTACCCAAACGGCAATTTATGACCACATATGGGGAACTACTGTATTCTGGAGAACCCACTTAACAATTTATGGGATGTGTGTCTACAGTGGTACAAGCTGGGCACAACACATTGGGCACTGAAATGGCATATCTGTGGAAAACGGCAATTTTCAATCTGCAACATCTATAGTTTACTCATTTTTGCAAAACACTTGCTCACTCCACAACTAGATAAATTCTTTGAGGGATCTAGTTTCCAAAACCGGGTAATTTTTCGGGGGTACCACTGTACTGATACTATAGCTCAATGCAACATGGTGTCAAAAAGCAAATCTTGTAAAATCTCCACTCCAAATACTAAATGGCGCTACTTCCCTTTAGAGCATTGCTGTGTGTCCAAATAGCAGTTTATGACCACATGTGGGGTATTTCCATACTCCGGAGAAGTTGCTTTACAAATGTTACGGTGCTTTTTCTCTTTTATTTGTTGAGAAAATGAAAAATTTTGAACTAATGCTTCGTGTTATTGGAAAATAATGTAATTTTTCATTTTCATTGCCCATTTGTAATAAAATCTATGAGACACCTGTGGGGTCAAAATACTCACTACACCCCTAGATGAATTCCTCAATGGGTGTAGTTTGCCAAATGGAGTCACTTTTGGGTAGTTTCCACTGTACTGGTAACCAAGGGGCTTTGCAAAAGCGACATGGTGCAGAAAAACCAATCCAGCAAAATCTGCTTGCCAAATGGCGCTCCTTCACTTCTGATCCCTGATGTGTATTCATACAGTGGTTTATTGCCACATATGGGGTATTTCCGTACTCTGGAGAAGTTGCTTTGCAAATGTTACAGTGCTTTTTCTTCTTTATTTGATGAGAAAATGAAACATTTTGACCTAAAGCTACATCTTAGTGGAAAAAAATTTAATTTTTAATTTTTACTGCACAATTCTAATGAAATCTATGAAACATCTGGGGGGTCAAAATGCTCACTACACCCCTTGTTGAATTCCTCTAGGGGTGTAGTTTCCCAAATGGAGTCACTTTTGGGGGGTTACCACTGTACTGGTACCTTGGGAGCTTTACAAATGAGACATGGTGCCGAGAAATTAATCCAGCAAAATCTGTACTCCAGAAGCTAAATGTCGCTCCTTCCCTTCTGAGCCCTGATGTGTATTCATACAGTGGTTTATTACCACATATGGGGTATTTCCGTACTCTGGAGAAGTTGCTTTACAAATGTTGGGGTGCTTTTCCTCATTTATTTGTTGAAAAAAAATAATTCTGAGGTAAAGCTACATCTTATTGAAAAATAATGTCATTTTTCATTTTCACTGCCCAATTCTAATGAAATCTATGAAACACCTGTGTGGTCAAAATGATCACGACACCCCTAGATGAATTCCTCTAGGGGTGTAGTTTCCCAAATGGAGTCAGTTTTGGGGGGTTTCCTTTGTTTTTGCACCACAAGACCTCTTCTAACCTGACATGGTGCCTGAAATATAATTTAAGAAAAGGAAGGCCGAAAAATCCACTTGGTGCTCCTTTGCTTCTGGGGCTTTTGTTTCAGGCCCGTAGCGCACTAGGGCCACATGTGGGATATTTCTAAAAACTGCAGAATCAGGGCAATAAATATTCAGTTGTGTTTCTCTTGTAAAAACCTTCGGTATTACAGGGAAAATGAATTAAGATGGAATTTCTGCAAAAAAAAATGAAATTTGCAAATTTCCCTTCCACTTTGCTTTAATTCCTGTTACACGCATAAAGGGTTAAGAAACTTTCTAAATGCTGTTTTGAATACTTTAAGTGGTGCCGTTTTTAAAATTGGGTGATTTGTGGGGGTTCCTAATATATAAGGCCCTCAAAGCCACTTCAGATCTGAACTGTTCCCTAAAAAAATAGCCTTTTCAAATTTTCTTGAAAATATGAGAAATTGCTGCTAAAGTCCTAATCTTTGTAACGTCCTAGAAAAATAAAAGGTTGGTCAAAAAATTATGCAAACATAAAGAAGACATCTGGGATATGTTAACTAGTCACTATTTTGTGTGGTATAACTATCTGTCTTACAAGCAGCTACATTTGAATTTAGAAAAATGCTAATTTTTGCAAATTTTCTCTAAATTTTGGTGTTTTTCACAAATAAATATTGAATTTATCGACCAAATTTTTTCACTAACATAAAGTACAATATGTCGCGAGAAAACAATCTCAGAATCGCTTGGATAGGTAAAAGCATTCCGGAGTTATTGCCACATAAAGTGACACATGTCAGATTTAAAAAATGAGGCTGTGTCATAAGGTCCAAAAGTGGCTGCGTCCTTAAGGGGTTAAGGAGCATAAGACTATATGACGCAATAATTTAACCACAATGTCACACTTTGAAGTCAAACTATTTATTGCAGACAACACCCACTAAGTTATCTGTATTTAAAAGCCAACCTATATAGAAAAATCACGATCAAATATTGAAAATACACAAAGACATTGTGTATTACATAATATATAAAATGTACATAAAATATTTAAAAACAAAGTACACAGAGCCTTCACAGAAATGTATGGAGTAAGAAAAACTAAGCAGTAAATGATCCAGGTAAACAGTGTCAAGGTCCTTCAAAGGAATTACAAGTATAATCAGACTACTCGGCACATAAAAAGTAAACCACAATGGTAATAGTAAAATAGTGATAGCAAATACACGTTACATTTAGTGTACACAGAGTAAAGCCGCCATAGAGTGTATATATACCCGTAGAGATGGTAACAACAGATGAAGGACCAAGATGAGATCACCACTGCAGACCCGACACGCATTTCACCGAAGCTTTGTCAGGGAGTGGCGTCTTGCATTTGGTCAGCTCCTTAAGTACCTCCTCCTAACCATCCCCAAGTGCAACATAAGCAGCTTAATTGCTGCATCACACTCCTAAGTATATTATTTACATATATGGATACTGATTGCCACCTGCCGAGAGAGGCATGTACCAAACAGAATAGGTAGCACCAAGTAACCTATCAGGTGCTCAAAGGATATATATCCGCCCCATGACGCACCTACGGCCTTATCCAAGGAGTCACGAGGAAGACGAAAAAGGCATCTTGCCTGTAACTTCCATGGCCAGACCGGGGTGGGCGTGGCTAGCCCGCGACACCACAGGAGGCGTGGATACACAACGTGTGTGGCATCTAAGCAACCAGGAGAATCCCGAATAGAACGAGAGTTTGTGACATCACACGCGAAAATGTGCAGCGTGCGGCGTAACTGAGCAACGGCAGAGGATGCCAAATGTGATCTCAAATATGGTGTGATGTAAAAGCCAATGCTATATCAAGGGTCAGTTTCGATATATATATATATATATATATATATATATATATATATATATATGCAATGGTCAAATATGAGAAAATAAATGGATTATAACTGGACGATTGATCCTAATATAACAAATATTAGATGAAAATCTGAAACATATAAACATACATTAGCACATAGGGCAAATATTATATTCATATACTGTGCAAAAATATATATATGTATCTAAATATGTGTGACGTACTCAATGGGGTATGAAGGGCAATGAGTGAATGTAAAGAAAAAATATATAATAATAATACCATATACATCTATATTAGAAAGGTTTGTGAAAACTTCAAAAGATATGAAAGAATGTATATATCTATGCATGAATAAAATGACACATGTATATATAAAATGAGAAAGGCAACATATAAAAAAATATATATTTATGCTTAAAATGCAATAAAAAACAAACAAGACCAGCAAAAAGTAAATGTGATGACGATCATAATATAGTTGCATATAATATTTAATAAAACTATATATATATATATATATATATATATATACACATGTATATATATATATATATATATATAGATATATATATATATATATATATATATATATATATCTATATATATATATATATATATATAGATATATATATATATATATATATATACACACATATACAGTGAAGGAAATAAGCATTTGATCCCTTGCTGATTTTGTAAGTTTGCCCACTGTCAAATACATGAACAGTCTAGAATTTTTAGGCTAGGTTAATTTTACCAGTGAGAGATAGATTATATAAAAAAAAAAACTGAAAATCACATTGTCAAAATTATATATATTTATTTGCATTGTGCACAGAAAAATAAGTATTTGATCCCTTTGGCAAACAAGACTTACTACTTGGTGGCAAAATCCTTGTTGGCAAAACCCTTGTTGGCAAGCACAGTCAGACGTTTTTTGTAGTTGATGATGAGGTTTGCACACGTGTTAGATGGAATTTTGGCCCACTCCTCTTTGCAGATCATCTGTAAATCATTAAGATTTCGAGGCTGTCGGTGGCAACTCGGATATTCAGCTCCCTCCATAAGTTTTCGATGGGATTAAGGTCTGGAGACTGGCTAAGCCACTCCATGACCTTAATGTGCTTCTTTTTGAGCCACTCCTTTGTTGCCTTGGCTGTATGTTTCGGGTCATTGTCATGCTGGAAGACCCAGCCACGAGCCATTTTTAATGTCCTGGTGGAGGGAAGGAGGTTGTCACTCAGGACTTGACGGTACATGGCTCCATCCATTCTCCCATTGATGCGGTGAAGTAGTCCTGTGCCCTTAGCAGAGAAACACCCCCAAAACATAATGTTTCCACCTCCATGCTTGACAGTGGGGACGGTGTTCTTTGGGTCATAGGCAGCATTTCTCTTCCTCCAAACACGGCGAGTTGAGTTAATGCCAAAGAGCTCAATTTTAGTCTCATCTGACCACAGCACCTTCTCTCAATCACTCTCAGAATCATCCAGATGTTCATTTGCAAACTTCAGACGGGCCTGTACATGTGCCTTCTTGAGCAGGGGGACCTTGCGGGCATTGCAGGATTTTAATCCATTACGGCGTAATGTGTTACCAATGGTTTTCTTGGTGACTGTGGTCCCAGCTGCCTTGAGATCATTAACAAGTTCCCCCCGTGTAGTTTTCGGCTGAGCTGTCACCTTCCTCAGGATCAAGGATACCCCACGAGGTGAGATTTTGCATGGAGCCCCTGATCGATGTCGATTGACAGTCATTTTGTATGTCTTCCATATTCTTACTATTGCACCAACAGTTGTCTCCTTCTCACCCAGCGTCTTGCTTATGGTTTTGTAGCCCATTCCAGCCTTGTGCAGGTCTATGATCTTGTCACTGACATCCTTAGAAAGCTCTTTGGTCTTGCCCATGTTGTAGAGGTTAGAGTCAGACTGATTCATTGAGTCTGTGGACAGGAGTCTTTTATACAGGTGACCATGTAAGACAGCTGTCTTTAATGCAGGCACCAAGTTGATTTGGAGCGTGTAACTGGTCTGGAGGAGGCTGAACTCTTAATGGTTGGTAGGGGATCAAATACTTATTTCTCTGTGCACAATGCAAATAAGTATATATAATTTTGACTATGTGATTTTCTGTTTTTTAAAAAAAATATAATCTATCTCTCACTGGTAAAATTAACCTAGCCTAAAAATTCTAGACTGTTCATGACTTTGACAGTGGGCAAACTTACAAAATCAGCAAGGGATCAAATACTTATTTCCTTCACTGTATATATACAGTGGAGGAAATAAGTATTTGATCCCTTGCTGATTTTGTAAGTTTGCCCACTGTCAAAGACATGAACAGTCTGGAAATTTTAGGCTAGGTTAATTTTACCAGTGAGAGATAGATTATGTAAAAAAAAAAACAAACAGAAAATCACATTGTCAAAATTATATATATGTATTTGCATTTTTCACAGAGAAATAAGTATTTGATCCCTTTGCCAAACAAGACTTAATACTTGGTGACAAAACCCTTGTTGGCAAGCACAGCAGTCAGACATTTTTTGTAGTTGATGATGAGGTTTGCACACATGTTAGATGGAATTTTGGCCCACTCCTCTTTGCAGATCATCTGTGAATCATTAAGATTTCGAGGCTGTCGCTTGGCAACTCGGATCTTCAGCTCCCTCCATAAGTTTTCGATGGGATTAAGGTCTGGAGACTGGCTAGGCCACTCCATGACCTTAATGTGCTTCTTTTTGAGCCACTCCTTTGTTGCCTTGGCTGTATGTTTCGGGTCATTGTCGTGCTGGAAGACCCAGCCACGAGCCATTTTTAATGTCCTGGTGGAGGGAAGGAGGTTGTCACTCAGGATTTGATGGTACATGGCTCCATCCATTCTCCCATTGATGCGGTGAAGTAGTCCTGTGCCCTTAGCAGAGAAACACCCCCAAAACATAATGTTTCCACCTCCATGCTTGACAGTGTTCTTTGGGTCATAGGCAGCATTTCTCTTCCTCCAAACACGGCGAGTTGAGTTAATGCCAAAGAGCTCAATTTTAGTTTCGTCTGACCACAGCTCCTTCTCCCAATCACTCTCAGAATCATCCAGATGTTCATTTGCAAACTTCAGACGGGCCTGTAGATGTGCCTTCTTGAGCAGGGGGACCTTGCGGGCACTGCAGGATTTTAATCCATTACGGCGTAATGTGTTACCAATGGTTTTCATGGTGACTGTGGTCCCAGTAGCCTTGAGATCATTAACAAGTTCCCCCCATGTAGTTTTCGGCTGAGCTCTCACTTTCCTCAGGATCAAGGATACCCCACGAGGTGAGATTTTGCATGGAGCCCCAGATCGATGTCGATTGACAGTCATTTTGTATGTCTTCCATTTTCTTACTATTGCACCAACAGTTGTCTCCTTCTCACCCAGCGTCTTACTTATGGTTTTATAGCCCATTCCAGCCTTGTGCAGGTCTATGATCTTGTCCCTGACATCCTTAGGAAGCTCTTTGGTCTTGCCCATGTTGTAGAGGTTAGAGTCAGACTGATTAATTGAGTCTGTGGACAGGAGTCTTTTATACAGGTGACCATTTAAGACAGCTGTCTTTAAAGAGACTCTGTCACCACATTATAAGTGCCCTATCTCCTATATAAGGAGATCGGCGCTGTAATGTAGGTGACAGTAATGCTTTTTATTTTAAAAAACAGTCTTTTTTCACAACGTTAGGAGCGATTTTGGTTTATGCTAATGAGCTTTCTTAATGCCCAAGTGGGCGTACTTTTACTTTCGACCAAGTGGGCGTTGTACAGAGTAGTGTATGATGCTGACCAATCGGCATCATGCACTCCTCTCCATTCATTTACACTGCACTAGCGATATAGATATATCGCTATGTGCAGCCTCATACACAAACCCTAACATTACTACAGTGTCCTGATAATGAATACACATGAAATCCAGCCTGGACGTCATGTGTACTCAGAATCCTGACACTTCTGACTCTATTTTTGTCAGATTCCGGCAAGTGAAACCAAATCCTGTTTAGCTCCGTGATCTCGCGAGATTTCGTATCCGTTGCTGGAATCTCACAAAAAAGAGTCAGAAGTGTCAGGATTCTGAGTAAACATGACGTCCAGGCTGGATGGTCATGTGTATTCATTATCAGGACACTGTAGTAATGTTAGGGTTTGTGTATGAGGCTGCACATAGCGATATATCTATATCGCTAGTGCAGTGTAAATGAATGGAGAGGAGTGCATGATGCCGATTGGTCAGCGTCATGCACTCCTCTGTACAACGCCCACTTGGTCGAAAGTAAAAGTACTCCCACTTGGGCATTAAGAAAGCTCATTAGTATAAACCAAAATCGCTCCTAACGTTGTGAAAAAAGATCGTTTTTTAAAATAAAAAGCATTACTGTCACCTACATTACAGCGCCCATCTCCTTATGTAGGAGACAGGGCACTTATAATGTGGTGACAGAGTCTCTTTAATGCAGGCACCAAGTTGATTTGGAGCGTGTAAATGGTCTGGAGGAGGCTGAACTCTTAATGGTTGGTAGGGGATCAAATACTTATTTCTCTGTGCACAATGCAAATAAATATACATAATTTTGACTATGTGATTTTCTGCTTTTTTTAAAATATAATCTATCTCTCACTGGTAAAATTAACCTAGCCTAAAAATTGTAGACTGTTCATGTCTTTGACAGTGGGCAAACTTACAAAATCAGCAAGGGATCAAATACTTATTTCCTTCACTGTATATATATATATATATATATATATATATATATATATATATATATATATATATATATATATATACACACTATCGTTCAAAAGTTTAGGGTCACTTAGAAATTTCCTTATTTTTGAAAGAAAAGCACAGTTTTTTTCAATGAAGATAACATTAAATTAATCAGAAATACACTCTATACATTGTTAATGTGCTAAATGATTATTCTAGCTGCAAACGTTTGGTTTTTAATGCAATATCTACATAGGTGTATAGAGGCCCATTTCCAGCAAACATCACTCCAGTGTTCTAATGGTACATTGTGTTTGCTAACTGTGTTAGAAGGCTAATGGATGATTAGAAAACACTTGAAAACCCTTGTGTAATTATGTTAACACCGCTGTAAACAGTTTTGCTGTTTAGAGGAGCTATAAAACTGACCTTCCTATGAGCTAGTTGAGAATCTGGAGCATTACATTTGTGGGTTCGATTAAACTCTCAAAATGGCTAGAAAAAAAGAGCTTTCATGTGAAACTCCACAGTCTATTCTTGTTCTTAGAAATGAAGGCTTTTCCATGCGAGAAATTGCCAAGAAACTGAAGATTTCATACAACGATGTGTACTACTCCCTTCAGAGGACAGCACACACAGGCTCTAACCAGAGTAGAAAGAGAAGTGGGAGGCCCGCTGCACAACTGAGCAACAAGACAAGTACATTAGAGTCTCTAGTTTGAGAAATAGACGCCTCACAGGTCCTCAACTGGCAACTTAATTAAATAGTACCCGCAAAACGGCAGTGTCAACGTCTACAGTGAAGAGGCGACTCCGGGATGCTGGCCTTCAGGGCAGAGTGGTAAAGAAAAAGCCATATCTGAGACTGGCTAATAAAAGGAAAAGATTAATATGGGCAAAAGCACACAGACATTGGACAGAGGAAGATTGGAAAAAAGTGTTATGGACAGACGAATCGAAGTTTGAGGTGTTTGGATCACACAGAAGAACATTTGTGAGACGCAGAACAACTGAAAAGATGCTGGAAGAGTGCCTGACGCCATCTGTCAAGCATGGTGGAGGTAATGTGATGGCCTGGGGTTGCTTTGGTGCTGGTAAAGTGGGAGATTTGTACAAGGTAAAAGGGATTTTGAATAAGGAAGACTATCACTCCATTTTGCAACGCCATGCCATACCCTGTGGACAGCGCTTGATTGGAGCCAATTTCATCCTACAACAGGACAATGACCCAAAGCACACCTCCAAATTATGCAAAAACTATTTAGGGAAGAAGCAGGCAGCTGGTATTCTATCTGTAATGGAGTGGCCAGCGCAGTCACCAGATCTCAACCCCATAGAGCTGTTGTGGGAGCAGCTTGACCGTATGGTACGCAAGAAGTGCCCATCAAGCCAATCCAACTTGTGGGAGGGCCTTCTGGAAGCATGGGGTGAAATTTCTCCCGATTACCTCAGCAAATTAACAGCTAGAATGCCAAAGGTCTGCAATGCTGTAATTGCTGCAAATGGAGCATTCTTTGACGAAAGCAAAGTTTGAAGGAGAAAATTATTATTTCAAACAAAAATCATTATTTCTAACCTTGTCAATGTCTTGACTATATTTTCTAGTCATTTTGCAACGCATTTGATAAATATAAGTGTGAGTTTTCATGGAAAACACAAAATTGTCTGGGTGACCCCAAACTTTTGAACGGTAGTGTATATATATATATACTTATTTGTTAATCCCGATTAGAGAAATATATAAAATATAAAGGCCACAACAATAATAGGAATTCTCGAGCGCAAGGACCTTGACACAGGGCTGGATACAGAATTAAAGAAAATGATCGATCGTTACATAAAAGATGGGGGTCAGATGTGCACACAGATGGATAATCCCCCAGTCAGACGAGAAAAGACTGTATCAATAGCGAATGTTGAAAATCATCTAAATCACACGTTTAGGCAAAGATACTGTAAAAACAAAATATATACATATCTTATCAGTTACACAACCCAAAATGGGGAACAAGGTTAAAAAAAGGGGGAGGTGGAGGCACAATATTAATACAAAAAGAAAAAGAAAAAATACTTATAAGTTACATAGAACATATAATAAATTAGTGGCAGACGCCAACTAGAAAGTGGCAATTGAAAATGATGAAGTTATGAAAAGGGAACAAAACTGTTATGATCGTTCAAGCCAAAGTGACATAGTATTCCCAACTTTGTGATCCACATGGTTTCTCTCTAGCCAAGGGTTCTGGAAAAGACGAAACAATAAAAAAGTTCTAGGTTTTTAAATGCGTCGTTGGAAAAACGAAAAAAAATTGCTTGGTCATTAAGGCCTAAAATAGGCTGGTCACTAATGAGTTAATATAATTGCAGTTCAGACCAGCAATGAACACTCTCAGAACTTCCAATGAGCCATGCCAGATCACAAGAACATCATTGATATATCTTGCCCAAAGTTATACCTTCTCAATCATAGATACAGGACTGGTAAGAAAGATCTCCCTCTCCCACAGCCCCAAGAACAGATTGGTGTAGGCAGGCACACATGCCGCCCCCATAGCTGTTCCCTGGAGCTGTTGGTAAAAAGACTCTTTAAAATGAAAAGAATTGTGGGTCAAGATAAATCTTAGCGCCTTAAGTAGGAACTCCTGTAGAGGTTTATCCAAGTTTCCTGTTGTCAAAAAGACCTGAACTGCCTCCAGGCCATCACTGTGTCTACTTGACGTATATAATGCCTCGACGTCACACGTCACTATACATATCAGGTTCAAGTTGTAAACCGTCAAGCTTTTTCAAAATATCGGTCGTATCCTTGACGTACGAGGGTAATGTCTCCACAATGGGTTTGAGAAAGTAAGCAACATACTTACATAAGGGTTCTAAGATGCTGTTGGACCCCGACACAATAGGTCGTCCTGGTGGGTTAGAGGCATTTTTGTGGATCTTAGGAAGAAGATATACTGTTGCCACAGTCGGTTCAGTGATCGTCAAGCCATGTGCCTGTTTTTTTTGTAAAGATGCCTTCATCATGTGCTTGGCCAATCAAAATTGACAATTCCTGTTGGAATTTGGACACAGGATTTTATGTTAGTTTTTTTTGTAACATTCCGCTGTACGTAACTGGCGGAACATTTCTCTCTCATACATAGTAACCAGCCAAAGCACTATATATCCACCTTTATCTGATGGTTTGATTACAATCCCCAAAAAAACGAGGACAGCTCTCTAACTGCTAATCTCTAGGAATGAATTAAGTTGTCTGCCTGAGTTCTGTTTGAAATTTTCTTAAGTCCTTCTGTGACCACTTTAACGAATAGACAAATTTCGGGAAACATACTTGTTTATTCGTAAAAACTGGTCCCAAATAACCAGTGCCACTACTACCGAAAAAGTTCTAAAACAACAATATTTCTGGTAACACCGTTAAACACCCATGCTTCTGGCCAAGATGCAACGCACTAGTGGCCGTCCCAAAATGCACCGAAACCTATGCTACCTGCTGCATCCGTGTACAATCCCAATGAATCTGCAATGATAAACTCCTCCTTCCATACCGAATAACCATTAAAAGTAACTAAAAAATTATTCCATAACTGTAAATCCTCTTTAAGAGATTTATTCAACCGAATGTGAGCAGTTGCAGACTTAAGGCCTCTAGTTTCCATATAAAGCCTCATAGAAAAAATTCTCTCTACTGGAATAACTCTACAGGTAGATGTTAAAAGACCCAATAAAGACTGAAACTCCCTAAGTGTAGTCTTTTACATTTAATAATGTTATTTAACAAATTCTAGTTCTTATCAGTTTTTCAATGGGCAGCCTGAACTCCATTTTGATTGTGTCTATAGTGATTCCCAAAAATTCTAATATCTGGCAGGGAATAACGGTCTTCTCAAGAGCAAGCGGAATACCAAAAAAGGAAGTAACCTCCTGAAACATACCCAAAATCTTGTCACAAATATCAGAATCTACTGGACCAACAAATAAAAAAATCATCTAGGTAGTGAATTATCCCATCAGAAGATAACTCTCTCTGCACTGCCCACTGAATAAAACGTGCAAAGGCCTCAAAATAATAACCTGAAAGTGTGAAACCCATAGGGAGAGACTTATCAAAGAAAAATTGACTCTCAAAATAAATGGCTAAAGAATTAAAACCTGCTGGGTCAACCGGTAATAAGCGAAAAGCTGATTTACAATCAGCTATCGCGATCAAAGCACCCTGTCCAAATATCCTGATCAAATCTAAGGCATCATCAAAAGAAGAAACACATACAGAAGCCAAAGATTTATTAGGGTATGTGCACACACACTAATTACGTCCGTAATTTACGGACGTATTTCGGCCGCAAGTACCGGACCGAACACAGTGCAGGGAGCCGGGCTCCAAGCATCATACTTATGTACGATGCTAGGAGTCCCTGCTACTCCGTGGAACTACTGTCCTGTACTGAAAACATGATTACAGTACGGGACAGTTGTCCGGCAGCGAGGCAGGGACTCCTAACGTCGTACATAACTATGATGCTAGGAGCCCGGCTCCCTGCACTGTGTTCGGTCCGGGACTTGCGGCCGAAATACGTCCGTCAATTACGGACGTAATTAGTGTGTGTGCACATACCCTTAGTGTCATCGGTGAGGGAAAACTTTTCAGGAAAGATAAGTGATTAATAAGTCGATACGAGTTTGCTTCCCTTTTAGGAACTAAACCCAATGGGGAAATTCTAAAATCTTTAAAAGGGGGTAAAACAAAAGGACCTGACGGTCTACCTTCTGACACTTCCTTTAATAGTTTCTCTCTGACAACAGAAATATTCAAACAAACTGATTTTAAATTGTCCACCATCAAACTTCCCTCGCCTCTGAAAGGCGGAACGAAAAAAAACTTTCTTAAAACCCTTATGAATGAGTTGTGCCATCTGTTGATTTAGCTAAACCTCTAACCATGGCAACAGTCTTCGCCATCTCACTGGCGTCCATACTTTTTGTAAGAAAATCCTTAGTGGATGGTGGACCCTGTGTAGACGTATTTTGCTTTCCTATAACATCTGGACACATTCATGCTTGTATCTACAATTAGAAGCCCGTTTGCGTTGTGTTTAATTAAAGGCAAAACATACGCCTTTCCTCATACCACTCTGATTGACAGTAATCTGTTTAACAGGAGTGGACCACTGAGGCAACATAAGGCTCAGCCACAGCCCCACATCCTTAACATCCCATTTTAATTGGGGATAAACAGCTAGTTTCTGTCTAAACAATTCATCATAGTTAAACCCTGACATACCACAAAAGTTTTTATACGCTTCCAATATAATGTCAAGATGTTGAAAAAGGCCGGTACAAAGTTGAGGATGATTCTCACCTAATATGGAAGAATAAATACAAAAGGCTTGCGGCCAATTGATAAATGATTTAGGTGTACGCTTCTTGTCCGCCTCAGCCTTGTCACCGGACCTACTGTAAGGGTATGTGCACACGATAACAACCATTACGTCTGAAATTACGGAGCTGTTTTCAGGAGAAAACAGCTCCTGCATTTCAGACGTAATTGCTCGTACTCGCGTTTTGCGAGGCGTCAATTACGGCCGTAATTTGGAGCTGTTCTTCATTGGATTCAATGAAAAACGGCTCAAATTACGCCCCAAGAAGTGTCTTGCACTTCTTTGCCGAGGCAGTCATTTTACGCGTCGTCTTTTGACAGCGATGCGTAAAATTAAAGGTCGTCGGCACAGTACGTCGGCAAACCCATTGAAAGCAATGGGCAGATGTTTGCTGACGTATTGAAGCCGTCTTTTCAGGCGTAAATCGAGGCGTAAAACGCCTAGTTTACGCCTGAAAATAGGTCGTGTGAACGCAGCCTGAGTGTCTCTCGGCAGCAGGCAGGGCAACAATCTCCTGCAGAGCCTGGACAATCTTTTGTTGTCAATTTCCCTGATGCATTACCTCTCATATATACTCTTTTCGTATAGCCACCCAAAAATTTTAAGAAGTCAACCAATAAGATTTGTGCACCACAAAATCGGGCCAATAAAAACTAGAACTTGTCCTACAAAAAACAAGCCCTCCTATGACTACGTCCACAGGAAAATAGAAAAAGTTATGACTCTTGGAATGCAACGTTAAGGGTATTGTCACACGGCCTATTTTCGGCCATTTTTCGGCTGAAAAATCGGAAGCAGAACGCATCCAAACATCTACCCATTGATTTCAATGGGAAAACTGAGTTCTGTTCCGACGGGCGTTTTTTTTAAAAAAACGGCTGTGAAAAAGAAGTGCAGGACACTTTTTGGGGCGTTTTTGGAGCTGTTTTTCATAGACTCTATTGAAAAAAGCTCCAAAAACGGCTTTAAAAAACGCTGCGAAAAACGCAGCGAAAATCGCGAGTAGCTTCAAAAACGTCTGAAAATCAGGAGCTGTTTTCCCTTGAAAACAGCTCCGTATTTTCAGACTTTTTAGTCTAGCGTGTGAACATACCCTAAAAAACACAAAAAATTGCTGCTTTTTGAAGGCCCAAAATAGGTTGCATGCTTAATGAGTTAAAGGCTGTGCTCTATAATAAGACATCAAAATATGAACTTAGATGTGATCGATAACAGCTCGACCCTGCGTATCAGAGACACGCAGGATCCGCTGTCACTGAACCTGTCAGTCCTGTTGATCTGACAGATAGAGGTTTGAGCACACGATACAACTGCTCTGTATACAGGATACAAAGCAGCTCTATCTCAAAAAGTAATAATAATAAAATAAAAAAAGTAATTACAAAGTTGCACCAACCACACTGATAGACCTTTTTATTTAAAAAACAACAAAATGTTTTCAAACGTGTACATAGCCTTTAATCTGTCTAAATGTTGTCTTCCCTATGGCAATAAATAGTATACACGTATCAATTTATACGATATATATGATTATGGAGCCAATCATTTGCCACTAGGGTCTATTTGTTATGGGTTTGATTGCAAATATCCTCTTATACCTTATTGAAGACAGTTATTATATATATATATATATATATATATATATATATATATATATATATGTATAAATATATATATACAGTATACGTGTGTGTATATATATATATACACATATACCCATATGTATACATATATATATATATATATATATATATATATATACGCATACTGTATATATGTATATACTGTATATATGTGTGTATATGTATATATGTATATATGTGTGTATATGTATATATGTATGTATATATATATATATATATATATATATATATATATATATATATATATATATATATATATACTTTCTAATCTTACCACTGATCTTTCCCCTTCTTATTTTGGATTGTGCTTTTCCGATTAGCCTTTCTTAGCACGATCTTAAAGGGATTAATAAATAATTATTATGTAGGTTTCTAAAGATGATAAATCACTATAGGAAATAAAAACACAAACAAACAGAATAATAATACACAGCAGCATTTTTTTAATGCAGATCTATAATAGACATCTAACATTGAGACAGATGGATTTATAACTAAACATACCATCAGGAAAGAGATAACCGGAGATACAGATTTCTGCTATGGCTTAGTAGGTAAAGAGTAGGTTAATGGGAGGAGAGCAAGTGCTTAGAGGAAGTAGAAGGAGGAGGAGGAAGAAGGAGAAAAAGTCATACCAGGAGAACGCTTGGACTGTTACAAACAAATCCTCAGCTGTGATACCGTCTGCAAGAAAGATATTTCTCTATCTGTAAGTGCCGTATAATGTGAATTGTATTATATATATCGTTTTTATGCGCTTTACTAGACATTTCTCTTTGTGGTATCACTGATATTATTAATTACCAGTTTAACTTGCTTTCATCTGATATGGGTGTGTCTGTGATTTACCAATTTTAGAGACTGTAACAAACACATCTGTGTGCATTGCTCCCTATCTATTATAATCGTACAAATATATTTATATACTACTAGACAAATAAATATCCTAGACTAGTGATAGAATAATAAATAAAATGCATTATACCTGATTTGTAAGGACAAGTGAGTAGTACAGTATTTATCGGCTGCCGCTAATTGTAGAGGTTTTCCTAACAATATTTGTCTTTGACCCATTACACAGTTCAATTCTGCATATTGCATTCACATTTTCCTACCCATAATGATTTTACTGAGTTAATACTTATTAGTCTTATATATTTAGAATTCAAAAATCTGTAAGCCTTTTTTAGACAGGGCTGAGAACTATGCCTTGCAAGAAACATGCCAGAGCAAGTGTGACCAGCTGGGCACAAAGCAGAGAACTGTTGGCCCAGGTTCACAATGTTGTAAATGTTTTTTTTTGTAATAATACAAAAAAAATAATAATACATGTTTATGTTGCACTGACAACCCCCTCATTTTTATTAGATAATGTAATAAAGACCGAGTTGTTTTCTTTGTGCTAAAACATCTCAGTGCCAGGCCCAACAGCAGTACCCCTTTAAAAAACAATGTCAGCACATAGGGGCAGATTTACTAAGACTGCGGTTTAATACACAAGTCTTTGCTCTCTCCTGCGCTGGTGTAAGAATAAATAAATAAGTAAGAATAGCAAATACGTCACATCTTTTCACTGGCCCGACAATTGTGGCTTTATGTCCGCAGCCAAGCGCCATTCATTTCCTTCCTCCTAGCGGACATAAAATAAAAAAAATGTCTGCTCATATCACCGCTCCTCTTCGCTTCTTCGTTCCCCTCAGGCTCTCACTAGAGGCCGTTGGTCATACCTGAGTGCTCGTACAAAGATACAAAGTCCTGACGCTGCCTTTCATTAGTACATTGTATAAGCCGGGGCATGCTAAGGGAGCCTGAGGGGATCCCTACGGGAGTAGCAGTGGTGAGGTGAGCATACATCTTTATTGTCCAATGTGGGAGTAGTTTGATGGGGGGGGTTATCTGATCAGAGGGGGGCAAGGTATGGGGCCCAACATGGACCTCTGCATTGTTACACCCCACAGAGTGAAATCTACGCCAGCTATAAGCTGGCGTACAGTTCCGCTATAATTTGCCCATTTTCTGTCTTCAATTATAATAAATTTGTTAGGCCACGGTAAGCCACGTGGTAAACCACGCCCTTTTTGGTAAGTCACCAAAAAAAGTGGTGAAGGCAACGTATAATGGCCAAAAGTTGCATTGTTTTGTTTGCAACTTTTCTGGCGTAGAGAGGTTGATAAATTCCCCCGATAGAGTCATAGCATCCAACAGTGGCCATAAACAAGAGTGTGGCGCATCTATCTGTAAATTGATGCAGGCTTACGCAAGTGACATTTTTTATGCCCTGAAATCCTGGAATTGTTTACAAAAGTAGTGACAGGGAAAAATAATAGATAGTAAAAACTCTGCCCTGTGCCACCACTGGTTATAAATGATGTTGGTGAAGGAGGTTCAATCACTAATTTAGACAGCAGCCTCTCCCTATGATAACCAGTATTTAGTACATTAACAACTGGCATGCTGCACGGACTTATGGTTGAAACATGGTTAAATAATTTGCAACCATCAACATTTTTTTGGGCAATGGAAACCATTGCAGCAGTGAAGCAATTTTACCGCAACTCGAAGACCCCAAGTAGCCTTGGCATAGTCCGCAAAAGCCTTTTTGTTTTATAATGTAAATTGTCAAAGCTGTTCACTTTGGTATAAAGCATGCAGGTTTGATATTTGATATCAATACATTTACAATTGCAAGACCAATTAGTATAATACTATCTCGAATAGTTCAATCTGCACTAAAAAAGAGCAAGTGGCTAATATAAACGTCATCATCCTCCACTGGAAATAATGCTCCGTTCACATTAGCATTAACGCCTTCTCTTTGTGCTCTCTGGTATCTTTGACAGAAGGAATAGCACTGTCTGTAGCACCTTTCTTACAGTCAAAAATACTTAAATTGTAACTAACCTTTTTGAAAAACTTTTGACGTCATAGTGAAATATCAGAAGCTTTTATCAGTAGGGGTCCGATCATTGAGACCCGCACCGATCGGTAAAACTAAGCAGCAGCAGGGCTTGGGTGAGAATAGAAAGTCTATCAGTCCGTACACCGTTCGCTCGGCTTTCCGAGGAAAGCCGATCAGAAAAGAAGCGGCTCAGCGCTCACCCGAACTCTTCTGCCGCTTTATTTTAGCAATCGGTGGGGGTCTCAGTGCTTGAACCCCCACCTATCAAAACTTCTGACATGTCACTATGACATATCAAAAGTTTTTTTTAAAGTATAGTTACCAATAAACCCTGACAGGCCCCATTAAATATTGTCAGGATTTGCCAGTATGTGTTTGGACTTGGTTCCGGCATAGCTGTCATGGCTCCGTTATAAACGAAAGCCGTGATGCTAGTGTGAACGCAACCAAATCCACCAGGCATTAGATGGAAACTGGACGAAATTAATGTAGCAGCATTTCCTGCGCTTTCTCTGGCCATGGATTTATGACTTTTTTTAATGTATTTGTACTGATAATGTGGACAATTGTAAAGATAATACAAGGAAGTGCTAGATTTTGCATTATCAATGTTTTTTTCTTGTAAGGGTATGTTCACACGGCGGGGGTCCGTAACGGCTGAAATTACGGGGATGTTTCAGCCTGAAAACATCCCCGTAATTTCAGCCGTACCGGCATGTGCAGGCGCTTGAACGCCGCGTCAATTACGGCCGTAATTAGCGCTGCTATTCATTGGAGTCAATGAATAGCGGCTCCAATTACGGCCAAAGAAGTGACAGGTCACTTCTTTGACGCGGGCGTCTATTTACGCGCCGTCATTTGACAGCGGCGCGTAAATATACGCCTCGTGTGAACAGACAAACGTCTGCCCATTGCTTTCAATGGGCAGATGTTTGTCAGCGCTATTGAGGCGCTATTTTCAGACGTAATTCGGGGCAAAAACGCCCGAATTACGTCCGTAAATAGGCCGTGTGAACATACCCTAACAATTACAATTCCAGTATTATTAACTTGTCTCTGTTTCTTGTCTCTGTAGAACAATGTTTGCTTGGCATATTACGACATTGACAAACGTGTCAGCACTGGTCGACCTGTATAAATCAGCACAGGGGCGTAATGTAATTTGAGGCAGAGAAATTTGTGCAACAGCATTTTGCATTGTGTTAGTCCATTATGACATGTGAACTGAGGAAGTTCTTTTACATTATTGTGTATTCAAATATGATGTAAAGCAAGTCCATTGCATAACCCTGGTACTATAGTTTTTTGTACTAAGAAATCTATTCTTGTACTACTTCCCTATATTGGAAACATTTTAAAACTTTTAGGGTACGAACACACACAGTGTATCCAGGGCGGATACGCTGTGTCAAGCTTTGCAGCGTATCCGCCCTGAACACCGCAGGGAATGCCGTCCGAAAAATCGCACCACATTGTTGTCGGTTTTTCCAGTGGAATTTCCGCTGCGTAAAGCAGCGCCGAAAAAAAAAGTTCATACTTACCCCTTCCCTCTTCTCTACTCACAGTCCGTCTTCAAGAGATGATGTTGCAGGCCATGTGACCTCTGCAGCCTGTGATTGGCTGCAGCGGTCACATGGGATGAAACGTCATCCCAGGAGGCCGGACTGGAGAAGAAGCAGGGAACTCTGCGTAAGTATAACTTTATTTTATTTTTTCTTGGTAGCGATTTTTGCGGTGGAATCGCTGTGATTCTGCCGCAAATGTCGCAACACCCACCACTTTGTTGCGGGTTTAAGCACCCCATTGAATTCAATGGGAAGACCCGCAGCAGAAGAGCTGAGTTTACGCAGCATTTATTGACATGCTGCGGTTCAAGTAACCGCACCGCAGGTCAATTTATATGCGTTTTTTCGGCTGCATTTTTCCACAGTGTGGGGACGAGTTTTGCTGAAATCTCACTTACACTGCTGCTACTGTAATACGCTGCGGATTTTCCACGATGAATCCTTTGCTAAAAATCTGCAGTGTTTATTCTGTGTGTGTTCGTACACTAAGAGCTTATTCAGACGAACGGGATATACGTCCGTGCAACGCGCGTGATTTTCACGCGCGTCGCACAGACCTATATTAGTCTATGGGTCCGTGCAGACATGTGCGTGATTTTTATGCAGCGTTGGTCCGCTGCGTAAAAGTCACAACATGTCCGTTCTTTGAGCGTTTTTCGCGCATCACGCACCCATTGAAGTCAATGGGTGCGTGAAAACCACGCATGCCACACGGAAGCACTTCCGTGCAACCAGCGTGATTCGCGCAACAGCTGTGAAAAGGATGAATGAAAACACCACGTGCTTTTCTGTTTACAAACATCCAAACGGAGTGTCATAATGATGGCGGCTGCGCGAAAATCACGCAGCCGCGCATCATATGCTGAGGCCACACGGAGCAGTTAAGTGCCTTTTGCGCAGGCAAAACGCAGTGTTTTTTGCGTGCGCAAAAAGCACACGCTCGTGTGAATCCAGCCTAAGGGTCAGTTCACATGGAGTTTTTTTTTTAGCCGATTCAAAAACGACCAAAATCGCCCCCCATTAATTTAATTGGGAGACAGAGGCATTTTTTTTTCCCCAGGCGGTTTTTGTTGCTTGTGGGGAAAAAGAGCAGCATGTTTTTTCTTGCTTAATTTATGGAGGGTAGTAGAAAGCTGTGTTGACACATCGCAAACAATTTGCGGTTTTTGCAGGGATTTTTGTTAAATCGCAGCAAAATCGCAAATTGCCCTGACTTTTTGCGGTCCAGATTCACAGCCCCAGCACTGATCCGTGAAAACCACGATCATGTTCATTGGGCCATAGAAATAAATGGGTCCGCAATTTATGCACAAAAATGCAGTTAAATTGTGGCCACAAATGCATGGTCGTGTACATGAGGCCTTAAAGGTGGGTCATTGACATGTTACCATGAATATAGAAATCATGCGACAAGCCACCCAGCTGCTATTATATGTATTGTAGGCAGGGCACAAACGGAGTATTATACCAATATTCATGAGCAGGCATATTGATTAAAGGGAATGTCTCATCAGACACTCCCTTTAAATGTAAGACCACGCAGCTATCAGCTGCTCACTGTGGGTCCGGCTCTCTACTCTCCAGGCACACACCTAGGCACTTCCCTTGCAGCAAAAAGGGGTCCAAAGTAAGCCAAACAAGAGGTTGTATAAATTTAGACAGAAGTTTTTAAAGGTGCTCTAAATTTATCATCCAGTCAGTGGCGTAACTACCGCTGTAGCAGCCAAAGCAGCCATAGCCAGGAGGCTCCGCTAACAGACGCCTCATCCAATAGTATCTGCGACCGAAGGACACTATGACAGAGCGGGGAGGTATCTCCCTGCTTTGCTATAGGCTACAGGCCACATTCGGTCTGCAGCCTATCAGGCACAGGGTCTGGATCCCTGCGCAGGCCGGCGTGAAGATGACGTCACTGGATCACGCTGGCCCATGCAAAGATCTTGTCGGCGTTGAGGGGCTGCTCCTTTCGTAGGGGGAATGGGGCCCAGGTGGGTATAATTCTTTTTGGTTGGGGGGGGGGCGCACTATAAACAAGGGAGGTGGTGGCGCTATGTACTAGGGATGGCTATATAGAACTGTACTGGGGGTGGCTGTATAGCACTGCACTGGGGGGGGGCTGTATAGTACTGTACTGGGAGGGGGGGTCTGTATAACACTATCTACAAGGAGGCCTGTATAGCACAGTTTACAAGGGGGGGCTGCATAGCACTGTCTACAGGGGGTCCTGTATAGCACTGTGCAAAAGGGCGCTGTATAGCATGGTCTACGGGGGTGCTGTATAGCAGAATCTACAGGGGGGGCTGTATAGAACTGTCTACAGGGGGGCTCTATAGCAGAATCTACAGGGGGGATGTATAGCGCTCTCTACAGGGAGGGCTGTATAGCACTGTCTATGGGTGGGCTGAATAGCAGAATATACATGGGGGCTGTATAGCAGAATATACAGGGGGGCTGTATAGCACTGTCTACAGAGGGGGCTGTATAGCACTGTCTACACGGAAGGCTGTATAACACTGTCTATGGGGGGGACTGTATAGCACTGTCTACAGGGGGCTCTATAGCAGAATCTACAGGGGGGATGTATAGCGCTCTCCACAGGAAGGGCTGCATAGCACTGTCTATGGGTGGGCTGAAAAGCAGAATCTACAGGGGGGCTGTATAGAAGAATCTACAGGGGGGCTGTATAGCACTGTCTACAGGGAGGGCTGTATAGCACTGTCTACAGGGAGGGCTGTATAGCACTGTCTACACGGAGGGCTGTATAGCACTGTCTATGGGGGTGGGGCTGTATAGCACTGTCTACGGGGGGGGGGGGGGGGGGCTGTATAGCACTGTCGATGGGGGGGCTGTATAGCACTGTCTACAGGGGGGGCTGTATAGCACTGTCTACAGGGGGCGCTGTATAGCACTGTCCACAGGAGGCGTTGTATAGCACTGTGTACAGGGGGTGGGGCTGTATGGCACTGTCTATGGGGGGGGGGCTGTATAGCACTGTCTACATGGGGTCTGTATAGCACTGTCTACGGGGCGGGGGCAGTATCAGGGCCGGCCTTAGTATATATGGCGCCCTGTGCGAAATTATCTTTCAGCGCCCCACCCCATCATAAAAAAAACACCCCATAAAAAAGGATAATGTCCCCCACAGTATAATGCCCTATATAGTGCCCCACGCAGTATAATGCCCCTTTAGTGCCCCCATACAGTATAATAATAATATTTAATAATATAATATATTTTAATCTCTTCAAGGACACAGTATTTTGCCCCCTAAGTGCCACGCACAGTATATTGCCCCCTGTAGTACCCCTACACACTGGAAAAAAATTTATTTCCTCAGGGCACCCCTACCAAAATTGTTTCGAGAAAGACAGAAAATGGCTAAAAACAAGCACTAAACTTGTAGAGTATGTTCACAAAAAAGCACCAAATGAGCGCCCCAGGTATTTTCTGCCTCCTATTAATTTCAATTGGAGCTCAGAGGTGGAAACCACTTCAAGACTATCAGCCCCCCACTCACAGTAAAATAACCATCAGCTCCCCACTCACAGTAAAATAACCATCAGGCCGCCACTCACAGTACAATGACCATCAGCCACCCACTCACAGTAAAATGACCATTAGCCCATCACTCACAGTAAAATGACCATCAGCCCAGCACTCACAGTAAAATGATCATCAGCCCCCCACTCACAGTAAAATAACCATCAGCCCGCCACTCACAGTAAAATGACCATCAGTCCCCCACTCACAGTAAAATGACCATCAGCCCCACACTCACAGTAGAATGACCATCAGCCCCCCACTCCCACTAAAATGACCATCAGCGCCCCATTCTCACTAAAATGACCATCAGTCCGCTACTCACAGATTCCACCTTTAGATAGTGCCACACAGCCCCCTTGTAGGCAGTGTCACACAGCCCCCAGTAGATAGTGCCACACAGCCCCTTGTAGGTAGTGCCACACAGCCCCTTGTAGGTAGTGCCGCACAGCCCCTTGTAGGTAGGGCCACAGAGCCCCCTTGTAGGTAGTGCAACACAGCCCCCTTGTAGGTAGTTCCACACAGCCCCCATGTAGGTAGTGCCACACAGCCGCCTTGTAGGTAGTGCCACATAACCCCTTGTAGGTAGTGCCACACAGTCCCCTTGTTGGTAGTGCCACTCAGCCCCCTTGTAGGTAGTGCCACATAGCCCTTGTAGATAGTGCCACACAGCCCCCTGTAGGTAGTGCCACAAAGCCCCCATGTAGGTAGTGCCACACAGCCCCCTTGTAGGTAGTGCCACATAGCCCCTTGTAGGTAGTGCCACACAGCCCCCTTCTAGGTAGTGCCACTCAGCCCCCTTGTATGTAGTCCCACTCAGCATGAAGGCGCCGATTACGTTGCCTGGCCCCTTTCAATCAATGTAAGAAGGGAAGGTGAGGGGTTTAAATGGGGAGAGAAGTAAGAGCATTTAGGTGCAATGGTAACGCCCTCATTGCACCTAAATGCTCATTAGCAAAAAACTTAATAAAACATATTTCTCTACAAAGGAGGCAGTAAGCAAAAAATGAAAATAAACGTTACAAACAGGTTAGTCTCCTCTTCAATATCCTAGTACTAGTTTAACTCTGACATTCTGGTGACAGACTCCCTTTAATTGCACCGTCTGCATCATTCTGCTGGAGCAGGCCTGGCCGAAGAGAGAAGGTCAGCATCACTAGATAACCGCGTGGGGACATGTATGTTTGTGGCTATAATCTACAGGGAGCACTGTGTGTGGTACAATCTACCGGGGCGCTGTGGGACACTGCAGAGGGTACTGTGTGGCACTATCTTCAGGAGGCACTATATGAGCCACTATCTACAAGAGGCACTGTGTGTGGCACTATCTACAAGGGGCAAAGTGTGACACTATCTACAAATGTCACTGTGTGGCACTCTCTACAGGGGGCACTGTGCCATATTATCTATAGGGGCACAGTGGGCACAGTGTGGCACTATCTACAGTGGGCACTGTGTAGCACTATCTACATTGAGCACTGTGTGACTATCTACAGGGGACAATGTATGTGGCACTCAGAGGGGGCACTGTGTGGCGCTTTCTAGACTGGGCACTATAGGGCACTATCTACAGATGACAACGTGTGTGACACTATTTACAGGAAGCACTATGTGAGGCACTTCCTCCAATGGGCACTGTGTGACACTATCTACATGGAACACTGTATGTGGAACTCTCTACAGGAGGCACTCACACCCTGGCTGCAGATTTCAGGCCGAGACCTGTAGAGAGAGGGCTCTCTCCATTCTGTTTAATCTGAGTTATGGAAAATCACTGCTCGGCTGTTTCCGTCACTCTCACAGAGTAGAATGGATGGAGCCGCGGGTATGTGTGGCCCTCTGCCCACTAGTCTCCGTCTGGAATCTGCAGCCAATTCTTGGCATAGGTGTGGGTCCCAGAGCTGGAACTCGCATCTATCAGATATTTATGACATATCCTCTGGATGTGCCATAAATGTCTAAAATGGGAATACCCCTTTAAAGGGTAATTTATGGAATATCCATGGGATATGCCATGAATGTCTGAAATATACCAGACACTGCATCCAGGCAAAGAACGAATGTAGAGGTAGACACATATCCTGGTGATACTGTAGGTGCAGGTCCCAAGGCTGGGACCCACTTCTTTCGGACATTTATGGCATATTCTATGAATGTGCCATAAATGACTCAGGTGAGAATACCCCTTTAAGGCCCAAACTAAGCCACATCCTTAAGGGGTTAACCTATAGTGTAATGTCATATGTCTATATGACATTATGTTACAGCCAGTGCATATAAATTGGGGCATAACTAAGGTATGCTCTAACAGAGATTTATACTTGGCAGCCCTAGGGACCTTTCATAGGCCCCAAGCTGCCAGTATAAAACCATCAGGCCCGCGATCACAATACCGAGGCTGGCAATGAGAGGACAAAGTGGGCCCCCCTTCGTTGGGCAGCACGCAGGTCCGCATTGATCACAGTGCTGGACGGGTTAAATGACTGGGATCAGAGTTTTCTCTGATCCCGACCATTAGTGCTAGAGGAAGGCTGTTAATTACAGACATCCTCCAGTGGGTAATCTTGCGGGCACAGCTTTTGAGCCCCGCGTGATAACCATTATGCACATGTACATTGGGAAATGGGAAGGGCACCCTTCTCCTGATGTACATGTATGTGATGATGCAGAAAGTGGTAAAGACAAGTGTAAGAACTTAACATTATGATAGATAACCCGAGTCATTGTATACTGATTGACCGTGATTAACAGTAAAAATATTCAGCATTATCTGTATTATTGGCAGGAATTGGAGCCCATTGTTGGAGTAGCGTGTTGTACTCATGACGTAAAGTGAATGTCCACTTGTGAACCTACAAACAATATGAAAGTCAGTACCTGTAGATGATGCTTACCTGCTATTTATCATCCCCAGTGCTTGTTGTGTTGCTGTTTTTAGCTCCGCTCCATTAGGGCACTACAGCTTAGCAACATGGCTACAATGATTTGTAGGTAGTCTGAAATCCACCTCCTAGTTTATCATTAGTTCAGGCTACTGCTCTCCCTCCCCACTGAAGCTCTGCCTCTTCAGATTGGCTATTGTGTGAAAACATGAGCTCACCAAGAAGTCAGTGGTGCAAAAATCTGATTTCCATTACAGACCAAACCAACAGTGAGAAAAAGAAGATTATCACATAATTGCCACACATGTACTGAGGCAAATGAGCCATAGTAAAAAAAAAGATTTAAAAAAAAAAGCCTAGAGATTAGCTTTAAAAGCTATGTACACCTTTTGAGGGCTTTTAAATAAAAAAAAAATATATCACTCCGTGTGATTAGTATAAGTTTTTATTAAAAATGTGTTTTACTTTTGGAGATACAGACGCTCTGTATTCTCTCTAGAGAACAGCTGTATCATTCGCTATTCACTGAATCTGTCAGTCCCACGGACATGATGGGTTCAGTGTCAGCGGGTCCTGCGTGTCCCTGAAACTCAGGATCCACCTGTAATCTATTACATCTGGAGACAAGCAAGACCCGCCGACACTGAAACCCGTCATGTCGGCAGGACTGACGGATTCAGTGTAAAACGAACGATACAGCTGTCCTGTGTAGAGAATACAGAGCAGCTGTATCTCGCAAAAGTAAAACGATTTTTTAATAAAAACAAATTAAGAAGTTACACCAAACACACTGACTGATCTATTTTATTTTTTTTTTAAAAACCCTCAAAGGTGTTCATTGCCTTTAACATCATACAAACATGAGATTTTTGTTGTTCTTGTAAAACGTGGCATCGTTTTGTAAACCTGTGATCCTGTTTTCTTTACCCTTTGTGCTAGGACTTAAAAAAATGTTTTTCTGAAATTTATTTGTGCCTCTTAAGTATATCTTGATGTATTTTTTATCAGGTTGGAATGGTGTTGCAGCGGACACCATTACTGCCACGGCAAAAATCCTTCATTCCACCACAGATTCCGAACCCTTTCATCCATGAAATCAACTTAACCGTCATCGACAAGATACGAGTAAGAACACATATTCCGAATCAGTCTCATTGTGAAATTTGCTGTTTTATAGGTGTATAACTATGATTCCTTCTATGAATCAACTGTACATTTCTACAATGCACAGTTCCTCTAAACAGGTTCGAAATTCTATGCTTATTATTTTCTTAATATACATTTATAACAGTCGCTCGTACAAGCGCTGCGACCCCTTCAAAATAGCTGATCGACGGGGGTGCCGAGAGTCAGCTCTCACCGATCAGATGTTGATGGCTTATCCTGAGGATAGACCATCAATTTCTTATGACTGGACAACCCCTTTAATTATTAATATGTATGGGGTGAACTCCCCTAGTGGAGGCCATCGATTTGGAGTTCTGTATTAGTAAAACAAAGCTCTGACCACTATAAAGATATATTAAGAAGGTGTTTAAAGGTGGAAGAGAAAAGTATTTCTCAAGCCAAAGGTGAACTTTCATTTCAATATCGATTAGTAATTTTAAAATATAAGCCAAAAATTGAAATAATCTTGGAGCATAAGGATATGTTCACACGGCCTATTTTCTGACGTTTTTATGGCCGTAAACGCCCGAAAAACGGCCGAAAAATCGAAAGCAGAGCGCCTCCAAACATCTGGCCATTGATTTCAATAGAAAAAACGGCGTTCTGTTCCGATGGGCTGTTTTTTTACGCGGCCGTTTTGAAAAACGACCACGAAAAAGAAGTGCAGGACACTTCTTGGGACGTTTTTGGAGCTGTTTTTCATTGACTCTATAGAAAACAGCTCCAAAAAGGGCCGTAAAAAAACGCAGCGAAAAACGCAGCGAAAATCACGAGTGGCTTAAAAAACTTCTGAAAATCAGAAGCTGTTTTCCCTTGAAAGCGTATGTTCACACGCAGTGAGTAAAAACGTCTGAAAATACGGAGCTGTTTTCAAGGGAATACAGCTCCTAATTTTCAGACGTTTTTGAAGCCACTCGAGATTTTTTACGGCCGTTTTTGGAGCTTTTTTCAATAGAGTCTATGAAAAACAGCTCCGAAAACTTCCCAAGAAGTGTCCTGCACTTCTTTTTTGCAACCGTTTTTTTACGCGCCCCTTTTTCAAACCGGCTGCGTAAAAAAACGGCCCATCAGAACAGAATTTCCATTGCAATCAATGGGCAGATGTTTGGAGGCGTTCTGCTTCCAATTTTTCAGATGTTTTTCGGACGTTTACGGCCCAAAAAACGGCCGAAAATAGGCCGTGTGGACATACCCTAATTCAGCATTGACATGTTTGCACATTGACCCCTTAATGACCGCCCATACGCATTTTCACGGCAGTCATTACACTAACAGTACTTATGCCATGGCGCTGCCTTTTAACGTTGCTGTGTCATAAGCCTGGCACAGGTGTTCCGTGCTGGGTAGAGCGGGTACCAGACTGTCAAAAGACAGCCGGGCTTCTGCTCTAACGGCTGGGATTGGAGTTACTTCTGTTTAACCCTTTAGATGCCACGGCCAATACAGAAGTATTGCAGTGTATCATAAAAGTATCATCAAATGATTGCATACTGAAGTTCCATGGTAGAACAAAAAAAAATTATTTTATAAAGAAATGAAAAATCTTAAGTAAAACCAATGCTTTATAATAAAAAGAATTTAAAAAAGAACTATAAAACGATTACATTATTTAACCCGCACCATGTGGAATTTATATTTTTTTATAATTTATTCACTGTTGAATTATTTGCCAGGTATTCAGGCACACAACAAATACATATTGGATAGGCCTGCGCATTGCGGGCATTGATTGAAACAGTTCAATGATGCATACGGGTATCGCTGCATGGTAATCTGCCTGAGTGATGTCTCATTTTGCATGTCTATAATTTTTTTCTTATCTTGTAGATGGTAATATGTGGACTTTTCATTCTACCATTCCGAATTGTCCTCTTTTTGACTGTACTTATAACGGCCTGGTTAGTCGCAATCATTGTGACTTGCTGCATTCCAAAAGACAGCCTGGAGCCAATAAAAGGATGGAGGAGGTAATGGTGGGAAATTTATTTACTGAATATTATACAGCAAACATGTAAAAGTGAGATGGGCAGTATCGCCTTTGCAAATATTTTAATCAAGTTCAATGTTTGTAATGTCATTTTTCCATCTATGTATATTCTTGGTTTTCTGCATAATTACTGGTTTTAGTGTTTGTTGTATTTTTTAAATTTTACAGAAGTAAAACTTCACTCTGCATGGAAATTGAGTCAATACATACAGATTTTCTAATGCACTGCTATATCTAGAAACATCCTATCTAAGAACAGAAGGCAGGTGACAATGGCCTGTTGAAGCAAGCTAGTGCATTTATTAGGGGTCTGCATTTTGGCAGCGCTTATATATTATAGATTATCGTATAGCATATATGCAGTCTGTAGCCTGTTATCATTGAGAGCAGAGCAGTCCTGGACATTTTAAACATAAGGCTGGGTTCACACGACCATGTTACGTCCGTAATGTACGGAACGTATTTCGGCCGGAAGACCCGGACCGAACGCAGTGCAGGGAGCCGGGCTCCTAGCATCATAGTGATGTACGATGCTAGGAGTCCCTGCCTCGCTGCAGGACAACTGTCCCATACTGTAATCATGATTACAGTACGGGACAGTAGTTCCACGCAGAGGCAGGGACTCCTAGCGTCGTACATCACTATGATGCTAGGAGCCCAGCTCCATGCACTGCGTTCGGTCCGGGTCTTCCGGCCGAAATACGTTCCGTACATTACGGACGTAACATGGTCGTGTGAACCCAGCCTTAAGCATCGATGCCTTTAGATAGGTGCAGTGTTAACAGTACCCTTAATAGGTTAGGCTTCGTTCAGATCTGCGTCAGGACTCCATTCATGGGTTCCGTTGATGCTTTCTATTAGGGGTACCCATGAATGGAACCCTGACTGAAACAAACGTAAACCGTTGATCTCGATGGTGACGGATCCAGTGCAAAGTGTTTCCGTTTGTCACTGTTGTTTAAGGGTTTCTGTCGTTTTGACGGAATGAATAGCGCAGTCGAACATGGTACCCTTAAACAATGGTGATGCAAACAGAAACCTATGGTTTCCGTTTGTTTCAGCCAGGGCTCCGTTCAAAGGAAAGCACCCTTTTAAATCATTGTGCTGATCAATAGGGGTCCCAGGGATCAGACCCCCACCAATCAAACATTGATGTCCTATCCTCAGTAAAGGCCATTAATATTTCAGTCCCAGAAAAACTCTGTAAAGATGTCTCACCTGTCTCGTGAAGAGAAGAAGGCACAAATCAAGAACTACACAAACCAAAGTTCTGGTTTAATTCCTATTGTTTCTTGCCTGTAATAATTTCAATTCTCTCTTTCAGAAATTTGGCAAAACATTTTCTTAGCAGCCTTGGACGCCTACTTTTCTTTGCCATGGGTTTCCATGTTCGTGTCACTGGAAAACCAGCAAGTTTCTCTGAAGCACCAATTTTTGTCGTTGCTCCACACTCTTCCTTCTTTGATGGTATTGCCGTCATTGCATCAGGGATGCCCTCCACAGTATCCAGAGAAGAAAATGTTTCCGTTCCCATATTTGGCAGTAAGAGACTTTTGGCTGTTTTCTTTTACATTGTCTGTTTTTAGAAAAAAAAAGTAGCATTTAACATTTCTTGGACGGATTATAGTGTATTCACAGCTGCTAAGGGGTACTACAACTTGACCATGAACTAAGAATACATACAAAGGCCTCTAAAGGATTTGTCCTTGCATATTATTCATTTCACATTATTATATACACCGTTCAGCCATAACACTAAATCCACCGGTCTAGTGTTGTGTTGATCCCCCTCATGTCACCAAAACAGCTCTGACCCTTCGAGGCATGGACTCCACAAGATCTCTGAAGGTGTCTTGTATTATCTGCCACCAAAATGTTAGCAGGAGATTTTTAAAGGGTCACTATCATTTCACTTTTTTGGTGATTGAGATCATTATTGCCAGATGTATTATTATATAATATATTATATTAACCAATTTTTGCATCGAAAGCAGTAAATTACTCTCCCTACGTTGCTAAGCAGTATACCATCAGCAAACAAATTGCCTCATGACAGTGATTATGTGAAATCCATATACCGGTCTCTGTTTCTGTGTATACGGATTTCTGCTTGTCTGCTGCCCCCATACTTCTGTGTTCCAACCAAAGTATTCTCTACTCGTACATCAGCAATTTTCCATTGCCCTTGTCTCTCGCATAACGTCATCACTGAAGACATCAGGTCTTGGCAGTTTTATCTGCGCACCAAAAAAGCCTCTATCTGTATCAAGAAGAATAGAATGATATATAGAAAAAAATTAGTTCACACGTTTCGGATTTGTCGCAGATTCTGTAGCGGTTTTGACACAGATCTCACCCTTTTGCATTGCAAAGTGTAAAATCTGCGCTGAAAATCTGTGTCAAATCCGCGACGTCTGAACTCAGCCTTATAAGTACCATGTTCCTTCACTATGTTATTTGACAGCAATCTGCAGCTGTCGGTGTGGTGGGCTCTCCCAATTCCACAATGTTTTGTGGGAAGTGTGATAGCGGCTCCTGTACACATTGTACTTGCAGATGCTGTAGTGTGATCACATACCCCTAGCCAGCCAGCAGAACGGATTATAAATGGTCATGGCTGTGGTTAAAGGTTAGCGACTCGGTCAGGACTTATTGCAGCAGCGTTGAGGCATTAGTGTTCCTAGCATCAAATAGGGAATTTGAAATGACCAGATTATAATTGTTGGGAGAAATCGCTTGTGACAGATATCCCGGAACGCACAATCCAGGGTCTAAGTGGATGTCAAAATTGAGGACCCCTTTTAAACACTGTGGGTTTCCCCCATTGAATTCAATGGGGAGGTAAAACCCGCAACAAATAGCAGATGATAATACCTTAATCTCACTTCTGAGCTAATGTTATTGAATTTAGATGATAATAATACCTTAAAGGGGTTTTACCATCTGGGACCCAGACCTATTTCTAGAACGGGGCCCCCTAAACCCTGTTCTACCGCTCTGTGTTGCGGCTGAAGCGTGTGATTTCCGACCATGAAGATTAAAACAGCGTATCTCGCTGCGCTGCTTCCATAGCTGCCATTCACTACTATGGGAGTTACAGAAACAGCGTAGCTCAGCGAGCTCTTCTTCATGGTCGGAAATCACACGCTTCAGCCGTGGAACTGTGCTGCAGATAACTTCTTATCTTCATTACATTGTATTTAATTTACATATTGTAATTTGTCTAGCTTAGTCAGCAGAGATGAAAATATGTTACTATTATGCCCTGTTCACACGGCATGTATTTGACATGTATTTTGGTGCGTTTTATGCTAAAAAACATGTAGTGTAAAAATGAAGCGTCATGTCAATTCTTTGACGTGTAAAATGCACCGAAAACGTGCCAAATGTTCCCATAGTCAATGGGAGTCTTAATTGTGTGCCAAAAAATTTGCAAAATGCGCGCACAGAACGAGTCAAAAGACACGTGGAACATTGTCAAAAACACCTGTATTTTAAAAAGCGCTTCACAAGAAACTCTAGCGTATTTGACACGTTTACATGTCAATTTGTTTTGAGGGCCATGTGAACATGCCCTTATGAATAAATATTTTATTCTTGCTCTGTATGGGCTCGTCCACACGCTGCGGAATTGCCGCGTTTTTCCGTTCCCATTCGGATGGAAAAAACGCAGCAGAATACAGTAGCAGCATAGCGGATGAGATTTAACAAATCTCATCCACGCGCTGCGTAAAAATTCAGAGCAGAAATTGACCTGTGGTGCGTATTTTTCGGACCACAGCACGTCCATTCCTGCTGTGGAATGTGGACAGAATTGCTGCGTTCCTAACATTGGGAAAATCGCAGCAATTTACGTACCATTTTCTGCCGTAAATTCTCTAATGAGAAATGCAGATCTAGACTATTGAACACATGTTATAACCAAGGACTAGTACAGGATAAGTAATTCAAAGTATTTACAATTTATATAGAACTTAAAACCTTACATTTATTTTATTTCTATATTCTTGTATTGCAGGTATTCTACGTGCCCTTCAGCCTGTACTGGTATCACGAATTGATCCGGATTCACGGCGGAACACTATAAACGAGATAACAAAGCGAGCAACATCAGGAGGCAAATGGCCCCAGGTTTGCAATTTTACAATTGAGCCAGACATTTACTTCCACACCTTGTTAAACGACACTTTAGTAGTCATTGCACTACGATTACACAGCATTGTTACTTCACTGGGCCTCCTGTAGATTTCATTATTTCCTCTACTTCTGTCTGTTGTGTTGTTTAGGTCTGTATTTTAAGTAGCTTATTGGCCCTTTTACATATGAATGCTCGTTCCCGATCATTGCCATGTGTAAATGATCAGCTGTTCATATAGTTTATGCAGCAGAAAATTTTATCGTTGTCGGCAGCACATCTCCCTGTGTAAATATAGCTCCCCATACATAGCTCCTTGTGAAAGGAGCAAACAGGCGCCGATTAGCGAGCTGTCTTGTTGATCGGCGCTTGTTGTTACTGCCAAAATTGGCCGATGTAAAAAGAGCCTTAAGCTACATTCAGACGAGCGTGGGCAACCTCGGACATGAAAAACTGCAGTTTTTCACGTCTGGGGTGCACCCGTGCGGGACGTGTTATCATGTATCCCACATAAACTAGAGTCTATGGAGGGATGTGTGAAACGCAAGAACATAGGACATGTCCTATTTTTTCGCGGACCCTTCACATGCTTCGTTGAAACAGCGGTCGTGTGAACGGCCCCTTTGAAATACGTGTCCGTGTGAAGGCCATGTTTTAACGGCCGTCACACAGATGACTTATTTGCTCGTCTGAATGAGCCCTTAGTTACCATGAGAAGAATGACAACAGTGCTACCTGTTTAAAGGTAGCCTATACAGTAGCAAACAAAAGTATAGCCTTTAAGGGCTGGATATTTTTGGAAGGGCCCACAGCCCCCCGCACCACATCAATAAAAAGTTACTATAGTAACTCGGGCCGCGGGCCCCTGTTACTATAGTAACAGACAGTACTTACCTTCCTGGTTCCGGATCGCAGTGGAGGTCCTGACGTCAAGCGCTGTGCGCAACGCATGACGTCACAGCGCTATGCGCCGCGCACAGCATCGAGACGACAGAACTACCGCCGCGGCTGAAGAGGAAGGTAAGATTAGCCCTGACTGGCGGGGTCCGACTTCCGGGACCCGCCAATCAGCTGTTTTGAAGGGGCCGCAGCACTCGTACGAGAGCTGCTCCCCTTCATTCCGGTCACACTGTGAATCGGTGTCGGCGATTCACAGTGTGAGCGAGTAGTGAAATTAAGGGGAAGCAGCTCTCGTACGAGTGCTGCGGCCCCTTCAAAACAGCTGATTTGCGGGTCCCGGGAGACACATCAGCTATTGATGGCCTATCCTGTGGATAGGCCATCAATGTTTAGGGACTGCACAAACCCTAAGCCTACGATGTAGCAGGCTTAGGGGGCCCATGGGACAGGATCACAGATTGTGTGATCCTGTCTGCTGGGCCCTGTATCTAAGCCAATCACATGGTAGGCTTAGATACATGCCCCATGTGTGATCCTGTCTGATGGGCCCTGTATATAAGCCTACCACATGGTGGGCTTAGATACATGGCCCATGCGTGATCCTGTCTGCTGGGCCCTGTATCTAAGCCAATCACATGGTAGGCTTAGATACATGGCCCATGTGTGACCCTGTCTGATGGGCCCTGTATATAAGCCTACCACACTGTAGGTTTAGATACAGGGCCCCAGCACACAGTAATCTTATACTGTATAAGATTACTGTCTGCTGGACCCTATATCTAAGCCTACGTTGTGGTAGGCTTAGATACAGGGTCCCACAGACAGTATCACACATGGGCCCTGTATCTAAGCCTAATACATGTGTTACTAATCGTTTTTCTTGTGTGTTTTCTTACAGGTTCGGTCGTTGGACTACGGCGGATTCCAGGACTACTTCGATGACGGCTTTTTTTTTATTATCAATAAAATGGTTAATGAGGGTTGTGTGTTTTTTTTTTTATTTCAATAAAATATTTTTTCTATGTCTTTGTGTTTTTTTTTTAAACTATATTACTACCGCCTTAGTAATGGCCACCGGCTGATTGACAGTATCCATTGCTAAGGCGGGGCTTAGTGTTAGCCGGTGCAGAGGCTAACACTAACCCCCTTTATTACCCCGGTACCCACCGCCACCAGGGGTGCTGGGAAGAGCCGGGTACGATCCAGTACTTGACCATCTGTAGTGATGGTCGGCCACTGGGGGGGCCGCAGGCTGGTATTATCAGGAGGGGAAAGGCCAGATACAGTGGCCCTTCCCACCCTGGTAATGCTAGGCTGCTGCTGCTTTATTGTATCTGGCTGGTTATTAAAAATGGGGGGACCCCACGTCATTTAAAAAAATAAATAAATAAATAAATAATTGGAAAGAACGATGTCGGGTCCCCCCCAATTTTCATAACCAGCCAGATACAACACGGCAGCAGCAGGCAGCATTACCAGGGTGGTAGGGGGCCACTGTTTTTGGCCTTCCCCAGCCTAATACTACCAGCCTGCGGCCACCCCGGTGCCTGAACCTCACTACAGATGGACAGGTACTGGTTCGTACCCGGCTCTTCCCAGCACCCCTGGTGGCGGTGGGTACCGGGGTAATAATGGGGGTTAGTGTTGGCCTCTGCACCTGCTAACATTAAGCCCCGCCTTAGTAATGGAGGTTGTCAATCAGCCAGCGGCCATTACTAAGGCGGTGATAATAAAGTTTAAAAAGATACAAGCACATAGAAAAAATATTTTATTGAAATAAAAAAACACAACCCTCACTAACCATTTTATTGAGAATAAAAAAAACGCCATCATTGAAGTCCTCGAATCCGAAGTCCAACAACCGAACCTGTAGAAAAACGCAAACACACAAAAATAATCAGTAACACATAAAGCAAAATTATTATTCTTACCTTTCCTGGCTCCAGCGCTGGAACCGCAATGTCAGCGAGCTGAGCCCTGTATCTAATCCAATCATGTGTGATACTGTCTGCTGGGCCCTGTATCTAATCGTATCATGTGTGATACTGTCTGCTGGGCCCTATATCTAATCCTATCGTGTGATACTGTCTGCTGGGCCCTATATCTAATCCTATCATGTGTGATACTGTCTGCTGAGCCACTGTATCTAATCCTATCATGTGTGATACTGTCTGCTGGGCCCTATATCTAATCCAATCATGTGTGATACTGTCTGCTGAGCCACTGTGTCTAATCCTATCATGTGTGATACTGTCTGCTGGGCCCTATATCTAATCCAATCATGTGTGATACTGTCTGCTGGGCCCTATCTCTAATCCTATCATGTGTGATACTGTCTGCTGAGCCGCTGTATCTAATCCTATCATGTGTGATACTGCCTTCCGAGCCACTGTATCTAATCCGATCATGTGTGATACTGTCTGCTCAGCCACTGTATCTAATCCTATCATGTGTGATACTGTCTGCTGAGCCACTGTATCTAATCCTATCATGTGTGATACTGCCTTCTGAGCCACTGTATCTAATCCTATCATGTGTGATACTGTCTGCTGAGCCACTGTATCTAATCCTATCATGTGTGATACTGTTTGCTGAGTCATTGTATCTAATCCTATCATGTATGATACTGTCTGCTGGGCCACTGCATCTAATCCTATCATGTGTGATACTGTCTGCTCAGCTACTGTATCTAATCCTATCATGTGTGATACTGTCTGCTCAGCCACTGTATCTAATCCTATCATGTGTGATACTGTCTGCTGAGCCAATGTATCTAATCCTATCCATAGTTGATAGGTTCGTAGTGCTATAGATATGCTATGCTGTCTCCTATACACACATTTTTTTTTGGGCGGACACATATGTATTGGGGCTATTTCCCCTGACATTTTAAGCCCTGAGGGTATGTTCACACGGCAGCGTCCATTACGGCTGAAATTACGGTGCTGTTTTCAGGAGAAAACAGCTCCGGAATTTCAGACGTAATGGCATGTGCAGGCGTTTTTCGCTGCGTTCATTACGGACGTAATTGGAGCTGTTTTTCCATGGAAAACGGCTCCATTTACGTCTGAAGAAGTGACAGGCACTTCTTTGACGTGGGCGTCTTTTTTACGCGCCGCCTTTTGACAGCGGCGCGTAAAAAAATGACCGTCGGCACAGAACATCGTAAAACCCATTCAAATGAATGGGCAGATGTTTGCCGACGCTTTTGAGCCGCATTTTCGGACGTAATTCAATTCTAAAACGCCCGAATTACGTCCGTAAATAGGGTGTGTGAACACAGGCTTAGTGACGCCCCGGCTGCTAGTGCTGCATTGTTGGGTCACTTAGGACATGAGGAGTTTGCGGGGGGGGGCCCAATAAGAACTTTTGCATCGGGGCCCATGAGCCTTTAGCTACGCCCCTGGTGTCAGCGATTCACAGTATGAGCAGTGACAGGTATGAAGTGAAGCATCTCTCGCCATTCAAAACAGCTGATCGCTGGGGTGCCGAGAATTGGATACCCACCGGTCAGATATTGATAGCCTATCCTTTGGATAGGACATCAATTTCTTCTAACTGGAAAAACCCTTTAAAGGGGTTTTCCAGTCCCTAAAAGTGGATGGCCTATCCTCATGATAGCTCATCAATAGCTGATGAGTTGGGGTTTAACTCCCGGGACTCCCGCCAAACAGATTTTTATCTTTATTAGGGACAGAGGTCTGTTACTTTAAGGCCTCATTTACACGAACGTGATATACGTCCGTGCGACTCGCGTGCTTTTCACGCGGATCGCACTGACCTATACAAGTCTATGGGGGCATGCAGAGAGTCCGTGAGTTTTGCTCAGCGTGAGTGCGCTGAAAAAAACTCACGACATGTTCTAAAAATCTGCGTTTTTCGCGCATCACGCACCCATTGAAGTCAATGGGTGCGTGAAAACCACGTAGGTCGCACGGAAGCACTTCCGTGCGAACTGCGTGATTCGCGCAAGAGCTGTCAAACTGAATGTAAACAGAAAAGCACCACGTGCTTTTCTGTTTACAAACATCCGAACGGAGTGTCTTAGAGATGAGCGAACCGAACTTCACCGGGTTCAGCCGAACTCGTTTTGACCGAACCCGGCAGGAGACAGTCACTGTCCAGGGTGCTGAAAGAGTTAAACTGTTTCAGCACCCTAGAATGTGACTTCCGATCCCAATATACGTGAACGTGTAAAAAAAAAAAAAAAGTTCTGACTTACCGATAACTCCCGGCTTCTTCCTCCAGTCTGACCTCCCGGGATGACAATTCAGTCCAAGTGACAGCTGCAGCCAATCACAAGCCAAGCACAGGCTGCAGCGGTCACATGGACTGCCGCGTCATCCAGGGAGGTGGGGCCAGATGTCAAGAGAGGCGTGTCACCAAGGACGTGTCACCAAGGACGCGTCACCAAGGCAACGGCCGGGAAGTTCTCGGTAAGTACGAACCTCTTTTTTTTTAAAAAGGTTACTCGATATGGTGATCGGAATTCACTGTCGAGGGTGCTGAAAGAGTTACTGCCGATCAGTTAACTCTTTCAGCACCCTGGACAGTGACTGACGTCGACTAGCCTCATCTCTATGATAGCGGCTGCGCGAAAATCACGCAGCCGCGCATTATACACTGATGACGCACACGCTCGTGTAAATAGCTCCAAATGCACTTCTTCTTTTCACACAGCCATAGATTTAAATGATAAAAGTACATCTGCCTACAGCCACCACTAAGGGGAGCTTACCATTGAACTCAATAGTAAATGTGTCTGCAGCAAAGTTCCTTCTATTGCCATTGGCAGCTGCATGGAGCCAGAAATATATAATTTAAAGAGGACCTGTCAGCTCTCCTGATATGTAGTACATTTATTGATATTTAGGGGGGAGGGGGCTAACGGAGGAACAGCACAACACAAAATTTTAAGAGGAGATAGTCCAGAATTAAGATTTTATCCTGACTCTATGGCTGTCTGAAAGGAGGCAGGATATTTGGAGCTCTGTCAGAAAAACAGAGCTCTGAAAATTACATTAATTTGTGCAGAATATTTCAAAATGAAATGAGGTTCAAGTTAGTGGAGCTCTTTAAAAACCCTTCGCACACCTCGACTTACCATTATGTCCCGGTGTGGGGAGTGATGTATGGAGCACGCTCCATACGCTGCATGTATCAGCTGTGATTTACAGCTGACACCCGGGACTAACGGTGCTGTTCCTGGGCGTTTAATCCCTCAAATGCTGCGGTCAATCGCGACCGCAGCATCTGAGATGTTAAAAAGAGGGGGTGGCCCCCTCCGATAGTTCATCGGCGCCCCACAACACAATCGTATGGTGCCGATGTTTGTCATGGCAGCCCAAGGGCCTAATGAAGGTCTCCAGGACTGCCTTCACTCTGCCTCTGTTAAGCCCTGCTTGTGGCTTAACAGAAGCCTGTAAAAATGACTATACAGTGCAATACATTAGTATTGCAGTGTATTTTACCAGCGATCTAATGCTGTCCCCTAGTGGAACTAATAGAATGTGTAAAAAAAAAAGTTAAATAAAGTTTTTAGTAGTAAAAAATAAGTAAACAAAATATTAAAAGTTAAAAAAAAAAACTTTTCCCATTTTTCCTCTAAAGTAATGTAAAAAATAAAAAAAGTTAACAAAATTGGTATCGCTGCATCTCTAAAAGTTTGAGCTATTACAATATAGCCTTATTTAACGCGCACGGTAAACGCTGTAGAAAAATAACATGTTTTTTGGTCAAATTAGCGGTAAAATTTTTTTTTAATAAAAAGTGATCAAGAAGCTGTATGTGCCAAAACAAAACCTACAACTCGTCTCCCGCAAAAAATAAGCCCTCACACTTAATCCACGAAAAAATAAAAATGTTATGGGTTCTCAGAATGTGGTGAAATAAAACGATATTTTTTAAGTTTTTTGTTTTTTTTAATTAAATATAAATATAAAGATTTTTTTCAGTTTCCCAGTACATTATATGGTACTTTAAATGCTACCAATGGAAACTACAACTAAAAAATAATCCCTCACACCACTCTATTGACGGAAAAATAAAAAAGTTATGGCTCTTGGAAGGCGGGAAGTGAAAAACGAAAATGAAAAATTAAAAAAGGGCTCAGTACTGAAGGGGTTAAATAATGGTCACACTTTCTAATCTACAAACAATGCATTTGCACTTGAAATTAAAGTTTTTTTTTTATACTGGGCAAACGATAGTTCATAGAATGCTCGTTGCCGTTAGTTGCCTTGTGTAAACAGGGCAGCGATCAGCAGATGAAAGTTAATCTGCTGATCGTATCGTTCTAAAAAAGTAAAATAATATCGTTGTCGGCAGCACATCTCCCTGCCGACATGCGCTGCTGACATGATAATAACGTATAGGAACGACCGCTTGTCCTCATGCATAGCTCCTTCTGACAGGAGAAAACTAGTGCCGATCAACGAGCTGTCTTGTTGATCGGGGATCGCTGCACGGGCCAAAATCGTCCGGTGTATCAGGGCCTTTAGTGGTGAGGAGGCAGGCAATTAGAATAATGCAGCTTGCAATTGATTCCAAAGAAATCAATGTATGCAACTTCGTTCTTATCCCATGTGCAGAAATGCAGTGCTTTTTTTTTTAAATTCATGCACAGCCATAGGACAAAGGGTCATTAAAGGGGTTTTCCGACTTTATGTAAATAACGCTTAATCATTGTATAAATAAAAAGTTATGCAAATTTATATTTTAAATATTTTTGTTTGCTGTCATTGTATGAGAACACATGTTTACAGATGTAGCCAAGTTTATCTTGACTCTGATAACTTGCTGCAGCGTGATATCATACAACCAAAGCCATTGAAAAGTAATTGAAACGGTCAAGTTAAAGTTTCTTGCTACTGTGTATTTAATGTATTAAAAGTTCATGATAAAGATGGTTAGATCTGTACGTTCAGAGGCAGAAAAACCTATGGCCAAACATGTGGATACAACTCTTAATTATTTAGTTCAGGTGTTTCAGTCCCAACTGCTGCCTACAGATGCATAACATCAAGCACACAGCCATGCAATCTACATAGAAAAAACATTGCAAGGCGTATGTATCGTACTGAAGAGCTCAGAGACATTGGCACTGTCATAGAATACCCCGTTTGTGACAAGTCAAATCCAGCAAGACTGTGCCCCAGTGCACAAAGTGAGGCCCATAAAGACATAGTTTGACGAGTTTGGTGTGGAGGAACTCATGTGGCCTGCACAGAGACTGACCGAGACTCCATCGAACACCTTTGGGATGAATTGCAACGCCAATTGCGAGGCAGACCTTCTCAACCAATAGCAGTTTCTAAACTCACAAATTTGAACTCAAATGGGATGTACAACAAGCTCATATAGGTGTGATGATCAGATATCCATATTCTTTTGGCCGGATAGTGTACCTAGTCCCAGGGGCGTAGCTAGGGAGGGGCGGCAGACGGGGCATGTGCCCCGGGAGCAGTTAGGATGTAGGGTAGGGGGGAGGCACCGCAGAGCAGCCATATCAAAACAGCTGATTACTGCCGACAGGCTCCCTGTATGCTGGACGGCTGCAGCAGCGATCAGTGACATGAGGTCAGGTGACTCAGGTCAGGTGATTGGACTAGCCCACTCTCGGGCCGGCACCGACCCCATTCAGAATGCCGCTGCAATACCTCCTAGCTCCTCCTAGCGGTGAGTCACATCAGGCAGAGCGTGGTAGTGGTAGGCTACCGCTTCCGCTCTCCACTCTGGCGGCAGTCTGGCACTAAGCACAAGGGGAGGGGGGTTGTGTGGCTCTAAGTACAAGTGGGAGGGGGCTGTGTGGCACTAAGTACAAGGGGGGGTTGTGTGACACTAAGTACAAGGGGGGCTGTATGGCACTAAGTACAAGGGGGGCTGTGTGGCACTATGTACAAGGGGCGGATATGTGGCACCATGTACAAGGGGCTGCTGTGTGGCACTATGTACAAGGGGGGAATGTGTGGCACTATGTACAATGGGGTGCTGTGTGGCACTATGTCCAAGGGGGTTTGTTTGGCACTATGTTCAAGGGGGGGGCTGTGTGGCACTATGTACAAGGGGTGGCTATGTGGCACTATGTACAAGGGGGGCAGTGTGGCACTATGTACAAGGGGGTCAGTATGGCACTATGTACAAGGGGGGCAGTGTGGCACTAAGTACAAGTTGGGGGTGGCACTAAGTACAAGGGGTTCTATTTTTTAAGAGGCGTTGTGACTAAAAAAACAGCAATTCTACTATTGTTTTTTGTTCCTTTTGTTTTTTACAGCATTCACCGTGCACTATAAATGACATTCACTTTATTCTGGGGGGCGATACGATTACGGCGATACCATATGTTTATATTTGTTTTATGTCTTATGGCGTTTGCACAATAAAACACTTTTTATAAGAAATCATTTACTTTTTGTGTTGCTATATTCTAAGAGCCATAACTGTTTTATTTTTCCATCAACAAACCGTGTGAGGGCTTGTTTTTTTGCGTAACGAACTCTCGTTTTGATCAGTACCATTTTTAGGTACATGCGACTTTTTGATCTCTTTTTATTCCATTTTTTTGGGAGGTGAAGTGACCAAAAAATTGTGATTCTGGTATAGTTTATTATTATTTTCTTTTACAGCGTTCACCGCGCAGGATAAATAACGAAATGATTTTGTAGTTCAGGCCGTTATGGACGCGGCGATACCAATTATGTATAGTTTATTCATTATTTTTTTAATAATAAAGACTGATAAGGGAAAAAGGGGGATTTTTACTTTTATAACTTATGAACTTTTATTTTTTATTTTTATACAACTTTTTTTTACTTCTTTTTTTGTCCCACTAGGGGACTTGAAGGCAGGAGGCCCTGATCGCAATTCTAATACACTGCACTACATGTGTAGTGCAGGGTATTAGAGCTGTCAGCTACTCACTGACAGCAAGCATAGTGGGTCCTGACTTTGTCAGGACCCACTAGGCTTCCGTAGATGGCATAGCCGGAGGCCATTGTTAGGCCTCCGTTGTCATAGCAACCATCGGTGCCCGCGATCATGTTGCGGGACGTCGATGGTGTTTTAACCCCTAAGAAGCCGCGATCGCTATTGAACGCGGCATCTGGGACCACTGCGAACAGTCCCTGCTGAAGGAGCTGCAGCAACTGCTGCACGAGACAGCAGTTGTCACAGTTCCTGTATGGCCGTTCCTCCCATCAAGGCACAATTAGGTCATGGAGCATGAACAATGCGCTCATCATGACCTAATAGTACGTCCACGAGCGACATTTCTCTGATTGGTCCGTGAAAATTCACGGACCAATCAGAGCGATCGCCGACCTGGGACTTCTCTAATTGGTCCAGGGCCGGCTAGCTGTGCTCCTCCTCTGTCTCTGACAGCGGGGATTACAGCCCCCGTTCTCCCGCCACTTCATTTAAATAAGACATTGCTCTGATCGGTCTGTGAATTTTCACGGACCAATCAGAGCAATCGCCGACCCGGGACTGCTCTCATTGGTCCCGGGGCCGGCTAGCAGTGATGGTCAGCTGTCTGTCACTAAGACACGGTGACGGTTTGATTCCTTTACGAATACATTTGTCATGGAGCATTAAGGATTTAAGGTCACTTATGGTACATACATACATGTTAAACAAAGACAGAGCCTGTCGGGACATGCCCTGAGCCCCCATCTTTGGAAAAAACAATTTAAACTGAACTTTAAACTTTCCTGGGAGTTTTACAGACCACGTACACATAACCAATCATTAGCTCTTTATCTCATTCTAACAGATCGAATTATACAGGGTAAACTGCATAACCCTTCAGTTACTTTCATAAACCCCTCTTTTGTTTATCGTTATATCATTCGGCCTACAGCAGAACCGGATGCCTCTCAGAGGTACTTCTGCCCCAGCCAGGGTCTTATTCCTAGCTGGTACAGGGAGGCTGCACCAACCATCTTTACTCCATTCCCCCCGTCAGAGCACCAAACCTGCTTGGTCACCTATTCCATTTGTACAATGAGTCACATTCAGTACTCTTTTGTCCCATCAGTATAAATTCATATGTCGGGAGTTCTGCCACTTTTTCCTAATTTCATCTACTATTTGGATCTCTGCCTGTATTTGCATGTTGCCTTTCGGATCTATATAATGACAACACATGGGACCTATTACCTGGCGCATTCCTCCTTGTGCAGCAGTGAGATAGTCTAGGACTTTTATATGCTGGCTGATTACTAGGATTAACTGTACAATATATATTCAAAACATTAAACATACATTCCGTTACATTACCAAACAATTCTGCATGCTTTTCTATATTATGTGTATTCTTAACTGCTAAACCTACACGTGTTGAAGTACAAATCATCCTGGCCCAAACAGTAGCTCATTTTAAATTTACAACTAGTAGTAGCACTTAACTTAAGTGCCGTCACATTGACCCTTTTCAAATTTCTTGGGGTCCATTGCCTATAGTCCATCATCCTTGGGTAGGCTCTTTTGGTAATATTGGACACACACCAATGGTCAAAAACATATGCCTCACTATTGGAAGAGGGACATTAACATTTGTCCACTTATTACCCTATTAATTTTTCAAATGTTCATTTAGAGTTGAGGCACGGGATGTCATAAGGCAGAGGAGGACGACGGTCCAGGCTCCTGCACCTGTTTGCAGTGGCTGGCATGGGCCCATGTCTGTGTTCCCTCTAGCTTTACTAAAGTGGCCTTGGTCAGCTGGACACGGTAGAGTCTGTGAAACCTTGGTTTAATTCTATTCCTCACATGTCTTTTGATGACGACCCAATCTCTGTGTTGTATTGTGTGTACCGTCTGTGGAGTAGGGTCTGCAATGGAAGAAAATACACGTTTATGTACTTGTTGTAAATGTTTTTGTAAAGCCCTGACATACTAGGTAAGGTTCCCATGCATTGGGCTATGGCTCAACTTCCGGTTAGGCGTTACCCGGACTGAGTACAAAGCAAAGGGTAAGACACTCAGTCCAGGGCCTCCCTGTTTCTACCATTGCTTTTTGTATCCTCAACTTCAGGGTACCATTCATTCTTTCTACCATACCACTACTCTGGGGGTGGTAGGGAGTGTGGAAAGCCTATTCTATCCCCACTGATCTCATGACCTCCTTCATAATTTCTCCAGTGAAATGGGTTTCCCTGTTACTCTCTATGGTCTCAGGGACCCCATATCTACACACCACTTCACTGAGAATTTTCTTGGCTGTGTTCTTTGCAGTTTGGGAAGATACTGGCCAGGCTTCAGGCCACCCTGAGAACAGGTCTACACATACGAGCACATATTCATACACAACCTACCTTGGGTGGTTATATGTAGTCATTCTGCATTTGCTGGAACTGGTGATCTGGTCGGGGTGCACTTTTCATAGGTACCTTTGCTGTTTTACCTATGTTATGCCGTGCGAATATCATGCAGGCTGCTGCAAACCTAGTGGCAGCATTATTGAATCCCGGGGCAAGCCAATTTGCTGATACATGGCTGCACATACTCTTCTTGAAGAGGTGCCTACACCAGTGCGCCAGGTGTGTCATTATTTGTTATAGTGACCTGGGAAGACATAACTTAGTCCCTACAGCCCAGAGGCCATCCTCTTTCAGGGCAGCCCCTTTCTCTTGCCATTGGTGCTTCTCCACCTTGTCTACTTGTGCCTGGAGGCCCTTCAACACCTGGAGGTCCATTCCTGTCACCGGTAGGTGGGTGAATGTGCTAACCCCTCCTTCACCATCCTGGGGAAGCATTGCAGCAGCTTTGGCAGCCTCATCAGCCCTTCTACTGCCTCAGGCGTGGTCTCCTTGGTGTGGGCTTGCACCTTTATTATGGCTACTTGGCTATGTTCTAACAGGGCCTCTAACACTTTGGCTACTGCTCTTGCATTCTTAATTGTCTTACCCGATGATCCAACCAAGTTCCTGCTATGCCAGATGGACCCATAATCGTGGGCGATGCCAAAAGCGTACCTAGAATCAGTGTAAACGTTGGCCGTCTTACCTTTTGCTAGGTTACAAGCCTTGCCGAGTGTCTCCAGCTACGCTTCTTGGGCAGAACAAGAAGGTGGGAGTGGTCTCTGGATTATTACCTCGTGCATCGTGACTACCGCGTATTCTGTCATGTAGGTGCCTTCATGGTGGAATCTGCAACCATCTACAAAAAACTCAAAATCTTGGTTATTTATTGGTGTCTTATATACATTTTGTAGACCTCCTAGCTCTGAGTTCATTAAGTCAACATAATTGTGCTATGTCTCGTTGGTATGTAACTGATCAGTCTTGTCACACTCCCCTCTTTTGGACCTTGCGGAAGCAATGTAGCAGGGTTCAAAACGGAACATCTCTGTATAGTGAGGTTGGGTGGAGTGAGCAAGGTGACCTCATACTTCGTGAGGCGGGCTGCAGACAGATGTTTGGTGTGGCCCCACAGTAGAATAGCATTGATGGTATGAGGGACCATGAGTATTAGGGTGTGGTCCAATACAAAATCCGCTGCTTTCTGGACTAACTCCGAGGCCGCTGCTATGGCTCATACACAAGAGGGTGCACCTCGGATCACCGCATCCAGTCTCACAGATAGGTAAGCTATGGGTCTCTGTGTTCCTCCATGCTTTTGCATGGGGATGCCATGTGCGTGGCTCTCATTCTCATGGTAAAACATGTAGAAGGGATGCTCATAATTGGGCAGTCCTAAAGCAGGAGCTTTTCGCAGTAGTAACACTAATTGGGGAATACGTGTGAGAGCCTTAACCAGCAAATGGAATGGCTCATGGGTAGACAGTAATACGGGGGCTGTAGGAGGCGGGACCCACCTAGCATCCACTCCCTACAATATCCCAGTTGTCTGGGAGTGGCTGGGACATGAGTGTCTCATATTGCTACCACTCTATCTGGGAACAAAAGTTTGACCCTCTGGGATATGCAAGGGCCTAGAAAAGTGACTTTCTCCTGACAAAATAAATGTGTAACTCTGTCACTTTAAAGCACCTCAGGTACACCATACCTATACACCATTTCATTAAGGCATTGGTGGTTATTACGGCATATCCAGTTTTGTATTCTCCATACTGACGGTATCTGGATCAATCTACTAGTACAAAACACAAGATATGCATTAGAAATTGGGTCTGTGCATACGTTTTAAAGACCCTGTATCTCACCAATTATTAATTTTAAGCAATCATGGGGAGGTTCAGCATTTTCATCTGTATTTTCCATCTGTATTTTAATTCTCTTCTTACCATACTTTTGAACCCAGTGGAAGCAATGTAGCGGAGTTCAAGACAATGTAACCTTAGATTAGAACATGTGAAAATGCAAGATGGGAGACTTCCTACTTAGGGAGTCTAGTCTAACGCCCCCACTGATGAAGACACCTTATCCCTGGTACTGCATTTCCAGCAGTCCACGTTTGTAATCCATCTTTCATGCAGACAAATACTTGGTCTGAGCTTGTTGTAGTATTTCACTATCAGCGTGTAGGACCATGATGAGATAATGGTTGAGACAATATCAATAACTTTGTCCTTCAGTCACAAGAGAGAGCACCTCTCAGTATTGTGTTTCTTCGAGGGCAGCACTAAGAGCAGCATTGTGGAAATGAGACTCAATTACCATTCACATTCTTTCTAAAACTTCCATGTATCCTAATCAGCAGCCTCTTGCCTTTCACCCCCACAACGCCCCCCCCCCCCCCGTCTCAGACCCATTCTTGTAGAACTATGAGTCTCAGCAAGACAAAATGCTGAAAGAAACTAAGGCCCTGTTCACACAGAGTTTTTTTAATACACTTTTTTGACGCGAAAACCGAGTCGGAAAACGTGGCAAAAAACGGCCGAAAATGCCTCCCATGGGAGGTGGAGGCGTTTTTTCCCCGCAAGCGGTTAAAAACGCTTACGGGTAGAAGAAGCGACATGCCCTATCTTCGAGTGTTTACGCCTCTGACCTCTCATTGACTTCAATGGGAGGCAGAGAAAGCGTATTTTGTGGTGTTTTTGCCTGTGGCGCTCAATGTACACGAGTGAAAAACACTGCAAAATAAGCAGTGAAAAACGCGGCAAACGGCGTGCAGGCAGATCAATTCCAAACTGAATTTTGAGGCAGAATTTTCAAAAAACTATGTGTGAAGCCTAAGACTCTGCTGTATTTATAATTCTAAAACCTAACTTTACACAACTAAGATAGTTATTTAAACCTTATAGATATGGTACGTTAAAAAAAGCCAGCCTATTTACACAACCTTCTACTTAAAGCGGTTTTCCCATGAGGGAGGTTTATGAATGTCAGGTATCTCTGGGACCCGCACCTATTTTTAGAACAGGGTCCCCGTTCTAGCTTTTTATGCTCACGCTGCCTCCCAGCCACTTACTGATTAAATAGTCGGGAGTTATGGAAACAGTGTAACTCACTGAGCTACGCTGTTTCCCTGACTCCCATAGAACTGAATAGTAGTTACATAAACTTCCATAAGCTTCCATAACTGCCATTCACTACCTTGGGAGTTACAGAAACAGCTAGCTCAGCAAGTGACGCTGTTTCCGTAACTCCCAACCATGTAATCAGGAAGTGGCCGGGAGTCAGCGTGAGCACAAAAATACAGGCTTGAGAAAGACCCTCCACTTGTTATGGGTCAAAACGTTGCAATTTTTGCTGGATGTTTGACCAATAAAATGATTTTTTTTTACTTAAGTCCTGGAGACGTGTGCTGCTGTCTTACCATCTTTATTTTGAGGATATTCACAGGATATGTCATAAATGTCAGATAGATGCGGTCCCACCTCTGGGACCCACAGTTATTTCTAGAACGGGGTCCCCTAAACCCTGTTCTAGCTTTTTGTGCTCACGCTGCCTCCAGGCCACTTTATGTAAACAGGGTAGCTCGCATGCTACGCTGCTTCTGTAACTGCCTCTCACTACTATGGAAGTTACGGAAACAGCGTAGCTCATTGAGTTACGCTGTTTCCGTAACTCTCAACCATGTCCCGATCATGTAATCAGGAATTGGCCAGGAGTCAGCGTGAGCACAAAAAGCTAGAACAAGGTTTAGGGGACCGCGTTCTAGAGAAAGGTGTGGGTCCCAGAGGTGGGACCCGCATCTATCTGACATTTATGATATATCCTGTGGATATGTCATAAATGTCCCTCATAAGAAATCCCTTATAAGTTCAGTGTTCTAGGACTTTTTTTTTACACTTTAAAATAACTAACAGTTCATTTATTTCGGTAGATACACAAAATGTTCTCCATCTGCATCGAAACATCTAACCTCATACAGTACAGTTGGTTTAGGAGTGGGAGAGCATACAGTATAGATCTAAAAATCAATCTTGTACTGTGGCCATTTGGTCTCCCATGCAATACCTGCTCAATGGTAAGCTTTGCTATCTTTTTCTTTTGATTTCTCTCCTAACATTGGGAAGAGATTTCCCTCATTTGGCAGTCCATTCTCATTTGCACCAGTCTGCTTGTCAGACTCGTCTTCAACACACCCAATGTATACATGTGCCTAACTGTATTAGTCTTCATCATCACTAGTACAGTCACTCTTCTTGTCAAAATCTATGCCTGTATACACATACTATTCATATCAACTTTCTTGTAACAACCTTGTTTAACATTCATTGACACACTCTTCCATAGCTCTGCTTTACATTCTTGTTCTATGAAAGTTTTCCATCCTGAACTATGTAAACAACCTCCCTTTGACTTTCCTGCATGTTTTAACATTCTGTCACAACCGTCTACCTCTACCTTTCCTTCTCTACTGGCAACTATATTAACTGCTAGTTACCTTGAAGAACTACGCATTTGGAGTTCTTCTTAATACCAGTTCCCGGAACTTGGTATTCTAGTCTAGTCAGTACTTTTTTATAGTCTTTTCAGTCTCTAGAAAAAATAAAGACGGTTGGATATCTCTACTGGCCACTATATCAACCGCTTGATGACCACCATACCCCGGATGGTGTTTACTTGAAGAACTACCCTTTTGGAGTTCTTCTACTCCAGTTCCCTAGAACCTGGAATTAATGTCACTTTCTAGCCAGTCCTTTTTATAGTCTTACAACAGAATATCCTTTTCTCTGGTCTCTAGTGATCTTTATAATCAAACAGAGTACAAACAGAAAGAAACAACCTCCAAACATGACAAATGCAGACACACACAGTCAAGGGTTAGAAGAGACAAACTCTGATCACAGTTTGTGACATTCATACCGTTCCGCAGGCTGGAGTCTATGGGACATAGCTTGGGACAGTCCACCGGCTAATGCCACAGGCACGAGGGATGGGTGAAACAGTTTTTAGGAATCAAAGGTTCTTACTGCGGTTTTGTAGTTTTACTGATCCTTCGATTAGCAGCGAGCATCCAGTTAAACTGGCACGTTGTGGGTCCCGGATTTCGGCACCAATGAAATGTCAGAGTAGCCTGGGTTTGGGAGAACTAGAGGTACTCTAAGAATCCAGCCTCGGAGTTCAAATCAGGGTAAAGATGCATCAGAGAGAAGACACAGACACGGAAGTTCATCAGTATCACACTATGGCATTCTCTGTAGAATCATGCCTCGTTCGGTTTATATATAGAGGACAAGATGCCAAAGAGAGATAACATACAAAACCCAATAGAAGACACAGACGGTTACAAATATAGCTTCTTTGGAGCGGTAGCTTAACCAATTAGGTTTAAGATCACTTATGGTACCTACATACTTGTTAAACAAAGACAAAGTCTGTAGGACACGCCCTGAGCCCCCACGTTTGGAAAAAATAAAGTTAAACTGAACTTTAAACTTTCCTGGGGGTTTTACAGACCACATACACATAACCAATCATTAACTCTTTATCTCATTCAAACAGACCGAATTATACAGGGTAAACTACTTAACCCTTCGGTTTCTTTCATAATTGCCACGAGAGCGCCAGGATATGTGAGCATAGTATTTTTTCATTCTTAACTTGCATTATAGTGTTTTTTGTTTTTGCTTTTTTAAAATTATAAACATATCTGGTAATTTGCAGCAAAATCTGCAACAGTAGGGTTTTTTCTTCCCCATTATATTCAATGGGAAATATTCACAACAAATCCATGCACTTTCCGCAGCAGTAATTGACATGCTGCAGATTTAGAAATCCACACCTGAGGTGGATAAGATTTGTTCAAATCTTATTTACTTTGCTGCTACTACTTTTTGTGAACATAATTTGTGTTAATGCAATTTGCTCTATTTACATTTTAATGTATTCTTATATCTCTGTATATTTGCTAAAATCTCTTTTTACTTGGTAGGTTTTAATTTTTCCTGAAGGCACTTGTACAAATCGTTCTTGTTTGATTTCCTTCAAACCAGGTAGGTTTCTGTAATTCTACTAATAGATACTTTTTTCCCTTATTTTTATAGTTAAACTTGAACATGATACACCAGAGCTATCCTTCTACATCATGCACCTGCTTATCTGTGTTTTTTTAATTAAGTTCTTGTAATCTAAGTACATCATGCCCCTCCCCCATTAGAATAGTTCAGATTCATCACATGTGCAGTAAGGCTGGGTTCACACGTGGCGGAATTTCACTTAAATTCCGCTGCGGACACTCCGCAGCGTTAATCCGCAGCGGAGCCGTTTGTCCATTGACTTACACTTTAATTTAGCAGTGTTCGTTTAGACGAGGCGTAAAATTCCGCTGCGGAGCATAGGCTGCGGAGCGGAATTTGGTGTCCGCAGCATGCTCTGTCTGTTGCGGAGCAGTGGCGGACTCATGGCGGAATTTCTCCATTGACTTCAATGGAGATTCTAAGTTCCGCAATGAAGTCCGCAGCTGTCATGCACATGTTATGTGTGCTGCGGATGCGTCTTGCTTTTTTGCCATGACATTTCTTCATTCTGGCTGGACCTATGTATTTCTAGGTCTACAGCCAGACTGAGGAAGTCAATGGGGCTCCCGTAATGACGGGAGCATTGCTAGGAGACGTCTGTAAATAGTCACTGTCCAGGGTGCTGAAAGAGTTAAGCGATCGGCAGTAACTGTTTCTGCACCCTGGATAGTGACTACCGATCACAATATACAGCAACCTGTAAAAAAATATAAGTTCATACTTACCGAGAACTCCCTGCTTCTGTCTCCAGTCCGGCCTCCCAGGATGACGTTTCAGTCTAAGTGACGGCTGCAGCCAATCACAGGCCAAGCACAGGCTGCAGCGGTCACATGGACTGGCGCGTCATCCAGGGAGGTCGGGCTGGATGCCGAAAGAGGGACGCGTCACCAAGACAACGGCCGGTAAGTATTAAATTTGTTTACTTTCACTAGGGAAAGTGCTGTCCCTTCTCTCTATCCTGCACTGATAGGGAGAAGGGAAGCACTTTTCCCGCAGTCCGCAGCAGCTAGTCCGCATCAATTTACTGCACATTTTGTGCAGATCCGCAGCAGAATCTGCAACGCAGATTCTGTGCGGCATTGATGCGGACAGTTGCGGAGGAAATCCGCCACGTGTGGTCATGCCCTAACTAAAAGAGACCGACTTATTAGGTCAATTACCATAGTTTAGGAGAACGTACACTTTATACCGTATTTGCGATGCACCGGATGCAATGTAGTGCTTGAGGCCAATGATATTCATATATTCATGCAGCCCCCTCCCTCAAGCCAGTTGTACAATAGTCGACTACGCTATTCATTCCGTCAAAACTACGGAACCCTTGCACAACTGAGGCAAACAGAAACCATCTGGACTGGATCCGTCACAATTGATATCAATCATGACGGAAGCGGAAACCTATGGTTTCCGTTTGTGTCAGTTAGGGCTCTATTCGGGTGAAACCCTCTGACGGAACGTCAGAATAGAGCCCTAACGGATATGTGAACGAAGCCTTAGAGTCACATGTCGTCAAAGTAGCAGGTAAGTGTCAGTAAGGCAAGACCAAGTTCTTGGAGACAACACTTAAGTGAAACTGACGAAGGCCATCGGCAGAGACCAGACAGAAGAACAGAAATCTCTCAAGGTCTTTAAAGTATTGGCTATGGCTAGACAAGGGCACAGACTTTCCCCATTAACCCCCAAATATAGTTATAGATTTTGCCATGTGAGATTGTCAGGTAGCAGTCTATCGAAAAGCCTCTTATAGGTGACTGGTCCCAGAGGGAGGAGGTAGTAGGATGAGACAATGTCACGTTGGGTGCGCGGACCCACTGAGCCGTACCGCCTTAACGGTATGGCAGCTGGCCAACAGGACAGAGGTCAAAGTCTAGAGTTCAAATAGGTGTACATGTGGCAACTTCGGACAGCAGCAAGACAGGCTCAGATAAGACTTTGGCACCAGGCAGACAGACCAGGCGTGGTGTAACAGGACAGGCATAGTATTTAGCGTAGCTCGACTCCAACTCTATACGGCACTTGGTTCTGGATAGCTTGGGACACAGGATACAGGTAGCAGGAATGGGAACACTGGGAACTAGGAAACACTAAGCGACCATTTGCAGAGATAAACATAGGTAAATGACAACAATTCTCAGGCAATGCAGGAAGGGGCTGGGCCCCTCTTATAGTCCAGGGTGCTCATGGGCTAATTTGGTCTTTAATTCAGGCACCTGAATTAAAGACCAAATTAGCCCATGAGACACAGCAGAGTAAAGCGAAAGTGAGCGCTGGTCGTCTCCTGAGGAGGACCAGCGCTCACTGATTCATGACTGCGGCCGTCAGGCGGTAAGTAAACCTGGCGGCCCACTGCCATGAGCATTACAGACAATAACATGTGTGGCCATCTCCAAACACGTCTTTAAATTTATAATAGTCTTTCTAACACCCTTTAAAATGTCTGCAGCCATTTTTTGTAAGGTGTCCTTAACCACCCACATTAATTTGTCTCGGCTCTACTGTCTTAGAAAGGGTATTCCAGTTTCAGCAAATAACGTGTATTTTTTGTAAAATGAACAGTTTTTTCCACTAGAAGTAAATTGTATGAATCTGTCCTGGTTGTAGCGTCCATGGCCGCGGGCCATCGCGATGCCCCCAGCCATGGATCAGTGAGCGCTGACTCTCATCTCCTTCGTAGGAGACGCCAGCGCTCACTTCCACTCAGGTCCGCTGTGTCCCGTAGGGTACGCGCGCACGCTTGTGCCCGGTCTTAAAGGGCCAGCGCGCGCACATGTGAACAATCATCATCATCATCATCATCATCAACAACTACACATGATTCCTAGACTATAAGAAGGCCCTGCCCTTCTGATCCTTGCCAGAGCGTTGTTAGTGTATCCCAAGTCTGTTTCGCAAATGGTTCCTTAGTGTTTTCCCGTTCCAGTTGTTACCCGTGCCCTTTTACCCGTATTCTGTATCCCGTACTGTGTTCTCGTTTCTGAGCCTCTTAGTTTTGGAGTCGTGTCCCACTGCACCTGCTGTCGTTTGCCACGTCCAGTGTAGATTTGCCACATCCAGTGGTGTTAGCCACGTCCAGTGTCTTCTGCCCGTGCAGTGTCTTCTGCCACGTCCAGTGTCGTCTGCCACGTTTAGTACTGTCCGCCACATCTGGCGCAACCTGCTGCACCTACCTCCATCCGTGCTGAAGCCACAGCCACTGTCTGGACTAGTTCAGGTACCCGTGTGTTACGAACTGCTATAGACTTTTGTATAGACTGTGACTGGGCCAGCTGCCTCTCCGCTACGGCGGAGCGGCCTAGTGGGTCCACATACCCTGTGATCGTGAGACACTGGTAATGTTGTTATGGACACAGAGGTGCATGGCTTGTTACAAATACAGTACTGTTATCAGGGTTACTGTGCACATGTGTGTCTGTCACATGACCAGGATAAATTTTTATTCACTGGAAGTAAATAATGACAGTTCATATTGAATCCTACAAGCAGAGATCTTGGAAAGTGTGAGGAATTGGTGCAGAAAGTATACTCCTTTAAGTAAAGCATTATTTATAATTGGATCTTTTTTCACACATGTCCCTCACTGTTTTCACCAGAATGTACCATTTATCATGAATAATAAGCAGAGAAAAAGGAGTATGGTTTTATTGTGGTCAGAATTAATCCTGAATGATATAATGTTTAAGATCCGTAGTTCTAGTCTTATTTGTTTTAATTTCTTCATGTATATTTTTAATTTTAGGTGCGTTTCTTCCTCTGGTGCCTGTTCAGCCTGTTATTCTTCGATATCCCAACACTCTGGTAAGAAGTAAAAGATGTTGATTGAAAAGACATGTTGATATAAGATTAAATAATCAAACTCCAGATCACAGAAAGGCCATACATATTGATACAAGGGAAGGTTATACTGTAATATCACTTCCCAATAGGACGCAGACAAGCCAATATGTCGCATATACTGGTACACATTCATTCACAAACCTATCATTCTAGAGGAGTGTGTCTGCTTAGTATTAGAATTGCACACATTTAAGGCTTCTATAAGGTACCAGCCTCACAGTTACATGTATACACCATGTTAGCTAGCATGCCCAAACTATTAGATCAAACGGGCTGCCCAGCACCCACGTTGACACCACATACGACAAGGGTCCTTAGTGTCACTACACTAACATTACACATGTCAGCCACTGTATAAGACAGTGTGCTGCGGTGCCCCATCTGTCATTGACAGGAGAATGCAGGGAGATGTGGGAAAAGTAATGTTTCACACTGTAAAGTTATGCAGGGGATTTGGACCTCTGTTCCTGACAAACAAAGCTGCGACCACTATAAACAAATAATGAATAATCATTCAGCACAGTAGCATGGACAATATAGTGTTAAAAGCTGATAATTCACTGTTATTTCATGTGAATTTTCAGAATAAGCTGTCATGTGTGTGTACTTGAGTAATAACCCTATTTCTGACCTTATATGACTTGTATTCTGCATTTTTTATAATACTGTTAGTTTTCCCTGAGTTGAGATTCAGAGGGAAGGAGACTAGTTGTCTCTTATACACAGCACATAAATAGAAGAGGATATCCTTGTCCTCTAAATCTCTCCAGGGTTCGACTGGCCTATAATCAGGGACCAGAATTCTGGAGTATTGCTGGTGGAGGGTCCCTGGGTAACACAGAACCAGGGTGAAGGCTGTAAAATGCCTCGTCTGGATTTCTACCCCTGTGTTTATGAACATGTGAGGAAAAAGTTCCTGGGAGGAATTAAGATGATAATGGGTCAGATTGGAGGAATAGAGGGCAGCATGGATGGGCTGGTGATGGAGGTCATTGGAGGAAGCCTACATGTGGTTGCACAACTATGAGGAGGAGAAGAAGCAAGCGTTCTGGAGTACTGGTGAGATTGAAAGTCAGAGTATATCGTCCACTATTACTGATTCTGTTTTTGGCAAATGTGCATCATTGCTGAATAAGATGGATGATCTGCAGGTTCACAAGGAGACTGAGAGAGATGTTAAGAACTGCAGTCTACTCTGTTTTACTTAGACATGGTTGCATGAGTATATTCCGGACTATACAGTTTGAAGGATATAATATGTGTAGAAACGACACTGTTGGAGAGTCTGCAGAGAAATGCAAGAGTGGAGGGGTGTGCATGTTTGTGATTAGTAGATGGTGTGGTGATATGAAATATTGGCCAACGTATGTAAGTCAGATGTGGAATATCTAACTATAAAGTGTCGTCCGTTTTACCTGCCATGGACGACATTATTACGACCGTTTTTCTTAGGAAAATGCTTTGGGGGCCTTGTATGACCACATAACCCATGTAGAACATACACACTGAGGTTCTGCATGTAATTTTAGGTGATTTTAAACATTTTAAATTGAAATCTGTATTGTAAGTTTTATCAGCATATTGCTGAACCAACACGGGGAGCGAGCATCTTGGATCACTGTTATGCCACTATAAAGAATGCCTCTTGCAATTTCAGGAGGCCGGGGCTTGGGAAATCAGATCACTGTGCATTGCTTATGCAGACAGAAATTGAAGCAGGCACTGCCAGTGGTTAAGACAGTGCAATTATGGACTAAGGCAGCAGAGGCTACTCTTATTGACTGTGTGTCTTGCACTAACTGAACTGTTTTTGAGGAATCCACCAATAACATGCATGAATATTCTGATCATGTTTTAAGTTATCTGCAATTTTATATAGATGTATGTATTCCGGTTCAAGTTGTAAAGGTTTATCCGAAATAAGAAGCCTTAGCTTTAGCCTTTGGCCCTGGAGACATTAATCTCCTGAGGAAGACTAAACGTGATTTAAGGAAGTCAATTGTTAAGGCAAAAAGGGATTATGCTGTAAAATTACAGTGTATTCTTAGCAGCAATTCTAGGCAAGGGACTGAAATACCAGTAGTTCAGAGAGGGAATGTGAAATCCCTTATGTCACCTTACGTAGAGCTGGTGGAACAACTGAATGAATTCTAGATGAGATTTGAGACGTCAGTTGTTTGTGACATCAATCAAGTATAGTCCTCAGTAGTAGCCTTGTAGTCTCCTGAAGTGGTTTATAACGCTCTTGAAATGGTGGGTGTCACGAAGGCTGTGGGGCCAGATAATCTGCCACACAGACTTCTACGGTTATGTGCATTCCATCTGGCAATGTTTGTTTTTTTTGCGGGATTTTAAATATGTCATTGAGTCATACAGTACAAAAAAAGCCAACTGCAGTTTCACTTGAAGGGGTCTTACCATAATCATTATTTATCACCTATCCACAGTATAGGCAGTGGTGGATTAACTAGACCATAGGGCCTGGGCTGTTCCCCAAATTTGGGGCTCCCTTCACTACTACCGCTGCCCTGCCGCTCTGTGTGCTAGCATTGAAAACAGGTGTACCATACACTATGCCCCTGAATACATTTGTGTCAAACACTGTAAAGTAAAGCACCAAACACACAGTGCCCCCTGTCAAAAGTACCATTAACCCGTTAGTGACCGCCCCATAGTGTTTTTACGTCGGTCACTAATGGGCTTTATTCCGATGCAATAGACTTTTTACGTCACTGCATCGGAATAAATAAACAGAGCAGGGAGCTGTCAAATCTCCCTGCTCTCAGCTGCCAGATGTAGCTGAGAGCTGGGGGCATCCCTGCTCGAACGGGTGAGATCGATATTAGTATCGATCTCACCCGTTTAACCCCTCAGATGCGGCGCCGCATCTGAGTGGTTTTGGAGAGAGGGAGGGCGCTCCCTCTCATCCCACCGACACCCGGTGATAAGATCACGGAGTGTCTGTGTCTCCGATGGCAGCCGGGGGCCTAATAAAGGCCCCCAGGTCTTCCTGTAGTGAATGACTGCTAGATCATGCCTCTGGCATGACCTAGCAGATGCCTTTCCGTTTTACAAGGACAGGCATAATACACTGCAATACAGAAGTATTGCAGTGTATTATAAATGCGATCGGATAATTGCATAGTGAAGTCCCCTAGTGGGACTAGTAAAAAAGTTTAAAAAAAAGTTTAATAAAAAGTGAAAAAAAAACTGAAAAAAAAATGAAAAACCCACTTTTCCCCCTTAAAAACTGCTTTATTATTAACAAACAAAATAAAGAAAAAAAGTTACACATATTTGGTATCGCCGCGCCCGTAACGACCCCAACTATAAACTTATTATATCATTTAACCCACACGGTGAACGTCGTAAAAAATAAAATAAAAAACCATTCAAAACTTGCTGTTTTCTTTGAATCCAGCCTTTAAAAAAATGTGATAAAAAGTGATCAAAAAGTCGCATCTACTCCAAAATGGTACCGATGAAAACTACAAGTCGTCCCGCAAAAAAAAAGCTCTCCTACAATTGCATCAGCGAAAAAATAAAAACGTTACGGCTCTTCAAATATGGAGTAAAAGTAGTAAAACATACAAAATCTATACAAATTTGCTATCGTTGCAATTACAACAACCCACTGAATAAAATTATTGTGTTATTCATACCACACGACGAACGGCGTAAATTTAGGACGCAAAAAAATTCTATGTACCCCAAAATGGTGCTATTAAAAATTACAACTTGTACCGCAGAAAACAAGACCGTATACAGCGACGCAAAAATATAAAGGTTATAGCTCTTTGAATGAGACGATGGAAACGTAAACGTAAAAAATGGCTAGGTCATTAAGGTCTAAAATAGGCTGGTCATTAAGGGGATAACAATGTCCCCTGTAGAAAGTACCACTCACCGTGTCACCTGTAGATATTGCCATTCACAGTGCCCGCTGTAGATAGTGCCCCATAAAGGGCCCCCTGTCGGTAGCACCCCACGTAGCCCCCGGTTGATAGTGCCCCTCAGAGCCCCTGTAGATAATGCCCCTGAGAGCCCCATGAAGATAATGCCCCCATAGAGCCCCCTGTAGATAGTGCTCCCATTGAGCTTCCTGTAGATAGTGCCCCCATAGAGCCCCTGAAGATAGTGCCACCCCCCTTGTAGATAGTGCCACACCCCCTATAGATAGAGTCACATCGCCTCTAGATATTGCTACACACACACCCCCTGTAGATAGTGCCACACACTCCCCCTGTAGATAGTGCCACACACTCCCCCTGTAGTTAGTGCCACTCACACCCCCTGTAGATAGTGCTACACATCCCCTGTAGATAGTGCCACACAGCCCCCTGTAGATAGTCCCATGCCCCCTGTAGATTGTACCACACAGCCCCCTGTATATAATGCCACACACATATCCCCTGTAGATAGTGCCACACACATCCCCTGTGGATAGTGCCACACACCTCCTGTAGATAGCACCAACTGCCACCCCTGTAGATAGTGCCACACCTTCCCCCCTGTATATAGAGCCACACTCACCTGTCCTCTTTCCTGCGCCATCCTCTTCTCCAGCGATGCAGGCCTGGTCTCTTCTGACCAGGCCTCATCCAGCGGATCTACACTGGTGGCGCAATGATGTCATCACGCCGTCTGCATTACAAAAATGAGCAGCATGTTAGCGCTGTCAATTGTATCTGCGTCCAAAGGACCCTTGCCACAGGGCGCTTTCTGCCCCATACACAAAACTGTAATGTGGTTTTATTCTATGGGCGGCCATAGAGCCCCTCCGGGAGCCCGGGGCCCCAGGCGGCCGCCCTAAATGAACATATAGTGATTTGCCATTGAGTATAGGTGATACAAATCTGATCAGTGGGGTTCCGACCATATGAGTGGAGTGGTACTGCGCCTGATCGACCATTGCTCCATTCAGCTGAGCATGTGCAGTATCGCTACATTTATATGGGGCTCACAAGAATGGCAAGGTAAGTCCATTCTCGGGATCGGTGGGGGTCCAACTGCTGGGACCCCCACCGATCAGATATTAATAACTTATCCTGTGGATAAGTGACAAATATTGATTATGGTAAAACCCCATTAATAAGTATCGGCCCATAGCTTTAACGAAAATAGTTTTATCACACAATAATGATGTACTAGAGGGTAAAGATGACCATCTTGAATTTGCTTATAGGCAGAATAGATCTACTGATAATACTGTCGGCTTGGCCATGTATTCTATATTGCCATGTTGATGCCAGTTGTAATGTGAGTGTTCTGTTTGTAGACTTCGTAGACTTTAGCTCATAGTTCAATAAGGTAATGCCATCACGATTGGTGGCTAAGCTAGGAAAAACGCAGGCATTTATGAGAATTATGCAACCGGTTGTCAAATTTTTTCACTAATAGGAATCAGGTACTTAGGATCGGTAATTCTTCTTTATCAACAGCAAGAAGATCATCTTTGGGGGGTCCCACAGGGGTGATGTTTGAGCCCGACTTTATTTACCCTTTACACCTCGGATTGTGTAACATGTCATAAAGGCACCATTCTATTAAAATATGCAGATGCCAATTGGCCTGATTACAGGTGAGAATAGACCTTCAGCATCTGGAGATGTGGTCTAGGGAGAATAATTTAATCTTGAATGTAGAAAAATTTCGATGATTATTGATTTCTGGAAGAATCAACAGGTACATTCTAAGATTAACATGGGTGCGAATCTGGTGTATTTAGTATAGCAGTTTAGGCTCTTAGGGATCACTAGTTTTCATGACTTGACATGTTCTAATACAATATGTACTTCAGTGAAGAAGGCCCAACACCGGATTTATTTTTTGCATCTCAAAAAGAGTGGTTAAGTGCTGACGTTTTAAAGAGTTTTTATCAGGCAACAATTGTGTCTTTTAACTTATGGGATCACTGTTTGCTTTAGTATAGGAACAATAAAGGAAAGATGTTTGTTGTGTAGAGTGGCTAAAACAGCCTGGTCTATAATTGGTTTTGTTGTTTGTGAGTTGTCAGATATTTTTGAGGAAAGATGTATAGGTACGGCGAACAGAATTCTGAAGGACCAGTCGCACCCCCGCACGGTCTGTTTGAATTGTAACCATCTTATCAGGGATATAGGGTGATTACGACATGTACATGTAGTTTTAGGGAAAGTTTTTATCCGACTGCAGTGTGTCTTTTAAATATGTTTTAAAAATGTTTTTATATTTATTTACTGTATGTTATTTGTTTGTAAAATCTGTTAAATGTGCGCTAATCCCATAGTGTTTTACATTTTTCAATGTGAATATTTCTGTTTATGGAATTTTCATATTTGACAATAAAGTACTATTCTATTCTATTCTTTTGGGTTGATTCACAAATCACCCATTAGACCTGTGCGTGCAATAATAAGAACAAATGCAATTAAAAGTGGACAGGCACATGTTCAGGGTGCGCCCTAAGGGACAATTGAATCCTGACACAAACTCTCCCTCTCTCACACACAGAAGCAGCAGTATGATGAACATTACACAGAAGTAAAGAGCAGTGTTGCTGTGAATCCAGAACGCTTAGGCCATGTTCAGACTCTGCAGATACTGTTAGGACTTAGGCATGGATTTCCTGCATAAATCTTGACAGAGTCCGCTAACATTCAGCAGACAGTGCATCAGAAAGAGATATTTTATTCCCCTTTCACACATTTAGGAAAATATCCATGTGCAATAATGAACGCGTTGCAGATTTTAACATCCACAGCATGTTCATTATTGCCACAAAGTCTGCAATGAAAATCCATGGATTGCTTGCATTTAATTAAAATGGGGCCAATGCACAGCACAAATCTGAGTTTCAGCTGTGTATATTTCCTGCAGATTATCTAAAAAATCCATAACGGATTTCCTGTGTGAACATGGCCTTACTAGAAGCAACAACAGTGTCTGTATGTGTTTATCTCTACTTATGTGCAGCAGCTCCGTCCTCCACTCTCCATAGACATCTAAGGCCTGCTAAATCCGTTAAGCCACCCTCAACTAATAAGCTAAGCAGTATTTAGGTGGCAGAGGAATGTGGAAAGTTTATTTTGGAGCACACGTTTATTATCTCCATTTTGTTGTCCCTACATGGGTGCGTTCCTGACTGCAGAAGTTTAGCCCAAAATGTTGTGTAGCACGGGATACAGGATACAGGTAGCAGGTATGGGAACATTGGGAACAAGATAACACTAAGGGACCATTTGCAAGACTAACATGGGTAAACACAACAACTCTCAGGCAAAGAGTGAAAGGGAGCCCTTTTTATAGTCCAGGGTGATCATGGGTTAATTGATGATTATTTTCTTATGCGCACGCTGTCCCTTTAAGGCCGGGCACGGGCGTGCGCACGCACCCTACGGGACACAGCAGAATGGTGCGGAAGTGAGCGCTGGCATCTCTTGGGGAGATCCATGGCTGTGGCCGCCGGGGGGGGGGGGGGGGGGGGGGTGTGTGTGTGAGTAATCCCGACTGTCCACAGCCGTGGACGCTACATACTGTATCTGTCTATAATTCTTAAAAATTATTGCGTTTTCAGTTATTTTAATAAATGTATGTTTTGTTTCCATAGGATACAGTCACCTGGACATGGCAGGGATACACTGTGTAAGTTTAACTTTGTAGAAGCATATACATTGTTTTCTACATTAATATTTTTACATAGTTACACAGTTGAAGGTTGAAAAAAGACACAGGTTCATCCAAGTCCAACCTATAATCCTACAGTTTTAATCCAAATATAGGGGAAAAAACCATTACGAGGAAGTTGCCAATTGCCTTAGTACCTCAATTCACATTTTCCCCTAATTATCTTGGTCGCCCTCTTCTACAGTTATGTCCTTGAATCACACACAATAATCCATGTGTGCTTTCTGTATAGTGGAAATGTCTCATGTCATGTGCATCCTTGCCTCTTTTGATGCATCCCATGATTTTATTTGCCTTGGCCGCAACTGCCTGGCACAGAATACTAAAGTTTAAATAACTTTCCACCAATATCCTCTTTTCAGTGGCAATTTTACCCTGTTGTTTACGATCTAATGCATAATTGCAAAATGTATTTTTTTTCTGCTACATTATTTACATTAAACCAATTTGCCATTTCTCCAGCCAATATATACAGTGAAGGAAATAAGTATTTGATCCCTTGCTGATTTTGTAAGTTTGCCCACTGTCAAAGACATGAACAGTCTAGAATTTTTAGGCTAGGTTAATTTTACCATTGAGAGATAGATTATATAAAAAAAAAAAAAGAAAATCACATTGTCAAAATGATATATATTTATTTGCATTGTGCACAGAGAAATAAGTATTTGATCCCTTTGGCAAACAAGACTTAATACTTGGTGGCAAAACCCTTGTTGGCAAGCACAGCAGTCAGACATTTTTTGTAGTTAATGATGAGGTTTGCACACATGTTAGATGGAATTTTGGCCCACTCCTCTTTGCAGATCATCTGTAAATCATTAAGATTTCGAGGCTGTCGCTTGGCAACTCGGATCTTCAGCTCCCTCCATAAGTTTTCGATGGGATTAAGGTCTGGAGACTGGCTAGGCCACTCCATGACCTTAATGTGCTTCTTTTTGAGCCTCTCCTTTGTTGCCTTGGCTGTATGTTTCGGGTCATTGTCGTGCTGGAAGACCCAGCCACGAGCCATTTTTAATGTCCTGGTGGAGGGAAGAAGGTTGTCACTCAGGATTTGACGGTACATGGCTCCATCCATTCTCCCATTGATGCTGTGAAGTAGTCCTGTGCCCTTAGCAGAGAAACACCCCCAAAACATAATGTTTCCACCTCCATGCTTGACAGTGGGGACGGTGTTCTTTGGGTCATAGGCAGCATTTCTCTTCCTCCAAACACGGCGAGTTGAGTTAATGCCAAAGAGCTCAATTTTAGTCTCATCTGACCTCAGCACCTACTCCCAATCACTCTCAGAATCATCCAAATGTTCATTTGCAAACTTCAGACGGGCCTGTACATGTGCCTTCTTGAGCAGGGGGACCTTGCGGGCACTGAAGGATTTTAATCCATTACGGCGTAATGTGTTACCAATGGTTTTCTTGGTGACTGTGGTCTCAGCTGCCTTGAGATCATTAACAAGTTCTCCCCGAGTAGTTTTTGGCTGAGCTCTCACCTTCCTCAGGATCAAGGATACCCCACGAGGTGAGATTTTCCATGGAGCCCCAGATCGATGTCGATTGACAGTCATTTTGTATGTCTTCCATTTTCTTACTATTGCACCAACAGTTGTCTCCTTCTCACCCAGCGTCTTACTTATGGTTTTGAAGCCCATTCCAGCCTTGTGCAGGTCTATGATCTTGTCCCTGAAATCCTTAGAAAGCTCTTTGGTCTTGCCCATGTTGTAGTGGTTAGAGTCAGACTGATTAATTGAGTCTGTGGTCAGGAGTCTTTTATACAGGTGACCATTTAAGACAGCTGTCTTTAATGCAGGCACCAAGTTGATTTGGAGCGTGTAACTGGTCCGGAGGAGGCTGAACTCTTAATGGTTGGTAGGGGATCAAATACTTATTTCTCTGTGTACAATGCAAATAAATATATATCATTTTAACAATGTGATTTTCTTTATTTTTTTTTATATAATCTATCTCTCACTGGTAAAATTAACCTAGCCTAAAAATTCTAGACTGTTCATGACTTTGACAGTGGGCAAACTTACAAAATCAGCAAGGGATCAAATACTTATTTCCTCCACTGTATAGTATGCAAGTAATAATTGATTTATAGATTACCATTGTTTGCATGGGATGATTTAAAAATATATATGCTGGGGGGTGGCTTTCATGAGCAGCCGAAGGAGATGGACGCACATTGAATCGACTCCACACCACTGGGCACATCAGCATTCATAGGTGATTTCTGTCAAGTGTTACCACCCTGTTCTCATCCTGAAGATATTCCGTGCCACTCTGGGCCAATATGGTGAAGAGGCAGCTCTATCAGAAGCGTGATTCATGATGTAAGGCACCCTTGGGCCTAGATGAGCTTGAGCCGGCGTGGCTCGCACAGTCTCTGATCGAAGGTGACAGCCTATTCAGTTCCCCCGAGCTACTTGAGGAGTTCGGTGGTGGTGATGCCTCACAGCCCTCCTAGCAGGCTGTAGACACTGTGAACATGAGTGACGCCACTCTCCTGCAAAAAATCAAAATGCTCCTGTAGCAGGAGCTGAACATGACCGCCACGCTTCTGGCAGAGGACCTGATTAGGGAATTTAGGGACCACGGCAACCGCACAAATTAGCTGGAAGAAAAGATGGATAGCGCAGTCGAGGTCCTGACCTCTCATGACCATGAGATTGACCATCTTCAGTCAGATTTAGATGATGGCCTTTCCCATATCGAAGACCTTGAAAATAGGGCCCGAAGGGGTAACTTTCGCATTAGGCGTCTCCCTGAATCTGTAAAGAACCTGAAATCCTGTGTAACTGTGCTGTCCCAGAAATTGGCCCCCTCCACACCTATTGACCGCCTTGAAAAGTCCACAGGTCATTAGGTCCCAAACGTCCCGATTGCAATCCGAGAGACATTGTCCTCAAAATGACTTACTTTGCGACTAAAGAATTGCTTATGCAGATGGCAAGTACCCAGGCGCCTCTTTCCTTCCAGGGATATGCCTATCAGATTTATTGCAGACCTCTCCCCTATCACCATCCAAAAGTGGAGAGCCATGAAACAGTATCTGGAGGTTCTGCAGTCCCACTGCATTAAATATAGATGGGATACCTCTTCAAGCTGCACTTCTCCCCTGATCGCAAAACCTATGCTATTTCTACACCTGATGTACTCCGATCTGCACTATTCTCCATCCGTTTGCTGCAGCCCTCATCTTAACATTGCTCACCAGCCCATCCACTGCAACGGAGCAAGATTACTCTACAACAAGAGCGGACTAAAGTCTCCAGACGGGCGTTCATGCGCCAACAAAAGGCGACCTCAACTTTCAGCCAACCACCAGACTGATGCCCTGGACAGATAAGCATCTTTTGGTCGCTCTCCCTCTTGTGATGTGAGACAAATATAATTCGACTACTTGAAAGACTCTATCCATATGTAGACTATTTCCCTCGCAACTCCTAAAGTGAGTTTACTGTTTTTGCAGCCTTAGAGCTCAATAGTTTGCTTACCGTGTAGTTAAATTGACATACTTTGTTTTACTTCCATTGTGCCCCAACCCTGATGTCCAATTTTCGTTAGCCTTACAGTTTTACGCTGACTGTAGCCCCTATATCCCAACTTTAGGCCTTATGTCTTGCTTCAAAGCACTCAGATGGCTACTTTGTAAAGCCACCCACTAATATTGAGCTCCATTAGCTGGGTCGTGCCCTGTATGTACTCCCTCCCTGACCCTTAACCGTTATATGTGCTACTATTATTTTTCTTTTTTAAATGTCTTTATAAAATGATGTAACCATACTGTATTGTTGCATTATGATATATAATATGTCGGCCCCGCTTCCCTTCCATTCCCTTGTCTGATCTCACGCATCAGACCCTAACAACTTAGCACTTATTTGTCTGGGTGCTGGCGACCTGCACTCTTACTACAGATGGGTCTGTCTTTGACAACACTAATGGCACCTCTGCAGTGACTCCGCTCTTCTCCTCCCTACACTTTTCTCCTTCCCCCTCACATTCCCTTTCCAGCTACAGTTAAGGATTATAAATTTTATTCCAACCCTCGCTCCTACTTTTACCAAATAGATTACTTTTTCAGCAATCAATCAACGCTCCTTAGGCGGGATTCACACGACCGGGTCGCGTCCGAGCCCGAGTGCCGGCCGGTAAAATCGGCCATTCTGCCCGGCCGGTTTGCATAAAGTTATGCATCCGTGCCGGGCAGATCCGGACAGTGACATCAGCGGCAACTCCTGAAGGGGAATCCCCATGTGTTCGGGGATTCCGCTTCAGGAGTTTTCCCTGATGTCACTGCCCAGATATGGACAGAGACATCAAGCGCTCTGTCCAGGAGCGGAATCCCCGAAAACACGGGGATTCCGCTCATTCAAGGAGCTAAAGTGCGGCTAGCACATAGCAGAGCGGGGAGATACCTCCCCGCTCTGCTATAGTGGCGTCGCTACAGTAGTAGCAGCAGCAGCAGCAGCAGCTGCTGCTACTAGTGACGCCATCAAAGGTGTCGCCGGGCCAGGGCGCTTTTAAAACAAGCAGGAGAAGGGAGCCAGCGCAGCGCTCCCTTCCACCTGCTGTACACCCCGGCCCTGCCACACCGTGTACAGCGATGGCATTCGTCAGAATGGCATCAACTCCTCCTCCTCACATGCACTCTGCGCTGTGAGGAGGAGGAGATAGAGCGCAAGAGCCGGAAAACCCGGCCGTCACTCGGGACACATCCCGGTGATGGCCGGGTATTACCCGGCCCCATAGACTTCTATGGGAGCCGGGCGGCCGGGTACCCGGGCGAAAATAAAGCATGTCCTATTTTTTGACGGGCGGTTTTCCCGGCCGTCAAAAAATCGGTCGTGTGAATAGCCCCATTAGGGGTCTATTATTCCTAATGCAGCCGGGTGCCGGCCGATTTATGAACGGCCAGCACCCGGCCGGGAAACCCTGCCGTGTGAATGAGGCCTTAAGGTCTCCTCTGCTGCCATACTTAGTGTCTCATGAACTGACCACAGCCCACTCTCCATCTCCCTGTTTTCCTTAGTTACCTCTGGCACTACCCATATCTGGTGTTTAGACGACTCTCTTCTCACGGTCAAAGATACATTTGCAAAAGTCACGTAGGCGGTGGAGGAATACTTCCAACTTAATTCACAGTCGGTCTCATCCCCCATTTCAATATCGGAAGAAAACAATGCCACCTTACAAGGATACATTATGTCATTGGCTTCCTTTAAAAAGAAGGAATGCACTCAGTAAATAAGGGACCTGACAACTCAACTCGAAATCGCTGAGAAACCTTCAAAGTCTTCCTCTCCTCTACCGCTAAAGCCAATGTACAATATATAGCCATATGACAATGTAGAGGCAAATCCCCTCTTTCACCAACTGTCTTTCCCAGACCTAACTGATGCACACCTCGCAACCTTGGAACATGACATTTCACCGCTTGAATTCAGCCTGGATATTAAAACCTTGAAACCCTCCTAATCACCAGGTCCTGATGGATTTAACCTTTGTATTATAATACATTTTCAGACATTCTAAGTGCCTACCTCACCACACTACCCAACCCACTGACACAGGGTATATTTCTCCATCCTTCCTCCCTCCAGGCCAAGATTGCTATGATCCCAAAACCTGCAGGTTACTAATTAGTAACCAATTTTACGTTTGAACATTGACAACAAGCTCCTGGTGAACATATTAGCATCTCATATAAATCGCTTCCTGGGTACACTTATACACAGAGACCAAACAGGCTTTATTCCTGGTAGACAGACGGGCAATATTATCCACAGGGTTGTGCGCTTCGTGCATATTGCTCTCTCCAGGAACATTGGAAGTATGTTTCTTTCTCTAAACATATATAAAGCCTTTGGCCTCATGCACACAAACGTGTTTTTGCGTCCGCAATTCACCTGAAAATCTGCGGGTGAATTGCGGACCCATTTATTGCAATTGGCCCATTCACACAACCGTGGTTTCCATGTTCCGTGCACTGGCCGGGAGCCTGGACCAGAAAAAGATAGGACATGTCTTATTACGGGCCGCAATTGCGGTCCAGGCTCATTGAAATCATTGTGTCCCTGTTTTGCGGGCAGCCCACGGATGGCACTCCGCAGCCATCCATGCCGAAATCATGGGCCGTGCGCACAACTATGGTCATGTAGAAATAGAGTCTGTCTTCTGGGAATACAGGTCCTTCATGCTCCGCAAATGAGGTTTCCAATCGAACTTCCTCTCTTAGGTTTCAGCCTTTTATCCATCCCCAAACGCCTCTGCTCGTTATGCAGGTTACAAGCATAGAGCCCCTTGCTATGTTGATTTGTTCCAATGTTAACATTAAGAGAATTGAGGTAGCAGGTATAGACCATAAACTCTGCTTATTTGCAGATGATATTCTGCTCACTATAAGCCCCTCACCACTCTTCACAACCTGTTAAAAATCTTGGACGAATTTGCCACTATTTCTGGCCTGACCATTAATCAATCCAAATCCCTTGCCCTTAATATTTCACTTCCCAATTAGACTGTTTCCCTTCTACACCCACACTTTCCATTCCATTGGTCCCACCACGCACATTGAGTACCATTGTTAAAATTACTCCTACTTAAGCATCACTTTTCGCTGCAAATTCCCTTCCCCCATTTCTGGTCCTTCACAGCGCTTCTAGACAAATGGCGCACTTTGCCACTCTCCTGGTTTGGCCACATAAACACCATCATATTGATTTCCTGCCCAAAATGTTATATCTATTTAGAGTTTTCCCAGTAACAATCTGCCTGTATATCCTATGCAATTCCAACATAAAATCTCTTTGTTTATCTGGCTGAACAAGAGATCTCGAGTTTCTCAATTTACCCTACATAGCCTAAAACGTGAGGGTGAGCTTGGTGTGCGTTACCTACACAAATATTAGCAAACAGACCTTCTCTTTCTCACCTCTCTTGCAAGACACCTTTGTCTTACTTCGCCTGACCCCTTTGATCGTTCTAGTCACGATCCGAGATTACAAATTCACGCTCTACTATTTATGTTACCTTTTAGGGCCTCGTGTTTTATTATAGGGGCCTCGAATAGATGTTTTTCATGACTTCTAGTTTCCTTTCTTTGCATGTGTTTTGTTATGTCTGTTTACATTACACCTGCCTAACCTGGCGTTGCCTCTCTGTTACTACATTTGTATTTACAGTGATGCTGGCTTTATTTCCTCTGTTTTTCTTTGCGAAACTAATAAAACCGTTTGAACAAAAGTATATATGTCAATGAAGTAGCATCCCAGGAAAGACAATGAGATGACAGGTGCTAGGCAAAAATAAATATCTTCATGTATAATGTGATGTGATTTTTTGTTTTGTTTTTGCAGTATAGAATTACAGACTTTTATGCTTTCCATTACCGGAGAAAAAAAAAGGATACACACTAAAAGTTAACGTTAGATGTATTCAATTGTATAATATGCAGTTGCATATGTATTTGCATTCAGCAGCTGTGTGGCTATAAATGTGGCGTGAAAGTGGCCTCATGCTGCAACTGAATTCATTAATACTCAGATTGTGGGACTATCCAAACCATTCTCAGGTGTATCCCACCAAGGTGTAGAATACATTGGCGTTTGACTCTGCAGAGGAAGGGTGTCTCTTATCCCTAGAAATACATCTATCGGTGATGCAGTTGAAATTGAATATTTACCTCTACCAGGATGTTGTGGGGATTCTAGGACCGAAAACAACAACACTTACTAAGCATAAAAATTTACTCATATTCATTCTCTTACTTACTATTAAAGGGGTTTTCCGATGAGAGACATTTATGACATATCCACAGGATATGTCATAAATGTCAGATAGATGCAAGTCCCGCTTTGTGTTGCGGCTGAATGAGGTGAAAAAGGTTATTTGGTCGTGAGTTACGAAAACAGCGTAGCTTGCTGAGCTATTCTGTTTCCGTTAGCCCATAGAACTGAATGGTAGTTACGGAAACAGTGTAGCTCGCATGCTACGCTGCTTCTGTAACTTCCATTCACCACTATGGGAGTTACGGAAACAGCTTAGCTCAACGAGCTACGCTTTTTTCGTAACTCCCGGCCATATAACCAGGAAGTGGCCGGGAGTCAACGAGATCAGACAGAGCTAGAATGGGCTTTAGGGGGCCCCGTTCTAGAGATAGGTGCGGGTCCCAGAGTTGGGACCCGCTTCTATCTGACATTTATGACATATCCTGTGGATATGCCATAAATGTCTCCCATGGGAAAACCCCTTTAATACTAAAAATTGTGTAACTGGAACTTTGTCATATTTATCACTGGAACGCTGCCCTGTGGACAGTATGGTGACTCAGCAGTACGAATTGTTGCCTGGAGTACTGAGATCCTAGGTTTGAATCCAAGAAAGGACAACTTCTGCATGGAGTTTGTATGTTCTCCCCGTGCTTGCCTGGAGTTTCTCTGGGGTTTACAGTTTCCTTCCACGCTCCAAATACATACTGCTAGGTTAATTACCTATAAAATTGGCTCTAGTGTGTGTCAGATAGGGAACTGAGATTGTAGAATATGTTGGCGCAAAATAAGCAATAGGAAATTAAATAAATTAATATTAATCAGTTTACTTGACACTATGCTTGTGTTGGTAAAGCAGACAGAGGCCACTTTGACTTGAACAACTGTTCCTCATCAAATTCCTTGCATGCAAACTACTGGTTGTTTATCTACCACAAAAGATGGTGATCCGGTTAAAACCCTCTAAATCTTCATAAGACACTTTTCTGTATGATCGGCAAATTTGTTCTTGTTTGCAGTTGTATAATTATTAAGCTAATATTTACTGACTTGAGAATATTTTATATTTTAGTAGCTCATTTGACAAAATTTCACACTTTCTTTTTTTATTTAACACTTGTTGCCTATCACCATGTGTTATATTTTTCTTGATAAAAGTTTTGAGCTAATGAAATTTACATTCCACCATCCAATTTATTTTTCATTGTTTCTTCTACTTTTCAGAGTAAAACTTCTACTCATGACGGTATGTCAAGTTTGTACCAATGTAGAAGTAGAGGTAAGTAATGCCATCAAAAGTAGTGCAGAGTATCTATGAACAAATGTTCCCAAAAAGTTATTATAGATACAGTACACTACATAAATAAATACATCCCATTTGAACATAAAGTTATAATTCAAAATGATCCCTGTCATGGACGAATTACATGGTTTTAATGTATACCTAATAACAGCATAGAAAGGTATGTCATTAAAGGAAATCTGTCATCAGAATTAAGCCTACCAAATGACTACCAGCACTCTGGCTGGAGACTCCGCTCCTAGAGGGCGCCCCTGACATCACTGTCCATATATGGACAGAGACATCAGGGGCTCCCTAATGGAGTCGAATCCCTGGCCATAGCGCTCTGACAGGGTATACCGCTCCTTGAGGGAGCTTAGGTGGCGCTATCTACAGGGTGGTCTGGTGCTATCTACAGGGTGATCTGGTGCTATCTACAGGGGGGAGTCTGATGCTATCTACAGGGGGAGTCTGATGCTATCTATAGGGGGGTCTGGTGCTATCTACAGGGGGGATGGTGCTAACTACAGGGGGATGGTGCTATCTACAGGGGGTGTGGCACTATATGGGCACTATCTTCAGGGGACACTGTGGCGCTATCTACATGGAAACAGTGTGTGGCACTATGTGGGCACTATCTGCAGTGGGAACTATGGCACTATGCGGGCGCTATCTACAGTGGGAACTGTGGCACTATCTAAAGTGGGCACTATCTATGTGGGCACCGGCACTATCTACAGTGGGCAATGTGGCACTACCTACAGTAGTATTTCATCACGATCTACATGGGCACTGTTGCATTTTCAGGTGGCTGGGACAAAAAACCCTAACGAATAAAATTCATCAATTTTTTTAAAGTCCATGGGAAAACGGATGGCAAAAAACGGTCAGACGGCCGGGTAATGGATTCAAATTTTGAGACGCACTGAAGAAAAACAGCCATGAAAAACTGACAGTTGATCCGTTGTTAACCCGTTAGTGACCGACCCATCGTGTTTCTACGTCGGTCACTAACGGGCCTTATTCCGATGCCATAGACTTTTTACGTCGCGGCATCGGAATAAGTTTACAGAGCAGGGAGCTGTCAAATCTCCCTGCTCTCAGCTGTTAGAGGCAGCTGAGGGCTGGGAGCGTCCCTGCTCTGCCGTGTGAGATCGATATTAGTATCGATCTCACACATTTAACCCCTCAGATGCGGTGCTCAATAGCGAGCACCGCATCTGAGTGGTTTTGGAGAGAGGGAGGGAGCTCCCTCTCTCTCCCACCGACACCCGGCGATACAATCGCCGAGTGTCTGTGTCTCTAATGGCAGCCGGGGGTCTAATAAAGGCCCCCAGGCTGCCTGGAGTGAATGCCTGCTAGATCATGCCGCAGGCATGACCTAGCAGATGCCTGTCCGTGTTAAACGGACAGGCAGTAATACACTGCAATACAAAAGTATTGCAGTGTATTATAAATGCGATCGCAGAATCGCATATTATAGTCCCCTAATGGGACTAGTAAAAAAGTGAGAAAAAGTTTAATAAAGTTAATTTAAAAAAAAAATTGAAAAAAAATGAAAAACCCAGCTTTTCCCCTTACAAAATGCTTTACTATTAAAAAAACAAAATAAAGTTAAAAAGTTACACATATTTGGTATCGCTGCATCCGTAACGACCCCGACTATAAATCTATTACATTATTTAACCCGCACGGTGAACGCCGTAAAAAAAATAATAAAAAACTATGGAAAAATTGCTGTTTTCTGTGAATACTGACTTTAAAAAAATGTAATAAAAAGTGATCAAAAAGTCGCATCTACTCCAAAATGGTACCATTAAAAACTACAAGTCGTCCCGCAAAAAAACAGCCCTCATACAACCGCATCGGCGAAAAAATAAAAACGTTACGGCTCTTCAAATATGGAGACACAGAAACAAATAATTTAGAAAAAAAAGAGTTTTTACTGTGTAAAAGTAGTAAAACATACAAAAACTATACAAATTTGGTATCGTTGCAATCGTAACAACCCGCTGAATAAAGTTATTGTGTTATTTATACCACACAGTAAACGGCGTAGATTTAGGACGCAAAAAAGAGTGGCGAAATTTCAGATTTTTTTCTATTCCCCCCCAAAAAAAAGTTAATAAAAGTTAATCAATAAATAATATGTACCTAAAAATGGTGCTATTAAAAAATACAACTTGTCCCGCAAAAAACAAGACCTTATACAGCTATGTCGACGCAAAAATAAGAAGGTTATAGCTCTTGGAATGCGACGATTGAAAAACGTAAAAAATAGCTTGGTCATTAAGGTCCAAAACAGGCTGGTCATTAAGGGGTTAACATCCCATTTATTTACATCGTGTGAATAAAGCCTTACAGCCCTCTTTACTGTCCCCTCACAACAATCCAGGCCGATAGAGAGAGAAGAAGACTATTTGTTACAGATCTGCAACATATATATATATATATATATATATATATATATATATATATATATATATATATATATATATATATATATATATATATAGATAGATAGATATAAAAAATTACAGAAAAGTGTATTTTTCAAGTTTTTAATGATTTGTCTTCTCATAATAAAAATTAAAAACATGGAATTAATTAAACTAATCTAGAAAATGAAAGCCCCATAAGTCTTGTGAAAAAAGCCAAAGTAAAAATAGTTGTGATATTCAAAGTGATTGCAAAGATATTATCGTTTAAAGAAGTGCATATCAAAAATGGAAAATTTTACCTGGACACAGGGGTATCAATGACTCTTGGTCATGAAAGGGTTAAAGATCGCTCAAGTCAATAGATTTTTTTATAGTGAGATAAATACTTTGTGTGTTGCCATAGCTTAATGCATTCCTATGGACAGTGATTTATCTAGCCCCAGCGTTACATTGGTTTGAGTGTGGTGGCGTAACAGGCTCATCTGCTGATTATTTAGCCTTAAAGGGGGTTGTCTAGATATAAAAAAATGGATGGCCTATCCTCAAGATAGGCCATCAATATCTGATTAGTGGGGGTCCGACTCTCACCACCCCACCTATCAGCTGTTTTGAAGGGGCCACGGTGCGAGCCACTTGTAGTGGTGGTTCACAGTATTACAGCCTTCTCCCATTGAGGTAAAGGCGAGAAGGCTGTAATACTGTGAACTGCAGCTTCTAGTGTGTCGGCGATTCACAGTAAGGAATGAAGGGGAAGCAGCTCTCTTACAAGCACCCCGGCCCCTTCAAAACAACTGATCCGCGGGGGTGCCGAGAGTCGGACCTCCACCAATAAGATATTGATGTCCTATCCTGAGAATAGGTCATCAATTTCTTATGCCTGGACAACCGCTTTAACTAGCCCTATAAAACATTTTTTAAGTAGTATTTTGTAACTTTTGTGTACTAATCTTTGCAACATGTCCTTTTATAATTTTGAGAAGAAAATCTTATTTTCTTGTTTTGTTTGGATGCTTCATTGGTAATTGATTAACCAGATTTGCTGGAACATTACATCAAATAATTACATCAAAAAATTCTTAGGTTTCAGGTTTATTAGGTGTACTCATTTATGCAGTGTGCTGTATGTTTAGTAGAATGTAGATTGTCCTTGTTTACTAACTTGACTGTAACTTTTCCCTTAGTTTCTTCCTGTTTACGTTCCTTCTGAAGCTGAGAAGAAGGATTATTTTCTTTACGCAAACAATGTACGGACTTTCATGGCACAGTATGTATCTAAATTTATATTTCCCACTGAATAAATTAAAAGTATGGATGCATTAAACTGTAACTCCAGCTTTGAATATCATTTCGTTTGGAGGTTCAAAATTCTGTGCTGTTTAATTTTATGACATAACATTATAAGCAATAGTGCTCCATATCCCCTGTATAGCCACTAAGTAAAATGATAAAATTTTGACTGCTTGCAGCCACCACTAGGGGTGCTTGCTGTATACGGATTCATAAATTTCCCATTGAACTCAATAATACATAATTGTGCAGTAAGCTCCCAAGTTTATCCTAGTAGTGACTGCAGATTGTAAAAATGGTATTATTTAAGGATGTATTCTGACAATTGCTGGATCGGCTGTTTCCATAAGTCCCATAGGCTATTATGGCTGTTACCGGTCATGTTCTGTGGCAAAAAAATGGTTAAGGGACCCTTGTTCTCCTAATAGACGGGATTCTCGGAGGTGGGACGTTCAGCAATCAAGCATTTATGGCATATCATACAGATATGCCATAAATGTCAGTAGCCGAAATACCTCTCTAACTTCATGGCTATACAAGCGATAAGGAGCCTAAAAATATATATTATGAGATTCCTGCTGAGCTGCAATAACAGACACCGTGTACAGATGAAGTGGCACTATTTCTGGTTAAAGTGAAAATGCCGGCGGAGCTCCTGCCCCTTTTAATGATCGGTGCAGGTCTGACGATTGGGACCACCACGATCACATATTAATGGTGTATCCTAGTACTATGCCAACAATCACAATTGGGATAGAACCACTTTACCAGTCGACACCTGTCATTTCCGTTGACAGCGCAATGTTGTATTGCCAAATGACATTGCATTATAGTACATGCATTCCCTTTTGCTGATAACAATAAATAAAGAAATACGATTTGCTTTCCATTGACCTGTGTTACTATTCTCCATACCAGTGTTTGAAAGCAAAAATACCATTAGAGCATAAAAAATATATACTAATGATTATGGAAAGTGTATGAATATAATAGCATGTTATTACACTCAGTCTATTTTACTCACCACATAGCTTGCATTAACATTTTATTTAATATTAATACAGGCTTTATTCATTTGTATACATTGTTTTGTCAGCAATAAAGATTATTAATCCAGTACTTTATTCCTCGAGGGAGGGTATCTTGGATCTGCAAGTATCTATCTATCTATCTATCTATCTATCTATCTATCTATCTATCTATCTATCTATCTATCTATCTATCTATCTATCTATCTATCTATCTATCTATCTATCTATCTATCTATCTATCTATCTATCTATCGCTAGAGGGATAGCCAAAATGTTGTAACTATATATTTTTTTTATTTACAGAGATATTTAATTTTTTTTTGTGCAAATGTGACAACACCAAGCGCAGCCATATTCGTTGTCACTATTAAATTAGCTTCTCAGAAACGAATGTTAGATGGGAACCAGTAACTACGTCAGGACTATTAAATAAAAAGGACATCAGAATGACACCCTAAGGCTGGGTTCACACAACCATGTTACGTCCGTAATGGACTGAACGTATTTCGGCCGCAGTCCCCAACCGAACACAGTGCAGGGAGCCGGGATCCCAGCATCATAGTTATGTACGATGCTAGGAGTCCCTGCCTCTCCGTGGATCTACTGTCCCGTACTGAAAACATGATTACAGTACGGGACAGTTGTCCTGCAGCGAGGCAGGGACTCCTAGCATCGTACATAACTATGATGCTAGGAGCCCGGCTCCCTGCACTGTGTTCGGTCGGGGACTTCCGGCCAAAATACGTTCCGTCCATTACGGACGTAACATGGTCGTGTGAACCCAGCCTAATAGAGTAATACTAGTGGATGCAATTACGTACTCGATAGCCCCAAAGTGAAAAACAGGGAGATTAAAATAAAGCACTTCTCGGTTCTTTAACACTCAGGGCCGACGCTAGGTTATATGGCTCCCTGTGCGGAATTATATTTTGGCACCCCCCAACCCCTTGAGATTTGGACAAAGTTTACACTTTGTACACATGTACATCATTGTGATCATGTGGGGCACAGCGGCTGTGGCCGCACTATAATCGTAGGCCTCATTTTGACATTTCTCCAGCGGCGAGGTCTGTTCAGTAATAATACTTTAGGTATGCCGAGCATTCTTATGGGCACAGACAATGCAGAAATATGACATTACATTATAATTAATAAACAAAAAAATTCTGAGTAAAAGTCCCCTAATGGGACTTTTGTATATAATAGTTGCTAAACAGTCAAATACATGTTCAGATGTAGCCATCTTTATCTTGACTTTTAATGCATTAAATAGTGTCAAGCAACTTTAACGTGACTTTTCAATGGCTTTTCTTGTGTGATATCAAGATAAAGATGGCTACAGCCGTAGCTATTTGGTATCTCCATAACAGTAACACACCGTACAGTAGAGTTATTATGTAATTTAAGGTGAAAGGCATTAAAAAATATATAAATTAAATGCTAACATATAAGCTAAAATACATATAATTTTTTTTCTAGATGCCTCTAAATAAAATAACGTTGTCAACTACGCTATTCTTACAGCAGGAAACCTGTATCCCTGATGTGTACTGCCCAAAGGAGGTCAAAAGAGCACTCTTTTGACCTCTGTTGGTATAATGGAAGCCCTATGGATACGTTTCATCGTATGCGCCAGGAACTTTCCCAATGCATAAATCAAACGTACAGGCAAAACGCACTGTGAACATAGCCTAAAAAACGTTGCAATAGAAAATAAAGAAGGCAAATGCAATGGATGACTTGTGAAATCCTATTTACTGGGCTGTGAGTATTTCTAAGGGTATGTTCACACGCCCTATTTCCGGACGTAATTCAGGCGTTTTACGCCTCGAATTACGGCTGAAAAAACGGCTCCAAACTGTCTGCAAACATCTGCCCATTGAATTCAATGGGTCTTACGGTGTTCTGTGCAGACAGGCTTTTTTTTTTTTACGCGCCGCTATCAAAAGACGGCGCGTAAAAGGACACCCGCCTCAAAGAAGTGCATGTCACTTCTTGGGACGTAGTTGGAGCCATTTTTCATTGACTCCAATGAAAACTAGCTCCAATTACGTCCGTAAAAAACGCAGCGAAAAACGCGTGCACTTGTCAAAACGTCTGAAATTCAGGAGCTGTTTTCGCCTGAACACAGCTCCGTAATTTCAGACGTAATTGGCGTTGCAGTGTGAACATACCCTTACAATGAAGTTTGGGAAATTGCACTTAGCAGTCTCCAGATCTCCACCAGTATTTCTATTCACAAGCGTTTTTCCATAGTAAAATTTCCATAGTCCTTAGAGAAGATTATTTTTACACAGCAAGAAGGAAAAGAGAGAAAGCTGAGGCAGCTATATCTTCTGTGGCGGTAGAATAATATTACAGTCAATCTCCAACAGCTTCTTGGACACAGAGACGTAATTTGAAACTCCTGGGTCCCAATGCAAAATCTGTAACAGGGCCCCCACCTACCATGTGCAATTTATAATACTCATGTCTTAGGTAGAATTGGGCCCCTTCAGATACAAGAGCCTGGGCACAGCTGCTACTTGTGCACCCCTATAGCTATACCTCTATTTGAATGCTGTTCTTATAATTTTTATTATTTACGAAAATTTTGTATTGTTTTCTCTTTTATCCACCCAATTTTAGACAATATTACACAATATTTTGGAAATTTATGTTCAATCCATGTATTACAGGTCTCTTGGAACGCCAGTCACTGATCATACCTATGAAGACTGCAGGCTAATGTTAACTGCTCGAGATCTGACTTTACCCATGGAGGCCGGCCTTGTGGAGTTCACAAAAATCAGCAGGAAATTAAAGTGAGATTTACTTTTATTACTACTCTTTTATTACTTCTTTTTTATTTTCAAAGTTGAATTAGGGGTTTGTAGAGGGGAAAACATGGAAATGATTTAAAGCATAAATAACAGCTTTTTACTTGTCTTGCATGTTTTTAACCCTAAAGCAACATTATTTCATGTGCAATTGCCTTATGCTTCTTTTTTTTTTTTTTCGGGTGGTAGTGTCCTAAAACGTGCTGGGTAGCATGGAGAAGAATATTCTTGTGCAGTAGATAGCACTTAGACCTTGCTCACATCTGCGTTGTACTTTACGTTTTATTGGATCCGTCCAAATTGAAAAAAATTAACCCATTAACGGATGCCTGAGGGAAAACAACGGAAGGTAAAACCTTCCTTTTTTTGACTAATCCATATGCAGGATCCGTCAAATACCAGACACTTTGCCTTTCATTTCTTTAAGTTTGTCAACAGTTAGGGCGGATTTACACGAGCGTGTGCGGAAAAAACGCTGCGTTTTGCGTGCGCAAAAGGCACTTAACAGCTCCGTGTGTCGTGATCATATGGTGCGCGGCTGCGTGCTTTTCGCGCAGCTGCCATCATTATGACGTTCTGTTTGTATGTTTGTAAACAGAAAAGCACGTGGTGCTTTTCTGTTTGAAATCATAGTTTGCCTGCTGTTGCGCGAATCACACATGTCCCACGGAGGTGCCTCCGTGTGGCATGCGTGATTTTCACGCACCCATTGACTTCAATGGGTGCGTGATGCGCGAAAAACTCAGAAATAGAGGACCTGTCATGAGTTTTACGCAGCGGACTCACGCTGTGCAAAAATCACTGACAGTCTGCACTGCCCCTATAGACTAGCATAGGTCTGTGCGACGCGCGTGAAAGCCACGCGCGTTGCACGGACGTATTACACGTTTGTGTAAATCCGCCCTTAGGGTCTGTTTTTAATGGATCGATTTTTCAGTGTTTTTTCTTTTTCTTGTGTCATTTTTATTCTGCACATGTGCTTAAAAACACCTACGGATCCGTTAAATGTAATGAATAGCATATACAAATAGAAGGCATATCTGTTTGTATCCATCATCCATTCACTTCAATGTTAAAAAAATAAAAATGGAAAGGTCCTTTCCGTTAAGTTTCTGTAATTGTGGATTATAAAATAGCACAACAGACTATGCTATTGCTTCAGTCAAATAAAGGGAAACCGGACGGAACGGAGCATAACTGAGGACAATTGATGCTACAGGAAAACCTATTGAAATCAATGAGTAGTGTGGATTTATTTCCGTTTTTCTGTTCCTCTGACGGAGCAGAAGACTGGAAATGCACAACACAGATGTGAACGAGGCCTTACTTTAACTACTTCAGTACATGTCGTTCTGTGTACTGAAATAGGAGCCACCCAGAGAAGTCAAGTGATTGCTAGGGAACCTGAGATCCTGAACTCACTACTCAGACTAGAATGGAGTCAACTAAAGCCACATTGCAACCTCCAACCCATGTTGCAACATTAACAAACCCTGTATGGAACCTGGAGGCGTACAGGCTGTGTCAGACTGTATGGAGATATTCACTTCTAGAAGCAACGGCATTGTGGATTTATGAATGAGAACTTTCTGCGGAAAGAAAATGAAAAAGAAACTCAGTGAGCAGCTGCCCCATCTATCTCAATCATAGATAAAAGTAGGCTACAGTGCCTACCAAACCATAAATGAATTCAGGGCCACTACTGGCAGAGTTGAATAATTGCAGGGGTTAGTGATTGCTGCCCAAATCGCGTAATTATATCGATGACTGCTTAGTACTTATGTACTTACTTATGGAATCATATTTTGGTCAGTAATTCAATGGACATAACAGATGGATACTGGTCTGTTCACACCATGTTTAGGCCCCACGATCAGTGTGTTTGTTAGGAAAGCTCCTGGTGCACACGCTAAATGGGTCCATAGGGCTCCATTTAAGGACAGAAGCCAAAAGAGTGTTATCTTTGCCTCGGTCTGCATGGTATGGAATAGTAGATTACGCTATTTCATTCCTCAGATCTGGAGACTGCTAAGTGCAATTTCCCAAACGTCATTGTTAGGGTATGTTCACACGGCCAAATTTCAGACGTATACGAGGCGTATTATGCCTCGTTTTACGTCTGAAAATACGGCTCCAATACGTCGGCAAACATCTGCCCATTCATTTGAATGGGTTTGCCGACGTACTGTGCAGACGACCTGTTATTTACGCATCGTCGTTTGACAGCTGTCAAACGACGACGCGTAAAAATACAGCCTCGTCAAAAGAAGTGCAGGACACTTCTTTGGACGTTTTTGGAGCTGTTTTCTCATAGACTCCAATGAAAACAGCTCCAAAAACGGTCGTAAAAAACGCAGCGAAAACGGCGTGAAAACGCCGTGAAAAATGCGAGTTGGTAATAAAAACGTCTGAAAAGCAGGGTCTGTTTTCCCTTGAAAACAGCTCTGGATTTTCAGACGTTTTTGTTGACTACGTGTGAACATACCCTTAGAAATACTCACAGCCCAGTAAATCGGATTTCACAAGTCATCCATTGCATTCACCTTCTTTATTTTCTATTGCAAAGTTTTTTAGGCTATGTTCACAGGCTCCTCTCTCTTTGCTGCGCTCTCCTGTCCTGTGGAAGTCAGCCATATGGAGACTTTAGTAGTAGACTACAGTAGTGTATATATAGTTGCTACAGTTCTAAGGGCAACATATCCCACTTGTATTTCTATACAGTGGGATACGTTGCAGTCTTCTGTCAGAGGTATACGTTAGGAGTCCTCCCGACGTATACCTCCGACGTTTACATGATCTGAACAGAGCCTTAGCATTACTAAAGAGCTGTAGGACTAAAAGAAACATGCGCAAATGCTGACCCGCTACATATCGAAGTCAAGAAATTGTTAGTTTTTATAAATGTGGCACTTAATTATTTTGACCAATAATTTGCAAGATGGATTACATTTATTCCTTATTGTGTACATGTTTTGATTTCAGTCTAAAATGGAACAATTTTCAGAAGCAGCTAGAAATATATGCATCTATTGCTGACTTGTCAAAAGGAGGAAGAATTGGAATTGAAGAGTTTGCCAGTCATCTTAAGCTACCAGTATCTGATGTACTAAAAGAGCTGTTTGCACTGTTTGACAGGGTAGGTACTAACAGAATACAAATAAAAATATCAGCTTGTAAAGAGTGGTCATTTTTAGAACTTAAAGGGTTATTCACAACGTAGACATTTATGGCATATCCACAGTACATGCCATAAATGTCTAAAAAATGAGGGTCTCAGCTCTGGGACCCGCGCCTATTTCGAGAACGAGGGTCACCGACCCCGTTTCGCCTGGTGAGGTGGCTGCTGGCTGCATATTTCAGGTGGGGACTAGTGGAGAGGAGGTGAGGCATGCGTGCGACTCTCTCCATTCTGTTCTATGGGATCTACGAAAACAGTCGATATAGGTGCAGATCCCACAGCTGGGACCTGCACCTATCAGACATTTATGGCATATCCGTTTGATATGCCATAAATGCCTAAGATGGGAATACCCCTTTAAGGGGTTTTAAGTGTGTAGGTACAAGGTACATCCAATGGTGACACCATACATTTCGAGGAGGACTAGTAGAGGAGCCACACAACCCAGAGTTCTAAGCACAGATGCTGCAGAATTGTTATTTCATGGAGAATAAAAGTATTTGCTAAAACAGGCTTGTCAAGTGATCTGATCGGTTTGCTATAGGACTGGCACATTTTTGTCTTAAGACAGTCTTCTATTGATTTTTTTGCCTTTATTAAGACAAGTGATACTGACTTTTAGGCCTCATTTACACGAGCGTGTGCGTTTTGCGCGCGCAAAAAACGCAGCGTTTTGCGTGCGCAAAAGGCACTTGACAGCTCCGTGTGTCATCTATGTATGATGCGCGGCTGCGTGATTTTCGCGCAGCCGCCATCATAGAGATGAGGCTAGTCGACGTCAGTCACTGTCCATGGTGCTGAAAGAGTTAACTGATCAGCAGTAACTCTTTCAGCACCCTCGACAGTGAATTCCGATCACCATATCGAGTAACCTGTTTAAAAAAAAAGAGGTTCGTACTTACCGAGAACTTGCCGGCCGTTGCCTTGGTGACGTGTCCTTGGTGACGCGCCCTTGGTGACGCGCCTCTCTTGACATCTGTGCCCACCTCCCTGGATGACGCGGCAGTCCATGTGACCGCTGCAGCCTGTGCTTGGCTTGTGATTGGCTGCAGCTGTCACTTGGACTGAATTGTCATCCCGGGAGGTCAGACTGGAGGAAGAAGCCGGGAGTTATCGGTAAGTCAAAACTTTTTTTTTTTTTACACGTTCACGTATATTGGGATCGGAAGTCACTGTCCAGGGTGCTGAACCAGTTTAACTCTTTCAGCACCCTGCACAGTGACTGTCTCCTGCCGCGTTCAGTCAAAACGAGTTCGGGCGAACCCGGTAAAGTTCGGTTCGCTCATCTCTAAGACACTCCGTTCGGATGTTTGTAAACAGAAAAGCACGTGGTGCTTTTCTGTTTACATTCAGTTTGACAGCTCTTGCGCGAATCACGCAGTTCGCACGGAAGTGCTTCCGTGCGACCTGCGTGGTTTTCACGCACCCATTGACTTCAATGGGTGCGTGATGCGCGAAAAACTCAGAATTTTAGAACATGTCGTGAGTTTTATGCAACGCACTCGCGCTGCGCAAAATTCACGCATCGTCTGCACTGCCCCATAGAGTAATATAGGTGCGTACGACACGCGTGAAAAGCACGCGCGTCGCACGCGCGTATATTACGCTCGTGTAAATGAGGCCTTAGAAAGAGCAACATTTTCACCCACAATTTAGTTTTTTTACTCAACACTCCTTGGTGTTTATTCACCCCCTTTTTGGGGAAGGCAGACGCTGTAGTAGAAAAATATTTTTTTTGCTCCTATTTGTCAAGTTGGAGATAGTTACAGGTTTAAGAATTTCAAAAAAGGATTATTCCTGACAATGCAAAATCCTTTGTCACAGAGAGTACTGATATTCAAGTTACTGGCCCAGTAAGAAATTCACGTAGTCCTATATTTTATACATTTTTTACACATTCTCTTTTTATATTAATATTTTTAATATTATCAAAACATAAACAGAAAAATATATATTTAAAGACACCAAACAGCAACAGCAAATATAGGCAGACTTTTAAAGTGAACCTTCACCTTTTATCACATGCCATTTAGGTCTAAAATTTTCAGCTTCTCAGTTTCTTAAATTGTCTTTATAGCAGTCAGATACAGAACTCTATAGACAGCACCAGGCACAAGTTCACTAGGGAGATCATTTGCAAAATTAGGTTAGCCCAAAATAAATTTGCACAGCGTGAAATTACAACACCCAGTATGGCTTGAACAATGGTAAGGATATGCTGAAAGTTGCTATTTCACCAAAAAATAATGATATCACCCATCATCTCGCTTCTGATCATACAGTGACTACAGACCAACATGATAACTTTTTCCAGCCACGACTTGTCTCTGCAGAGTTTACTGCTTAGACGTCTTCGGCTCCTGTCTTTTCCAACATATCCGTACCTATAAACAAACACAAAATCGTCATGGTGCCACACACTACGCCTCTGAATAGAATAGCACCATACACTGTGCCCTGAATTTAAAAGGTATCGCCTGGACAGGAACGCTTAAAAAATATTTTTATTTTTATTAACTCTTTAAAATGGGCTACTCAAGCCAATAATTACTATAGATATCAGGCTAACCAGCTAGGTAAGACTAGATAAGGGTGCCAATATATTAGTTTAAATTGTAAATGAAACTACTTCAAATATCTAGTAAAAACATATAAATTCTGTCCCTACCTGGACTAAATAGCAAAGTGTGTATTCACACCGAGTAAAGATCTGATACCTAGCAGCAAAGTGTGTGTGAACACTCAGTAGTAAAAACGCAGCAAGGACGTGGAAACGCGTTAGGCGTTCAATCTTTGTTCAGTGTGAATGCACACTCTTGTTATCAGGTGGACAATATTTATCTGGTGTGAATGCACACTATCAATATAGGTGTGAGGGTATGTGCACACACACTAATTACGTCCGTAATTGACGGACGTATTTCGGCCGCAAGTACCGGACCGAACACAGTGCAGGGAGCCGGGCTCCAAGCATCATACTTGTGTACGATGCTAGGAGTCCCTGCCTCTCCGTGGAACTACTGTCCTGTACTGAAAACATGATTACAGTACGGGACAGTTGTCCGGCAGCGAGGCAGGGACTCCTAGCATCGTACATAACTATGATGCTAGGAGCCCGGCTCCCTGCACTGAGTTTGGTCCGGAACTTGCGGCCGAAATACGTCTGTAAATTACGGACGTAATTAGTGTGTGTGCACATACCCTTACGCTGAATTGAGGAGTGTGAATGCGCAATACCTGCATGTGCTGATGCTCATTTCAGCGATATAGTACTCTGTGTTATAGATATTGCTGACTAGTGTGAATGCACACTTAATATACCCTATTTAGTTGGTGTGAATGCACACTTGGTATATTATATTTATCTAGTGTGAATGCACACGTTTGTTTAGATATACAGTCCCTTGCTAGTGTGAATGCACAATACTGCTTGAGGTGCTGCACTGTTTGTTATGGTGTTAATGCACAGGGAATTTAGGTGCTGTGGCTCATTTCAGTGTGAATGCACACTGTGTCGCAGGTGCTGCGTTTTTATTACTGAGTGTTCACACACACTTTGCTGCTAGGTATCAGATCTTTACTCGGTGTGAATACACACTTTGCTATTTAGTCCAGGTAGGGACAGAATTTATATGTTTTTACTAGATATTTGGAGTAGTTTCATTACAATTTAAACTAATATATTGGCACCCTTATCTAGTCTTACCTACCTGGTTAGCCTGATATCTATAGAAATTATTGGCTTGAGTAGCCCATTTTAAAGAGTTAATAAAAAGAAAAATATTTTTTAAGCGTTCTTGTCCAGGCGATACCTTTTATTTTGAGTCATGTGAACGCGAAAATGTCAAAAACTACATTTCTTTATGTGCCCTGAATTTACCGACACACATTGTGCCCCTGAATATAATTTTGACATGCATTCTGCACCCGGAATACCATAGTATTACACTGTGACCCCTTAAAATGAAGCACCACAAATATGGTGCCTATTACAAATATTGTCACACTCTGTGCCCCATGAAAATAAAGCACCACACACAGTGCCCCCTGCAGATAGTACCACACACAGTGCCCCTCTAGATATTGTCACACACAGTACCCCTGTACATAGTTCCACAAAGTTCACCCTGTAGATCGTGCCACAAACAATGCCCCTTTCAGTGCCAAATATAATGACTCAAGTAGATAGTGCCACACAGTTTCCCCTGTGGTTAGTGCCACACACTGTGCCCCCTGTAGATAATGCAACATACACTTCCCCCTGTAGATAGTGCCACACACAGTGCTCCCAGCAGATAGTGCCACACACAGTGCCCTCTGTAGATAGTGCTACACACAATGCCCCCTATAGAGTGTCACATACATTGCCCCATGTAGATAGTGCCCCCTGTAGATAGTGTCACAAACAGTGCCCCTATAAATAGTGCCACACACATTGCCTCCTGTTGATAGTGCCTAACAGTGTTTCCTCTAGATAGTGCCACACACAGTGCCCTCTGTAGATAGTGCTCCAGACAGTTCCCCTGTTGATAGTACAACAGACAGTTCCCCCTGTTATAGTGCCACACACAGTGCTCCTAGTAGATAGTGACACACAGTGCCCCCTGTAGATAGTGTTACACACAGTGCTCACGTTCCCACACTGTCCAGTGACACAGGCCTGGCCTCTCCTGGCTAGGCTTTCTCCTGAGGAACGACGCAGGTGGCTGCATCACAGAAAAACACTGAATAGCACGGCAGCAAGCTGATGGTTCCTTTCCTCTCACCAGTGCTGGATTCACTATTTAATTGTATTTACGTGATATAGATGCAGATACAATTGGAGCGTAGAGGGGACCAACGGCAGCAGCAGCTGTTAGGTGAGCTCGTCCGCGCCGATGCCCACTCAGACACCCTGTATTCCGCCGCCTGATGCTCATGTCGCCTCATGGCAGATGCAGCCCATCTTTGGGGAGCAACTGTAACCAGATCCCTCATTGAGCTCATAATTCGTCTTCATCTCTGCCTGACAATACAGATTTGACCGCACGTTGACCGCTGAGGTCAGTGATTGGCTGTAGCGGTCACGTGCTGACATGAAAGGCAGGGGCCAACCACAGCTTTCACACTGGATTGGCAGGACAACTCTTTGACAAGCCTTTTAATGCAATTGTGTTTATTTTATATTATTTTCTTGTTTTAGGACAAAGACGGCAGCATAGATTTCAGAGAGTACGTAATTGGCATAGCAATACTTTGCAATCCTGCCAATTCTGAAGAAACTATTCAAATGGCATTTAAGGTGAGGATTTTTATTTTGTACAAACATGGAACATTGTTATGACATAATTACATTTCATGGTGAACATACAGTAAGGGTATCTAAAGTTAAAAAATTTGTGACAATTCAGTAATATTGGAGCAGATTTACTAATTAAGGGTATGTTCACACAGGCTATTTTCAGAAGTTTTTTGGGCCGTAAACGTCTTGAAAAATCAGAAGCAGAACGCCTACAAACATCTGGCCATTGATTTCAATGGGAAATACGGCGTTCTTGTCCTTATTTTCAAAAAACAGCGTGTAAAAAGACACCACGTAAATAGAAGTACATGTCACTTCTTGGGAAATTTTTGGAGCGGCTTATAATTGACTCAATAGAAAAACACCTCCAAAAACGGCTGTGAAAAACGCTAGATGCTTAAAAAACGGCTGAAAATTAGGAGCTGTTTTCCCTTGAAAACAACTCCGCATTTTCAGACGTTTTTTGTTAAGCATGTGAACATACCCTTTGGGTATGTGCACACGTAGTGACCAAAAACGTCTGAAAATACGGAGCTGTTTTCAAGGGAAAACAGCCCCTGATTTTCAGAAGTTTTTTACGTCCGTTTTTGGAGCTGTTTTCATTGGAGTCTATGAGAAAACGGCTCCAAAAACGTCCAAAGAAGTGTCTTGCACTTCTTTGACGAGGCACTCATTTTACGCGTCGTCGTTTGACAGCTGTCAAACGACGACGCGTACATTATAGGTCGTCGGCACAGTATGTCGGCAAACCCATTCAAATGAATGGGCAGATGTTTGCCGACGTATTGGAGCCGTATTTTCAGGCGTAGATCGAAGCATAATACGCCTCGTTTACGCCTGAAAATAGGTCGTGTGAACCCAGCCTTTTTTTTTACACTTTTTGTGACTCACCCAACAAGCAGGTGTGGCTTAGTAGAGAAAGGATGTGGCTTTCGATGCACCAAAGCCAACCAAGAGATGGAGTAAAGTTAGACAAAAGTGTCTAAAGATGCCTCAAATTTATCATCCACTATGAGCCACTGTGGTCAATCTGGCACATCTAGTCTAAGGCCTAGTTCACATCTTGTTTTTTTCTTTCCGTTGGAGGTATGTGTCGGGAGGACTCCAACGTATACCTCAGACGGAAGGATGCAATGTATTCCAGTGTATAGGCATACAGTGGGATACGTTGCCCAAATCCCCTGGGCAGAGCGCTACCTGAATGCTTAGCATGTATGTTGGGAGCTTTCCTGATGTACACGCTAAAAGTAGGGCTAAAATGCTATGTGAAATAGGCCTAATTTAAGACGTATTAGTAAATCTGCCCCATTGTGACCATAAATCATTCTGCCTTTCTTTAATCTGTTTTCTAGGAATATACATTGATGGTATGTCTTAGTATAGTCCATCAATGTGTCATCGGTGAGGCTCTGGCCCCCACGATTAGCAGAATGAGGGTGCTTCGGTTCCCCCTTAGGGTATGTTCACACAGCCTATTTTCGGCCATTTTTCAGGCCGTAAACGTCCGAAAATCGGAAGCAAAACGCCTCCAAACATCTGCCCATTGATTTCAATGGGAAAAACTGCATTCTGTACCGATGGGCCGTATTTTTACGCGGCCGTTTTGAAAAACGGCCGCGTAAAAGAAAAACGGCCGCGAAAAAAAAGTGCAGGACACTTCTTGGGAACTTTTTGGAGCTGTTTTTCATAGACTATCGAAAAAAGCTCCAAAAACGGCCATAAAAAATGCAGTGATAATCGCGAGTGGCACAAATAACGTCTGAAAATCAGGAGCTGTTTTCCCTTGAAAACAGCTCCGTATTTTGAGAAGTTTATGACTCTGCGTGTGAACATACCCTTATTGTTTATGTTGCACTGTGGCTTGTCCGTATGTGCATCTTTGCCTCTTAGGCTGTGTTCACACGGGGCAGATATGCTGTGTAAAAGCACGCAGCATATCCGCCTTATGCCCTGCAGGGAAGTCCGGGTGAAAAACCGCATCAAACTGTGGTGCAGTTTTCCACCTGGAATGTTCGGTTCTGAAAACTGCAGTATTTAGCCGGCCTGCTAGCAGGACGGTCTCCTGGGATGATGTTTCTTCCCAGGAGACCGCTACAGCCTGCGATTGGCTGCAGCAGCGGTCACATGGGATGAAGTGTCATCCCAGAAGGCCGACCCTCTGACATCATCCAGGCCGGCCTCCTGGGATTATGTTTCATCCAATGTAACCGCCGCTACAGCCTGTGATTGGCTGCAGCTGTCACATGGGATGAAACGTCATCTGAGGAGGCTGCGCCGGAGGGAGGAACAAAGACTTCTGGGTAAGTATGAGGTTTGTTTTTTTAATCTGAGTTGCGCTTTTTGCGGCGGAATCACTGCAAACCCACCGCAAAATACTCAACAACTGCTGTTTGTTGCAGGTTTTAGCTCACCATTGAATTCAATGGGGAAAACACGCAACAAAAAAGCAGCGTTTACGCAAATACAATTGACATGCTGCGGAATGAAAAATTCAGAGCGTTTTCCACTTTGCTGCTAACGTATTTGCTGCGGATTTTCCGCAACTAATTCTGTTGCAGAAAAACCGCAGTATTTACACAACGTCTGAACTGACCCATCCTGTGGCTCGGTATCCCCACTGACCACTCATTCATGGTTTATCCTAATCATGTTATATCTTCCTGGAAAAAACCTTTAATACTGTATATTTATACGCTTTACACAAGGAAAATTAACTCGACTAAATACACTTTCTAACTTTTAACGCTACAATGTATTATGTATTTCCCATTGTTTGATAAAGAATTCTTGCTGAGATTTTCCTTACACTGAATCCGTTAGAATTACTAAAAAACAAAGGCGTACATTCCATAGAGGCAGGCTACGTGACTTGTTATAGGGCCCGTGGTAGATGGGGGCCCGACACTGCACTGCTTTTTCTGCTTCCCGACACAGGGTCAGAATTTACATGCATCCACCACTAGGGGGAGATCACTTCATAGAGATTTTTTTTTAACTCTCATTGAGTTCAAAAGTAGCTATATAATTCCATGTGCACTGAACCTCCCCTAGTAGCGGCTTCATTCAGTGACTGTTTTATAATTTACAGTGTAAAGGGAAGAAGGGCATTTAAAGCTCACTAAGAAAGATATATCAATGTATTTATACCACTTTCCTGGCACAAGTAGGCTGAAAAAGATGGTGTTTGGAATTTTATAACATCCCAATTGAAATTCATAGGCATTAATATGAATTTTGCCCCCCTTTGCGTCTAAAACAGCCTCCACTCTTCTGGGAAGGCTTTCTACACGATTTTGAAGTGTGTCTGTGGGGATTTTTGCCCATTCATCCAGAAGAGCATTTGTTAGGTCAGACACTGATGTTGGAGATGGCCTGGCTCACAATCTCCAATCGAATTCATCCTAAAGGTGTTCGATGGGGTTAAGGTCAGGGCTCTGCGGGCCAGTCAAGTTCTCCCACAGCAAACTCACCCAACCATGTCTTTATGGACCTTGAGCACCGGGTCACAGACATGCTGGAACAGAAAAGAGCCTTCCCCAAACTTTTCTCACAAATTTGGAAGAAAACAATTGTCCAAAATGTCTTGGTATGCTGAAGTATTAAGATCTCCCTTCACTTGAACTAAGGGGCATAAGACAACCCCATAGTATTATCCCCCCTCCACCAAACTTCACAGTTGGCACAATGCAGTCAGGTAGGTAACCTTCTTCTGGCATTCACCAAACCCAGACTAGTCCATCAGACTGCCAGATACCAGATGCCAGATTCATCACTCCACAGAACACATTCACTGCTCCAGAGTCCAGTGGCGGCGTCCTTTTACCATTCTATCCGACGCTTGGCATTGAGCTTGGTGATGTAAGACTTGCATGAAGCTGCTCGACCATGGAAACTTATGCCATGAAGCTCCCGGCGTAGTTCTTGTGCAGATGTTAATGCCAGAGGAGGTTTGTAACTCTGCACTTATTGAGTCAGTAGAGCATTGGCGACATTTATACACTATGCACCTCAGCACTTGTTGACCCTGTTCTGTAACTTTATGTGATCTGCACTTCGCGGCTGAGTTGCTGTGGTTCCTAAATGCTCCCACTTTGCAATAATACCACTCACAGTTGATCGTTGATCGTGGAATACAGCAATCCAACAAACACTAGTTAAAGACCTTGTAGAAATTGGTTCGGAATGCACTAGATCCGGGTAGGTGCACGAATAGGGTCCCAACCCAATCGTATTGTAAAAAGTATTCGGCACACTGAGTCGTAAGTGATGAATTCTTGAAATTTTTATTATTTTTGATGCCAAGGGTTAGGTGCAACGTTTCGATCAAAGGACCTTCGTCGGGCACTCGTTACCCTGGTTTCTGGTGTATTCAGAAGATCGGCGCTGTAAATAAGAATGGCGGATTTCCGCTCCTTTTTGGCACCAAAAAGGAGCGGAAATCCGCCATTCTTATTTACAGCGCCGATCTTCTGGATACACCAGAAACCAGGGTAACGAGTGCCCGACGAAGGTCCTTTGACCAAAACGTTGCACCTAACCCTTGGCATCAAAAATAATAAAAATTTCAAGAATTCATCACTTACGACTCAGTGTGCCGAATACTTTTTACAACTAGTTAAAGACCCTTAGGCGGACTAATAAAATGTGTAAAAGAAAGTTTAATAAAGCTTTTAGTATTGCAAAAATAATATATATATATATATATATGCAGACAGGCTTTTTTTTTTACGTGCCGCTGTCAAAAGACGGCGCGTAAAAAGACGGCCGCCTCAAAGAAGTGCATGCCACTTCTTGGGACGTAATTGGAGCCGTTTTTCATTGACTCCATTGAAAACCAGCTCCAATTACGTCCGTAATGGACGCCGTGAAAAACGCGTGCACTTGCAAAAACGTCTGAAATTTAGGAGCTGTTTTCGCCTGAAAACAGCTCCGTAATTTCAGACATATTTTAGGTTTGCGTGTGAACATACCCTTATACTGAATTGTCGTTAAGAGCTTAAAAGGGTTTGGATACAGTCCTAGAAGAAATCAGAGAGCAAGACACGAGTTTTCAGTACAATCGGGGCACATTCAATTTACGGTGAATTTTCAGAAATTTGCTCATCTCTAGTTGTCTCACTAAGACAAAACTAGTCTATCTGCTCTATTAGGGCATACAAATGTCAAAGAGGAAGGATCCCTGCTCGAGATACTCTCTATGAGCCAAAACCTGTTTCTTAAAATATTTATAATAGTTTTGGGCTGTGAATAATTAAGAAAAAAAATAAGAAAAATTAATTACTGGAATTTGCCCTTTGAAACATCAGTCTTCTCAGATTTTAGGAACTAAATATGTAAGGCCTTGAGGAAAGTAGAGAAAGACTGATACTCAGTTTGACACTTTTTAAAAGAGGGAAAACTCAAGAATGAGGGGGCACAATCTTAAACAAGAGCACCTTGGAACAATCTTCCTGCCGAGAAAAAGTGTTAACATAAATGACAGTGAATGAATACAAGCTCACCTGGGACAGCCATGAGAAAGAACCCAAAACACTTAAGCTATAGAAAAGAGATAAAACAATGATTTGTGGCCTTTTCTGGCATCTCTAATTTATGTTTCTATGTTCAATAGGACATATTCAGAAAAGTAATTCTAAGCCTTTAGAAAAGGAAAAATGAAGACAACGTTTAAAGGGCAGATGTACGGGTGAAGTTTGGATACAAATGTAAGAACAGGAGAGCAGCCTTTGTCCGGACATGTCCCCTAAGGGTTTCCACTCACCTGGTTTGGTTGTACACAGGGCACTACACCTCTAGTAGCATGTAGTGATTATGCAGCAGCATCAGCCTTGTAACCCCGCCGGCATTCCCCTGTGCGGGGCCATTAGGAAAGTGTATCGACAACACAGCAGTGGTCTCAGGAGACAGCGCTGCTCCTGAATAACAAACACTTTGCAAATACGTACTTGGATTTATTTGGTAACAGATACAGTGTTCGACGCATTTCATCAGGAGAAATAAAAAGACGCGTGCAGGGAAAAAAACCCCACAAAAAACAACAACCCGCAGAGGGTGCGGGTTGTTTGGTGGGGTGGGAGAAAGTCATGGGCGGTAGTTATGACGATGTCTAAGGGGGAGTTCACACAGAGTTTTTGGGCATGTTTTTTAACGCAGAAACCGTGCCAAAAAACGTCAAACGCCTCCCATTGATTTATGATTTCTTCGGGCATTTCTGTTTCTGACCTCCCATTGACATCAATGGGAGGCAGAGAAAGCGGTTTTCGCTGCATTTATTGCGCGCAACACTAAATGGCCGCGGCCGAAAAACGCAGCGAAAAACACAGCAAACAGCGTGCAGGCCAGGGGCATTGCTAGGGTGTTAAAAGATCAGGGGCACAAGCCCCAAGACATGTGTGTGTATGTATATATATATATATATATATATATATATATATATATATATATATATATACAGGGTGGGCCATTTATATGGATACACCTAAATAAAATGGGAATGGTTGGTGATACTAACTTCCTGTTTGTGGCACATTAGTATATGGGAGGGGGGAAACTTTTCAAGCAGGGTGTTGACTATGGCGGCCATTTTGAAGTCGGCCATTTTGTATCCAACTTTAGTTTTTTCAATGGGAAGAGGGTCATGTGACACATCAAACTTATCGAGAATTTCACAAGAAAAACAATGGTGTGCTTGGTTTTAACGTTACTTTATTCTTTCTTGAGTTATTTAAAAGTTTCTGACCACTTATAAAATGTGTTCAAAGTGCTGCCCATTGTGTTGGATTGTCAATGCAACCCTCTTCTCCCACTCTTCACACACTGATAGCAACACCGCAGAAGAAATGCCTCCCGATCTGACCCCCTTAGACTTTTATCTTTGGGGTCATCTGAAGGCAATTGTCTATGCTGTGAAGAAACGAGATGTTGAGCAACTGAAACTACAGATACTGGAAGCCTGTGCTAGCATTTCTTCTGCGGTGTTGCTATCAGTGTGTGAAGAGTGGGAGAAGAGGGTTGCATTGACAATCCAGCACAATGGGCAGCACTTTGAACACATTTTATAAGTGGCAGAAACTTGTAAATAACTCATGAAAGAATAAAGTAACGTTAAAACCAAGCACACCATTGTTTTTCTTGTGAAATTCTCGATAAGTTTGATGTGTCACATGACCCTCTTCCCATTGAAAAAACTAAAGTTGGATACAAAATGGCCGACTTCAAAATGGCCGCCATGGTCAACACCCAGCTTGAAAAGTTTCCCAACTCCCATATACTAATGTGCCACAAACAGAAAGTTAATATCACCAACCATTCCCATTTTATTTAGGTGTATCCATATAAATGGCCCACCCTGTACAGTCCAGAGATAGATGAACACAGCACTCCAATGGTTCCAGAAAATCAGGCCATGTGCTCGTTACCTGGGGGTGAATCAATTCCCCAAAATCCAATAGATTATGGCTTGAGAAAGGTTCCTGTTGAACTGAAACGTTGCTGTATTGAGGTGATTAAATCCACATTTGCTTTCATCTACTCTGAAGTCCTGGTGCCGTTACTGTGTTCTATGCTTCTTTCTATATATATATATATATATATATATATATATATATATATATATATATATATATATGAGACAGCATATCTGTAGCACTATGTCCCTATAGCTATGGATAGGATTAGATACATTGGCTCAACAGACAGTATCACACATGATAGGCTTAGATATAGGGCCCAGCTTGCTGAGATTGCGGCTCCAGCGCTGGACCCAGGGAAGGTAAGTATAAGAATTGCTTTGCTTTTTTATGTTACTAATTTTTTGTGTATGTTTGTGGTATTTTAAAGGTTCGGTTGTTGGACTACGTCGGATTGGAAGACTACTTCAATGATGGCTTTTTTTATTCTCAATAAAATGGTTAATGAGGGTTCTGTATTTTTTTTTTCATTTCAATAAAATATTTTTTTTATGTCCTTGTATGTTTTTTAAACTTTATTACTACTGCCTTATTAATAGCTGCTGGCTGGTTGACAGCGTCCGTTACTAAGGCGGGGCTTATTGTTAGCCGATGCAGAGGCTAACACTAACCCACATTATTACTCCGGTACCCAGCGCCACCAGGGGTACCGGAAAGAGCCGGGTACGATCCAGTACCCGACCATCTGTACTGATGGTCGGGTACTGGGGCGGCTGCAGGCCGGTATGAGTAGGCTGGGAAAGGCCAAAAACAGTGTTGCATCTGGCTGGTTATAGATAATGCGGGGGACCCCACGTAATTTTTTGTGGTTTTAAATAAATAATTGTAAAAATTACGTCGGTTCCCCCCCATTTTTCATAACCAGCCAGAAACAACACAGCAGCCACTGTTTTTGGCCTTTCCAAGCCTGATAGAAGCAGCCTGCGGCCGCCCCAGTGCTCGGCCATCGCTGCAGATGGTCAGATACTGGTTCGTACCTAGCTCTTCCCAGTACCCCTGGTGGCAGTGGGTAATAATGGGGGTTAGTGTTAGCCTCTGCACTGGCTAACACTAAGCCCCGCCTTAGTAATGGATGCTGTCAATCAGCCAGAAGCCATTACTGAAGCAGTAGTAATAAAGTTTAAAAGAAAATACAAATACATAGATAAAATATTATATTGAAATAAAAAACCCCCACACAACCCTCATTAAACATTTTATTGAAAATAAAAAAATCCATCATCGAAGTAGTCCTCGAATCCGACGTAGAGCAATGACCGAACCTGTAAAAAAACAAAAACAAAAAAAAAACATGCGTAACACGTGGTAGGCTTAGATAGAGGGCCCGTGTGTGATACTTTCTGTTACAATGTATCTAAGCCTACCACAAGGTAGGTTTAGCTACAGGGCCCCAGCAGACAGTAATCTTATACTGTATAAGATTACGGTCTGCTGGGGCCCTGTATCTAAGCCTACTGTGGTAAGCTTAGATACAGGGCCCATCAGACAGGATCAGACATGGGCCATGTATCTAAGAATACCACGTAGTAAGCTTAGATACAGGGTCCATGTGTGACACGGTCTGTTAGACCCTGTATCCAAGCCTAGCACAAGGTAGGCTTAGATACAGGACACAAGTATAAGATTACTGTCAACTGGGGCCCTGTATCTAAGCCTAAGATGTGGTAGGCTTAGATACAGGGTCCATGTGTGATACTGTCTGTTAGACCCTGTATCTAATATAGAACAAGATGTGGTTATGACTAAACCACACCTGATAGAAATACCCAAAAATGCAATATAAATATAGCACGGTGCCATTTCTGATAAAGGATATATAGAAACTAAAAAGAAAAGAAAAGAAAACTAAAAAGAAAAGAAAAGAAAAAATATTCCAGAAATATGACTAGGCACTCTTGTGTTAATAGAAATTTATGAAAAATATTTTATTTTGAACTCCGAATATCCGAAATGATTCTGAAAAACCGCTGGGTTGTGTTCACACTTGCGGTTTTTGACAATATATATTTTTTATCCTAAGAGTGGCCAGAGTTCCTATTCCAGATAGTTGGTAATGATTTTTCTTGGAAAGAAACTTTCTGTATAGTTACGTTTTCACTTTTTGTACAAGATTATATATAAATGAAATTCATGAGATGTTCCAGGGGAGGCAGGGAAAGAGGTCCCATGCCTGATAAGGCAATGGAACCCGGGTCCCCACCGACCATGGAAGTTATCCCCAGAATTTCATCAATTAATCAAATGTGATGATAACAATATGGGGAGAAAACAATTCTTCCGACAATGCAAGCTTACTATATACTATAAATTATCCATTTTTATTCATAATTATATGTAGCTTTAATTAGCCACACATTACACTTTGAATATAATAAGTGTCTTTTAGTGGGGAGAAATACCAATTTCCCCATGAATATAATTTTACCATATGGAATACCCAATCCATTAGGTGAACAAGCAGCTTTATGTTTATTCTCGAAAGTCCTCTGTGTTGGGAGAATTTGTCATGATAACTCCCAGGGTTGGTGGGGACCCGGGTTCTATTGCCTTTTTAGGCATGGGACTTCTCTCCCTGCCTCCCCTGGAATACCTCATGAATTCTACCCATACATAAACCTTGTACAAAAAAGTGATAGTTAAACTATATGGTAAAATTATATTCATGGGGAAATTGGTATTTCTCCCCACTAAAAGACACTTATTATATTCAAAGTGTAATGTGTGGCTAATTTAAGCTACATATAATTATGAATAAAAATGGATAATTTATAGTATATAGTAAGCTTGCATTGTCGGAAGAATTGTTTTCTCCCCATATTGTTATCATCACATTTGATTAATTGATGAAATTCTGGGGATAACTTCCATGGTCGGTGGGGACCCGGGTTCCATTGCCTTATCAGGCATGGGACCTCTTTCCCTGCCTCCCCTGGAACATCTCATGAATTTCATTTATATATAATCTTGTACAAAAAGTGAAAACGTAACTATGTGGTGAGACTATATTTATGAGGGAACCAGTCTGTCTTTCCACTAAAAGACATTCTGTTACATTTAAATGTTAATACTCTGCTAATCCCATCTATATATAATTAAGAATACAAATCAATCATCTAAACCATATAGTAAAATGTTGTTATTACCACTTTTCAAAGAATTAAATAAATTCAAATGAAGACACATCACTGATGATCTATTATTTATATAGATATTTAATACAATGCCTTGGAAATATGGATTAATTATAAAATGATCTAACTGTTGGTTTCTTATAAAGTATATTATCTGTTGTTGAAAGAGAAATTATAATGAACATATTTTGTGAAGATAGGTATACATACTTTGCAACAGTTTAGGTTCTTTCTATGGAATACTATGTTCGAAACTATGGAACCAATAAATGATTGTCGGGACACTGTAAATACAGCGTACCTGGCTGTATCTGCCAAACGGCTCTGAGGAAATCCCATTCAGGGATGAAACGCGTCAGCTGATTTAATCAAACTGGTCGGGTAGTGACGTCTAAACCCTGCCTTGCAAATCCCTGACTATGCTGGAGACATCACATGGAAAAGGATACCATACGGTTTTGGAACTTACTCTTTTGCCGGCGTGTGCCCTCACCTTTTCGGATCTTGTGCTCCTTGGTGCATGACGTGGAGTGATCCAATGCACTGGAAAAGAAAGAATCACTTGATGTGACGGTGGAGGTTTGGAGACCTTAAGAAACATATGACCATACATATTGGAACTTACCTGGTGAAGGCCTTCCGTGCCGCCCGTCGAGCTGACTGTTCCTCCACACGGCTCCCCGATGCTCACTGGAAGATCAGAGGTAAAACCTGTATGACTAATGGAGGTTGGGCTTATCATATAAAAATCTTAAAAAACGGCCCTCTCCAAGAGTTGAGATCGGGAGGGCTACAGATTGACCTAAGGGTCTATGAATAAACTGCCAATCACCATTGATCCCTATAAAAACAAGGATTTAATCATTGAAAGGGGAGAGTTAAACAAACATGCTGTAAAATATGTCTCCTTTATATACAATGGCTATTTTCCTATGACGGGAACTACACTATACAGAAAGTTTCTTTCCAAGAAAAATCATTGCCAACTATCTGGAATAGGAACTCTGGCCACTCTTAGGGTAAAAAATATATATTGTCAAAAACCGCAAGTGTGAACACAACCCAGCGGTTTTTCAGAATCATTTCTCTGAGATCATACTTAGGAAATATATATATATATATATATATATATATATATATATATATATATATATATATATATATATATATATATATATAATAAATGTTATTTATCCTCTAAGGGACTCAATTCATGTATAGAAGATCGATTTCAATTGTATGTTACCGTTTCCTGGCCAGGAGATTTTTAAACTTGTGTGTATATATTTATATTCCCAAAAATATTCGGAGTTCAAAATAAAATATTTTTCATAAATTTCTATTAACCCAAGAGTGCCTAGTCATATTTCTGGAATATTTTTTCATTTCTTTTCTTTTTAGTTTCTATAGACCCTGTATCTAAGCCAAACACAAGGCAGGCTTAGATACAGGACCCCAGCAGACTGTAACGTTACACTTACCCTCCTCTTCGGCTCCGGGTGCAGCAGATGTCCCAACACCATCTAGCATTGTGACGTCATCCGCGGCGCACTGCGTCATGACGCGAGAAGAGTAGGAAGATAGGTAAGTATGTGTCGTTACTATAGTAACAGGGGCTCGTGTATTTTATTACATAGGCCCCAGTTACTATACACCGCGTTCCAAATTATTATGCAAATGTTATTTTTCGCTGATTTTCCTAAATTGTCGATGCAAATGACAGTCAGTATAATCTTCAAGCCATCAACCGTTGGAGTATAATGTACATTTTATTGAACAAATCTATAAATGATAACTTATTTTTTTTTAGAAGTAAAAAATTCAAAATGCACTGTTTCAAATTATTATGCACAACAGAGATCAAAACATTTTAAAGGTCGTAAAGAGAACTAAAAGGGTAATTTGTTGAATTTGCAGCTTCAGAAATCAAAATCTCTTTCAATCAAAAAAAACTTAGCAGGCCAAGTTACATGTTAAGGCCCCATGCACACGACCGTGCCCGCAATCACGGCCCGCGATTGCGGGCACGGGCGGCCGCTGACTGACAGCCGCATTTTCGGGCCGTGCTCCCATACAAAGTATGGGAGCACGGCCCGCAAAATGCGAAAGAACGGACATGTTCCATAATTCCCGGAACATTTCCACGGCACTGACACCCTTCCGTAGTGCTACGGAAAGGTGTCAGTGTTCAATGAAAGTGAATGGCTCCGTTTTTGCGGACCGCAATTGCGGTCCGCAAAAACGGAGGTTTTTTACGGTCGTTTGCATGGGGCCTAACATAGGACCCCTTCTTTGAAATCACCTTCACAATTCTTGCATCCATTGAATTTGTGAGTATTTGGACAGTTTCTGCTTGAATATCTTTGCAGGATGTCAGAATAGCCTCCCAGAGCTTCTGTTTTGATGTGAACTGCCTCCCACCCTCATAGATATTTTTCTTGAGGATGCTCCCAAGGTCCTCAATAGGGTTGAGGTCAGGGGAACATGGGGGCCACACCATGAGTTTCTCTCCTTTTATGCCCATACCAGCCAATGACACAGAGGTATTCTTTGCAGCATGAGATGGTGCATTGTCATGCATGAAGATAATTTTGCTACGGAAGGCACGGTTCTTCTTTTTGTACCACGGAAGAAAGTGGTCAGTCATAAACTTTACTTACTTTGCAGAGGTCATTTTCACACCGTCAGAGACCCTAAAGGGGCCTACCAGCTCTCTCCCCATGATTCCAGCCCAAAACATGACTCCACCACCTCCTTGCTGACGTCGCAGCCTTGTTGGAACATGGTGGCCATTCAGCAACCATCCACTACTCCATCCATCTGGACCATCTAGGGTTGCACGGCACTCATCAGTAAACAACACGGTTTGAAAATTAGTCTTCATGTATTTCTGAGCCCACTGCAACCGTTTCTGCTTGTGAGCATTGTTTAGGAGTGGCCGAATAATAGCTTTATGCACACTTGCAAACCTCTGGAGGATCCTACACCTTGAGGTTCGCGGGACTCCAGAGGCACCAGCGGCTTCAAATACCTGTTTGCTGCTTTGCAATGGCATTTTAGCAGCTGCTCTCCTAATCCTATTAATTTGTTTGGCAGAAACCTTCCTCATTATGCCTTTATCTGAACTAACCCGTCTGTGCTCTCAATCAGCCACAAATCTTTTCACAGTACGATGATCACGCCTAAGTTTTCTTGAAATATCCAATGTTTTCATACCTTGTCCAAGGTATTGCACTATTTCACTGTTTTCAGCAGCAGAGAGATCCTTTTTCTTTCCCATATTGCCATCCGTCTTAAGTAGTTTTCCTTTGATTGGGCACACCTGGAAAACTAATTATCACAGGTGTCTGAGATTGATTACAATGATCCAAAGAGCCCTAAGGCTGGATTCAGACGAGGTCATTACGTCTGTAATTGACGGACGTATTTCGGCCACAAGTCCTGAACCGAACACAGTGCAGGGAGTCGGGCTCCTAGCATCATAGTTATGTACGATGCTAGGAGTCCCTGCCTCGCTGCCGGACAACTGTCCCGTACTGAAAACATGATTACAGTACGGGACAGTTGTCCGGCAGCAAGGCAGGGACCTATGTTAGTCTATAGGGCCGTGCAGACAGTCAGTGATTTTTGCGCAGTGTGGGTCCGCTGCGTAAAACTCACGACATGTCCGTTCTTTGTGCGTTTTTCGTGCATCACGCACCCATTGAAGTCAATGGGTGCGTGAAAATCACGCACACCACACGGAAGCACTTCCGTGGGACGCGCGTGATTCGCGCAACAGCAGTGAAAAGTATGAATGCAAACAGAAAAGCACCACGTGCTTTTCTGTTTACAAACATCCAAACAGAGTGTCATAATGATGGCGGCTGCGCGAAAAGCACGCAGCCGTGCACCATATGATCATGACACACGGAGCTGTTAAGTGCCTTTTGCTCGTGTGAATCCGGCCTTAGGGTATGTTCACACGCAGTGTTTTTAGGCATATTTCAGGGTGTATTTCACGCCTCAAGAAACGTCGGAAAAAACGAAAGTTGAATGCCTACAAACATCTGCCCATTGAAATCAATGGGAAAAACAGCATTTAGTTCATATGGGGTGTCTTTTTATGCAGCTGTTTTACAAAAACAGAGCGTAAAAAGACGCTCCGTAAAAAGAAGTGCATGTCACTTCTTGAAGCGTTTTTTGGAGCTGAATTTACATTGAACACTATGAAAAACGCCTCAAAAGAAGCTCCAAATTAAAAGAAGCTTCATTTTCAGCTTCAAAAACGCCTGAAAATCATAGGCTGTTTTCTCTGAAAACAGCTCTGTAATTTTCAGCCGTTTTTGACTCTGCGTGTGAACATACCCTAAGGCCTCATGCACACGACCCTAAGGGTATGTGCACACGAGAACTGTCTTTTACATCTGAAAAGACAGGCTGTTTTCAGGAGAAAACAGCTGCGTCGTTTCAGACGTAAAAGCTCCTCCTCGTATTATGCGAGGCGTCTTTGACGCTCGTAATCTTGAGCTGCTCTTCATTGAATGCAATGAAGAACGGCTCAAATTACGTTGCAAAGAAGTGTCCTGCACTTCTTTGCCGAGGCAGTCAATTTACAGGTCGTCGGCACAGTACGTCGGCAAACCCATTGAAATGAATGGGCAGATGTTTGCCGACGTATTTGAGCCGTGTTTTTAGGCATAATTCGAGGCGTAAAACGCCCCGTTTACACCTAAAAATAGGTTGTGTGAACCCAGCCTAAGGGTATGTTCACACGTCCGATACGCCTGAAATTACGGAGCTGTTTCCAGGAGAAAACAGCTCCGGAATTTCAGACGTAAAGGCAAGTGCAGGCGTTTTTCGCAGCGTCCATTATGGACGTAATTGGAGCTGTTTTTCTATGGAGTCAATGGAAAACGGCTCCAATTACGTCCCAATAAGTGACAGGCACTTCTTTGACGTGGGCGTCTTTTTTACGCGCCGTCTTTTGACAGCGGCGCGTAAAAAAATCACCGTCGGCACAGAACATCGTAAAGCCCATTCAAATGAATGGGCAGATGTTTGCCGGCGCATTGGAGCCGTATTTTCGGACGTAATTCGAGGTTAAAACGCCCGAATTACGTCCGTAAATAGGGTGTGTGAACCCAGCCTAAGGCTTTTTACTGTCCGCAAATATGTACTCGACAGCTATAGGCAAGTCCGTGCTTCAATTGCGGACAAGAATAGGACATGTTTTATATTTTCCGGATCATTTCAACGGCCCGGACACACATCCATAAATATATGGAAAGGTCTCTGAAAATGACGGTTCTTAGTGATAAGAAAAAACACAAGAAATAGCAGCATAGGGACATAGTATTAATTACAGGTTGTTATTGTTACCTGACCCTTTTGCAGGGAAGGGAGATAACACAATCCCTTTGGTCGAAAAGGGTCAGGTAATAATAAAAACATCCTACACCCTCCCCCTACAACTGACTACCTTTTCCCCCAGGAACCTGAATTTATACAGTATATATTTAGGACATAGGGTTTTTCTTTTTGCTGATTGAAATCAATTCTATTATTTTTATTGTTAGGGTATGTGCACACACACTAATTACGTCCGTAATTGACGGACGTATTTCGGCCGCAAGTAGTGGACCGAACACAGTGCAGGGAGCCGGGCTCCTAGCATCATACTTATGTACGATGCTAGGAGTCCCTGCCTCTCTGTGGAACTACTGTCCCGTACTGAAAACATGATTACAGTACGGGACAGTTGTCCTGCAGAGAGGCAGGGACTCCTAGCGTCGTACATAACTATGATGCTAGGAGCCCGGCTCCCTGCACTGTGTTCGGTCCGGGACTTGCGGCCGAAATACGTCCGTCAATTACGGACGTAATTAGTGTGTGTGCACATACCCTTACTTGAAATCAACTTTATTTATGAGTTTCACTTTATTTATTCATTGTGAATTGTATTATTACTATAGCTATTGTCATATTTATTGTAGTTAAAATCGTTTCCTTTAAAATACATTATTATTTTTTTTTTTTTAAATTAGGCTTTTTTATCGGGAGTTTTTTTTCATGACGAATTATGCCACTTATAGGACACCATGCGTTAACACTGCTTATGTTTGAGTAATGTCTATTAATTTATTATTTCAATAAGCTGGTTGTAACTTTTATATAAACAGAAAATCTGTAGACAAAGTTCTTAAGTCTCGCTCATTACTTTCTCTCACTAACCTTCCCCAAGCCCCTTCACCGCATTTATTTTTTCTCTTTTTTTTCCTTTGAACACTGCACATCTTTTATGAAACATAAATATTTTATTCTTCCTGATAAAGGGACCGGTCCGGTCCTGAAACGCATTGATCCTTTTATCTGTTAGCAAATAAATCCAAGTCTATCTACCTTTGCAAAGTGTCTGTTATCCAGCAGCACCGTTTCTATATATATTCAGTGTAGTATTTGTCACATTGTTAGGGTTTATTTCTATTGCAAAGTCTTTAACCCAGTCAACTTGCATCCATCGGACTTTTTTTTATTTATTTGTTTATTTTTTATTAAGAGCAATGTAGCTTTTTATTAACGGAGAATCCAGCTGCATTTTCCATATTATATCCCTAATGATAACCTGAAGGTTTTGGTGACCTTTCTTTCTAATGCGCTAATGTGTTAATACCGGTTTCTTTAATCTGGGCTTTCCATCTGTTGTCTGGGCAACCTTTATACATTGCTTCAGGCCTTCAGGCAGGTAGGTAATTCGGACACTGCCTACACATTACCTTAGTTTGTAGTGTGTGATGGGTAATGCATGGAGATTCTTTTTTTTTTTGCTTTCTAAGGTAATGTGTTTTTCAATTTCTTGAGGCTGGAGTCACACATATAGTTTTGATGCCGTTTTTAGTACAGTTTTTCCGTTATACTTTCCCTTCTTTTTGGATCGATAACCTGTTCTTGGCTAAAAAAAATGCCATCAAAAACTGTATTAAAGACTGCATTAAAGCTGCATGTGTGGAGTAAGGGCAGTAGATACATAGGCTGGGTTCACACGACCTATTTTCAGACGTAAATGAGGCGTATTATGCCTCGTTTTACGTCTGAAAATAGGGCTCCAATACGTCGGCAAACATCTGCCCATTCATTTGAATGGGTTTGCCGACGTACTGTGCAGACGACCTGTCATTTACGCGTCGTCGTTTGACAGCTGTCAAACGACGACGCGTAAATTGACTGCCTCAACAAAGAAGTGCAGGACACTTCTTTGCAACGTAATTTGAGCCATTCTTCATTGAAGTCAATGAAGAGCCGCTCAAGATTTACGAGCGTCAAAGACGCCTCGCATAATGCGAGGAGGAGCTTTTACGTCTGAAACGAGGCAGCTGTTTTCTCCTGAAAACAGTCTGTCTTTTCAGACGTAAAAGCTACTTCTCGTGTGCACATACCCATAAGGAGATGCTGTCTGTAAGTATCAAACAGGCATAAATTCCACAGTGCAAAAACAAGGCTGCCGCGTTTCACCGATCACTGACTGTAAAGTGGGTTTTACACTGGACGATTATCAGGCAGACAAGCGATCATATAACGCTCGTTGCCGATAATTGATAATAGCGATCAGCAGATGAACGAGCAAACGCTTGATTATCTGCTGATCGTATAGTTTTAAAAAAGTTAAATATTATCTTTGTCGGCAGTACATCCCACTGTGTAAACAGGGACATGCGCTGCCGACATGATAATAATGTATGGAGACGAGTGATCCGAGTAACAACCGCTCGTCTCTATCCATAGCTCTATGTGACAGGAACAAACGAGCGCCGATCAACGATGTCTCGTTGATCAGCACTCGCTGCACCGGCCTATTGTCGGCCGGTGTAAAAGGCCCTTAAGGTGGAAATCTTCAAATATATTTTTTTAGTTAGTATTAGTAATTGATAAATAAAAAAATAAAAAAATGAAGGGTGGTGCCCAAGTTAGGGCTGATAAAGGTTAAGGGCAGGTTCAGACGTGGCGGAATTGCTGTGGAATTCCGCTGCGGACAGTCCGCCAGTGGAATTCTCCAGCGGCCGTTTTTATATTTGTTTCTATAGATTTTTAGGAAAGTTAGTTCAGACGTTGCGGAAAACTCTGCTACGGGCCATAGGCTGCAGTGCGGAATTTTCAGTCCGCAGCATGCACTGTCTGTTGTGGAGAAGAAGCGGAATTTCACTGCGTATTTCAGCCTTTGCAATGCAAAAACTGAAATCGATGGCAAGTCCGCTGTGTTTTCTGCAACGTCTGAATTACCTGTCAACTATTCAAATGTTGGTGCACATTCGTTGTGTAATTGCCCCAAATCAGCACCAACATTTGCAGCGGAAAAACTCTGCCACGTCTGAATGTGCACTAAAGGTTACCAGTATCTGTATGTAACTTGTTTCTAGGGTTTCTGTATTTGTCTTATACACTTTACCTGTTGGGGAAGTCCTGTAATCGCCCTGAAAAGCTTCCCCATCACTGGAGCCTTTCCCTAGCTATTGTCCTTTTCAGCTTTGTAGTCATTATTATTATTTATTTTTTTTGCAGAGTCATCAGAGGACACTGTAGAGCAGGGGTTGGCAACCTTTTTTGTGTAGCGTGCCGATTTAAAAAAAGAAAATTAAATAAAATGAATTACTCAGTGTGCCATGCAAGAAGAAAGTCATATAAAACCCAAACCCTTACCATGTATATGACATAAACCCACTGGCGTAGCTATAGGGGTCGCAGCGGTCGCAATTGCGACCGGGCCCCGAAGCCAGGGGGGCCCACGGCCCCCCGCACCACATCAATAAAAAGTTACTATAGTAACTCGGGCCGCGGGCCCCTGTTACTATAGTAACATACTTTACTTACCTTCCTGGTTCCGGATGGCAGCGGAGGTCCTGACGTCAGGCGCTGTGCGCAGCGCATGACGTCACAGCGCTATGCGCCGCGCACAGCATCGAGACGACAGAACTCCCGCCGCGACCGAAGAGGAAGGTAAGGTTAGCCCTGACTGGCGGGGACCGACTCCCGGGACCCGCCAATCAGCTGTTTTGAAGGGGCCGCAGCACTCGTACGAGAGCTGCTCCCCTTCATTCCGGTCACACTGTGAATCCGTGTCGGCGATTCACAGTGTGAGCGAGTAGTGAAATGAAGGGGAAGCAGCTCTCGTACGAGTGCTGCGGCCCCTTCAAAACAGCTGATTTGCGGGTCCCGGGCGACACATCAGCTATTGATGGCCTATCCTGTGGATAGGCCATCAATGTTTAGGGACTGCACAACCCCTAAGCCTACGATGTAGCAGGCTTATGGGGCCCATGAGACAGGATCACAGATTGTGTGATCCTGTCTGCTGGGCCCTGTATCTAAGCCAATCACATGGTAGGCTTAGATACATGGCCCATGTGTGATCCTGTCTGCTGGGCCCTGCATCTAAGCCAATCACATGGTAGGCTTAGATACATGGCCCATGTGTGATCCTGTCTGCTGGGCCCTGTATCTAAGCCAATCACATGGTAGGCTTAGATACATGGCCCATGTATGATCCTGTCTGGTGGGCCCTGTATATAAGCCTACCACACTGTAGGCTTAGATACATGGCCCATGCGTGATCCTGTCTGCTGGGCCCTGTATCTAAGCCTACCACACTGTAGGTTTAGAGACAGGGCCCCAGCACACAGTAATCTTATACTGTATAAGATTACTGTCTGCTGGACCCTGTATCTAAGCCTACGTTGTGGTAGGCTTAGATACAGGGTCCCACAGACAGTATCACACATGGGACCTGTATCTAAGCCTAACACACGTGTTACTAATCATTTTTTGTGTGTTTTCTTACAGGTTCGGTCGTTGAACTACGTCGGATTCCAGGACTACTTCGATGCCAGCTTTTTTTTATTATCAATAAAATGGTTAATGAGGGCTGTGTGTTTTTTTTTTTATTTCAATAAAATATTTTTTCTATGTCTTTGTGTTTTTTTTTAAACTATATTACTACCGCCTTAGTAATGGCCGCCGGCTGATTGACAGTATCCATTGCTAAGGCGGGGCTTAGTGTTAGCCGGTGCAGAGGCTAACACTAACCCCCTTTATTACCCCGGTACCCACCGCCACCAGGGGTGTTGGGAAGAGCCGGGTACGATCCAGTACCTGACCATCTGTAGTGATGGTCGGCCACTGGGGTGGCCGCAGGCTGGTATTATCAGGAGGGGAAAGGCCAAAAACAGTGGCCCTTCCTACCCTGGTGATGCTAGGCTGCTGCTGCTTTATTGTATCTGGCTGGTTATGAAAAATGGGGGGGACCCCACGTCATTAAAAAAATAATAATAATAATTGGAAAGAACGATGTGGGGTCCCCCCCAATTTTCATAACCAGCCAGATGCAACACAGCAGCAGCAGGCAGCATTACAAGGGTGGGAAGGGCCACTGTTTTTGGCCTTCCCCAGCCTAATACTACCAGCCTGCGGCCACCCCGGTGCCTGCCCGTCACTACAGATGGTCGTGTACTGGTTCGTACCCGGCTCTTCCCAGTACTCCTGGTGGCGGTGGGTACCGGGGTAATAATGGGGGTTAGTGTAGCCTCTGCACCGGCTAACATTAAGCCTCGCCTTAGTAATGGAGGTTGTCAATCAGCCAGCGGCCATTACTAAGGCGGTGATAATAAAGTTTAAAAAGATACAAGCACATAGAAAAAATATTTTATTGAAATAAAAAAGCAACCCTCATTAATCATTTTATTGAGAATAAAAAAAACGCCGTCATAGAAGTCCTTGTATCCGAAGTCCAACAACCAAACCTGTAAAAAAACACAAACACACAAAAATAATCAGTAACACATAAAGAAGCAAAATTATTATTCTTACCTGTCCTGGGTCCAGCGCTGGAGCCGCAATGTCAGCGAGCTGGGCCCTGTATCTAATCCAATCATGTGTGATACTGTCTGCTGAGCTGTGTATCTAATCCAATCATGTGTGATACTGTCTGCTGAGCTGTGTATCTAATCCAATCATGTGTGATACTGTCTGCTGGGCCCTGTATCTAATTGTATCTTGTGTGATACTGTCTGCTGAGCTGTGTATCTTATCCTATCATGTGTGATACTGTCTGCTGAGCCACTGTATCTAATCCTATCATGTGTGGTACTGTTTGCTGAGCCACTGTATCTAATCCTATCATGCGTGATACTGTCTGCTGAGCTGTGTATCTAATCCTATCATGTGTGATACTGTCTGCTCAGCCACTGTATCTAATCCTATCATGTGTGATACTGTCTGCTGGGCCACTGTATCTAATCCTAATCCTATCATGTGTGATACTGCCTTCTGAGCCACTGTATCTAATCCTATCATGTGTGATACTGTCTGCTGGGCCCTATATATAATCCTATCATGTGTGATACTGTCTGCTGAGCCACTGTATCTAATCCTATCATGTGTGATACTGCCTTCTGAGCCACTGTATCTAATCCTATCCTGTGTGATACTGTCTGCTGAGCCACTGTATCTAATCCTATCCATAGGTTATAGGGTCGTAGTGCTATAGATATGCTATGCTTATATACACACTTTTTTTTGTGCGGACACATATGTATTGGGGCTATTTCCCTGACATTTTAAGCCCTGAGGGTATGTTCACACGGCAGCGTCTGTTACGGCTGAAATTACGGTGCTGTTTTCAGGAGAAAACAGCACCGTAATTTCAGCCGTAATGGCATGTGCAGGCGTCTTTCGCTGCGTCCATTACGGACGTAATTGGAGCTGTTTTTCTATGGAGTCCATGGAAAACGGCTCCATTTACGTCTGAAGAAGTGACAGGCACTTCTTTGACGCGGGCGTCTTTTTTACGTAAAAAAAAATGACCGTCGGCACAGAACATCGTAAGACCCATTCAAATAAATGGGCAGATGTTTACCAACGCTTTTGAGCCGCATTTTCGGACGTAATTCAATGCTAAAACGCCCGAATTACGTCCGTAAATAGGGTGTGTGAACCCAGCCATAGTGACGCCCCCGGCTGCTAGTGCTGCATTGTTGGGTCACTTAGGAGACCCAGCGATGCAGCTGAAAGCTGCGGACCATCGGCCATGAGAAGTTTGCGGGGGGGGGGGGCCCAGTAAGAATTCTTGCATCGGGGCCCATGAGCCTTTAGCTACGCCCCTGCATAAACCAATCAGTTAATCAAACTTACATTTCAGCGTGACCCATGTCCCTGATTTCCTTCGCATAGATGATCCATCTGTGGTGCATATGAGGTGACTTTCAGCAGAACACAGGCCTTACAGTGGTCAGTAGCAAGCGTGCTTCGTAAGGGGCTGATGGAATGTGAGAAGATCTGCTCAGACAAATATGTAAAAAGTTACAGTCGCCCAGAGACAAGCTCACCTATTGTTCCTTGCAAGGCTTATGACGGATGAGGGAACATGATGTATTAGGGGTAACAGCCGGCGCTCATAGAATTGTACTGCATACATGAGACTGGTTCCTAAATCCCAACTAAATTCCACCCCCTTGGCTTGATTTACGGCTCTAGCGTGCGCAGAAGTCACTGGTTTCTTTAGGGAAATCTCGTGCAAGCTCCGTGTGTCCCCTGGCCCTGATGAAACCAGTCTCATCAGGCGTATACTAGATCAAGCCAAGGGGGCGGTGTTGGGCTAGGTTTAGGCTGGAGAGCACTTGCTGAGCTTATGACTCAGTTTGCAAGGCAAAAATGCTCTGCATGCCAGCTGTGGCACACATGCCATTGGTTGCTGACCTCTGCTGTAAGGTTTAAACGGGTTGTCCAGGCAAAGGGTGTTTTTTCATACTGATGACCTATCCACAGGATAGGTCATCAATAAATGATTGGTGGGGGTCTGACCCTTACCGATCATGTGGACCCTTACTGATCATATACTGATGACCTATCCTGTGGATAGGTCATCATTATGAAAAACTGCCCCTGCCTGGACGACCCCTTTAAAAGTAAAGCAGGATTAATGGACACCACCGCAAAGGCAGCACAGGATGATTCAAGCCACAATGGCATCCATCAAAAATACAAGCATTTTGCAAGTACAACATTTTTTACAAAACCCTAATGGGACAACTTGTGAACATTTGCCCTATCAGAACATAGTACATCATAGAAGAGGGTCCCCCCCCCCCTCATGACCCCGCTCTATTAGCCAGGGTAGCATGTTACTGCAAAGAGAGCCTCGATCTCTGTATGACATAGCGCAACCATGTATTACATGGTCATACAGATGTAGCCGTCTTTATCTTGACTTTTATCAGAGTCAAGTTAAAGATGGCTACATCCTTATACTCATGGTTGTCTGTCAATTCAGTTATGCGTACAATGTTATATAACATTTATTTTGCAGCAGTCTCTGCAAGAGAAATGTGTGTGCTGCTGGACTGAAAAAAAACGAAAAACTTTACTTCTTCATGGTCAATTTATTGGGTCTTCCTCACCTGGTGTGTCCTCTCCCTGCAGTCACCAGTATGGAGTCTCTGGAGACTTCCGTTCTGCTCCTTTCGCTTCTTTGCCATAGACTCTACTGACATTTTAAATGAAGAGCCAGATAAGTCTAGGGGGAAGGTTTCTGGCTACCGATTACTCCTTTGTGCAGTGAGGGGAAGCGGTAAACTTGTTATGTCATCATTTGTTCCCTTAGTAACAAATGTAATCTTTCTAAGAACTATTAGCTGCTAACCTGGTTATTGTCTAAATGAAATGTCAAGACTGAAATAACTATTCAGATCCTGACAATGTATTCATTTTTACTTCTGAATGAAGATTTACTTTAGGATAGTGATTTTAGCGAACAGCCCAAACATACAGAGTTTTCTACTCCCTTCACATAAAAGTTGGGTTCGTCACTTATGTTGAAGACCCTTCAGAATCTTTGCTGCTGTTTAGCATTGCATCTATTTCTCCAACAGCTAACATCAGTGTAATAATGTATATAGATCTACCACGGAACAACAAGGGATTAACAGGGGTGCAATAATGTACATAGACCTGCCATGGAACAACAAAGGATTAACAGGGGTGCAATAATGTATATAGATCTGCCATGAAACAACAAGGGATTAACAGGGGTGCAATAATGTATATAGACCTGCCATGGAACAACAAGGGAATTAACAGGGGTGCAATAATGTACATAGACCTGCCATGGAACAACAAGGGATTAACAGGGGTGCAATAATGTATATAGACCTGCCGTGGAAAAACAAGGGAATAACAGGGGTGTAATAATGTATATAGACCTTCCATGGAAAGACAAGGGAATAACAGGGGTGCAATAATGTATATGGACCTGCCATGGAAAGACAAGGGAATAACAGGGGTGCAATAATGTATATAGACCTGCCATGGAACAACAAGGGATTAACAGGGGTGCAATAATGTATATAGACCTGCCATGGAACAACAAGGGAATTAACAGGGGTGCAATAATGTACATAGACCTGCCATGGAGCAACAAGGGATTAACAGGGGTGCAATAATGTATATAGACCTGCCGTGGAACAACAAGGGATTAACAGGGGTGCAATAATGTATATAGACCTGCCGTGGAACAACAAGGGATTAACAGGGGTGCAATAATGTATATAGACCTGCCGTGGAACAACAAGGGAATAACAGGGGTGCAATAATGTATATAGACCTGCCATGGAACAACAAGGGATTAACAGGGGTGCAATAATGTATATAGACCTGCCATGGAACAACAAGGGATTAACAGGGGTGCAATAATGTATATAGACCTGCCATGGAAAGACAAGGGATTAACAGGGGTGCAATAATGTATATAGACCTGCCATGGAACAACAAGGGAATTAACAGGGGTGCAATAATGTATATAGACCTGCCATGGAACAACAAGGGATTAACAGGGGTGCAATAATGTATATAGACCTGCCGTGGAACAACAAGGGATTAACAGGGGTGCAATAATGTATATAGACCTGCCGTGGAACAACAAGGGATTAACAGGGGTGCAATAATGTATATAGACCTGCCATGGAACAACAAGGGGTGCAATAATGCAACAGGGGTGCAATAATGTACATAGACCTGCCATGGAACAACAAGGGATTAACAGGGGTGCAATAATGTATATAGACCTGCCGTGGAAAAACAAGGGAATAACAGGGGTGTAATAATGTATATAGACCTGCCATGGAAAGACAAGGGAATAACAGGGGTGCAATAATGTATATAGACCTGCCATGGAAAGACAAGGGAATAACAGGGGTGCAATAATGTATATAGACCTGCCGTGGAACAACAAGGGATTAACAGGGGTGCAATAATGTATATAGACCTGCCGTGGAACAACAAGGGAATAACAGGGGTGCAATAATGTATATAGACCTGCCGTGGAACAACAAGGGATTAACAGGGGTGCAATAATGTATATAGACCTGCCATGGAACAACAAGGGATTAACAGGGGTGCAATAATTTATATAGACCTGCCATGGAAAGACAAGGGATTAACAGGGGTGTAATAATGTATATAGACCTGCCGTGGAAAAACAAGGGAATAACAGGGGTGTAATAATGTATATAGACCTGCCGTGGAAAAACAAGGGAATAACAGGGGTGTAATAATGTATATAATGTGTATAGACCTTACACAGAATAACAAGGGAATAACAGGGGATAGCTTGGGCAGTTGTTAATATTGTCTGCTCTGCTCAGCTAAAAGTGATATGTTTTGTGGTAACACTAGGTTTCACCTCTCTATTAGGCTGGGTTGCCAAAGTGCAGTTTTTGCTGCAGGTTTTTCGAGACATGCAGCAAAACCCTAAGGGCAGAGGCTGAACTAGATGATGTAGCAGCAGCAGAATAAACAAGCTGACACGTCTGCTGAAGCAGACAGAATAGTGTAAAATGCATAAGTAGAACTGTACACAGGTACAAGTAAGGTTGGGTTCTCACAGTGCAAATTTGCTGCAGATTTTGCATGTGTTTAAGCAAAAACCAGGAGCGGAACCTAAACAGAAGAATTTTGTAAAAGTAGTAAAACAGAAAAACTATATATATTTGATTTTGCCATGAATGTACTGACGTAAGGTCATATGTTTTGTACCCAGTTATTTGATATTGATGGAGATGGCAGTATCACAAAGGATGAATTTAGTTCCCTGTTAAGATCTTCACTGGGAGTCCCAGATCTTGATGTTTCCAAACTCTTCCAGGATATGGATGCTGATGAATCAGAAAAGATCTCCTATGGTAAGCAGGCCCGGAAACACATACAGTACAATCGTTGTATAGAAGGCATTAATGGCACTGTTTATATAATTTAATTGAGATGCACCACTACCATTTCATGTGAAGTCCCCCTAGGCCGATTTCACACTTGGCATTCAGCTGCCTTTTTCACACTTTTTAAAAAAAAAAAAAAAAAATTGTGGGGGGTTGTCTAAAACACAGTGGCTCGATGTTGGTTTAAAGTCTAGTCTAGTAAAATATGAAAAAGGTTACATATTGTATACAGTGTTTTGGTTTGTAGCGTCCTTGAAGTCAATGGTTTTTTATCAAAACGCAACCTGCTCTAGGTATGGCATTTTATCAGGCAGTTTTCTCCAAAGGCTTTTCAATTGAATTTCATAAATGCCTGGAAAAACAAAACAAATAAAAAAACAACCCACTAAAACCAGCTGTAAAAAAACAACATAAAATAAGAAGCTTCAAGCAGGTGTTTTTTACATGAGTTTTAAAACGCAACAAAAGAAAACCTGTGTGAAGAAGTCTTAAAGTGTATCTAACATTTAGGTGACTTTTCAGAATGAGCTGTCATATGTGTGTATATGAGGAATAACAAGATTTCTGAACATTATATGACTTGTATCCTCCATTATAGCAGTTTTCCCCTCTGCAAGCTCTATCCCTAATTCTCAGTTTTCCTTGAAATAGTGGGTGGAGCTTAACTTCTATCATGTCTCCCATACACAGCACACATAAAGAGAACGCCTTGCTTTTCAATCCCTTAGTAGCACACCAGAGAAACAGCAACATGGGGGGGGGGGGGGGGCATTAAACAGCAGTACTGAACAGTGTAGCTGTGAAACTAGCACTTGGGTGAGATATAACACCTATTAGAAGCTGCAGAAGTGTCTCTGTGTGTCTCTCTGCCTATCAATATTAATCTTCTTGTGTTCCCTCCTCCCTCTCCGCTCTCCATAGACTTCTATGGACAGCATGTAACCTGTTCCCTCAGTAAACTGATAATCCGTCTAGTCCCTAAAGATGGATTTTAGTAGTGAATTAAGAGTGCATGATTTGTGAAGAAGGCAGGAGGTGGAGGAGGGGGAAAAGGACAATCAGTGGAGAAAGAGAGACATTTTTCTCTAATAAAATATATTACAATTTCTTATATTTGCCTGTACTCTTGATTTATGCAGAGTTTATTGAAAGGTTAGTGTCTATTTAAGTGCCTGTTCGCATCAGCATTTGGGTTCCGTTTATCGGTTCTGTTCAACATTTCCGTCAGGAGAATCGATAAACGGAAAGCCAAACGAAAACTATCGCTTTAGTTTGCATTACCATTGATTTCAATGGTAATACTTCCGTTTCAGTTGGTTTCACGGAAACAATAGTGCTGTCGACACTTTACGAAACGGAAAGAAACTGAAACTAACTGAAATGGAAGCATTACCATTGAAATTAATGGTAATGCAAACGGAAGTAATAGTTTCCGTTCGGCTTTCCGTTCATCAGTTTCTTTGAACGGAACTGATGTACAGAACCCGAATGTTGATGTGAACAGGCCCTTAGTCTTCTTTCGAATACACCATGTTTATTTGCTGTGTCATTATATAGCATACTGCAATTACTTTTATATAAATGAAGACCAAAAACCTTGTGTTTTAAAATATTTTTAAATTTTTTTTGTCTCTTTTAGAGGAGTTCAGAAACTTTTTTCTCAATCATCCAGAATATGCAAAATTGTTTACAACTTACCTTGACCACCAGAAATATTACTTGCATGTACTGCAGCAAGAGGAGGAGGAAGACAAGAATTTAGAATGTTTTATAGAAAGAATCCAAGACATCAGCAGCAGCTCAGAGGAAACTCTTAGTTCATCAGACAAAAAAGAAGACTGAATGATTGAAAATTGAAAAGTTTTTTGCTTTTTTTAATTTTTTTATGTTGGGGTGCAAGCACAATGGAAAATTCCCCCCATGTTTTTCTGTTGTGGTAAATGACTCTTTACACATGTATTTTGTTCGACATGGTGGGGCTTTTGAAATATATAATTGCGATGTAAACCACGCATTTTATTGTAACACCAGACTTAAATGATAACTCTTCCTTATCTATAGCAAAAAGAAAAATGTGGTTTTCTGTAGTTTTTAGCAAAACTGCATCAAAATGCAACAAAACATGCATGTGAAAATATTATAATTGAGTTTTGTGTGAAGTAACTTACAGGCTATGTAAAACGTTGACATGGAAAATAATTTATATGTATACTATATGGACTCAAGTATTGGGACACACCCCATATTCATTGAATACAGGTGTTTCATTCAGTGCCATAGTCACTGGTGTATAAAATCAGGCACCTAGCCATGAAGTCTGCCTATACAAACATTTGTGAAACAATGGGTTGTTCTAAAGAGCTCACTGAATTCCATCGTGGTTCTGTAATAGGTCGCCACCGTTGTAACAAGTCAGTTTGTCAAATTTCTCCCCTCCTAGATATTCCATCATCAACTGTGAGTGATATTATTGCAAAGTGGAAGTGTTTAGGAACCACAGCAACTCAGCCAAAAAGTGGCAGACCACGTAATGTTACATAGCAGGGTCATCGAGTGCTGAGGCGCATAGTGCGTAAAGTTGTCAACGCTCTTCTGACTCAATGATACACAATTGCAGAGTTCCAAACCTCCTCTGGTATTAATCGCCCCACAAAACTGTGCCCCGGTAGCTTCATTGCTTGACTTTCCATGGTCGAGCAGTAGCATGCAAGCCTTACATCACCACGCACAATGCCAAGAGTCTGATGCAGTGGTGAAAAGCATGCCGCCACTGGACTCTGGAGCAGTAAAAACAGGGCCGCCATCAGGGGTGTATTAGGGGTACTGGTGTAAGGGGCCCGGCCAAACCTAATTGAAAGGGGGGCCCGGCAACTGCCGCGACTTGCCATTGGTAGAAAAAAACGGGCCCCTGCAATGGGGCCCGTTTTTTTCACCACAGAATGTTGTGAGCTGCGGGCCCCCCTCTCGTCATGGGGGCCGTCGAACCGCCCGCGCGCGCGCACAAGGAAACTCCCGCGCGCGCACAAGGAAACTCCCGCGCGTGCGCACAAGGAAACTCCCGCGCGTGCGCACTTGCGAGCGTCCGCGAGCACGCACCCACGAAAGCCCGCACTCGAGACCGAGCGTGCACCCGCGAAAGCACGGAAGCGCGCTCCCGCGATCGCCAGCGCGCGCACCCGCGAACGAAGCGCGCGCAGCCGCGGACACACACATGGACACAACTTACCTGGAGCCTGGCTGGACGTCTGGACCGAAGACATCGCCTGAAGAGGACTGGAGTGGGAGCCAGCAGCTCTTCTGACACAGTGAGTAAAGTGTCTGAAAGTGCTGTTTCTGTATGGCCCTGTTCACACAGAGTATTTTGAAGGCAGAAAAAAATCTGCCTCAAAATTCCTTACAGAATTTTGAGGCAGATTTTGACCTGCCCACACTATCTTGCCGCGTTTTTTTGCTGCGTTTTTTGCCCGCGGCGATTGAGGACAGCAGACAAAAAATGCAGCGAAAAATGCATTTTCTGCCTCCCATTGATTTCGATGGGAGGTCAGAGGCGGAACCGCGGCAAGAAAGGACGTGCTGCTTTTTCTTTTTTCCGCGACTGGCTCCCATTGATTTCAGATTAAATCAATGGGAGGCGGTTTTGGAAGTTGTTTGGTGCTGATTCTGACGCAGTGTCCGAGTCAATATCAAGGCCCAAAAACTCTGTGAACTGGGCCTTATTGTTAGGGCTTCTTCAGACAAACGTGTAATACGTCCGTGCAACGCGCGTGATTTTCATGCGCCTCGCACGGACTTATGTTACTCTATGGGGCCGTGCAGACTGTCAGTGATTTTCATGCAGCGTGTGTCCGCTGCGTAAAACTCACGACATGTCCGATATTTGTGCATTGTTCGCGCATAGCGCACCCATTGAAGTCAATGGGTGCGTGAAAATCCCGCCCAGCACTTCCGCAGCAGTATAAACTATGAATGAAAACACTCGGCTGCGACTGTAATACGCTGCGGATTTTCCACAATAAAATGTGTTGCATAAAATCCGCAGTGTTCATGCCTAGTGTGTTCCTACCCTAAGGCCGGATTTACACGAGCGTGTGCTTTTTGCATGTGCAAAAACGTGGCATTTTGCGCATGCAAAAGGTCCATAACAGCTCCGTGTGCCAGCAGCGTATGATGCGCGGCTGCGTGAGTTTCGCGCAGCCGCCATCATTATGACACTCTGTTTGTATGTTTGTAGCACGTGGTGCTTTTCTGTTTTCATTCATAGTTTATACTGCTGCGGAAGTGCTGGGCGGGATTTTCACACACCCATTGACTTCAATGGGTGCGTGATGCGCGAACAATGCACAAATATCGGACATGTCGTGAGTTTTACGCAGCGGACTCACGCTGCGTGAAAATCACTGACAGTCTGCACGGCCCCATAGAGTAACATAGGTCCGTGCGAGGCGCGTGAAAATCACGCACGTTGCACGGATGTATTACACGTTCGTCTGAATAAGCCCTAACAATAAGGCCCAGTTCACAGAGTTTTTGGGCCTTGATATTGACTCGGACACTGCGTCAGAATCAGCACAAAAACACTTCCAAAACCGCCTCCCATTGATTTAATCTGAAATCAATGGGAGCCAGTCGCGGAAAAAATAAAAAGCAGCACGTCCTTTCTTGCCGCTGGTCTGCCTCTGACCTCCCATCTAAATCAATGGGAGGCAGAAAATGCATTTTTCGCTGCGTTTTTTGTCTGCTGTCCTCAATCGCCGCGGGCAAAAAACGCGGCAAGATAGTGTGGGCAGGTCAAAATCTGCCTCAAAATTCGGTGCGCGGTTCCAGGCGGTCGCCGGTGCGCATACGCGGGAGTTTGCGGGTGCGCGCGATCAATCGCACGGGCGGCGGTGTTTGCCGGCCCCCATGACGACCCCCATGCTACCCAGGGCCGCCATCAGGGGGGGGTATCAGGGGTACTGATGTGAGAGGCCCGGCCAAACCTAATTGAAAGGGGGGCCCGCAGCTCATGACATTCTTTTGGTGAAAAAAACGGGCCCCATTGCAGGGACCTGTTTTTTTTCTACCAAAGGCAAGTCGCGGCAGTTTGCCGGGCCCCCCTTTCAATTAGGTTTGGCCGGGCCTCTCACATCAGTACCCCTAATACCCCCCCTGATGGCGGCCCTGGGTACCATGATATAGTGCTGGACGGAGTACCGTTAACATGATACCAACCGTTAACAGGCGGTGCCACGGTAGGGGGGCCCAGAAAATTTAGCTGTAGGGGGCCCTGAAATTCCTGATGGCGGCCCTGAGTAAAAATGTATTCTGTGGAGTGAAAATTATGCTTTTCTATCTAGAAGTCTGATGGACAAGTCTGGGTTTGCAAATGCCAGGAGAACATTACCTGCCGGAATGCATTGTGCCATCTGTAGAGCTTGGTAGAGGAGGGATAATGCTATGTGGTGCTTTTTTTCAGGGGCTAGACTAGGCCTCTTAGATTTAGTGAAGGGAAATCTTAATGCTTCAGCAAACCAAGAAATTTTGGAAAATTGTAAGCATCCAACTTTGTGGGAACAGTTTGAGAATGCCTTTTTCTGTTTCAGCATTACTGTGCTCCTGTGCACAAAGCAAGGTCCATAAAACATGGTTGAGTGAGTTTGGAGTGTAATAACTTGAATGGCCCGCACGGAGCACTGACCTCAACCATATTGAACACCGTTGGAATAAACTAGAACAGAGATTGCGAGTCAAACATTAGTGTCTGACCTCACAAATGATTTTCTGGATGAAATAGCAAAAATTCCCAGACACACTCAAAAATCTTGTAGAAAGCCTTCTAAGAAGAGTGGAAACTTTTTTTTAGCTGCAAAGGGGGAGGAGGGGGTGACCATCCTCCATATTAATGCCTATGGATTTAGAATGGATTGTCATAAAAGCTCCTGTAGGTGTATAATGTGTAGGTGTCCCAAAACTTTTGTCCATATAGTGTATGCTAGTGGTTTCCTGGAGTTAAAAAAGTTGTACTAAGTTTAATGCTGCAACCTTAATTTCAACTTGCAAGCTGCTCGTAGTTTCAGACTTTTCTCATGTAGACATGTTCCTCCTGCTAATATATGCTGCATGTGAGGTCTGTGTATCCGCAATGCTGCTGTCAACACTATTGCACAGCTTTCTCTCTACACTAGCCTGTGTGATATCCTACCTACACTCTTCCCTATCCACACTCTGATACAGACTGCCTGTGTGATGTTCCCTCCCTGAACACTTGGAAGCTTTACCCCCTCTCCACACTCTAATCTGTGTGTATAACCTCCTCCCCCTCCCTGCTGCTATCTCTAACCATGAGAGAAGGGAGAGAAGATTCCGCCAGGAGAAGTGGACCTACGGATTTTATTTAGAAGCAGTAGAACAGCGAGTCATCTACAGGAACTGCACAGACTCTATAGCAGCAAAATAGCAGAACATTTTTAATGAAGACTATTTAGAAAGTAGTGTAACTTTGCATTTAAGAAGCAAATGAACAATAGCACAAAATTCAGTGCAAAGTTGTCCATAGCCTTTAAAGGGAGAGTGTCATCAGAAAATTACCTATTTTTTTAATCAAGTTTTCATGTTAAACATTTTTTTAAGTATTTTGGTGATTTTGTTTTTGTAACTTTCAATGCCACTATCTATACTAACCCCTTCCTGACATCCACTGTACACACACACACACACACACACACACACACACACACATACACACACACACACACACACACACACATTTTATATATATATTGTGAGACAGTGACAGGTAAAGTCATTGAGGGAAGTTACATTTCCCCTAGAATCCTGTCATATGTATCCTAGGCTCCTGGGAATGAGTAGTTCTTGCAATAGAAAGCTCTAGCTTTCCAATCTCGGCTTAAGGAAAAGCCGGAAAAAGGGCCTGGAGTTGGATTGGAGAAGAGCAGGGCGGGTTCCCCAATCCCTAGTCCATCTCTGTTTGTAGGACAAGGCTGCTGCTCAATTAGCTGCACCTGTAGCCTGTGTATAAAAAGGTGCAGACACAGTGTGTGTGAGTCTCACCCCTGACTCAGACTGGAGACCACTAAGGCTGGAGTAGCCTGTATTCTATGTGAGTAAAGACCTGTGTTACTTTGTGTCCAGTGCCTGGTAGGAAGGCACTCGGTATAGTTAGATAATATCTTGTTTAGTTAGTGCTCAGACGAGCAGGATTTATTTTGTATTTTGCCTTGTTGTACAAGAGGCTGTTTCTTTGACAAGAATAAAAACACAGGCAAAGCCCTGTTATGACTTTTAATGCACGGTGTCCCTATCTCTGGCTACAAAGAAACCGCTGTACCAACCTCTCCTGATGCTAAACCCTCACATATGGTGGCCGATGCGGGCACGGTCTTAAAGAGACATACACCTATTTAAAAGGACTTTTTGCTGCTCCAAGTGGAAAATCGTTGCTAGGGGCAACAACACAATTTTTTCTCCCCGAGAGTGCTTGGAAGTGTATGTCTTGGGTGAAGGCGGCAACAGGGCTAAAAGAGACTGTTAAAATGGATGAAATACTTAAACAGCTGATTCAGGCTAATATCAACCAGGGGAAGATAAGCACAGCTCTGCAAGAAGCCAGCGTGACTCAGCGAATGGTGCATGAGGAAGCCATGCGTGCACAGGCTGAAACCAATATTCTGCTGGGTGAAGCCCACAGACTGGCCTTAAAAGAACAGCAGCAAATTAATCGCTATTTGCAAGACCAAATTCAGGCCTCAGTGGAGAGGTCAGCGGGGCCTCATGGTTTGCGCCAAACCACTCTTGCAGCGGTACAGACATCTCTGCAGAAGATGACATCCACCGACAACGTTGAGGCCTATCTCATGGTATTTGAGCGAGTGGCAGAACGAGAGAAGTTACCTTCAGATCAGTGGGCAGCAGTGGTGGCACCTTTCCTAACCGGAGAGCCGCAAAAGGCGTACTTTGATCTCAATGAGCAGGATGCCAAGGATTACTCCAAGCTGAAGGGTGAGATCCTTGCCCGTCTGGGTGTTAATATGAATGTGCGTGCTCGACGGGTGCACAACTGGACTTTCGTGGAACACCTACCTGCGCGATCACAAATGTATGATCTTGTCCATCTTGCAAGGAAATGGCTACAGCCAGAGGAATCAACCCCTGCGCAGATCGTGGAGAGAGTGGTGCTTGACAAATACATCCGCTCCTTACCACTGAAGGTTCAGCGTTGGGTCGGTCAAGGAGATCCTACAGATGCGGAACAGCTGGTGAACCTGATTGAAAGGTACAGTGCTACTCAGGATCTACTCCAAGAAGTACCGCCTGGATGTTCTAACCCCAGGAACAGCAAATCGTGCGGAGCACCCGGTAAGACTGTTCCATTTACTAGAGGGGTGAGAAATGTCTTTAAGGGAGGTGGCTCAGAAGGGGAGCAGACGGAGGGAAGAAATCCCAGAGAGACACTGAAGGCCAGACCTGGGTCTCAAGTTGGGGACCGGGGCCGCATACAGTGCTGGCGGTGTTATGGACCTGGGCATATTGCTGCCAATTGTCCCCTGACTACTGAGCAAATGGAGTGTGATGCAGCAAGGCGAATATCCTTGTTTGCACGTCCTGTTTGTTCTGCTGAGACTGTTTACGAGACTGAGCAACAAATGTGTGTCGTAAAAGTGGAAGGGTGTACTGTGAGTGGCTTGCTGGATTCTGGGAGTCTGGTTACCCTGGTGCATGCCAGCCTGATAGACCCTGGAACATTCAGCGGACATAGTATAGGGGTCCTGTGCATACATGGGGACACTAAAGAATACCCCACCGCTTTGGTCACTCTAGAGACTTCCTGTGGAACCGCTTGCCATGAAGTGGGTGTGGTCAAGTCCATGATGCACAGTGTGATCCTGGGGAGAGACTTCCCAGTGTTCTGGGACTTGTGGAGGAAGAAAGATGTAACCTCCACTGTAAATGTTAATGGTGGTATTAATGTGTGCGCTGTGATTAGCCCAGAACCCTTTAACGAAGATGCTGAGGTGCCAGCAGTAGGGGTGACCACTGAGCCTGATAAATTTCCTCTGGCTGTTTTTGCTGGTGAAACAGATGAGCAGGAGGAAATTTCTGAGATACCAGGGTTAAATGTATCACGTAACAATTTTGGGACCGCTCAACTTAGCGATCCCACATTGGTAAAAGCCAGGGAAAATACTAAGGTATTAAATGGAGTGCCTCAAAATCCAGGGGCTGATAAGGTGTTTCCACACATGGCGGTTAACCAGGATTTGCTGTATCGGATAAATAACGTACGTGGGGAGGTTGTTGAACAGCTGGTGATACCCCAACCGTATCGTAGAACGGTGTTGGACCTGGCTCATAAACGTGCTGGGTGAACATCTAGGTTGCGAAAAGACCAGAGAGCGTATCTTACAACGATTCTTCTGGCCGGGGGTATATACGGAAGTTCAGAGGTATTGCGAGTCCTGCCCGGAGTGTCAGATAACGGCTCCTATGCCACATTTTAGGAGTCCGCTGGTGCCTTTGCCTATCATTGGGATCCCTTTTGAAAAGAATTGCCATGGATCTGGTCGCCCCTTTAGTCAAATCCTCTAGAGGACATCAATATATCCTAGTGGTGTTGGACTATGCCACACTCTACCCTGAGGCAGTCCCTTTGCGAAATTCCTCTTCAAAAGCCATTGCAAGAGAGTTATTTTACATGTTTTCCCATACTGGTTTACCTAAGGAAATCCTTACCGATCAGGGAACTCCCTTTATGTCCAAAATCACCAAGGAATTATGTAAACTGCTGAAAATTAAACACCTGCGTACCTCTATATATCACCCTCAAACTGATGGTCTTGTCGAAAGATTCAATAAGACATTAAAAGGCATGTTGAGGAGGGTGGTTAGTAAGGATGGGAAGGATTGGGACTGTCTTCTGCCCTATTTGATGTTCGCTGTACGTGAAGTTCCTCAATCATCCACAGGGTTTTCTCCTTTCGAACTTGTATACGGCAGACAACCCCATGGTCTCCTGGACATAGCCAAGGAAACCTGGGAGCAAGAGTCCACACCTTATAGGAGTGTAATTGAGCATGTCACGTTGATGCAAGACCGAATCGCTGCGGTCATGCCGATAGTTAAGGAACACTTGGAGCAAGCTCAGGATGCTTAGAGCAGGGTGTATAACCGAACTGCTAAAGTTAGAAATTTTAACTCTGGTGATCGAGTGTTGGTCTTAGTGCCAACCGTAGAAAGCTAATTTCTTGCTAGATGGCAAGGGCCGTGTGAGATAATTGAAAAGGTGGGGGATGTAAATTATAAAGTTTACCAACCAGGTAAAAGGAAGACAGTGCAGTTATACCATATAAACTTAATTAAGCCATGGAAAGAAAGAGAGACCCTCGTGGCAGTAAGGACCCCCTATAGTCCTAACCCAGATGTGTATGTGTCAGAATCCCTCGCAAAGCCACAGAAACAGGAGACAAAAGAGTTTGTGCAGAGAAACACAGACGTGTTTTCAGAACTGCCAGGACAGACCAGTATAATAAAACATGACATTGTGACCGAGCCTCAGGTTCGGGTCCACTTGAAACCCTACAGAGTCCCTGAAGCTTGTAGACAAGCCATATCTGAGGAGGTCAAGAAAATGCTAGACCTTGGGATTATTGAAGAGTCAAAAAGTGAATGGTCAAGTCCCATTGTATTGATTCCGAAACCAGATGGGTCATTGCGTTTCTGTAACGACTTCCGCAAGTTAAATGAGATGTCAAAGTTTGACGCATACCTAATGCCAAGAGTTGACGAGTTAATAGAGAGACTGGGCCATTCAAGGTATTTTTCAACACTTGATTTAACCAAAGGCTATTGGCAAGTACCCCTCACGGAGGGCGCCAAAGAGAAAACTGCGTTCATCACCCCGGATGGTCTGTTTCAATATATTTGTTTACCATTTGGGCTACATGGGGCTCCAGCGACCTTTCAAAGGTTAATGGACATAGTCCTCAAACCCCATCGTCGGTATGCTTCGTGTCACGATGCGGGGTGTGGACCCACTGGGCCGTACCGCGTAGCGGGGATGGCAGCTGGCCAAACCGGAAAGTACACTGTTCAATGGTTCAGCGAGAGTACCTGAGGCAATCGTAGGCAGTAGCGAGGCGGACACGTCCAGAACCAGGCGGTGGGAAGTCATTCGGTGAGGCGTAGCAGGGCAGCGTAGACTGTAGGACAGCACGGTAGGTAGCACAGCACGGCAATAGCACTAGGTAGCACGGAAACGGGATACGGGATACGGAATACAGGAGCAGGGTACACTGGGAGGCTGGAAGACACTGGGAGACCATAAGCAAGACGAACAACGGGAAAACTAACAATGCTCTGGCAAAGGGCAAGAGGGCAGAGCCCTTTTTATAGCCCAGGGCATCCTGGGCCAGATTGCAGTTTTTGCAAAAATGCGCGCACTGGCCCTTTAAGGCCGTGCATGCGCGGGCGCGCGCACCCGCCGGAGACACTCGGAATCCGGAAGAGAGTGCCGGCGCCTGACTAAGGGACGACGCTGCAGGCAGGTAAGCTGTCCATGGCCACGGCCCGTCGATCGGTCGTTAACCCCGACGGCCGTGGCCATAGACGTTACAGTATCCCCCCTCTTATGCCCCCTCTTCTTGGGACCAGAGCGAGAGAGAAACTTCCTCACAAGGGCAGGGGCATCGATGTTCTCCTCTGGCTCCCAAGACCTCTCTTCTGGGCCGAACCCCCTCCAGTCCACCAAATAAAATGTCCTTCCTCCCACCTTCTTGGTAGCCAGAATCTCCTTTACCTCGAAAGTCCCAGATGGGCCGCCAGGAACCACTGTGGGACTAGGAGTCCTGGAGTAGCGGTTCAGGACCACCGGTTTTAGCAGGGAGACGTGAAAGGAGTTAGGAATCCTGAGAGTGGGGGGGAGCCGCAGCTTGTAGGATACCGGGTTAATTTGTAGCAGGACTTCAAAGGGACTTCAGCCGGATATTCCTAGAAGACAGCCAGACTTTAGTCCCTGGAAGGAACTGCGGAGGAACCCGTCTTCTTGTATCTGCCTTTCTCTTCATGCGGTCCACCGCCAAGAGGATAGAAGATCGGGTCTGTTGCCATATCTGTAGAAAGTCCCTGAAGGTGGAGTCGGCTGCAGGCACCTGGGACATTGTAGAAACAGGAAGAGGTATACGAGGATGTTGGCCGTAGACGATGAAAAATGGACTGGATGTGGTCGACTCACTGGTGTGGTTGTTATAGGAGAACTCTGCCCAAGGGAGCAACTGCGCCCAATCATCATGGCGCCTGGACACAAAGTGACGTAGGTAGTTCTCCATAATCTGGTTAACTCTCTCGACTTGCCCGTTGGACTGGGGATGATAGGCCACCAGAACTGACGGGTGATTAACTCTTGGGTCTTACGGGCACCCGCGTGACCTGCCAGCTTAGAGCTGTGACCCCAGCGAAGAATTCTTCCTCGGTCAACCAGACGCACAAAAGTCCTACCCGGAGGAATGTCTCTGACTTGCAGGGGATTCACAGAGAAGATACAGGATGGGTCAATGATATTCTGTGGAGATTCCATGGCGTCCTCGGTTTCGAAAGATCTAGACAAGGCATCGGCCCTCACAAACTTGTCGGCGGGACGGTAGTGGAGTTCGAACCGGAACCGAGCAAAGAACAACGACCACCTGGCTTGACGAGGATTCAACCGCTGGGCCGTCTGTAGGTAGGTCAAATTCTTGTGGTCCGTGAAGATCAGGATAGGGTGAACCGCGCCTTCCAGTAGGTGTCTCCACTCCTGCAGAGCCAGTTTGATGGCCAGTAACTCCCGGTCCCCAATCGAGTAGTTACGCTCTGCGGGAGAAAACAGCTTGGAATAGTAGCCGCATACCACGGCCTTGCATTTCGGTCTTGTCTGGAACAACAGTGCACCAGCACCCACCGAGGAGGCGTCCACCTCTAACGAGAACTGTAAGGATACGTCCAGATGGTGCAGAATGGAGGCAGATGTGAAGGCTTTCTTTAAGGATTCAAATGCGACTTTAGCCTCCGGGGTCCACATCTTGGCCTTCATACCTTTCTTAGTGAGGGTGGAGATAGGTGCTGTCAAAGATGAGAAGTTGGGGATGAAGAGTCGGTAGAAGTTGGCGAATCCTAGAAAGCGTTGGATGGCCCTTAAGCCTTGGGGGCGTGGCCACTCCAGGACGGTCTTTACCTTCTGGGGATCCATTTTGAGACCCTGATCTGAGATAATATAGCCCAGGAAGGATAGAGACCTCTTCTCGAACACACACTTCTCCAACTTGGCGTAAAGTCGATTCTCTCTTAGACGGAGCAACACCTGGTGGACATGACTTTGATGAGTTACTGGGTCTGGGGAAAAAATCAGAATGTCATCGAGATACACCACAACACAAACATACAGGAGATCACGAAAAATGTCATTGACAAATTCTTGGAATACTGCGGGAGCGTTACACAGGCCGAAGGGCATGACTAAGTATTCGTAATGCCCATCACGAGTATTAAAGGCAGTCTTCCACTCGTCACCTCAACGAATCCGGATCAGATTATAGGCCCCCCGCAGGTCCAGTTTAGAAAAAAATTTTGCCCCCCGTATGCGATCAAACAGTTCAGAAATTAAAGGCAGAGGATACCTGTTCTTCACCGTGATCTGGTTTAGGCCTCGGTAGTCGATGCAAGGTCGTAATGATCCATCTTTCTTTTTAACAAAGAAGAACCCTGCTCCGGCTGGGGATGAAGATTTACGAATGAAACCCCTCTCCAGGTTCTCCTTGATGTAAGCCGACATGGACTGGGTCTCTGGCAAGGAGAGAGGGTACACTCTACCACGAGGAGGAGACGATTCCGGAACCAGGTCGATTGGGCAGTCATATGCCCGGTGTGGCGGCAAGGTCTCGGCCTCCTTTTTATTGAAGACATCGCCGAACATGGAGAAACAGAGGGGCAAACCTGCCAACGACTGAAGAGGAGCGGGCTGTGGCGACTGGATGTGACTCAGACAGCGGTCAAGACACTTCGGGCCCCACTGGAGAACCTCTCCAGAGTTCCAATCCAGGACGGGGGCGTGCAGACGAAGCCAAGGCAACCCCAGCAGCACGGGGTTGACGGCCTTGGACAGGACGAACAGAGAGATGATCTCAGCATGAAGGGCTCCCACTTGGAGTTTCAACGGCTTGGTTATGGACACAACTGGATCTGGTAATGGCAGTCCATCCACCGAGGCAACGATCAGCAGCCTTTCAAGCGGGGTAGTAGGCAACTGTAGGAGATCCACAAGATCCTGGCAGATGAAGTTGGCTGCAGAGCCGGAGTCCAGATATGCGGAGACCTGATGAGACCTCTCGCCAGCAATGATGGTTACAGGGATAAATAGCTTGGAGGAGAGTTCTTGCTTCAATGTGTTGACGCCCAGGGTTGTCTCTCCAACCAAGCCTAGGCGCTGGGGTTTTTTGGCTTGTGAGGACACAGACGCACGACGTGGCCAGCGAGGCCGCAATATAAGCACAGTCCAGAGGTGCGCCTGCGCTGTTTCTCCTGGACCGATAATATTAATCGGTCAACTTGCATCGGAACCTCGGGCAAAGCGATAGAAGCAGGCAAGAGGGGTTGCTGAAAGTTGGGCGCCAGTCTAGGACGCCGGCGCTCCTGACGAACCTCATGGGATCTCTCCCTCAGCCTTATGTCAACCCGAGTGGCAAGCAGAATCAAGTCGTCCAAAGCGGGAGGCAGGTCTCGAGCAGCCAGTTCGTCCTTGATCTCGGGCGACAGGCCATGCCAATAGGATGCCACAAATGCCTCATTGTTCCAGGATAGCTCTCCTGCCAGAGTCCGGAACTGAATAGTATACTAGCCCACGGAGTTGTCCTCTTGGCGAAGGTTGAAGATGGCGGTGGCGGCTGATGAGACTCGCCCTGGCTCCTCAAAAACGGTTCGGAATATTCGTGCGAACTCCTGGAAGTCTCGGGTCTCGGGTCCCTGACGTTCCCAGATAGGGTTAGCCCATGCCAGGGCCTTGCCGGTCAGGAGGGAGATGATATATGCGATCTTGGCTCCATCTGACGGAAATGCCCGAGAGTGCAGGGTAACATGAATGTGGCATTGGTTCAGGAACCCCCGACAAGCACTGGCGTCTCCATCGAACCGAGAGGGCAATGGCAGCGAGAACCGAGGGTCCGTACAGGAACTGCCAGGAGGAGCAACAGGAGGGTCGGCTTGAGGAACTTGCATAGAAGCAGGAATGGAGGCAACTAGCGTCCCTAGCTGCTGCGCCATAGAGTCCACGGCCACGAGGAGCTGGTCCTGCCTAGCTCGGAGATCCAGCAGATCCGCCTGCATGGCTTGGGAGGGTGACAAGCCCTTGAATTGGCCAGCGGGGTCCATGGCCAGAGCGTACTGTCACGATGCGGGGTGTGGACCCACTGGGCCGTACCACGTAGCGGGGATGGCAGCTGGCCAAACCGGAAAGTACACTGTTCAATGGTTCAGCGAGAGTACCTGAGGCAATCGTAGGCAGTAGCGAGGCGGACACGTCCAGAACCAGGCGGTGGGAAGTCGTTCGGTAAGGCGTAGCAGGGCAGCGTAGACTGTAGGACAGCACGGTAGGTAGCACAGAAAGGCAATAGCACTAGGTAGCACGGAAACGGGATACGGGATACGGAATACAGGAGCAGGGTACACTGGGAGGCTGGAAGACACTGGGAGACCATAAGCAAGACGAACAATGGGAAAACTAACAACGCTCTGGCAAAGGGCAAGAGGGCAGAGCCCTTTTTATAGCCCAGGGCATCCTGGGCCAGATTGCAGTTTTTGCAAAAACGCGCGCACTGGCCCTTTAAGGCCGTGCACGCGCGGGCGCGCGCACCCGCCGGAGACACTCGGAATCCGGAAGAGAGTGCCGGCGCCTGACTGGGGGACAACGCTGCAGGCAGGTAAGCTGTCCATGTCCACGGCCGTCGGGGTTAACGACCGATCGACGGGCCGTGGCCATAGACGTTACACTTCGGCATATCTGGACGACATTATAATCTTTAGTGATGACTGGGAAATCCACTTACCAAAAGTACAAGCAGTACTAAACTCCCTCAGAGCCGCGGGGTTAACAGCAAACCCAAAGAAATGTTCCTTAGGCTTGGAGGAAGCACGGTATCTGGGGTACATAATTGGGAGAGGGGTGATAAAGCCACAGGTCAACAAAGTTGAGGCTATCCAAAACTGGCCCCAGCCCTCAACCAAAAAGCAGGTCAGAGCTTTTCTAGGAATTGTAGGTTATTACCGCAGGTTCATTCCAAACTTTGCCAGCACATCAGCGCCCCTGACAGATCTTACCAAGGGAAGTAAGTCTGTCATGGTCAAGTGGGACACAAAGGCTGAAAGCGCCTTTCAAGAGTTGAAACTGGCCCTGTGTAACCAACCAGTCTTAGTCACTCCTGACTTCAAAAAGGAGTTTGTTGTCCAAACTGATGCTTCTAATGTGGGGCTCGGAGCAGTTCTGTCACAAGAGGTGGGTGGTGAGGAACATCCTGTGACCTATTTGAGAAGAAAACTTACCCCGGCTGAGAAAAACTATAGCATAGTTGAACGGGAGTGCTTGGCAATTAAGTGGGCACTTGAGTCCCTGAGATATTATTTATTGGGTCGTCGGTTTAGGTTGGTTACAGACCACTCTCCTCTTACGTGGATGTGTCAAGCTAAAGAGAGAAATGCAAGAGTTACACGGTGGTTTCTTACTTTGCAGAACTTCAAATATACTGTGGAACACAGAGCAGGAAAACTGCAGGGCAATGCTGACGCTTTGTCTAGGACACACTGCCTTGTAGCTAAATGTGTCCGATCCCACAGGCTCGAACAGAGGAAGAGGGTATGTGAGACAGTGACAGGTAAAGTCATTGAGGGAAGGTACATTTCCCCTAGAATCCTGTCATATGTATCCTAGGCTCCAGGGAATGAGTAGTTCTTGCAATAAAAAGCTCTAGCTTTCCAATCTCGGCTTAAGGAAAAACCGAAAAAAGGGCCTGGAGTTGGATTGGAGAAGAGCAGGGCGGGTTCCTCAATCCCTAGTCCATCTCTGTTTGTAGGACAAGGCTGCTGCTCAATTAGCTGCACCTGTAGCCTGTATATAAAAAGGTGCAGACACAGTGTGTGTGAGTCTCACCCCTGACTCAGACTGGAGACTACTAAGGCTGGAGTAGCCTGTATTCTATGTGAGTAAAGACCTGTGTTACTTTGTGTCCAGTGCCTGGTAGGAAGGCACTCGGTATAGTTAGATAATATCTTGTTTAGTTAGTGCTCAGACGAGCAGGATTTATTTTGTATTTTGCCTTGTTGTACAAGAAGCTGTTTCTTTGACAAGAATAAAAACACAGGCAAAGCCCTGCTATGACTTTTAATGCACGGTGTCCCTGTCTCTGGCTACAAAGAAACCGCTGTACCAGCCTTTCCTGATGCTAAACCCTCACAATATATATATATATATATATATATATATATATATATATATATACACATGGCAATGTCGGCAAGGGGTTCCCCGCAAAGCCCAGTGCAGTTTTGTTGCGGTGGATGTCCATATATCCCGGCTATTTAACCCTTTAGATGCAACAGCCAATAGCGACTGCACCATCTCACTGGTTTGTACTCTGTTACATGGGACAAAAAAAAAAAAAGAGAAAAAAGTTAAAAACTACAAAAAAATAATGATATATTTATATATATAAAAAATATTTTCAAAAATAAAAAAAAGTTTCAAGTTAAAAAAAATTTGCCTGTTTTACCATAAGTCTTTCATTGAAAAAAAACACAAAAAAACTATCCATAATTTGAATTGCCACGTCCATCATGACCCGAAAAATATTCATATTATTTATCTCGCACTGTGAACGCTGTTAAAACTAATATGAATAACAATGCCAGAATTGCATTAACCACGAATTAATACTATTAAAAACTGCAGCTCGTCCCGCAAAAAACAAGCCATCACACAGCTTTGTTGATGCAAAAATTAAAAAATTATGACTCTTGGAATATGGCAACACAGAAAACAAATTATTTTTTTTCAAATAATTTTATTGTCAAAAAACTGTAAAGCATAAAAAAATATACATTTGATATCGCTGTAATTGTATCGATCCGTAATTTATGGTGCTTGGTAAACTCAGAAAAAAATAATTAAAAACAATTCCAGAGTTGCTGTTTTTTGGTCACCTCTTCATTCAAAAAAATAAATAAAAAGTAATCAAAAAGTCACGTGTCCCAAAATTGTACAAATAAAAACGACAGATTGGCCTGCAAAAAACAAGCTCTCACACAGCTCCATCGATGGAAAATTAAAAAATGTTATAGCTCTAGTAAGGTGGGGATGTAAAAACATCCTGATGTGCAGGCCAAAAAGGGGAAAAATCCTTCAGTTTAAAGAAGTGTTTATCAAGGCCCTAATATCTGGGAACCAGGAAGGGGAGGACCCAAGCACATCTGCTGGAAGAGAGGGCGCCCATATTCTACCAGGGCAATACTTTCCCAGCAAAGTTTCCCAAATTACAAAAGGAGGAAAGGTCCAAAAAAAGGAGCAGAGTGTGTTCCAAAAGGGTGATAAGAATGGATAGCATTTATCAGTGCGACACTGGCCGGTGCATTAAGGATTGCTTCAAAGCCTACCACACATCTATGGATTATTAATTTTATTATTTACACATTAATATACCACCTTGTTATGTCCTGATGCTCTCTGCACAGCTCACATATGTATGCCCCCACATTATAAACTGAAATACCTTTAAAACTCAAAAAACAAAAATACTATCAAGCAACAAACCTGCGGGGTTTCCCAAATGTAGTCACGTCTCAGGGGTTTTCACCGTCCTGGTACCTCAGGGGCTCTGCACGTGCGACATGGCGCCTAGAAACCAATCCCTCAAAATCTGTGCTCCAACAGCCAAATTGCACTCCTTTCTTATGAGCCTCGCTGTGTGTCCAAACAGAAGTTTATGACCACAAATGGGGTACAACCGTACTCAAGAAAAATTTCTTTACAAATCTTGGAAGAATTTTTCTCCTTTATTCCTTGTGGAAATTAAACATTATGAGCTAAAACTACTTGTCATTGGAAAAAAATAGATTTTTTTTATTTTCACGGTCCTATTCTAATAAAATTGATTAAAATGCTCACTGCACCCCTAGATGAATTCCTTGGAGGGTGTAGTTTCAAATATTTTTTTTGGGAGGTGTTTCTTATGTTTTGGCACCTCAAGGCCTTTGCAAACCTATAGTGGTGCCTAGAAAACATATTAATAAGAAGGAGGCTCCAAAATCCACAAGGTGCTCCTTCATTTCTGAGGCCTGTCATTCAGTCAAGGAGCACACTAAGGCCACGAATGGGATATTTCAAAAACTGCAGAATCAGAATAATAAATATTGAGTTGCGTTTCTCTCTTAGCACTTGCTGTGTTACAGAAAAAAGTATTAAAATTGATTATCTGCATAAAAATTGTTCAAATCTCACCTTCACCATAGACTTCCATATAGGACTCCAGAAAAAAATATGTACAAAATTACACCAAAAGAAATTGACACCAAAAATACCTTAAAAAAACGCATGTTACATTTTAAAAATGCTAGCGCTTTTAGAAGCATTTTTTGATGCAGTTTAAATTGCCAGAACAATGTGTGTGAAGGAAGTTAAAATTTTGGTGTTTTTAACGAATAAACACTGAATGTATGAAACTAATTTTACCACTAACATAAAGTACAATGTGTAAGGACAAAACAATCTCAGAATCGCTTGGATAAGTAAAATCATTTTAAAGTACCACATAAATTGCCACCTGTTCTGTAAGACTGGATTCACACGGGCGTGTTCGGTCCATGTTATATACGGTCCGTATGTTGGCCGCATTTCCCGGACCGAACACACTGCAGGGTGCCGGGCTCCTAGCATCATAGTTCTCTATGACGTTAGGTGTCTCTGCTTCTCCGCAGAACTACTGTGACGTACTGAAAACATGATTACAGTACAGCGCAGCAGTTCCGCGGGGAGGCAGTGACACCTAGCGTCATAGATAACTATGATGCTAGGAGCCCGGCTCCCTGCAGTGTCTTCGGTCCGACATACGGACCGAATATCATGGACTGAAAACGCTCGTGTGAATTTGGCCTAAAGCTCAATTCTCAGCAGTCATCTCATTATCATCACAGACGAGATTACAATGCTTAGTAATATTGTGGATAAATCAAGATGAAACAATTGCTCGAAATTCATGTATAATTATTGCTTAAGCAGCGGGTTACAGGAAGGTGAGTTATGTGTCACCTTGCATGTAAAATGGCATACTTCTCTCCACAGAATAGGAGGGGTTTCTATAGCATTAGACTGAACAGTTACATAACAGTTACAACACACAATTCTAATGACACTGGGGAGGGGAACCCACTGGACTACTCTGCCATAATAGAATAGCTGCTGGCCAGACAAGTATAGGACAGTCACTGGTTGATGGTACCTGGATGGCAGGCTGGTGCCGTATAGCTGGAAGCTGGCTTGTGCTGGATTCTTTGGAAAAACACCGAAAAAGGCCATACTTACAAATGGACACAGCCAGGCCAGAAATGCTGATGAAAGGGCGAGCAGGTGCTTTAAATAATAATAGCCACTCCCACTAGTCTTGAGGGGAGTGGTGTGTGGTGCATGGGATGTGTAGTAAGAAATAATAAATGAATAGTGTGTGTGCAAGTGTAATACTATAAGTGAAATATAGGGTGCAGTAATAAATGAAGTGCCTCAATAGAAATAAATGGATAATGGGGTGCAAGTGAGTGAAACATGGAGGGATAGTGTGTACGTCATGAGGCACAACGTGTATAGCCAGGTAGAAGCCTATTTGTGACGCCTTGATAATTCATAGAGCGGGCTACCCTGCTTGCTATGCCAAACATCGCTTCTCTTGGACACAGCCGGGTCTTTGATGCTGGGAGAGCTTGGTGTGTTGTTGTTTGGCATAGCAAGCAGGGTAGCCCGCTCTATGAATTATCAAGGCGTCACAAATAGGCTTCTACCTGGCTATAAACGTTGTGCCTCATGACGTACACACTATCCCTCCATGTTTCACTCACTTGCACCCCATTATCCATTTATTTCTATTGAGGCACTTCATTTATTACTGCCCCCTATATTTCACTTATAGTATTACACTTGCACACACACTATTCATTTATTATTTCTTACTACACATCCCATGCACCACACACCACTCCCCTCAAGACTAGTGGGAGTGGCTATTATTATTTAAAGCACCTGCTCGCCCTTTCATCAGCATTTCTGGCCTGGCTGTGTCCATTTGTAAGTATGGCCTTTTTCGGTGTTTTTGTATATGTCCCTGTGTTTTTATCGGTTCTGTTTGTGCATCAGGAACGTTTTGTTCCAGTTTAGGATTTAGGGACTCGCAAGTCTGGGGATCCTTGTCGTGGATTGCGAGCTTGCGTCCTTTTGGCCAAAATGATTACCAATACCCCAGGTATTTTTCATTATTATGTATATTCGCTTCTCTTGGACACAGCCGGGTCTTTGATGCTGGGAGAGCTTGGTGTGTTGTTGTTTGGCATAGCAAGCAGGGTAGCCCGCTCTATGAATTATCAAGGCGTCACAAATAGGCTTCTACCTGGCTATACACGTTGTGCCTCATGACGTACACACTATCCCTCCATGTTTCACTCACTTGCACCCCATTATCCATTTATTTCTATTGAGGCACTTCATCTATTACTGCCCCCTATATTTCACTTATAGTATTACACTTGCACACACACTATTCATTTATTATTTCTTACTACACATCCCATGCACCACACACCACTCCCCTCAAGACTAGTGGGAGTGGCTATTATTATTTAAAGCACCTGCTCGCCCTTTCATCAGCATTTCTGGCCTGGCTGTGTCCATTTGTAAGTATGGCCTTTTTCGGTGTTTTTGTATATGTCCCTGTGTTTTTATCGGTTCTGTTTGTGCATCAGGAACGTTTTGTTCCAGTTTAGGATTTAGGGACTCGCAAGTCTGGGGATCCTTGTCGTGGATTGCGAGCTTGCGTCCTTTTGGCCAAAATGATTACCAATACCCCAGGTATTTTTCATTATTATGTATATTCGCTTCTCTTGGACACAGCCGGGTCTTTGATGCTGGGAGAGCTTGGTGTGTTGTTGTTTGGCATAGCAAGCAGGGTAGCCCGCTCTATGAATTATCAAGGCGTCACAAATAGGCTTCTACCTGGCTATACACGTTGTGCCTCATGACGTACACACTATCCCTCCATGTTTCACTCACTTGCACCCCATTATCCATTTATTTCTATTGAGGCACTTCATTTATTACTGCCCCCTATATTTCACTTATAGTATTACACTTGCACACACACTATTCATTTATTATTTCTTACTACACATCCCATGCACCACACACCACTCCCCTCAAGACTAGTGGGAGTGGCTATTATTATTTAAAGCACCTGCTCGCCCTTTCATCAGCATTTCTGGCCTGGCAGTGTCCATTTGTAAGTATGGCCTTTTTCGGTGTTTTTGTATATGTCCCTGTGTTTTTATCGGTTCTGTTTGTGGATTCTTTGGAAGCAGAACTGGTCTTGGACATGGACTAGTCTCGGATACTAGTCACAGATAACGGACTCGTCACGGACACTGGACACGGATACTTAAGTCGTCATGAACACTAGACTTGACACAGATACTGGATGCAGATAGTAGACTGCAACAGACACAGGTTTAAGGAACAGGCTATGCAACCTTCGCAGACTAACACTGGGTTAGCAACAACATTGTTCAGGCACTGGTCTAGTGGGCAGGGTTCCTTAAATAGTCCATGGTGTCCAGGGATAGGCTGGGGACACTTTTACTGGTGTGCGATGGCCCTTTAAGAACTAGAGCGTGCGCGCACCCTATGGGCACAGTCTGGAGGATGAGACAGAGCAGGTCATGCCAGCGTCCCTGGGAAGGGAGACAACGGTGGGGATTCACAGTCCTGCGGACGTGGCTGCAAGTAAGAGGAGAATGCCGGCGGTCAGCGACCGCGGGCATCATAACAATATTTTCTCTTAAATTTGCAAAACCAAAAATGACATTCATTTCACGTAGCCAATGGCGGATTATCATAGGGCATTTTGAGCGGCCACCCGGGGCCCGAAACTCCAGGGGGGCCCAGGGGGGCCCATGGCCGCCCAAAGTACAATGTAGTTTTGTCGCGTTTTTTCCAGTGAATCGCGGGAAAAAATGTGACAAAACTGCATTGTGTATCTCCTGCAAAAGGACCTTTAGACATAAGGTCACATGACTTTATCTCTGAAGTTCTTACTACTGTTTAGAGACCTGCTGGTCATATGACCGCAAGTCCTTGAACAGCAGCAAAATTCCGCACAGAAGACTGAGGTGAGCTGCCATGTAAGAATAAGGGGATGGATTTGTTTAAGGGGTCTGTATTTAGGGGGTCTGGCAGTGGCGTAACAACCAGTGGCCCGCGGCATGGGGGGGCCCGTGTCGCCCGCCGGCACGGGCCACCACCTTGGCCGGAGGCTCCGCTAGCAGCCGCTATGGCTGCTACAGCGGGACGCCACTGAACACTACGGCAGAGCAGGGAGGTATCTCCCCGCTCTGCCATTAAACAAAAGACATGTATCCCCTCTCCACAGGATAGGGGATACATGTGTGATCGCTGGCAGCGATAGGGAGAACGGGGGACTGAAAGTCCCCCAATGTTCTCCATCACAAACCTCGGACTTCCGGGGTCTGTGTCGGCAGCTCCGTAGAAATGAATGGAGCGCCGGTCACGCTTGTGCGCATGCGTGACCAGCGCTCCTTTCATTTTTAGTGAGCTGCGCAGACGCCGGAAGTCAGAGGTTAGTCATGGAGAACTTCAGGGGACCTTCGGTCCCCCGTTCTCCCTATCGCTGCCAGCGATCACACATGTATCCCTTATCCTGTGGATAGGAGATACATGTCTTTTGTCGGACACGCTGTAGGTCGCATTTTTTTGGGAGGGGGGACGCTGTATGGCATTCCCTACAGGGGGGGACGCTGTATGGCGTTCCCTACAGGGGGGGGGAAGCACGCTGTATGGCGTTCCCTACAGGGGGGGGGGCGCTGTATGGCGTTCCCTACAGGGGGGGGGGCGCTGTATGCCGTTCCCTACAGGGGGGGGCGCTGTATGGCGTTCCCTACAGGGGGGGGTGCTGTATGGCGCTCCCTACAGGGGGGGCTCTGTATGGCGTTCCCTACAGGGGGGGCTGTATGGCGTTACCTACAGGGGGGGCTGTATGCCATACTGCCCCCCTGTAGGGAACGCCATACTGCCCCCCTGTAGGGAACGCCATACTGCCCCCCTGTAGGGAACGCCATACAGCCCCCCCTGTAGGGAACGCCATACTGCCCCCCTGTAGGGAACGCCATACAGCCCCCCCTGTAGAGAACGCCATACAGCCCCCCTGTAGAGAACGCCATACCGCCCCCCCTGTAGGGAACGCCATACAGCCCCCCCTGTAAGGAATTCCATACAGCGTTCCCCCCTGTAGGGAACGCCATACAGCCCCCCTGTAGGGAACGCCATACAGCCCCCCTGTAGGGAACGCCATACAGCCCCCCTGTAGGGAACGCCATACAGACCCCCCTGTAGATAACGACATACAGTCCCCCTGTAGATAATGCCATACAGCCTCCTCTGTAGATAACGCCATACAGCCCCCTCTGTAGATAACGCCATACATCCCCCTGTAGATAACGCCATACAGCCCCCCCTGTAGATAACGCCATACAGACCCCCCTGTAGATAACGCCATACAGTCCCCACTGTAGATAACGCCATACAGCCCCCCTGTAGATAACGCCATACAGCCCCCTCTGTAGATAACGCCATACAGACTCCCTTGTAGATAACACCATAGAGCCCCCTCTGTAGATATTTACAAAGGGGGCTGTATGGCGTTATCTACAGGGGGCTGTATGGCGTTATCTACAGGGGGCTGTATGGCGTTATCTACAGGGGGGTTGTATGGAGTTATCTACAGGGGGCTGTATGGCATTATCTACAGGGGGGGCTGTATGGCGTTATCTACAGGGGGGACTGTATGGCGTTATCTATAGAGGGGGCTGTATGGCGTTATCTACAGGGGGGGCTGTATGGCGTTATCTACAGGGGGGGCTGTAAAAAAGGCACTATCTACAAGGGGGGGGGGTTGTGTGACACCCAGGGGAGGGGGGGCCCCAGTCAAAAGTTTGTAATGGGGCCCAGTCTTTCCTAGTTACGCCCCTGGGGTCTGGTGTGGGGTCTATTTAGGGGGTCTGGTCTGTGGTCTGTATTTAGGAGGTTTGGGGTCTGTATTAGTTTAAGGGGTCTGGGGTCTGTATTTAGGTTGTCTGGTCTGGGGTCTGTATCCGCTTAAGGGGTTCAGGGTCTGTGTTAGTTTAGGGGGTCTGGTCTGGGATCTGTATAAGTTTAGGTGTCTGGTCTGGGGTCCGTATTAGTTTATGGGGTCTATTTAGGGGGCCTCTCCTAGGGTCTATTAGTTTAGGGGTCTGTATTTAGGGGTCTGTATTAGATTAGGGGGTCTGGTCTGGGGTCTGCATTAGATTAGGGGGTTTGGTCTGGGGTCTGCATTAGATTAGGGGGTCTGGTCTGAGGTGTATTAAGGGAGTCAGGTCTTTGGTCATTATTAGTGTAGGGGGTCAGGTCTGGGATCTGTATTTAGGGGGTTTGTATTAGTTTGAGATCTGGGGTCTGTATTTAGGGGGTCTGGTATGGGGTTTGTATTTAGGGGTCAGGGTCTGGGGGGTCTGTATTAGTTTATGGGGTCTGCATTTAGGGGCCTGGTCTAGTGTCTGTATTAATTTAGGGGTCTTTATTTAGGGGTCTGTATTAGTTTAGGGGCGCAGTCTGTATTAAGGGAGTCAGGTCTGGAGTCATCATTAGTGTAGGGGGTCAGGTCTGGGCTCTGTATTTAGGGGTCTGGTCTGAGGTCTGTATGTATTCTAGAGTCTGGTCTGGGGTCCAAATTTATTAGTCTGAGTAAATGGGGTTGTCCAGGCACATCACTAGGTCATCAGTGCCCGGACAACCCCTTTAATGTATGATCCAGGGCCTTGGTGTCTAAATTTGTGTGTTTGTATAGGGGCTGGAAATGGCTGCAGAAGTGATGGGCAAAGATGTCTCATCAGGAGAAGTCGCCATAACGGCCTGTGTCAGATGGAGAAGAAAAGAGAACGACTCCCATCAGAGAAGACGTCATTTGTGAGTCACTGGATCTATAGAGGATCTCTCCCCTCTCCTGACATGTCTGTTTTAGGAAACCCTTGTGCACCCAGGACTAATAAACAAATGCGTGGTACCATTCCCATTGTCAGGAGGATGTGTCCCTACACAGTGTGATACTGTCAGCGATGGTTGGAGACTGTCAGTATGTAGGGACACAGCCCTTTGACAAGAGGAATAGTAATACCCATTTGTCAATGCTCGCACAGAAAGGTGGTGTTCAATATAGACACGGCAGAGCGGTTCTGGGGAAGGGGGGCCCAAGTTTGTGAAATAGCCCAGGGCCTATGGTCTACTTAATCCGCCACTGCACGTAGCCATCTCCTTATCCTCTTGTTACAGAATAGTATGGAGGGCGTAGTAAGTCTTGAGGCCCCTTGTTTACGAGTCATTATGTGTTATTCAGCAGAATTTTCTTAAACACAGTAAAGCATATTTCTCTAAACATCAATTTGATATTGAATACAAAATGGAGTATAGAAGAATCAGACAAAATAGTGAAGTAAGTTCATTTCTTTAACAGTAAGGGTCTGTTCACATCAGCTTTGGCTTTCCGTTGAGGGGTTCCGTCTGAGGTTTCCGTCGGTGAACCCCTCAACGGAAAATCAAACGGAAACCTTAGCGGAAACATTGCTAATGGGAATCGACTGTGCTATTGATTCCGTCGAAAAAATGGAAACCGACCAGAGCGGTGACAAACGGAAACCATTATCAATGTTTCTGTCACTATTAACATCAATGGTGATGCAAACGGAAGCTAAGTTTTCAGTTTGATTTTCCGTTGAGGGGTTCACCTCACGGAAACCTCCGACGGAACCCCTCAACGGAAAGCCAACGCTGATGTGAACAGGCCCTAACACATACTTGTTCTCATTTATTCTGTATTCTTTACCCATGGACCTAAGGCTGTCTAACCCTTTTGTTACATTGTAATAAAACACATAATTTTAAAAATAAACAAATATATTCACTAATTTCTACTACATGAATTACCAGTTTTGTGATCACTGAGACATCTTAGGCTATATTCACATGACAGTATAAAAAAAACGACCATTAAAAACGTATCAACTGTCAGTTTTTCATGGCATCAGTGCGTCTCCAAATTGTTCGGCATCAATTTGCCATCCATTTACCATAGGCGGTAAAAAAAAAGGATGAATTTCACTCGCCAGGGTTGTTTTATCCCAGTGCACACCCCCTCCTGTAGATAGCGCCACTCCCACACTGTAAATAGCGCCAGTTACCCAACTGTGGATAGCGACACACACCCTGTAGATAGTGCCACTCACCTGTCCCCGTTCCCGTGCCATCCCCTTCTCCAGATATGCAGGCCTTGTCTCTTCTGGTACCCTTGCCTCGCCAGCGCTGTCAATTGTATCCGCGTCCTGACGACGCAGATATAATTGAATTCCCTTGTGACTGATCAGTTTTTAATGGCTGTCACATGAATTGATTTATCAAAAATGTCAGTTAAAAACTGATCCATTGAGTTTTATGGGCCGTTGGGCTGTGAAAACTGCCAAAAATAGAACATTTTCTATTTTTTGAAGACCAGTGTTCCCTGGCCGTTAAAAAACCCCATCCATGTGGGTATTGCCATAGAACTTTATTGTTCTGAAAATGGCCATGTGAATGTAGCCTTAGTATACAAACTTTATAGACAAGTGTCTTTTTTAACCAACTGTAACGTGTGAGTAATATAGTGACACTTTAGGCCTCATGCCTAAAAGCTAATGCAGACAAAAAAAGGGCAATTTCTACGATTTTTAAATCTGCGCTTGGAAAATAATATCCAATCTGCAACAAATAAACGACACTGAAATTTTTGGCACAATATGGAAGCAATGTCAGAAATATGGTTTTTGAGTGTCCAGCATTCTAATGAGTTTCTCAAATAGCATCACACTATATTTCTAACAATAAAAAATGTATAATGTCTGCCCCGTTATCAAGATACATAGTTACATGGCTTGAAAAAAGGCACAGGTCTGTCAAGTTTAACCTTTCTCGATCAATTATATGTCATTTCATTGCTAAATTAGGTATGACCCTCAATGCCATTTGTCATTAAACCCTTAAGGACGCAGCCTTGTTTTGGCCTTAAGGCTCAGAGCCCATTTTTCAAATCGGACATATTTCACTTTATGTGGTAATAACGTCGGAATGCTTAAACCTACCCAAGCGATTCTGAGATTATTTTCTCGTGACACATTGGACTTCATGTTCGTGGTAAAATTTGGTCGATATATTCAGTGTTTATTTGTGAAAAATTGCAAAATTTTGAGAAAATGTTGAAAAAATAGCATTTTTCAGAATTTAAATGCATCTGCTTGTAAAACAGATGGTTATACCACCCAAAGTAGTTACTAGTTCACATTTCCCATATGTCTACTTTAGATTGGCATAGTTTTTTGAACATTCTTTTATTTTTCTTGGACGTTACAAGGCTTAGAACATAAACAGCAATTTCTCATATTTTTAAGAAAATTTCAAAAGCCTTTTTTTTAAGGTACCTCTTGAGTTCTGAAGTGGCTTTGAGGGGCCTATGTATTAGAAACCCTGATAAAACACCCGATTTTAAAAACTAGACCCCTCAAAGTATTCAAAACAGCATTTAGAAAGTTTTTAAACCCTTCAGGCATTTCACAGGAATTAAAGCAAAGTGGAGGTGAAATTTGCAAATTTCATTTTTCTTGCTGAATTTCAATTTTATTCAATTTTTCTTCTGTGACACAGAAGGTTTTACCAGAGAAACACTACTAAATATGTGTTGTCCAGATTCTGCAGTTTTTAGAAATGTCCCACATGTGGCTCTACTGCGCTCGTGGAATAAAACACAAGCCCTAGAAGCAAAGAAGCAACTAGTGCATTTTGAGTCCTCTTTTTTATTAGAATATATTTTAGGCAGCATGCCAGGTTTGAAGAGGTGTTGAGGTGCCAAAACAGTAGGAATCCCCCAATAGTGACCCCATTTTGGACACTAAACCCCTCAAGGAATTAATTTATGGTTGTTGTTACCATTTTTACCACACAGTTTTTTCACAGCACGTATTTGAATTGGGCTGTGAAATGAAAAAAATTTCATTTTTTCCAATAAAATGTCATTTGTGATCAAAATTTCTTATTTTCACAGGGAACAAAATACCACATTTTGTTGCCCAATTTGTCCTTAGAGTGGCAATACCCCATTTGTGGTGATAAACTGCCGTTTGGGCCCATGGGAGGGCTCAGAACAAAAGGAGCGCTATGTGTTTGTTGGAGTCCAGATTTTGCTGGATTGGTTTTCGGGTGCCATGTTGCATTTGCAGAGCCTCAGAGGTATCAAAGCAATGGAAACCCACCAGAAGTGACCCGATTTTGGAAACTACACCCCTCAAGGAATTCAAATATCATTGTTTTTACAATTTTGACTACACAGTTTTTTCACAGCACCTATTTGAAGTGTGAAATGAAAAAAATTTCATTTTTTCCAATAAGATGTCATTTTTTATCAAAATGTCTTATTTTTACAGGGAAAAAAATACCCCATTTTGTTGCCCAATTTCTCCTGAGTGCAGCAATACCCCATTTGTGGCGATAAATTGCCGTTTGGGCCCATGGGAGGCCTCAGAAGGGAAGGAGCGCTGTGTGTTCTCTGGAGTGCAGATTTTGCTGGTTTGGTTTTCGGGTGCCGTGTCGCATTTGCAGAGCCCCAGAGGTATCAAAGCAATGGAAACCTACCAGAAGTGACCCCATTTTGGAAACTACACCCCACATGGAATTCATTTATGGGTAATGTGACCATTTAGACCCCATAGTTTCTTCACAGAACTTATTTGAATTGGGCTGTGAATTAAAACAAAATTATTTTTTTCAAATATCATGTAGTTTTGGCTGAAAATTTCTTATTTCCACAAGAAACAAAATACCCCATTCTGTTGCGCAATTTTTTCTGAGTGCCGCAATACCCCATTTGTGGAGAAAAACTGCCGTTTGGGCCCATGGGAGGGCTCAGAAGGAAAGGACCACCATTTGGCCTACTGGGGATTTTCTAGTGCGAAGTCATGTATGCAGAAGCCCCTGAGGTACCAGTACAGTTGAAACCCGCAAGAAGTGACCCCGTTTTAAAAACTACACCCTTAAGGCATTCATCTAGAGGTGTAGTGAGCATTTTGACCGGAGCCCTACACCCCATAAACTGTAATGTGGGTTCTCCCGGGTATGGCAGTACCCTACATGTGGCTGTTATCAGCTGCCTGGGCACACAGCAGGGCCCAGAGGGGAAAGACGAGGGGGGATAAGCTGTGCGGAGTGCATCAGGGTAAGTAAGCCGCTGACATCTATGCGTGCATGCTTCCGTGTTGTGCAGTAGAATATCTGCTGCTGCTGAAGAAATATCGCTGGCATCCTGGCCAGACTGACCAAGCTACAGACCCCTGATGATAAGTATAGAAACGCGTAGGGTCGGGTTAAGTGAGGGAATTTTGCGTAGGGGGCAGTGGCATTGTTGTGTATCCTTAACATCAGGAGATTTAGGTGTGGCAAACTGCAGACTCCGGTGTGTTTTAGGGTCTAAACCACTGTTACACCAATGTTTAAACGCTGATTCCATTTTTGATATCTCTGTTACATACCCAGTCATAGAGGGTTCGCAAACGAATTAGGACTTGGAGTATTTGTTTAATACGTTTTTAAAATACACGGTTGGGCTTTTCATAGTGGTGATTGTACCCCTGTTTTTAGATAGCTATGAAATAAAAGTTATACATTTTACTCATTATCACTTCAGTGAATTTATAAGTAAAATTGGGGTAAATTATAAACCAAGGGATGTATGATAAATTTTAAAACACTCTTTCATACAGAGCTCTGGTTATTCGGGACACGTGTCACATTGATATATTGTGTCATCCCTTATCGCCCTCTTATAGCAGACTTTGCACCTCTTTTGACTTTTTCCCTTCTTGCCAGTTTGGGGAACTTCTCCTGGAAAGTGTTGCCCTGGTGCGATGCGTGTGGCCTCGCTTCCAGAAGTACTGGGTGCCCCCCCTTCTTGGTCCCTAAAGATTAGGTTCTTGATAATCACCTTTTGAAATTCCAGGAAAGTTATTTTTTGCGTAACGAACTGTAGTTTCGATCAGTACCATTTTTCGGTACATGCCACTTTTTGATCTCTTTTTATTCAATTTTTTGGGAGGTGAAGTGACCAAACAATTGTGATTCTGGTAGGGTTTATTATTATTTTCTTTTACGACGTTCACCGTCCGGGATAAATAACAAAATAATTTTGTAGTTCAGGCCGTTACGGACGCGGCGATACCAATTATGTATAGTTTATTTGTTTGTTTATATATTTTTATTAATAATAAATGACTGATAAGGTAAAAAGGGGGATTTTTACTTTTAATACTTTTAAAACTTTTATTTTCTTATTTTTACACATCTTTTTTTTACTTTTTTTTAACTTTATTACTTTGTCCCACTAGGGGACTTGAGGGCAGAAGGCCCTGATCGCTATTCTAATACACTGCACTACATGCGTAGTGCCGTGTATTAGAACTGTCAGCTACTCACTGACAGCAAGCATAGTGGGTCCTGACGTTGTCAGGACCCACTAGGCTTCCGTCTATGGCATAGCCGGACGCCATTGTTTGGTGTCCGGTTGCCATAGTCACCATCGCCGGCCGCTATCGTGTAGCAGGCAGGCGATGGCAGCTTAACACCTAAAAAGCTGCGATCTCTATAGAACGCGGCTTTTAAGGGGTTAATCAGCGGGGACACAGCGATCGGTCCCCGCTGTAGGAGCTGTGACAGCTGCTGTACGAGACAGCAGCTGTCACAGCTCCTGTATGTGTCGGGAGGACGGCCGAAACGGCCGTTACTCCCGAGATGTACTATTAGGTCATGGAGCGCGAACGATACAGCTACCATGACCTAATAGTACGTCCAAGAGCGGTAAGGGGTTAAATAAGCATGTAGTTCTTTTTTTATGCTGACAAATGGTGCTTGTAAAATCCTGGGAAAGAATAAATCATGTGCTGGTTCTTTGTATTGACCCCATATATACTTATACATGTTAATAAGATTACCTCTAAGGCATCTTATTTCAAAGCTAAACAAGCCCAATGATTTTAGCCTTTCATTGTAGGAGAGACCTCCCATCCCATTTAATAATGTAGTCATCCGCCTTTGTAGTCCCATATTCAAGATGTAGCCTTACAAACTATTTATAGAGCGGTAAGATTGTTATTGTTGGTATGGCTGGTATTGTTGGATTGTTTGTATAGCTATAGTAACTATTGGAACCATTTTGGGGTACATGAGACTTTTGGATCACTTTTTATTTTATAGTTTGGAAGAGATGAAGTGACCAAAAAAAATGTGATTCTGGCCTCAATAATTTTTTGTTAGTGGTGTTCCCCATACGGGTTATATAATGTTATATTGTAATAATTCTGACTCAGTTATGTCAAAATTATTTACATTGCTTTTGGGGGAAAATGGGGAAAAGTTATTTTTTTTATTTTTAATACTTTTATTTTTTATATATGTTAAAAAACCCTTTATTTAAAGAGGCTCTGTCACCAGATTTTGCAACCCCTATCTGCTATTGCAGCAGATCGGCGCTGCAATGTAGATTACAGTAACGTTTTTATTTTTAAAAAACGAGCATTTTTGGCCAAGTTATGGCCATTTTTGTATTTATGCAAATGAGGCTTGCAAAAGTACAACTGGGCGTGTTGAAAAGTAAAAGTACAACTGGGCGTGTATTATGTGCGTACATCAGGGCGTGTTTACTACTTTTACTAGCTGGCCGTTCTGATGAGAAGTATCATCCACTTCTCTTCAGAACGCCCAGCTTCTGGCAGTGCAGATCTGTGACGTCACTCACAGGTCCTGCATCGTGTCGGCACCAGAGGCTACAGTTGATTCTGCAGCAGCATCAGCGTTTGCAGGTAAGTAGCTACATCGATTTACCTGCAAACGCCGATGCTGCTGCAGAATCATCTGTAGCCTCTGGTGCCGATGTGTCCTCGCTCGTCTGACACGATGCAGGACCTGTGAGTGACGTCACAGCGTGATCTCTCGAGAACACGCTGTGTCTGCACTGCCAGAAGCTGGGCGTTCTGAAGAGAAGTGGATGATACTTCTCGTCAGAAAACCCAGCTAGTAAAAGTAGTAAACACGCCCCGATGTACGCACATAATACACGCCCAGTTGTACTTTTACTTTTCAACACGCCCAGTTGTACTTTTGCAAGCCTCATTTGCATAAATACAAAAATGGCCATAACTTGGCCAAAAATGCTCGTTTTTTAAAAATAAAAACGTTACTGTAATCTACATTGCAGCGCCGATCTGCTGCAATAGGAGATAGGGGTTGCAAAATCTGGTGACAGAGCCTCTTTAACTGAGTTTAACTTTTTTTAATAGTCCCCTTAGGAAACTTGAACCAGTGATCGTTGGATCACTTGCATGATATGCTGCAATACTAATGTATTGCAGTATATCATGATACTGACAGTCTCCTATTAAGGCATGCCAACCACCAGCACCCGCGATCACGTTGTGGGGAGCGATGCAACGCCACAGGGGGCCGCCTCATTTCTATTGGCTTAGGAGCAACTGCGATATCTAAGGGTTTAAACTAGCGGGATTCCGCACGTTACACTGAAGTGTCAGCTGTTACATACAGCTGACATGCTCGTTCTATGGAGCTGGCTCAGCCCATGAGCCTGCTCCATATTCCCCCACCTAGCATCTGCCTTATACATATGGCGGATATCGGGAAGAGGTTAAAATCATGCCTGGCTAGAGTAAGAAAACAGATGAATTAACGCATTTACTTGTCTTTTCTGGCAAAATTGTAAATGGAAAATATGGTGTTTGGATTGAAAAAACATATTTTTTAAGTCTTTGTACCACTTTTCAACACCTGTGACTGTTGCATGGTGTACCAGTATTAATTCATCTCAGTTTATGCATTTGTAGACCCTTCATGGTTTTGTAGGGAATGGAAAAAAACAGCAATTCTACCAATGTTTTTTAGGATTTGTTTTTACGGTGCTCACTCTGTGGTGTAAATGACATGTGAACTTTATTCTATGTGTTGTTACAATTATGGCGATACCAAATATACACCATATGGCCAAAATAAGTGGACATCTAAACAGCACCAGAACCAAGCTCAGTATATATATACAGCACCAGAACAAAGCTCAGTACATATATACAGCACCAGTAGAAAACTCAATACATATACACAGCAACAGAACCAAACTCAGTACATATATACAGCACAAGCACAAATACAGCTCAATTTAGTGGAAACCCCTGCTGTATAGGTTTGTACGACGTAAAACTACAGCTCCCAACATGGCCCGAACAATGGTAAGGATCTGCTTAGAGATGCTGTTTCACAAAAAAAATCATATCATAATCAAACCACCCATCATCTAGCTGCATATCATACAGTGACTACATTACTGATTAGAGGCATAATAAACATTTACATTAAGTGACTCACCGGTGATGTCTCAGATTCTAGTTAATTTTCTATTTTCTTCTCCATCTGGTCCAGATCTCATGATGGCTTCTCCCGGCCACAGCCGATTTCTGCAGTTTGCCACTCAGATGTTTTCAGTTTCTCACTTTTCAAACATTTCTGCACCTATAAACGAAGATAAAATTTGCAACGCCCCTAAATATAATGGCGCCATACACTGCACCTCTAGTTATAATAGTGCCATACACTGCACGTCTAATTATAATAGCGCCTTACACTGTGTCCCTGATTATAATAGTACCATTCACTGTGTCCCCCACACACACACACACACACACACACACACACACACACACACACACACACACACACACAGTGCTCCCTGTAGATAGTGCCCCATTGAGCCTCTGTTGACAGTATCCTACATAGAAGCCCCTGTAGATAGTGCTCCACATATAGCCCACATCTGCAGATAGTGCCTCACGTGTAGCTCCCCCTGTATATAGTGTCCCACATATAGCCTACCCCTGTAGACAGTGCCCTACATATAGCTCCCCCTTAAGATAGTGCACTACATATAGCCCACCCCTGTAGATAGTGCCTCACATATAGCTCCACCTGTATATAGTGTCCCACATATAGCCCACCCCTGTAGATTGTGCCCTATATATAGCTCTCCCTGTAGATAGTGCTTCACATCCCCACATATAGACCCCTGCTGTAAATAACGACACTCACAGATTTATTAGAAAAAACCCAAACTTTACATACTCACCTTGCTCCCGTTCTGGTGCCGTCCTGTGTCAATGCAGGCCTGCTCTCTTTAGAGCAGGTCTGCTGGGGCTGAACGACACAAACTGTGCGATGATGTAATCGAGCTGCTTGCGTTGTTGAAAGGCGCTGATTGGCAGGGCAGAGTAACTTGCCCCATCAATCAGCGTCTTTCAACAGCAGAAGCGTCATCAAAATGACTTACCCCGCCAATCAGCTCCTTTCAACGTCGATAGCGGCGCAATGACGCTTCCGTTGTTGAAAGTCGCTGATTGGCGAGGCAACTCATTCTGTCCTGCCAATGAGCGCCTTTCAACGACGCAAGCGGCTCGTCATCGTGCAACTTGTGTCGTTCAGCCCCAGCAGACCTGCTCTAGAGAGAGCAGGCCTGCATTGACACAGGACGGTGCTGGAACAGGATCAAGGTGAGTATGTAAAGTTTTTTTTTTCCTAATAAATTTGTGGGTCTGGGTGTCGGCTGATAAAAATGTAAGTTTTTTACTGTCCGTTTTGTCAATTGTTTTGGTCCCAACCTACTAAAATCACCCACAGTAAGGTCATATGATCTACCAGTCACCATTTTTTCTTGCTTTCAGTGCAACCATGTCCTCACAACTATTGAACCGTGTACTGCAGCTTTGGCTGATTTTTTGGCAATTCAGACAGCAATCGCAGATGTTGATGCCTCCTGTAGATAGTGCCACGGTGCCCCCTGTAGGTTGTGCCCCACATCCCCCTGGAGGTAGTGCCACACTGCCCCCTTGTAGGTAATGCCATACAGCCCCCTTGTAGGTAGTGCCACCCAGCCCCGTTGTAGCTAGTGCCAGACAGCCTCTTTGTAGGTAGTGCCACACAGCCCCCTTGTAGGTAGTGCCACAGAGGACCCCCTTGTAGTGCCACATACCACCCCCTTGTCGGTAGTGCCACACACCACCCCCTTGCAGATTGCGCTAAATCCCCTCCCTGTACGTAGCACTACACACCCCTCCCTGTACATAGCGCCATTGGGGCTCTCTCTCTAGGAGTGGAATCCCCTGCCAGAGCATGCCAATGCTCTTGCCGGGGATTCCTCTCCGGGAGGAGCCCCTGATGTCACTGTCCATATATGGATAGTGATGTCAGGAGCTTCTCCTGGAGCGGAATCCCCAGCCAGAGCATCGGAATGCTCTGGCCAGGGATTCTGCTCCAGGAAGAGCTCCTGACACCACTGTTCATATATGGATAGTGACGCCGGTGGCTCCTCTAGGAGCAGAATCCCAGGCCAGAGCGTCGGCAATGCTCTGACCGGGGCTTTCACTTCAAGAGGAGCCCCTTGCATCACTGTCCATACATGAATCACTATCCATATATGGAACACTGTCCATATATGAGTCACTGTCCATATATGGATCACTATCCATATATGGACAGCGACGTCAGGGGCTCCTCCAGGAGCAGAATCCGTGGACAGAGCGTTGGCAACACTCTGGCCAGGGATTCCGCTTCAAGAGAAGCCCCGGATGTCACTGTCCATATATGAATACTAGAAAATGGACAGAGGCAGCACTTGCAAAAACATCAGCAGTTTATTCACCCGTGCGACTTTTCAGTCCAACAGGACTTTTTTCAAGGATAAAAACACACATCAGGTCATATAAGTATATAAAGGCTCACAAAGCCCAATCAAGATAAAACAGTGATTAAGACAAAATACAATATAAAACAAGCTGCACAAAGAAAAAATGCAATGTGAAGGTACAGACATTGATACCAATGATAATGTAAACATACATAATGGTGATTAGGGGACTGGAACAGAAAAAGACAGTCCTAGTATCAAAAAAGTGTTAATAATGTAATGACTCACCCAGTTGTATACTATAATAAAAATCGTTCCAAATTGTCATTTAGAAAAACCGGAAGGGCAAATTCCTCTTGGTCTCAGATGTTCATGTGTGTATACTACGTATATCACACATGTGTGAAAGAGCTGCAATCACCGCCTGCAATACATTGCGAAATCACACGAGATCGCAAGGGGTTATTCCCGCGCATCCGCACTAGATCGCACACAGTGCGGCGGCCTTCTTGGCAAAATCGACTCTATTAGTTCCGTGCATGCGCAGTGTGTGATTCACTGTGCGGCGGCCATCTTACAACCTGGAAAGAGATCTATCTCACAGGAGAAAGATCTGTAGGGAAAAATAGTCAATGAAAATGTATCATGGGGAACAAGATAACCTGAAAACCCCATTCAGTAGCCGGGAACAATGTATAAAAGATCAATTATGTATATATGTAGTGCTCATCCTGCACTGTGGATATAAATGATATACCTGCCTAGGTGTGTAAACATCCAAGGCAGTATATCATAAATTGTGTATTAACAAGACCCATAGATAATAGTCTACCTATTCTTGTAAAACTACAATTAATCACCATGTGGAAACTATTTGCTTTGTCATATATGAATAGTGACATCAGGGGCTTCTCCGGGAGCGTAATCAACGGCCAGAGCGTCGGCAAGGCTCTGGTTGGAATCCGCTCCTAGACAGGGGATCGTGTACTGTATGTATATAGCACCACACAGCAACCACCTCAATTCTTCGATGTCCGATGCTACTGGCAAAAAATCTTCTCCTGGAGGAGGAGAGAGCGAGCGGCAGATCACATCCAAGTGAGGGCCGTGTTTTACAGGGCCCCTTAGAGTTCTATGGGAACCATGTAGCCGTGAGAACGGCCCAAAATAGGGCTGGTCCCATTTTTTTGACAGCCCGGTAAAACTGTCCGTCAAAACATCGGCCGTGTGAATAGCCCTATTTGGGGTGGTTTGTTTTTACTGGAGCCGTTTGACGGCCGTTAAAACAATGAAAAACCCTGCCGTGTGAATAGGGCCTAAGGGGCTGTAGGGAACGAGAAAGCGAAAAGAGGGGTTGTAATAGGATAACGTTTGTGGGATATGCATGTGAGCTGAGGGCTAGGGTTATAGAATGGCAATAAAGGGGTTATTAAAGGGTTGCTGTCGTGCAGGGTTATGTTAAGTTAGACAGGAGTGTAGCTAGAGGGGGGAGGCGGGGCATGTGCCCCGGGCGCAACTAGGTGGTAGGGAAGGGGGGGGCGCCACAGAGCAGCTGATCACTGCTGATTAGGCGCCCTGTATGTCAGACACCTGCAGCAGCGATCAGCTTTAGGAAGAGCCGCAGCGGCGTTCATGCAGCGGCGTTCTGACTGGGGTCTGTGACAGCCAGGGAGTGGACCAGTCCAGTCACCTGACCTGTCACCTGACTTCACATCAGTGACATGAGGTCAGATGACTCAGGTCAGGTAACTGGACTGGTCCACTCCCGGGCTGTCACCGAGCCTAGTCAGAAGAAACTCCGCAGCTGCCTGCGACGCATGACCTCCTCGGCTATTACAGTAAGTTACGTCTGGCAGAGCAGAGAGTGATAGCGGTAGTGTGGCGCTATTTAAAGTGGGGGGGAATGTGGCGCTATTTACAAGGGGCATCGGGCTGTGTGTGGCACTATCTACAAGGGGGGAGTGTGCTGCTATTTACAAGGAGTGGAGTGTGTCGCTATCTACAAGTGGGAAGCGGGCTGGGTGTGGCACTATCTACAAGGGGAGTTGTGTGCCACTATTTACAAGGGGGGCTGTGTGTGGCACTATCTACAAGGGGGGCTGTGTAATGCTGTTTACAAGGGGGCTGTGTGGCGCTGTTTAGAAGGGGGGGACTGTGTGGCGCTGTTTACAAGGGGGGCTGTGTGGCGCTGTTTACAAATTGGGCAGTGTGGAGCTATTTACAGAGGGGCAGCGTGGCGCTATTTACAGGGGGGAGCAGTGTGGCGCTATTTACAAGGGGGCTGTGTGGCGCTGTATACAAGGGGGGAGTGTGCCGCTATTTACAAGGGGTGGAGTGTGCCGCTATCTACAAGGGGGAAGCGGGCTGTGTGTGTGGCACTATCTATAAGGGGAGCTGTGTGCCACTATTTACAAGGGGGGCTGTGTGTGGCACTATCTACAAGGGGGGCTGTGTAATGCTGTTTACAAGGGGGCTGTGTGGCGCTGTTTACAAGGGGGGACTGTGTGGCGCTGTTTACAAGGGGGGCTGTGTGGTGCTGTTTACAAAGGGGAGCAGTGTGGAGCTATTTCCAGAGCGGCAGTGTGGTGCTATTTACAAGGGGGAGCAGTGTGGCACTATTTACAAGGGGGGCTGTGTGGCGCTGTATACAAGGGGGGAGTGTGCCGCTATTTACAAGGGGTGGAGTGTGCCGCTATCTACAAGTGGGAAGCAGGCTGTGTGTGGCACTATCTACAAGGGGAGCTGTGTGGCACTATTTACAAGGGGGGCTGTGTGTCGCACTATCTACAAGGCAGGACTGTGTAATGCTGTTTACAAGGGGGGCTGTGTGGTGCGGTTTACAAGGGGGGACTATGTGGCACTGTTTACAAGGGGGGCTGTGTGGCGCTGTTTACAGGGGGCAGTGTGGCACTATTTGCAAGGGGCAGCAGTGTGGCACTATTTACAAGGGGGGCTGTGTGGCGCTGTATACAATGAGTGGAGTGTACCGCTATCTAGAAGGGGGAAGCGGGCTGTGTGTTACACATACTACAAGGGGAGCTGTGTGGTGCTATTTACAAGGGGGGCTGTGTGTGGCACTATCTACAAGGGGGGCTGTGTGGCGCTGCTTACAAGGGGGGACGGTGTGGTGCTGTTTACAAAGGGGAGCTGTGTGGCGCTATTTACAAGGGGGGCTGTGTGTGGTGCTATCTACAAGGGGGGCTGTGTGCCGCTGTTTACAAGGGGGGCTGTGTGGCGCTGTTTACAAGGGGGCAGTGTGGAGCTATTTACAGGGGGGCAGTGTGGCGCTATTTACAAGGGGGCTGTGTGGCGTTGTATACAAGGGGGGCTGTGTGGCACTGTATACAAGGGGGGCTGTGTGGCACTATCTACAAGGGGGGCTGTGTGGAGCTATCTACAAGGGGGGGCTGTGTAATGCTGTTTACAAGGGGGGCTGTGTCGCGCTGTTTTGAATGGGGGGACTGTGTGGCACTGTTTACAAGGGGGGCTGTGTGGCGCTGTTTACAAAGGGGGCAGTGTGGAGCTATTTACAGAGGGGCAGCGTGGCACTATTTACAAGGGGGAGCAGTGTGGCGCTATTTACAAGGGGGGCTGTGTGGCGCTGTATACAAGGGGTGGAGTGTGCCGCTATCTACAAGGGGGAAGCGGGCTGTGTGTGACACTATCTACAAGGGGAGCTGTGTGCCACTATTTACAAGGGGGGCTGTGTGTGGCACTATCTACAAGGGGGGGCTGTGTAATGCTGTTTACAAGGGGGCTGTGTGGCGCGGTTTACAAGGGGGGACTATGTGGCACTGTTTACAAGGGGGGCTGTGTGGCGCTGTTTACAGGGGGCAGTGTGGCACTATTTGCAAGGGGGAGCAGTGTGGCACTATTTACAAGGGGGGCTGTGTGGCGCTGTATACAATGGGTGGAGTGTACCGCTATCTAGAAGGGGGAAGCGGGCTGTGTGTTACACATACTACAAGGGGAGCTGTGTGGCGCTATTTACAAGGGTGGCTGTGTGTGGCGCTATCTACAAGGGGAGCTGTGTGGCGCTGCTTACAAGGGGGGACTGTGTGCCGCTGTTTACAAAGGGGAGCTGTGTGGCGCTCTTTACAAGGGGGGCTGTGTGTGGCGCTATCTACAAGGGGGGCTGTGTGGCGCTGTTTACAAGGGGGGCTGTGTGGCGCTGTTTACAAGGGGGGCAGTGTGGAGCTATTTACAGAGGGGCAGTGTGGCGCTATTTACAAGGGGGCTGTGTGGCGCTGTATACAAGGGGGGCTGTGTGGCACTGTATACAAGGGGGGCTGTGTGGTACTATCTACAAGGGGGGCTGTGTGGCGCTATCTACATGGGGGGCTATGTGGCGCTATCTACAACAGGGGGCCTGTGTGGTGTTAACTACAAGGGGGGCTGTGTGTGGCACTATCTACAGAGTGCTGTGTGTGGCCTCTTTCATTTCTTTTATTTTAATGTATTGTTATGGTAACTCCCTTATAGAACTATATCACTTGTAAAATGTAGCAATGGTTTTATGTTCGAGTTACATTAAATAAATTTGTGAAAAAAAATGACACCTCATTGACTGGTAAAGAAAGCAAACATGGCGAGGGGAAAGGAGATGTCGGGAAATAAGTTGGTGGGGGGGGGGGGCGCCAATCTGAATCTTTGCCCCGGGTGCAGGAGAACCTAGCTACGCTTCTGGGTTAGGGTTAAATGCAGTAGGAAGGAACAGCTGGGGTTAAGCTATTGCTGGGGAGGGATGCAGCGGCTTGAGTAGTTATGGCAAGGGTTATTTCAGCAAGCAGCCTTGCTGCTGCTGAGAGAGGGTTAGGTATGATACATAGACTGCTACACCGCATTCCAAATGATTATGCAAATGTTATTTTTCGCTGATTTTCCTAAATAGTCGATGCAAATGACAGTCAGTATAATCTTCAAGCCATCAACCGTTGGAGTATAATGCACAAATCCCCTAATGATAACAGATTTTTTTTTAGAAGTAAAAAACTCAAAATGCACTGTTTCAAATTATTATGCACAACAGAGATCAAAACATTTTAAAGGTTGTAAAGAGAACTAAAATGGCAATTTGTTGAATTTGCAGCATCAGGAGGTCATATTTACAGAAATCAAAAGCTCTTTCAATCAAAAAAACTTAGCAGGCCAAGTTACATGTTAACATAGGACCCCTTCTTTGATATCACCTTCACAATTCTTGCATCCATTGAATTTGTGAGTATTTGGACAGTTTCTGCTTGAATATCTTTGCAGGATGTCAGAATAGCCTCCCAGAGCTTCTGTTTTGATGTGAACCGCCTCCCACCCTCATAGATATTTGAGGATGCTCCAAAGGTTCTCAATAGGGTTGAGGTCAGGGGAACATGGGGGCCACACCATGAGTTTCTCTCCTTTTATGCCCATAGCAGCCAATGACACAGAGGTATTCTTTGCAACATGAGATGGTGAATTGTCATGCATGAAGATAATTTTGCTCCGGAAGGCACGGTTCTTCTTTTTGTACCACGGAAGAAAGTGGTCAGTCATAAACTCTACGTACTTTGCAGAGGTAATTTTCACACCATCAGGGACCCTAAAGGGGCCTATCAGCTCTCTCCCCATGATTCCAGCCCAAAACATGACTCCGCCACCTCCTTGCTGACGTCATAGCCTTGTTGGGACATGGTGGCCATTCACCAACCATCCACTACTCCATCCATCTGAACCATTCAGGGTTGCACGGCACTCATCAGTAAACAACATGGTTTGAAAATTAGTCTTCATGTATTTCTGAGCCCACTGCAACCGTTTCTGCTTGTGAGCATTGTTTAGGGGTGCCGAATAATAGCTTTATTCACACTTGCAAATCTCTGGAGGATCCTACACTTTGAGGTTCGCGGGACTCCAGAGGCACCAACGGCTTCAAATACCTGTTTGCTGCTTTACAATGGCATTTTAGCAGCTGCTCTCCTAATCCTATTAATTTGTCTGGCAGAAACCTTCCTCATTAAGCCTTTCTGTGAACGAACCCGTCTGTGCTCTGAATCAGCCACAAACCTTTTCACAGTACGATGATCACGCTTAAGTTTTCTTGAAATATGCAATGTTTTCATACCTTGTCCAATGTATTGCACTATTTCACGCGTTTCGGCAGCAGAGAGATCCTTTTTCTTTCCCATATCGCTTGAAACCTGTGGCCTGCTTAATAATGTGGAACTTCCTTCTTAAGTCGTTTTCCTTTGATTGGGCACACCTGGCAAACTAATTATCACAGGTGTCTGAGATTGATTACAATGATCCAAAGAGCCCTAAGACACAATACCATCCATGAGTTTAATTGAAAAACTAATAATTAAATGTTTATGACACTTAAATCCAATGTGCATAATAATTTGGAACACGGTGTAGTCTTGTCCAGGGCCTGTAGCTTATTAGTGGCTTCAATGGTTGGTTGTGCTGGAGCTACTTTTGTAGTGCGTTCAGCAGGCCTGCTTTGGTGAGATCTAGCTTCTTCTCAGGTGGGGGCTGATGTGCAGGTCTCCTCAGGTGGGGTGTGGAGTGTAGGTCTGAGGAGTGCACTATCAGTGGATTATTTAAGCCCAGTGCGTGCACTTTTGTATGACATCACTGTGCCAAACTCATGCACGTGCATACATGAAAACACTTCCCTTTACAAGCGGCAAACAATCTAACTCTGCCAGACGTGCAGACCGCCTAGACGTTTATAGTCTATGGGCAGTCCGCAACTGGTTAATGCAAAGCCAGCATGTAATGTCAATGTGACAGCAACATATATGGGCAGAGGGAGGGATAACCACAGTACATTTTGGGAGGGCTGCCTGAGGTCATGGAATCCATTTTCTAATCTGTAAATTGACGACGGCTGCCATTTTGCCACGATTGTGCACCATGAACTTCTAATGTTTATGAATTCACGGAATCCGAAACTTTTGGGAAATTACGACCAAATTCGATTTGTGTAGAATCTATTTGCTCATCTCTAAGATTTTTCCTAACAAGGTTACAACAATTGTATGTGTTCGGATTGTTTTTTTTTTAATGTTTGTTGTGATTGTTACATTTTTCATCTTGGCGACATCAAACGTACAGTTACGTTGCGGTCGCCACGGACTTAATGCAATCCAATGCACAGTTACACGGAAGCGTTACATGGTCCCTGTTTCTATTGACCTGACAGCAGGCTATCTTTACGCATCACCCATGGGGCAATCGTAGCCACACCCTCGCATCGGCCATCACTGTGATTAGCCAGTCAATTCTGACTGGCCAATTGTAGTTTTTTGCGGGCAAAACCAATAACGGGGACACAAGGCACAGTGAAATGCTAGTGAATGGTGCTATCTAGGATATAACCAATCACTGCCATGTTTTCATGGGCGGTGGTGCCCTCTCCTCGAATGCTGTGATTTGTCAGTCTGTATAGACCAAGCAATCACTGACATAGCGGGCATTTTAAAATAACAGTACTCACTCTGCCCACCTCATTCTGGTTAGGAACAGCGATAGGGAGCATTTTGATCCCACAGGTTTTTAGCCGAATTTAGTGGAATTAGCCCATGAAATGGAAAAGCTATATTTTTTCTGATAAAACGTGGACATTTTAAAATTTAGGGATAAAGGAGAAAAAGCGCCCCAACATTTGAAAAGCGATTTCTCCCGATTACAGCAATACCGAATAAGTGGTCATAAACTGCTGTTTGGACACACTGCAGGGCTCAAAAGAGTGCCATTTGGAGCATTTCAAAAGCCCCTGCGGGGCCAAAACAGTAGGCGCCCCCCAAAAGTGACCTTGGTTTGGAAAATACACACATTAAGGAATCTGTCTAGGGGTATAGTGAGCATTTAGATCCCACAGGTCTTTTGCAGAATTTATTGGAATTAGGCCGTAAAAATTAATATCAACATTTTTCCACTAAAAAGATAAATTTTTGAAAAAAGCCACCCAACATTTGTAAAGCAATTTCTCATGACTAAGGTAATACCCCAGATGTGGTCATAATCTGCTATTTGGACACACAGCAAGACTCTAAATGGAAGAAGCGCAATTTGGTTTTTGGAGTGTCGATTTACAAAATTAGTTTTCTAACACCATGTTGCATTGAGCTAAGGTACCAGTACAGTGGAAACCCCTGAAAAATTACCCCATTTTGGAAGCTACATCCCTGAAGAAATTCATCTAAAGCTATTATGAGCATTTTGACCCCGCAAGTGTTTTGCAGAAATTAGTGGATATTGCAGATTGAAAATTGCCATTTTTCCACTCATATGCCATCTCAGTGACCAATATGTGGTGCGCAGCTTGTACCACTGGAGACACACGCCCCATATATTGTTAAGCAGGTTCTCCAGAATGCAGTAATACCCAATAAGTGGTCATAAACGGCTGTTTGGGCACATTGTCAGGCGCAGAAGGATCGCCATTTGGCTTTTGGAGTGCAGATTTTACTTGGTAGTAGTTTTATTTGGGTTTTACTGGTATTTCAGTTTATAATGTGGGGGCATATGTATGGTGTGTGGAGTACATCAGGGTATATTTAACCTGTGTGGAGTACATCAGGGTATATGTAAGCTGTGTGGAGTACATCAGGGTATATGTAAGCCGGGCAGAGTGCATCAGGGTATATGTAAGCTGGGTAGAGTACATCAGGGTATATGTATTCTGTGCGGAGTACCCCTAAATGTATCACCCTGTTTCTCCTGTGTTCAAAAATATCCCAATTGTGGCCTTAATGTGCTGCCTGGACACACGGCAGGGCCGAAAAGAAGGAAGGCACTTGGTAGCTTTCAGGACACATATTTTGCTTGAAAATGTTTTAGGCCCCACTGCACATTTGGAGAGGCTTTGAGCTGCCAGAATGATAGAAATTCCCTATAAATTACCCCATTTAGAAAACTAGACCCCTTAAGTGTAATGACAGGGTAGGGAGACAGACAGGTGAGCCCTAATCTACCCGCCACTCAGTCCCTGCCTACTTGCAACAACCCATCCTAAGCGACGGGGTACAACTGGGCGACGGTCCTACGCTCAGTAAGTGCAAGACAGACAAACAGACAAGGGTACACAGAAGCGAGGGAAACGGGGCAGCTGCCCATGGAGACACCGTGAGCAACAAGAGTAGTGAACGAGCCAAGTCAAACCAGGAGAGAACGAGGTACAAAACGCTGAGCAGGAGAGTGGTCAGAAAGCCAAGGTCAAAAACAAGTAGATGATGAGTAGTACAAGCAGCAGCAGCAAGCCAGGAAACAAGCATAGAAGAATCACAGGCAAAGGAGGAACAGGAAAGGCAGGTATAAATAGACAGTGGGCGGGAGCTAGCTCCGTCTGGCCAGGCTGTGATAGGCTCTCCCACACCTAAGCCTGCCATCCTGAGTGGTGGAAGATGCAGTCAGTCTCACAGACATAGGAGCAGGTGCAGACTGATTGCCCACGGGCATCGACACAGAAGCTGTGTCTGGCAAATCCTTTACAGTACCCCCCCTTTTATGAGGGGCCACCGGACCCTTTCTAGGTGGACCTGGTTTATTGGGGAAATGAAGGTGGAACCTCCTGAGCAATACCCCAGCGTGAACATCCCAGGCGGGTACCCAAGTCCTCTCCTCAGGCCCGTATCCCCTCCAATGGACCAGGTACTGGAGGGAGCCTTGGACCATCCTGCTGTCCACAATCTTGGCCACCTCGAATTCTACCCCCTCAGGGGTGAGAACAGGGACTGGAGGTTTCCTCGAGGGAGCCAAGGACGGGGAGCAGCGTTTAAGGAGGGAGGCATGAAAGACGTTGTGCACTTGAAAAAATGGGGGCAACTCTAGTCGGAAGGAGACAGGGTTAAGGACTTCAATGATCTTGTACAGCCCTATAAACCTGGGAGCAAACTTCTTGGACGGGACTTTAAGGCGCAAATTTTTAGAAGACAGCCACACGAGATCCCCGACCACAAACAAGGGGTCAGCAGAACGTCTTCTATCTGCCTGAGTCTTTTGTATGCTCTGGGACACCTCTAGGTTCTTCTGAACCTGGGCCCAGACTGTGCACAGTTCCTGATAAACGACATCTACCTCGGGATTGTTGGAACTACCAGGTGAAACGGAGGAGAACCGTGGATTAAACCCAAAATTACAGAAAAAGGGGGAGACCCCTGACGAGTTACTGACCCGGTTATTATGGGAAAATTCGGCGAAGGGAATGAATGAGACCCAATCATGTTGACAGTCAGAGATAAAACACCTTAAATATTGTTCTAGAGACTGATTAGTCCTCTCCGTTTGGCCATTAGTTTCAGGATGGAAGGCCGAGGAGAAGGACAGATCAATCTCCAACTTTTTACAAAAGGCTCTCCAAAACAATGAAACAAATTGTACCCCTCTGTCAGAAACAATATTAACAGGAACCCCATGGAGACGCAGGATGTGTTTGACAAACAAGGTAGCTAACGTCTTAGCATTGGGTAGTTTCATGAGGGGCACAAAGTGGCACATCTTACTGAAGCGGTCTACTACAACCCACACCACCGACTTGCCTTGAGATGGAGGCAAATCGGTGATAAAATCCATGGAGATATGGGTCCAAGGTCTCTGGGGAATGGGCAAAGAACATAGTAAGCCCGCTGGTCGGGACCTGGGAGTCTTGGACCTAGCACAAACCTCACATGCGGCGACATAGGCCTTAACGTCTTTAAAGGCATGGTGTCGCCCCAAAAACATGTTTTTTTTTTAAAATTTAAACATTTAGTGTGTGGGTGATTAAACATTGTTCAAATTTTTTTTATTTTTTTCGCGAGTCAGGAAATATTATAAATTTTTTCAAATTTTTCAAAATTTATAATACTACCCATTTTTGGTCACTAGATGGAGCTAGTTGGAGCTAGTTCCCAAAATTGCAGCATTGCAACATTGGGTTAAAAGCTCTCGCTCTAGTGAGCTCTCTGCATCCCCCCTCCTTTATCCTAGCTAGTGCCGGGATAAACGAGGGGTTTGAAAGGTTTAACCTCCTACACTGTGTGTCGCCATTTTTTGAGGTAACCCACAGTGTAGTAGGTTTACATACAGTAGTAAACACACACAAACACTAACATACATTGAAATCGCTTACCTGCTCCTGCCGCCGCGGCTCCCTCCGGCCCGTCCGCTCCCTTTGCTGTCGCTGTTCCATGTGCACAAGTCCGGAAGCCGCGACCGGAAGTAGTAATATTACAGTCCGGCCGCGACTTCCGGTCCACAGGAAAATGGCGCCGGACGGCGCCAATTTCGAATAGGACTGTGTGGGAGCGGCGCATGCGCAGTTCCCACACAGACGCCGTACACGGACGTGAATGGGACGGGAGCCGTTCACAGTCCCTATGGGACTGTGGCTGCCGTACTCCATGTCTGTGTGTGTCGTTAATCGACACACACAGAAATGGAACAAAAAATGGCAGCCCCCATAGGGAAGAAAAAGTGTAAAAATAAGAAAAAGTAAAACACAAACACACAAATGAATAAAAACGTTTTTATTAAAGCACTAACATCTTTAACATATAAAAAAAATTATTTGCCATGACACTGTTCCTTTAAGCAGCCCTGGCCACCAGTAGTTTCTGGCAATGAGGTGCTTGGTACCCAGGATGCCTGGATGGCCAGATAGTGCAGAGTCATGATTTTCCCTAAGTATCCTTAGCCGGAGTTGCAGGGGAACAAACAGCTTGTTCTCAGGAAGGTTCCCGGGAGCTGAACCTTGATCAGCCGCAATTTCGGACAATAAATCAGAATCAATAGAGGAAATTATTATACCTGGAGGCAAAATGTAAGCAGGAACTTCCTCCGAAGGAGGGCTGGCCATGAAGCTACGCGACAGTGCGTCAGCCTTAATATTTTTAGACCCAGCCCTATAGGTGACCAAAAAATTTAATCTGGTAAAAAAATAACGCCCATCGAGCTAGTCTCAGGTTTAGCCTCCGGGCAGATTCTAGGAAAACCAGATTCTTGTGGTCGGTAAGGACCGTTACCTGGTGCCTAGCCCACTCCAGGAAATGGCGCCACTCTTCAAATACCCATTTAATGGCTAAGAGTTCGCGGTTGCCAATATCATAGTTACTCTCAGTGGGCGAAAACTTCCTGGAGAAGTAGGCACAGGGACGGAGATGGGTGAGGGACCTGGTACCCTGGGACAAGACAGCACCCACTCCCACCTCGGAGGCGTCAACCTCCACGATGAATGGCTCCATTTGGTTGGGCTGAACCAGCATTGGGGCCGAGATAAAGCACTTCTTAAGGACCTCAAAAGCCTGGACAGCCTCAGGAGGCCAGTGGAGGAGATCAGCACCTTTGCGAGTGAGATCCGTAAGAGGCTTAGCGATGACCGAGAAGTTAGCAATAAATCTCCTGTAATAATTAGCGAATCCCAGGAAGCACTGTAACTCCTTCAGGGAGGCAGGTTGGACCCATTCCGCCACAGCCTGGACCTTGGCAGGGTCCATGCGGAATTCATGAGGAGTGAGGATTTGACCCAAAAATGGTATCTCTTGCACCCCAAACACACATTTTTCAGTCTTAGCAAACAGTTTGTTTTCCCGAAGGACCTGGAGCACCTTCCTGACATGCTCAATGTGGGAGGACCAGTCCTTGGAAAACACAAGTATGTCATCAAGGTACACTACAAGAAATACCCCCAGGTAGTCTCTTAAAATCTCATTTATGAAATTCTGGAAGACCGCGGGAGCATTACACAACCCAAAGGGCATGACGAGGTATTCGAAATGACCTTCGGGCGTGTTAAACGCAGTCTTCCACTCATCCCCCTCTCTGATGCGGATAAGGTTATACGCCCCCCGTAGATCAAACTTAGAGAACCATTGGGCCCCCTGAACCTGATTGAAGAGATCAGGAATCAAAGGAAGGGGGTACTGGTTCCTTACAGCGACCTTATTCAAGTTCCGGTAGTCGATGCACGGCCTAAGACCACCATCCTTCTTCCCTACGAAGAAGAAGCCAGCACCTACCGGAGAAGTAGAGGGGCGAATGTAACCCTTGGCCAGGCATTCCTGGATATACTCTCTCATGGCTTCACGTTCGGGACAAGAGAGATTGAATATCCTACATAGTTACATAGTTACATAGTTACATAGTTAGTACGGCTGAAAAAAGACACATGTCCATCAAGTTCAACCAAGGGAAGGGAAAGGGGAAGGAAAAATTTCTACACATAGGAGCTAATATTTTTTTGTTCTAGGAAATTATCTAACCCTTTTTTAAAGCCATCTACTGTCCCTGCTGTGACCAGCTCCTGCGGTAGGCTATTCCATAAATTCACAGTTCTCACTGTAAAGAAGCCTTGTCGCCTCTGCAGCTTGAACCTTTTTTTCTCCAGACGGAGGGAGTGCCCCCTTGTTTTTTGAGGGGGTTTTACAAGGAACAGGATTTCACCATATTTTTTGTATGTGCCATTAATATATTTATATAAGTTAATCATGTCCCCCCTTAGTCTTCTTTTTTCAAGGCTAAATAGGTTTAATTCTTTCAATCTTTCCTCATAACTTAAATTCTCCATGCCCCTTATTAGCTTCGTTGCTCTTCTTTGTATTTTTTCCAACTCCAGGGCATCCTTTCTATGAACTGGAGCCCAGAACTGAACTGCATATTCTAGATGAGGCCTCACTAATGCTTTGTAAAGTGGCATTATTACATCCCTGTCCCGCGAGTCCATGCCTCTTTTAATACACGACAATATCCTGCTGGCCTTTGAAGCAGCTGATTGACACTGCATGCTGTTATTGAGTTTATGATTTACAAGTACACCCAGATCCTTCTCAACAAGTGAATCCGCCAGTGTAGCGCCCCCTAGGACATATGATGCATGCAGGTTGTTGGTACCAAGATGCATAACTTTACATTTATCTACATTAAACTTCATTTGCCAAGTGGACGCCCAAACACTTAGTTTGTTTAAATCTGCCTGTAATTCATGAACATCTTCCATAGTCTACCCTTAGGGAGCTTAGCTCCTGGTACCAAATCGATTGCGCAATCGTATTTTCTATGAGGAGGTAACACTTCGGAGGCCTCTTTAGAGAAAACATCAGCGAAGTCCTGAACAAACTCAGGTAGAGTGTTCACCTCCTCAGGGAGAGAAATAGAATTAACAGAAAAACATGACGTCATGCATTCATTACCCCATTTGGTAAGATCCCCATTATTCCAGTTAAACATGGGGTTATGCATCTGCAACCAGGGAAGGCCTAAAACCAAATCGGACGATAATCCCTGCATCACCAGTACAGAGCACTGCTCCAAATGCATGGAGCCAACAAGGAGTTCAAAAACAGGGGTATGCTATGTAAAATAACCATTAGCAAGAGGAGTGGAGTCAATACCCACTACTGGGACAGGTTTAGGCAAATCAATCAATGGCATAGCTAGAGACATAGCAAATTCCACAGACATAATATTAGCAGAAGACCCTGAATCCACGAAGGCACTACCGGTAGCAGACCTACCACCAAAAGAGACCTGAAAGGGAAGCAAGATTTTATTAGGTTTCATCTCTATGGGAAATACCTGTGCGCCCAAGTGACCTCCCCGATGATCACTTAGGCGCGGAAGTTCTTCCGGCTGCTTATTCTTACGCCTAGGACAGTTGTTCACTTGATGCTTGTCATCCCCACAGTAGAAGCAGAGACCATTCTTCCTGCGGAACTCACTACGTTGTTGGGGGGACACGGAGGCCCCGAGTTGCATAGGTACATCCGAGTCTTCCGTGGAAGAACGATGCAACGGAACCTCCGGAGGCATCATGGGGGAGTCAGAGGAGAAGGCACAAAAATGTTCAAGTCGTCGTTCCCTGAGACATCGGTCAAGTCGTACCGCTAAAGCCATAACCTGATCTAGGGAGTCAGAAGAGGGATAGCTAACTAGCAGGTCTTTCAGGGCGTTCGACAGACCCAATCTAAACTGGCACCTCAAGGCAGGATCATTCCACCGAGAAGCTACACACCACTTCCTAAAGTCAGAACAATACTCCTCTACAGGTCTCTTACCCTGACATAAGGTCACCAGCTGACTCTCGGCAAAGGCAGTCTTGTCAGTCTCGTCATAAATGAGCCCGAGAGCGGAAAAGAAAAGATCAACGGAGGAAAGTTCAGGGGCGTCAGGAGCCAAGGAGAAGGCCCATTCTTGGGGCCCATCCTGGAGCCGGGACATAATTATACCCACCCGCTGGCTCTCAGAACCTGAGGAGTGGGGCTTTAAGCGAAAATAGAGCCTACAACTCTCCCAAAAGGAGAAAAAAGTCTTCCAGTCCCCTGAGAACCGGTCAGGCAACTTGAGGTGGGGTTCGAGAGGTGAGGTGGGGGGCACTAACAGGGAAGCATCACGCAGGTTGTTCCTCTGAGCCAGGGCCTGGACCTGTAGGGAGAGGCCCTGCATCTGCTGAGCCAGGGTCTCAAGGGGGTCCATAGATGTGTCAGGGACCAGGGTAGACTAGGTATATGGGCCTGTGATTATGTAATGACAGGGTAGGGAGACAGACAGGTGAGCCCTAATCTACCCGCCACTCAGTCCCTGCCTACTTGCAACAACCCGTCCTAAGCGACGGGGTACAACTGGGCGACGGTCCCTACGCTCAGTAAGTGCAAGACAGACAAACAGACAAGGGTACACAGAAGCGAGGGAAACGGGGCAGCTGCCCACGGAGACACCGTGAGCAACAAGAGTAGTGAACGAGCCGAGTCAAACCAGGAGAGACCGAGGTACAAAACGCTGAGCAGGAGAGTGGTCAGAAAGCCAAGGTCAAAAACAAGCAGATGATGAGTAGTACAAGCAGCAGCAGCAAGCCAGGAAACAAGCATAGAAGAATCACAGGCAAAGGAGGAACAGGAAAGGCAGGTATAAATAGACAGTGGGCGGGAGCTAGCTCCGTCTGGCCAGGCTGTGATAGGCTCTCCCACTCCTAAGCCTGCCATCCTGAGTGGTGGAAGATGGAGTCAGTCTCACAGACATAGGAGCAGGTGCAGACTGATTGCCCACGGGCGTCCACACAGAAGCTGTGTCTGGCAAATCCTTTACATTAAGGTATTTATCTAGGGGTGTAGTGAGTATTTTGACCCCACAGTTTTTTGCTGAATTTAATGCAAAACAGGTAAAAAAAAAATCCACTTTTTTCACAAATGTATCATTTTTAAGACGGATTTCTTTGTAAAGCAAACATGAGAATGAAGAAACACACCCCAAAATGTATCACCCTGTTTCTCCTGTGTTTAAAAATACCTTTATTGTGGCTCTTATGCGCTGCCTGGACACACGGCAGGGCCCAAAAGGAAGCCACCCAGTAGCTTTCGGGACACAAATTTTGCTTGAAGATGTTTTAGGTCCCACTGCAAATTTGGAGAGGCCTTGAGCTGCCAGAATGATAGAAACTCCCCGTAAAATATCCCATTTAGAAAACTAGACCCCCTTAAGGTATTTATCTAGGGGTGTAGTGAGTATTTTAACCCCACATTTTTTTGCTGAATTTAATGAAAAGCAGGTAAAAAAAATAAAAAAAAAATCCACTTTTTTCACAAATGTGTCAATTTGAAGACCGATTTCTTTATAAAGCGAACATGATAATGAAGAAACACACCCCAAAATCTATCACCTTGTTTCTCCTGTGTTCACAAATACCCCTATTGTGACCTCAATCTGCTTACTAGATGTGTGGCTGGGCCAAAAATAGAGGGAGTCCCCTTTGGCTTTCAGGGCACAATTGAATACATTCTAGGCCCCATATCATGCAATTAGAGGCATTGAGCTGCCTAAACAAAATAAAGCATCCATAAATCTCCCCATTTTAAAAACTAGGACCCTAAAGGTATTCATCTAATGGTGTAGTGAGCATGCTGACCAAAAAATTTTCAAAGGAAAAAATAATGGGTAATATTTCAGGCAATATGGGTATGTCATGTCTTCTTCAAATTTTTATTACATTTCCGCATGAAATAGAGGAAACATTTGTTAAAAGGTTATTTTGTTAGAAATATGCCAAATTACAAAATTTTTGCTGCATACAAAAGAGAAGTGAAGCTGTATATTCATAATGGATGCATCTCGCTATATACGTATTTGCCTGTACTTATGACTATGTCTTGGTAAAGAAGCAGTTGTCCCGCATCTGTGCCATTATGATGTAATTGTGGACAGAATTCTGTTCTAATATAAAATCCATCAGAAAGGAAAAAATAAACTGTCCTGGAGTGAAAGGCAATATCTTCAAAAAATGGAAGAAAATCTATCCAACTATTTGGCAAACTCGAATCTGTTCACTAGATAGAAGATGTCACGGCGAGGGGTGTGGACCCATAGCGGGATAGCAGCTGGCCAACTAGGTACAAAACAATGTCTATAGTCCAGAAAGGGTACCTGAGGCAATGTAGACAGTAGCGGTGACACAACTTGACGCTCACTGTAGATGCAGCGGAAGACACGACTTGACTTTCACAGTAGAAGCATGGTAGCACAGGGTATACGGTACAGGCAGCAGGAACGGGTAACACTGGGAATTGGAAAACACTGGGAGACCATTTGCAAGACAAACTTTAGGTAGACAACAACGCTCAGGCAAGGATAAAGTGGGCAGAGCCCCTTTTATAGTCCAGCAGCATTCTGGGCTAATACTGATTGACGACAGCTGGATGCGTACTGGGCCTTTAAGGCCGGGCACGTGCGCCCTGTGGGAAACAGTCCCAGGACCTGGAAGTGAGTGCCAGCGTCTCCCTGGAGGGAGATGCCGACGAGAACACAGATATCTGTCCATGGCCGGGGCCGTCAGAGGGTAAGTCTGAACGACGGCCCTGGGCCATAGACGTTACAGAAGGACACCTGCAGGACTGTCATGACAAGATTTTTTTTTTAGTGACTGGTTGTACATCTCTTTAGCTCCATCAATCCCTATATATGAGGGTCAAACGTGTCAAGTGACGCGGTACACCATAACAGGCCCCTGCCCGGCAAGGTAGGAACCTCTATGTGCACAAAACAACCAATCAGTTCAAGTATATTTAAAGGCGCAGTGTACAAAACCATCTATAGGAACAGTAAAGGATCACTAATCCCCAAAATGATGTCAGTATTTCTAGAAGAATTGTCAGGTGTACTAAGTCTAGTAAAAACCAGAACAAAACTGTAACAAAGGTATATTGATAAGGAACAGCTCGACTATTAGAGATCCTCCAAAAAAATTAAATATCATGCCCATATCACGGTACAGAAATAGGAATGTAACAGCTGTATGTGGCAGGACTTAGTCATAAGAAAAAGGAAATACATCCTCAATTTATTCTTGTAATCATTGCTAAAATGCATGACTTCCACTAATTCAGGGGTGGCATGAGCCGCACGTGTTGGATTTATCTACCAATAAATGCAATGCCCACATTTTTTATTTCAAGAACACTCGTGGTGATCCATATTCTGAATAGATAGATGTGGGCTCCTGCACAATAAACTGTATTAATAAAAAATATATTAATTTGTGTGTGATCAAGTCCTGGATTTAAATGTCCAAGAATTGTATAAAAAAATCATAAAGGGTAAAGTTTGTTTTACAGTCTGAAAAAAATACACTTTACTACCTCCGCATAAAAATCCCTCCCTCCCTTGGAAAGCCCAGAAACGAAACAAAAAATACTAATAAATGAAATTGACTCCCTAAAAAGAATCCCACATCCCACCCCTTTTGGTGTTCCCTAAATGTTATATAAAACTAATAATTAGAAACGGTGTGATAGGTCTCAAAACTGGGAAAATTGCACCGGCCTGGATTTGACGGGCACATGGAGCAGTAAAACCAGGGCAGTAAAACCGGGTATCCCTCCTCCTTCCATGTTTACTGCAAACTCGGCATCTCTTTTGGGGGTATTGTTTATTCTCAGTGGCAGGGATGGGGTGAAGGAAGTGGCGTTCATTGAGCCTTTGGACATCCAGGTGCAGGGGAGTCAAACAGGAGGTGCTCAATATTTTTTTCCTGGTACTGCAGGAAACTGAGAGTTCCTTGTGTCTTGTTGAGCACATAGCTGTTATATGTAGCCATCTGGATGAGGTAGATTGCTACCTTTTTATAACAGGCCCTAGTCTTACGTTTTACTTGGTAAGGTTGTAGAACCTGGTCATATAAATCGACTCCCCCCATTAATTTATTATAGTTGACTACACAGATCGGTTTCCTCTTATCAGTGGTAGCTCCCGTTTCTCTTACTGCCACTGTGGTGTCCTCATCCACGTTGGTCAGCATGTACACCTCCTTTTTGTCACTCCACTTGACAGCAAGCAACTGGTCACTTGCAAATGAGAATGACGCACCCCTTGTTGTTCGCCTAGACACCAGTTGTTGAGGGAAACCGGCTCTATTTTTACTTACTGTCCCACAAGCGCCTGTACTAGCAGCATGGAGTAACTTACAAAGGGGGACACTAGTGTAGTAGTTGTCTGTGTACACATGGTACCCTTTCTGTAGGAATGGCACCATGAGTTCCCAGATGATTTTCCCACTAAAGCCAATATCCTCTGGGTAACCTGGGGGATTAAGGTGGCGGTCCCTACCCTCATATATATATAATATATATATATATATATATATATATATATAACACAGGTGTAGCTCGTTGTGCTCTCGCACACCTTATAAAGTTTCACACCGTATCCGGCTCTTTTGGAGGGGATGTATTGGCGAAAGGATAGACGGCCCTTGAAGCTCATAAGAGACTTGTCTACAGATAATTTTTGTCCTAGGGTGTATACATTTATAAATGACTCTTTTAAGAAGGAGATAAAGGGGTCTCAATTTGTTGAGGTGACCTCCGGTAGCTGGGAGCAGGAAGCTTTCCCTCCTCCCGGCGGTGCTACTTTATTCTAAAACAGCGCTGTAAAAAGGCTACTGCATCAGAATAAAGCCCGTTAGTGGCCACCATAAAAACACCTATGGGTGGTCACTAACGGGTTAAACAAAACATAACAATTGCTAAATTTCTTTGTTTTTTTTAGAAACCAGGTTCACCTTTAACCAACTTGTGTTTAGCCAAGCTTTGTGTGTCAGACTTTCTGTGAGATGTTTAGTAGAACGTAGGATTGAGATTTCTTGTGCAGATCAATATATGGCCTACAGCATAACATGGTCTTGGTTAAATACATTTGGAAATCTTTATTTATTTTGTATTGATTCTGTCCCTTAAAATGCTCACACACCCTCTCTAAATTATACAAAATAATTTAACCCTTCTATTACTAAAGGGAAGCATCAATCCCTGGTTTCAAATGCAATAAATGAACAAAAACAATATTTAGTTCATAACTATATAAATTCATAAGGAAAATATACTATATTTTTGCGGTTGTTGTTTTTACTATATTGTTGTGTATTATAGTCATATGCACTTATGTGGGTTTTGACCTTATAGGGATTCTTGCTCTGGCACTTATTTAGAAAACGTATTGTTATTTTTCTCTTAATTGGCCTAACAGTCCAGAAATTATCATTTTCTGTGCCTTTTTCAGTGATTAAAATGCACAGATTTCCTCTTCTCATGGGGATGTGCACCACTACATATGAATAGCATTATTGTAATTGATAATTTTTCATATAATGCAGCAGTAATCTTTTTGTGGCTTTAAGGGCATGACCACACGTGGCGGATTTCCTCCGCAACTGTCCGCATCAATGCCGCACAGAATCTGCGTTGCAGATTCTGCTGCGGATCTGCACAAAATGTGCAGTAAATTGATGCGGACTAGCTGCTGCGGACTGCGGTAAAAGTACTTCCCTTCTCCCTATCAGTGCAGGATAGAGAGAAGGGCCAGCACTTTCCCTAGTGAAAGTCAAAGAAATTCATACTTACCGGCCGTTGTCTTGGTGACGCGTCCCTCCTTCGGCATCCAGTCCGACCTCCCTGGATGACGCGGCAGTCCATGTGACCGCTGCAGCCTGTTATTGGCCTGTGATTGGCTGCAGCCGTCACTTAGACTGAAACGTCATCCAGGGAGGCCGGACTGGAGACAGAAGCAGGGAGTTCTCGGTAAGTATGAACTTCATTTTTTTTTACAGATAGCTGTATATTGGGATCGGTAGTCACTGTCCCGGGTGCAGAAACAGTTACTGCCGATCGCTTAACTCTTTCAGCACCCTGGACAGTGACTATTTACTGACGTCTCCTAGCAATGCTCCCGTCATTACGGGAGCCCCATTGACTTCCTCAGTCTGGCTGTAGACCTAGAAATACATAGGTCCAGCCAGAATGAAGAAGTGTCAAGTTAAAAAAGCAAGACGCATCCGCAGCACACATAACATGTGCATGACAGCTGCGGACTTCATTGCGGAAATTAGAATCTCCATTGAAGTCAATGGAGAAATTCCGCCATGAGTCCGCCACTGCTCCGCAACAGACAGAGCATGCTGCGGACACCAAATTCCGCTCCGCAGCCTATGCTCCGCAGCGGAATTTTACGCATCGTCTAAACGAACACTGCTAAATTAAAGTGGAAGTCAATGGACAAACGGCTCCGCTGCGGATTAACGCTGCGGAGTGTCCGCAGCGGAATTTAAGTCAAATTCCGCCACGTGTGAACCCAGCCTAACTGTCTGTGTGAGTTTCCCTGTCAGTTGCTGTTGTTTTGCATACATATGTAATTGTAAAATATTTTTGCGTTGCAATCACGTGGGTTTATACTTATGATACATTAACCCCTTTCCGTTGCTGCCAGTTTTTGCTTTAACGCCAGAGTAAAATTGTTGGAATCTGACAGGAGTAACTTTATGTGGTGATAACTTTAGAATGCATTTCCCTGTCCAAGTGATTCTGAGATTGTTTTTTCAAGACAATTATGTTGGTGATAAATTTCTGGCATTATGCTTTGCGTTTATTCATTAAAAAAATGATAAATTTACAGAAAATTTGGAAAATTTGCAATTTTCAAAATGTTAATGATTCTGCTTGTAAGACAGATAGTAATACCACACAAGATAGTTGATAGTTAGCATTTACCATATGTCTACTTTATGTTGGCATCATTTTTTTATTATCCATTTATTTTTCTAGGACATTACAAAGCTTATAACTTTAGTCGCAATTTCTCACATTTTCAAGAAAATTTACAAAACCTGTTTTTTAGGGACCAGTTCAGTTCTGAACTGGCTTTAGGTGGCCTAGATAATAGAAAAACCCCATAAATTAATCCATTTTATAAACTGCACCGTTCAAATTTAAAATTGCATTTATAAACTTTGTTAACCCTTTAGGTGTTCCGCAGGAGTTAAAGCAACATGGAGGTGAAATTTCAAAATTGTAATATTTTTTGGCAGATATTTTTTTTCAATTTTTTAGTTTAACAAAGCAAGGGTTAACAACAAAGCAAACTTCAATATTTATTACCCTGATTCTGCAGTTTGTATAAATACCCCAGTTGTGGCCCTAGTGCGCCAGTTGACTCAAACATAGTCCTCAGAATTGAAGGAGCACCGTATGTATGTTAGGTCCTTGATTTTATCAGGATGTTTTTAGGCACCATGTCACAGTCATTGGGCCCCTAAAGTACCTGTATAAAGGAAACTCCCAAAAAGTGATCCCATGTTGGAAACTGCACGCTTCAAGGAATTTATCTAGGGGTATAGTAATAGTTTTGACCCCACATGTGTTACATAGAAGTTACCGTACAAATAAGAATTTTTTTTCCACTAAAACTTCACATCTGTCCCAAATTTTTAATTTTCACTAGGGGTTATAGGAGAAAAAGCAACCTAAAATGTATTTCTCCTGAACTCGGAAATACCCCATATGCGGTTGTAAACTGCTGTATGGGCGCATGGCGGAGCTCAGAATGGACAGAGCGGTGTAAAGCCTTTAGGGCATATTTTTTTTATACAGTACAGGAACGACTGGCCCTTAATTTATATATATATATATATATATATATATATATATATATATATATATATTAAAATTAAAAAAGCCGATCTTAACTGAACGACAGGAGCGGAGCGGCCACAGGTGACCCTTCTGTATTTGAAAGTGGGGATACCCCATCTACATACCAAATTCTAGATGAGAGGTGTCATTGCTACCTAACCGGGACATTGAGCAGTGGGCAATCTAGGGGTACACAGGGGTATAAAGCTGGGTACAGGTGATGACAAGTCTGGTGACACTGATCACCAGATGACCAGTGAGCAACAAAGGTGGTGGTCACTTGTTTACATGTGTCAGCAGCTGGTGAACGGGCTGATCGCCTGTTTTTTTTTTAGTGTTTACTTAACAAATTGTGCCCTGACAGACGGCGTCTAGCTCTGTCAAGTTCTGGGACACAAGTGAGCTTGACAGACCCGGAGATGCCGGAAAAACACTAATTCTGCACTGTGATTGGCCAGCCGGTATAGACTGGACAATCACAGCAATCACTGGCACAGGACCATTCCGATTGGTCCCAGGACGGCATCTCTTGCCTGGCAACTCTGCTTTAGAGTTGAGTTGCTGGTTCTGTCAGCATGTCGCTTGAAACAGTGACAGTTTAAAGTACTGACGTGCCTGGTATGTCAGATTACACGAAGTCAATTGCAATCCTGACGTACCTGGGACGTCGTTTTGCGGGAAGGGGTTAATATAGATATGTGTATTTATTGGATTGTGTTGCTCTATATGATTGTAGGTGGAATAACATTGGTTGACACATAGGTCATGTTTTTTTTTGTTATTTTACCTTTTGTGGTCTATTTTTGTTAAAAACAATATTATTATATAATAATAAATTGTGTTACTTGATTGAAACTATTATTACAAATGGTGTGCATTCTGAATAGGTGAATACATTGATTTTGGGATTGTTGATCTTTGGATATCCCTACTCACTTATCTTGTTTGCCCACTGCCCACATGCTTTGTAGTGAGCGCTGTATATGGAAGTTCAAGAGGAAGACCAGTAGAGAGGGACCACACAATGAACAATGATACATAGAAGCATGTTGCAGGAGGGTAAGTACTTTAATATGAGAAATAGTCAACATGAACCCATGTTAACAATTTATAAGTTAAAGGTTCTTGTTTGATCAAGATAATTCCTTTTTAAAATGAAGCCTTTGACAGCCACACTGCCAGCAGGCAGCGGGAATGGACCATTACCCCCCTCAATGACATACATAATAGGGCATATGGACAGGGGGTTTCATGTGGAGACAACCCTTTTAAGCTTAACTTTTTGCCATGGAAACTTACCTAAGTATTACATCGAGACATACATGACCCTGACTATTATTCTGTACCTACAAATTTACTTGATATCAATTACCATTAAACCATATATTAATCACCAACACATTAATAGGAAGAAGGAAAGAATAGATTATAGAAAAACTTCAGTCCTTTTTTTTTTTTAATCATTAGACACCCATTATGCCATTATATAAAATGTCCTTTGTATAACCTTAGTATCTTTTTTCTTTGCAGCCGTACATTCCATGTTTTCATCCTGTCTGCTGGATCACAGTATCGAATGGTGACCCCCTGGAAGTTACTTTAGTCTCTGTTATAGTAGGAAGGGGTCACCATCTCCTGGCAGGACCCACTTCTGGCTGCCTGCATGCTTATATTAGTCACAGCACACCGCTCTCCCTGCTGAACATCCCCATCCCTGTTTTGATGTCACGTTGCATGGGAGCGTAAGAGGGAACTCTTTCTCGGAGAGCAGGAGAGGAAGAAGATGCTTCATATACGGCCGCCGAAAAGAAAAATGCAAATGAAGTGGTTACGATAACTAATGCTGGAAACAGGGAATAGATATTATTATTCATCAACATACCATATTGGGTTTAATTGGGAAAAATGAGTGCTTCTTTAATAAACAATGACTAAAATTGTATTTCCAAAAAAGAATATAGAAAAACTACTTTTTGCTTTATAAATAGTTTTTTATATAATTAATAAGGTGCAGTATTATTGTAAACAGTTATGAACACATAAAATAAAATATGAACAATTTTGTTTAATTAGATTTGTCAAATGGAATAAAAAATAAAAGGTAAAATATATATATTTTTATTATGAGACTTAAATATTCCACCCTCTTAATTAGTATAAAAAGTGCCTAAATATTATGAAGTTATTTCATAAAAACAAATAATATATGTGTCTATTGTAAAATTGTTAGACAGGATCTTTGCCTCTAAATAATTATCTCGGTAAACACGGAATAAAAAAAAATTGGAAGGCTTATATTTTATGCTTTTATAGGTAATGAATGGTCGTTCTTCAAACCAATATGCTAAAATTACCTTTGGATGTTCATGCGGCCAGTTTCAGCAAAATTGTACTCTAAGGGCTTATTTAGACGAACGTGATATACGTCCTTGCAACGCGCGTGATTTTAACGCGCTTCACACGGACCTATGTTAGTCTATGGGGCCGTGCAGACTGTCCGACAGTGAGTTTCACGCAGCGTGTGTCCGCTGCGTAAAACTCACGACATGTCCTATATTTGTGCGTTGCTCGCGCATCACGCACCCATTGAAGTCAATGGGTGCGTGAAAATCACGCGCAGCACACAGAAGCACTTTCGTGGGACGCGCGTGATTCATGCAACAGCAGTAAAAAGTGTGAATGAAAACAGAAAAGCACCACGTGCTTTTCTGTTTACAAACATACAAACAGAGTGTCATAATGATGGCGGCTGCACGAAAATCACGCAGCCACGTATCATACGCTGCTTACAAACGGAGCTGTTAAGTACCTTTTGTGCGAGCAAAACGCCACATTTTTTGTGCGTGCAAAACGCACACGCTCGTGTAAGTCCGGCCTAAGGGAGAGTTCACACAGCGTTTTTTTCTCAGGCAGAAAATCCCTCCAGGAATCCAGAGGCAATGCTAAGGTTAGTGTCAGGATCAGAGTCAGGATTAAATCACATACCATACTAGCACACAGTAGAGTACCTTAATTCAGAAGCTCCTTCCTGGTGACGAACACTGATTTAGTTTTTTACTTCGCCTCTGCCTTGTTCCAGACACTTCTAACACCATAACTCTGGAAACCCTGACCTGGCAATCCATTTTGGAAAGTCTTTACCTCATCAGGGGAATTAAGGGTAAAGAACAGCGCTAAACCGATTGCGGCTCAAGGATCTACTTCTCCAGTGAGAATCGGAACAGTGTCCAAATAAATAATGCCATACAGAGCCCAGAAGAATAGTTTATACATTTTCCAGATAACGTCATGCAGTGCCTATATGGTAACATACTTTTCCCCACTAATCCCATACAGTGCCCATGTGGTGCTATTTAGTGCCCCTAATCTACTGGTCCTTGCCCCTCAACATTGTGGCTAGAACAATCTGCTTATGGATAAGGGGCAGCTAGACCGCTTAGAGGCAAATGCATAGGCCAGAATAGACAGTAATTAATTGCCAACATTATTGTAATAAAGGCAGTCTGCCACATGATTTATGCCTACCAAACCACTCACTGGGCTTAGTATGGTACTTAGAAACATGTGGACACATACCTTTGCGGTCATTCATTGCAGAGAAAACAAATTTTAATCCAATATGCAAATTAACTTGCAAGTGCACCGCGGATGGTCCCAAGCCGAGCAAGTGCTCCGGCTCTCGTCATTAAACCCCTCTCAGCAAACCCCCACTTGGTGTTGATTGACAGCTCCAGCTCTGTGTGACTTTCTGCACATGATGACTTAGCATAACGATGGAGCATAATTTATAACATTTCCATGTGCTGGTCACTAGAGGGAGCAATTGCCAAAATTGCAGCATTGGCATGTGGTAAAGCAACCTCATTGCTTTATGCTGCAAAATTGGAGAAGACAGACTCGCTCTAGTGTGCTCAAAAAATCCCCCCTCCTTTATCCTGGCTAGTGCCAGGAGAAAGGAGGGGGTTAAATGTTCAGACCTCCTACACTGTGTGCCGCCATTTTTTGAGCGAATGCACAGTGTAGGAGGATTACATACAGTGGTAATCACACAGTATAACACGAACATACACACACATCACATACACAAACACAACTTACCTGGTCCTGCTGCCACCGCTGTCGCTGCCGCTGCCTCCGCTCCCTGCCCATACTTCTGAACATATGGACGGAAGCCGCGACCAGAAGTAGTCATCTTACTGTCCGGCCGCGACTTCCGGTCCACATGAAAATAGCACCGGATGTCGCTCTGCCGAAGACCTTCCTTTTGTACTGTGTGGGAGCGGCGCATGCAACGTTCCCACACAGACGGCGTACACTATAGTGAATGGAACGGCTCCCGTTCGCATTCTCTATGGGGACGTATGTGCCGTATTCCATGTCTGTATGTCTCGTTAATCGACACATACAGAGATTAAATAAAAATGCCAGCCTCCATAGAGAAGTAAAAGAAAGAAAAAAGAAAAAAGTACAACACAAAAACACAAATAAATAAAATTTATTTTAATGACATAATAAAAGCAATAACATACAAATAAAAAAATTTCCATGACACCTTCCCTTTAAAGGGCCAGCGCAAACACATGTTAAAGATTTGACTGATTGCTCCCAGATCATCATGGACTATAAGAAGGGCCTTGCCCCTTCACTTATTGCCTGAGCGTTGTTGTGTTTTTTTTGTCAGTCTAGCAAATGGTCCGTTGGTGTTTTCCTGTTCCCAGTGTTCCCGTTCCTGCTACCTGTATCCTGTATCCCGTGCTGCCTTGTTCCTGCACCTTAAAGAGTTGGAGTCATACTGTGTTACACAAACAGAAAAAATGGGACATAAATATCATCAAAACCACAAAAAAGGCCATACTCACTAGGTAGGTGGGTGGGTGAAAACCCGTTCCCATCAGGACGCAGACGGGTCAAAGAATGCTGCAGAAGGAGTGTGCATTAAATAGTGATAGCCCCTCCCACTAGTCTTGAGGGGAGTGGCGGACTAAGTGCTCAAAGGTGTGCGATAAATGTGTGTTAGTGTAGTGCTAGGGTGTGAATGGATGGTAAAAAATAAATATGTATGTATGAAAGTGTCAGAACTGTGTAATAATGTAATAAAAATAAATAAATAAAATAAATGTGATGAATAGGGGTCAGTGCTGTGAATAGTACATGGGGTGTCAGTACTATGTGTAATACGTGGAGGGATAATGTGCTGGTCGTCAGGCATGGCGTATCTTGCCGAATAACAGCCTATTTGTAACGCCGCTAGTGTTAGCTAAAGCGGGCTGCTCTGCATTCCAAACCAAACGCCAGCACATCATGCCCTCCCAGCATATAAGACCCGGCTGCGTCCTGAAAAAAAGTGTAGTATACGTAGTAAGAAATATCCATGAAACATGGGGTATTAGTTGTTATTTTGGCCAAAATACGCAAAGCTCGCAACCCAACGTCAAGGGTCCCCAGTGCCTTGCGAGTCCCTAACCAGAACTTTTCGTTCCTAATTTAAAAACAAACAGAAAAAATGGGACATAAATATCAAAACCACAAAAAAGGCCATACTCACTAGGTAGGTGGGTGGGTGAAAACCCGTTCCCATCAGGACGCAGACGGGTCAAAGAATGCTGCAGAAGGAGTGTGCATTAAATAGTGATAGCCCCTCCCACTAGTCTTGAGGGGAGTGGCGGACTAAGTGCTCAAAGGTGTGTGATAAATGTGTGTTAGTGTAGTGCTAGGGTGTGAATGGATGGTAAAAAATAAATATGTATGTATGAAAGTGTCAGAACTGTGTAATAATGTAATAAAAATAAATAAATAAAATAAATGTGATGAATAGGGGTCAGTGCTGTGAATAGTACATGGGGTGTCAGTACTATGTGTAATACGTGGAGGGATAATGTGCTGGTCGTCAGGCATGGCGTATCTTGCCGAATAACAGCCTATTTGTAACGCCGCTAGTGTTAGCTAAAGCGGGCTGCTCTGCATTCCAAACCAAACGCCAGCACATCATGCCCTCCCAGCATATAAGACCCGGCTGCGTCCTGAAAAAAAGTGTAGTATACGTAGTAAGAAATATCCATGAAACATGGGGTATTAGTTGTTATTTTGGCCAAAATACGCAAAGCTCGCAACCCAACGTCAAGGGTCCCCAGTGCCTTGCGAGTCCCTAACCAGAACTTTTCGTTCCTAATTTAAAAACACAAACAGAAAAAATGGGACATAAATATCATCAAAACCACAAAAAAGGCCATACTCACTAGGTAGGTGGGTGGGTGAAAACCCGTTCCCATCAGGACGCAGACGGGTCAAAGAATGCTGCAGAAGGAGTGTGCATTAAATAGTGATAGCCCCTCCCACTAGTCTTGAGGGGAGTGGCGGACTAAGTGCTCAAAGGTGTGCGATAAATGTGTGTTAGTGTAGTGCTAGGGTGTGAATGGATGGTAAAAAATAAATATGTATGTATGAAAGTGTCAGAACTGTGTAATAATGTAATAAAAATAAATAAATAAAATAAATGTGATGAATAGGGGTCAGTGCTGTGAATAGTACATGGGGTGTCAGTACTATGTGTAATACGTGGAGGGATAATGTGCTGGTCGTCAGGCATGGCGTATCTTGCCGAATAACAGCCTATTTGTAACGCCGCTAGTGTTAGCTAAAGCGGGCTGCTCTGCATTCCAAACCAAACGCCAGCACATCATGCCCTCCCAGCATATAAGACCCGTCTGCGTCCTGATGGGAACGGGTTTTCACCCACCCACCTACCTAGTGAGTATGGCCTTTTTTGTGGTTTTGATACTGTGTTACACCACGCCTGGTGTCTGCTGCCAAGGTCCCATCTGAGCCTAGCCATCATTACTGTCTGGACTATCACAGGTACCCTTGCTCAGACTATAGACTTTACTTGGTACCCTGTTTGGCCAGCTGCTGTTCAGCTACGGCGGTACGGCCCAGTGGGTCCACATACCTGTAAGGGGGTAGAATACTGTACTTCCGGTTATGTAAAAGAACTGAATGTATGCTTTTTATTAAGTCTATTCCATTGTCTATTTGTTTTGACTTGTATGTTGTGCATGGGTACCTGCTGTAATAATTTACTTTGGCCACTATATGGCTCCATACTGGCAGGAAGAGATAGAAAGGAGGAAGGAGGAAGTGATGTGAAGTGCAGCGTGAATGGAGAAAGACTCAGAGGGGCTGCTCTGAGTGTGTGAGCAAGGAGGCCCAAACACTGACACCATGGAGCAAGCGGGTGAGCTGCAATATACACATGTGGCAAGGGCTTGAGTGAGGGACCTGAAAACCCTGAGTACTGAGTGGAGCTGTAAACACGGTCCGAGTAATGACATGGAGATTCAAGCCAGTTTATGGAACATATGGAGCGGTGAGCAGTAAAGACTTGTCCTCCCCTTTTGATAGCCAAGGACAGTTCCCCTGAGGACACGAGTGAAGTAAGTGACCAAAATAGATGGCCACCCGGATCACAGATAAGGGTGTGTGCGCAGTGCCTAGATATGCCAGGTGTGGCGGGAGCCGCCAAGGACTGTAAATACTCAGATTGCTAAGCGGGGCATATGTCGCAGACTACTGCTCGAACGGTATGCCAGCCGGGCGGGAGCCATTACGGGCTGTAAACAGCTGGATTGCCAAGTGGGGCGGGAGCCGCTGAATAGGCCTAAGTGCTGGATTGCCAGGCGAGGCAGAAGCCATCAAGGGCTGTAAACACCCGGATTGCCCAGCGGGGCGGGAGCCGCTGAATAGACATAAGTGCAGGATTGCCATGCGGAGCATGAGCCGTCAAGGGCTGGTAGTGACCAGGTTGTCATAATCACCATCAGACAATGTATATAGTTGCATTTATTAAGAGACTGTGTTAAAGCATTTGTAACGTTCAAGAATTCTGCCTCTCCAAGAGAGTTTATGTCCAGTAAAGTTTGAACATTTAATCAACTGTGTCTGCGACATTCTTGTACCTGTATAAAGGGGGCCTTCAATTTCTTCTGGTGTGGACTATTTAGTTGAAAACCAGACTTGATAAGTTAGCCACGACATACCCACAGTTCGTGACAAGTATCATATTGGTCTACTCTCAGCTAGGTGGTGGGGGATTAGTCTCAAACTCTCCTGGAAAATACACTATAGGTTCTTGACTTGATCCACTATTTTTAATTTACTGCACTTATTCAAGAAAATCTAGCATGTGTTTTTCTGAATAGCAAGCTATATCTATACATTTAGCAGATTTGTTGCTTATGGATTCCAGGTTACTCGGTGTGAATCTGCATGTATATATATATGCTAGAATATAATTGTGGAAGTTTTATCAAAACTTTTTTGCAGCTATGCAGTCTGCAAATATGGCTAATATGCAGACTGCATAGCTGCAAAAAAGTTTTGAGAAAACTTCCACAATTATATTCTAGCACATATGCCTGTTCCATGTCTCCGGTCCTGTCTACAATTACACTATCATTTGCTGTCAGACTTTAAGTTACCTTAAAAGCATTCTGCTTCATTTCAACTTTCCATCCCTCTCTTTGCTTCTCCTTATTTGTAACCTTCCAGCTTATCAGCATGCCTTTATTTAATTTTGGTCAGTGTGGTCACCTTAGATCAATTATACCTTCTCTGTGTTTTTTCCAAAACCTTAATATGCCAGTTACAGCGTTGCCTGAGGGATAACGTGGCTTGATGGTTCCTAAGTAATTGCAGAACTTAATTCAATTTCTCCTTGTCACAACCCAACTAAATGAATATAATTCCTTTAAGTTAAGGGCAATAATTCAATAGTCCATATTAAAATATAAGTTAGATTGAATTCTGACAAATACTTATATTGTCATAACTTTCAAAACACTTGAAGTTATTGTGTGCATTTAGCATGTAAAGGGAAATTTAAAATCAATCTTAAATTTAAAATACATTTTTAAATTTCCAATGTGTTAAATTGATAGGAGGATGATATTAAGATAATTAAATAAAAAGGTGTACATATAAGAAAAAATGCAAATGATTTATTTATAAGAAGCATATTTAAAATGTCATCTGTATGTGATTTTAGTAAGCAGGCACCAATTGCTCACTATATTTAAGGAGTCAGAGCAAGCAGACACAGTAAACGGCTTCCAGGATTCTACCCCTTGTCCCTTTATTTTGTCCATGAAGAATTTTTTCTCTCATTTTGACCCTAAAGCACAATGTCACTGACGTTCACTGAAATGCCAAATACAAATTTTGTATTAAAAAATTAATTTTGCAGCTTTTTAACATTCAGCCTTTAGCCTACACTTATCTTTTCATATTATCATCTTTCATACTACTTGATTTGCTATGCTGCTTTAAGTTTCTCAAAACTGAAAAAAATTCAACGGGCCCAGAGGAAGCCTTTAATTGCCCCACCAATATAGTGATGGATGGAAATCTGGTGGTTGAACATTTAATATCTTGTCTTTAGTGGTCTATATAGTATTTAGCATCTGGTCCTGTAACATACTCACCTCGTCTCGCTACTTTGCTGTGCTCCACTGCCAGTATCTGCCGCAGTGAAAGTCACAACGAATGCGCAGATGGCACGGCCGCCCATCTAATCAGGGTTCTCGCTTTTCAGCTAAGCGCTCTATTTGAATGTTCTGGCCTCTGTGTCAGAACATTCTCACTGACAGTTCTAATACATTACACTACCTAGGTAGTGTAATGTATTATAGCAGCGATCAGTGGTGCTGGTTTTCAAGTCCCATAGTGGGCCCCATAATCCACTAGGTGTTCCCTTGATTCTGAGGCCTGTGTTTCAGTCCAGTAGCACACTAGGGCCACATGTGGAATATTTCTAAAAACTGCAGAATCTGGGCAATAAATATTGAGTTGTGTTTCTCTTGTAAAACCTTCTGTGTTACTGAAAAAAAAATATTACAATTGAATTTCGGCAAAAAACATGAGATTTGTAAATTTCACCTCTACTTTGCTTTAATTCCTGTGAAACGCCTAAAGGGTTAAGAAACTTTCTGAATGCTATTTTGAATACTTTGAGGGGTGCCGTTTTTAGAATGGGGTGACTTATGGGACTTTCTATTATATAAGGCCCTCAAAGGCACTTCAGAACTAAACTGGTCCCTGAAAAAATAGCCTTTTGAAATTTTCTTGAAAATGTGAGAAATTGCTGTTAAAGTTCTAAGCCCTGTAACGTCCTGGAAAATAAAAGGACATTCAAAAAACGATGCCAACATAAAGTTAACATATTGGAAATGTTAACTAGTAACTATTTTGTGTGGTTAAACAAAATGTAGAACAATAGCGACCTCCAGCTCACCTTATATAGCAGATTTGTGTCATCTGGCACGGATCCTCGTGTCGGCACACGATTTGTAGACAATGGTAGGAACAGAAGAGTTTGGATCCAGCGTAGATTTAAGAGGTAAAATGGAACAATGTTCCAAGTTTAATGAGAAAAAATATATATATATTTTTCTTTTTTTAAAAAAGAGAGAAAATCACCAGGATGAAAATTTAAAAGATGTGCAGTCCTGGTCGTGTAAGGGAAAGATATCCTATAGTAGGTAGAGCCTACGCGTTTCAAACGCTACACGCGTCCTTAGTCATGGCTGATACCATCGCTGACAGTATCGCACCGTGTAGGGACACATTCTCCTGACAAGGGGAATAGTAACACTTATTTGTCTATCAGTCCTGGACTGCACAAAGACTCTGTGAAATACAAGGATTTCCTATAATAAACATGTCAGTAGAGATGACAGATTGTCTATAAATCTAGTGACTCACAGGTGACGACTTAGTTTTTTTTCCTCTTCTCCATCAAGTCCAGACTTCATGACAACTTTTCCCGGCCATGACCCATTTCTGCAGAATTTGCCACTCATATGTCTTTGGCTCCTCACTTTTCCAACATTTCCACACCTATAAACAAAGATAATATTATCATGGTGCCACACACTGTGCCCCTAAATTTAATAGCACCAAACACTGCGCCCCTGAATAAAATAGTACAAACACTGTGCCCCTAAATATTATAGCACCATAGACTGCGCCCCTGAATATAATTGTGTCAAACACTGTAGATAGCACCACACACAGCCCCCTGTAAATAGCGCTACACAGTCCTCCCCCTCTGTAAATAGCGTCACATAGCCCTCCCCCTCTTGTATATAGTGCTACACAGCAATCCCCCTTAGATATAGTGATACACAGCGCTCCCTTCTATATAGTGCTATACAACAATCCCCCCTTGTATATTGTGCTACACAGCGTCTCCCCCCTTGGACCTGCAGCTCTTGTAATTGCTCAGTATAATGTCCCCCGTAGCTGCCCACACAGTATATTGCCACCCATAGCTGCCCCCACAGTATAATGCCCTTCATAGCTGCCTCTACACAGTATAATGCCTCCATAGCTGCGACACAGTATAATGCCTCCATAGCTGTGACACAGTATAATGCCCCCATAGCTGCTACACAGTATAATGCCCCCATAGCTGCTACACAGTATAATGCCCCCATAGCTGCTACACAGTATAATGCCCCCATAGCTGCTACACAGTATAATGTCCCCATAGCTGCGACACAGTATAATGTCCCCATAGCTGCGACACAGTATAATGTCCCCATAGCTGCGACACAGTATAATGCCCCCACAGCTGCGACACAGTATAATGCCCCCATAGCTGCGACACAGTATAATGCCCCCATAGCTGCGACACAGTATAATGTCCCCATAGCTGCGACACAGTATAATGCCCCCATAGCTGCGACACAGTATAATGCCTCCATAGCTGCGACACAGTATAATGCCTCCATAGCTGCGACACAGTATAATGCCCCATAGCTGCTACACAGTATAATGCCCCATAGCTGTGACACAGTATAATGCCCCATAGCTGTGACACAGTATAATGCCCCATAGATGTGACACAGTATAATGCCCCATAGATGTGACACAGTATAATGCCCCATAGATGTGACACAGTATAATGCCCCATAGATGTGACACAGTATAATGCCCCATAGATGTGACACAGTATAATGCCCCATAGATGTGACACAGTATAATGCCCCATAGATGTGACACAGTATAATGCCCCATAGATGTGACACAGTATAATGCCCCATAGATGTGACATAGTGTAATGCCCCATAGATGTGAGTGACACAGTATAATGCCCCATAGATGTGAGTGACACAGTATAATGCCCCATAGATGTGAATGACACAGTATAATGCCCCATATGTACGTACCTAATAAATAAATAAAACATAATTACTTACCTATCCCGGTTCCCACGACGGTGGGGGATGCTTCTCCTCCTCTGCACTGTGCTGTGAGTGACTCCGTGCAGACAGGCGCGATGACGTCACTACATCGCGCCTGCCTGCACCAAGCCGCTCACAGCAGAGTGAATGCTGGAGCGAGGCTCCAGCATTCAACCCAACTGAATCTGCGTCCTGCGGACGCAGATTCAGTTGGAAGCGGGCAGCGCGGCAGTGCAGCAGCACTGCATAGTTTTTTAAGATTGTCTGCGGGGGCAATGGGCCCCCTGGCAGCCTCGGGCCCCGGGCAGCCGCCCGAAACGCCCATATTATAATCCGCCATTGGGGAACCGTCAGCAGCATTTAACTGACAGCTCCTAACAGTAGCACTGTCCAAACCAATCAGGAGTACACCAGTTACCAGCAACAAGGTACAGTCAGTGGCGGGTTAAATAGACCATAGGCACTAGGCTGTTCCCCAAACATGGGATCCCCATTGTTCACCGTTGCCCTTCCATGCCTATATTTCTGTGCTAGCACTGACAACTGGATGTTACCATTCCCCCTGCGTGATGACGTCATGGATCACGTCGGCGTTGAGGATGCTTTGGAGAAGCTCCGTTCGTCACAGGAATGGATTTAGGTGAATATAATTGTTTTGGTTTTCATTGTTTGGGGTATTGCTTTCTACATGGGGGCTGTATGGCTTGCCCCCAAAGCAGTAATGCCCCCTTTGTGCCTCCTGTAGATAGCGCAACATATCCCCTGTAGATAGTGCCACACAGCCCCCCTTGTACATAGCGCCACACAGCTCCCCCTTGTAAATAGCGCCACACAGCTCCCCCTTGTAAATAGCACCACACAGCTCCCCCTTGCATATAGTGCCACACAGCCCCATGCATATAGCGCCACACAGTCCCCTTTGTAAATAGTGCCACACAGCCCCCCTGTAAACAGCGCCACACAGCCCCCCTTGCAGATAGCGCCACACAGCTCTCCCTTGTAATAGTGCCACACAGCTCCCCCTTGTATAGAGGGCCACACATCTCCCGCTTGTATATAGGGCCACACAACTCCCCCTTGTATATAGTGCCACAAAGCACCCCCTTGTAAATAGCGCCACCCCCTTGTACTAAACATCAGCCCCTTGTACTATTCACCACACCCCCTCTTGTACTAGCAAAAATTGCTGAAAAAGCTTGTCTAGCTATGATAGAGTGATTTCAGAACAGGCAGTGCATCACAGCTCATTGCGTTTGGTGTTTTCTAGCCGCAGACTGGTCAGGTCACCCATGCTGACCATCTGTGCACCGCCAAAAGTACCTACAGTGGGCACCTGAGCTTCAGAACGAGACCATAGAGCAATGGAAGAAGGTCTGATAAATCACATTTTGTTTTACATAATGTGGATGGTCGGGTGTGTATACGTCGCTTACCCGGGGAAATGATGGCACCAGGATGTACTATGGGAATAAGGCAGATTGGTGAAGGCAGTGTGATTCTCTGGGAAATGTTCTGCTGGGAATCCTTAGGCCCTGACATTTATGTGGATGTTAATTTGACACATACCACCTACCTAACCATAGTTATAGACCAAGTAAACCTCGTTGTGGCAATGGTATTCCCTAATGGCAATTTCCTCTTTTAGCATTACAATCCGCCCTGCCACACTGCAAAGATTGTTCAGGAATGGTTGGAGGAACATAACAAAGAGTTCAAGGTATTGACTTGGCCTCTAAATTCCCCAGATCTCAATCCGATTGAGCATCTGTGGGATGTGCTGGAAAAATAAGCCTGATCCATATGGGCCCTACCTTTTCACTTCTGCTGCTAACTGTCACGTTGGGTACGTGGACCCTCTGGGCCGTACCACCTTGACAATATGGCTGCTGGCCAGCAGGACACAGGTCACAGTCTATAGTTCGTATAGTGTACCTGTGGTAGCTCAGACAGTAGCAAGATAGGCTCGGCTGGGACTAGGCAGCAGGCAGGCGCCAGGCGAGGTGTAGCAGAACAGGCGTGGTACAGCAGGACAGGCGTGGTACTCCGCACAGCACTTGACCAGGATATCACGGGATACAGGTTACAGGTAGCAGGAACGGGAAACACTGGGAACTGGAAAACACTTAGGAGACCATTTGCTTAGACATACTAGGGTAACGACCACAACGCTCAGGCATTGCAGGAAGGGGCTGGGCCCTTCTTATAGTCCAGGGTGCCCATGGGCTAATTTTAGTATAATTTTCAGGTGCGCGCGCTGGCCCTTTAAGAGCGGGCACGCGACCCGGCCGGGAAAAGCGTGTCCTGAGGAGTAGATGGGGACCAGCGCTCACAGTTCCATGGCTGCGGGCATCAGGAGGTGAGTGAGCCTGACGGCCCGCGGCCATGGGCATGACACAAATGTCTTGGTGCCATATAGAGCAGGACACGTTTGGAGGTCTTGTCGATTCCATGCCTCGACAGATCACAGCTGTTTTGGCGGCACAAGGGGATCCTATTCATTATTAGGCTGGTAGTTTTACTGTTATGGCTGATCAGTATATATGCTCAAAAGACTTAATAATCCTCTTATTTGGTGTTTTGTTTTTTTGAAAAATAAAGTATTTTCCATTCATTTAGATTGACTTAATAAAGGCCTCATCAATCACGGTTGACCATCGAATGTGTATGGCGGTGTGCAGATTCCCCTGACGGCAGATGTTGGGCAAGAGAACGGTTGGGCATGTTGAATTTCAACATGATTCTTTTGTTTACAAGGACATAAGCTGCTGCCAGAGGAGTCTGGCAGCGACTTTACTTCCTTACCCTATTGAGAATGTATGAGCGCTCGGTGGTGCATACATGTGTATGGTTGGTCGTGAAGAATAGCTATCGGCTGAATGAGCTTACAGCCAACAGCTATCTGAAATGTATGACTAGTTTTAAAATAGCCGCAATGTAAGAGACAGCTTGTCAAATCTTTAGCCTATAACATTAGTTCTGCATTAACACAAGGACTGACCACAGGGTACTGCTTTCTTCACATGTGAAAATTTACTAAAGATCAGTAATGAATTGATAACAATATATCCTACTCGCCAAAACGTCACCCAAAAAATACAAATGATCATACAGAAAATCGAGGCACTGATCACCAAAAATAGAGACAAATTGCATGTTAACGTCAATATCATTAATGTTCAGTAGTGAGCTTAAGAATAATGTGTCGGTAAATATAGGTGATGCTTACCTGCTATTTATTTTCTTCAGTGCTTGCAGCTTTTTAGATGAACTACATTAGGGCATAGCTTCGATCCGTAAATACTACTTACCTACAGTGCCCACAGGGAGTCCAAGATAGTCTGAAAATCACCTCCATTCTCATCATTGGTTCAGGCTGCTGCTCTCTCCCTCCTCCTGCAGCTTTACCGCCTGAGATTGGCTGGCATGTATAAGCACAAGTCAATTGCATGCACACCAGGAAGTCAGTGCATAGAGAGCTGATTTCTATTATAGGAAGGGCATAATAATTATAAAGTATAAGTTCTCTCCTCCTCACAGCACGAAGTACAGGATAGAGCGTTTGATGTCTCTGTCCATCTGACATCAGCGGCAACTCCTGAAGCGGAATCCCTGTCCACAGCGTTGCCGGTAATTCGGCTCCGGGAGAAACCCCTGAAGTCACTGTCCATAAATGGACAGAGACGTCAGGGGCTTCTCCTGGAATGGAATCTCCCTAGTCGCAGCGTCGGCACATGATCAGGAAGATAATCGAAGTAGCAGACAAATGGTGAAGCAGGCACAGATGATGCTTTGCGTAGCAGACTGGACGTGGCAGATTGCACCAGATGTGGCAGATGACACCAGATGTGGCAGATGAGTCACACACTACTCCAACAATAGAATTAGGCTCAGGAACAAACACAGCAACAGTATACAGGATACGGGAGCACTCGGAGCTGGATATAACTAAGGGACCATTTGCAAAGACTAACACAGAAATACAAACAACGCTCAGGCAAGGAGAGGAAGGTGAAGCCCTTTTTAAAGTCCAGGGCGTAACGGGGTTGGCTAGGGAACTTTAGACAGGTGCACTCGCTGGCCCTCTAACACCTGGAGTGAGCACGTGCGCACCCTACGGGGAACAGGAGGGAGCGGCAGCCGCATGTTGGCATCTCCGGGGAGGGAGACGCCGGCATGAAGACACAGTCCCGCAGTCAGCTGCCGGTGGTCAGCGACTTCGGGCACAACATACAGACTGATACAAGATAATGCTTCTATAAGGTGCTAGTCACACGCTTACGTGAAGTGCATAGGGTTGCAGGTCCAGGTTCAGGGTGTATATACACATTCTGGTTATATGATTTTATTTAATGCTGTTTTGCACAAATCGCAACACAAAACACAAAAAAACTAAACCAGCATATGTACATACTGTATACCCCATCATGAATAAAGCCTCGGCCCGATTTTGGTTGTGTGACTTGTAACTTTGGTCTGGGAGTTTCAGACAGACAATGACTCACTGTAACCAAGTCAGTATCCTACTCGTCCCCCAACCTCTGCTCTGGACTTTTGAAAAGTAGTGTGCAGGTTTTCGACTGCTGAACGTGAGGGTCCCTTGCTCTCTGCTTCCTTGCCCACTACAATCTCTCACAGGTGCTAATCTCACAATTAACCTAGTTCTAATGCTGCAGATTTTCCTAGGGCTGGGTGACCTGGCAAAGAAGGAGTATCCAATCCAAATATGAAGTATCCTGTTTTATTATGCAAAAATAACGGCACTTGCTATTACTGGTAATAAAATTTTAATTTAACTGGCCTCACAGTGTACTTGCAGCCTATTAATCATGTCTATACTATTAGATTAGGCGGGCTGCCCAGCATCTTCTAAGTACACCAGATAAAGTATACACAACACTGAACCTGCCTAAAATATGTATCAGTTGATAAGACGAAAATTATCTTGTACTATATTATATAGGAATATGTGTGAAAGTTTTTAAGCACAATTTTTACTCTCACAAAATAAACATCCCCCTCTACATGTTAATTGCATGGACGCTACTGTCAGCTTAACTGGTTGCCGACACAGGACGAGTATGCTCGTACTAAGCGGCGAGCACTTCGCGCATTAGGACGAGCATACTCGTCCTGTGTGACAGCCGTCCCTGCGCGTCTGTGCGCGCGATCGAGAGCGGGGCAACGGCTGTAATACACAGCCACGGCCCCGCTCTGACAGAGGAGGGGAGAGAAACATCTTCTCTCCGCTGTTAACCCTTTGAACGCCGCAATGACAGCTGATCGCGGCGTTCAAAGAGGGGGGACTGCACATTGATCGCGTCACAGAAAATAACTGTGATGCGATCAAAGCCCATAACTCGTATGGCCAGACAGCCCAGGGTCCATTGAAGGACCCCAGGGCTGTCTGAACATATTTCCTGTTGTTAGGGCATACTGCCTGTGTACAATCAGTAACAGGCTAATGTACTAGCATATACAGTGAAGGAAATAAGTATTTGATCCCTTGCTGATTTTGTAAGTTTGCCCACTGTCAAAGACATGAACCGTCTAGAGTTTTTAGGCTAGGTTAATTTTACCAGTGAGAGATAGATTATATAAAAAAAACAAAAAAAAAACACATTGTCAAAATTATATATATTTATTTGCATTGTGCACTGAGAAATAAGTATTTGATCCCCTACCAACCATTAAGAGTTCAGCCTCCTCCAGACCAGTTACACGCTCCAAATCAACTTGGTTCCTGCATTAAAGACAGCTGTCTTAAATGATCACCTGTATAAAAGACTCCTGTCCACAGACTCAATTAATCAGTCTGACTCTAACCTCTACATCATGGGCAAGACCAAAGAGCTTTCTAAGGATGTCAGGGACAAGATCATAGATCTGCACAAGGCTGGAATGGGCTACAAAACCATAAGTAAGACGCTGGGTGAGAAGGAGACAACTGTTGGTGCAATAGTAAGAAAATGGAAGACATACAAAATGATTGTCAATCGACATCGATCTGGGGCTCCATGCAAAATCTCACCTCGTGGGGTATCCTTGATCCTGAGGAAGGTGTGAGCTCAGCCGAAAACTACAAGGGGGGAACTTGTTAATGATCTCAAGGCAGCTGGGACCACAGTCACCAAGAAAACCATTGGTAACACATTACGCCGTAATGGATTAAAATCCTGCAGTGCCCGCAAGGTCCCCCTGCTCAAGAAGGCACATGTACAGGCCCGTCTGAAGTTTGCAAATGAACATCTGGATGATTCTGAGAGTGATTGGGAGAAGGTGCTGTGGTCAGATGAGACTAAAATTTAGCTCTTTGGCATTAATGCAACTCGCCGTGTTTGGAGGAAGAGAAATGCTGCCTATGACCCAAAGAACACTGTCCCCACTGTCAAGCATGGAGGTGGAAACATTATGTTTTGGTGGTGTTTCTCTGCTAAGGGCACAGGACTACTTCACCGCATTAATGGGAGAATGGATGGAGCCATGTACCGTCAAATCCTGAGTGACAACCTCCTTCCCTCCACCAGGACATTAAAAATGGCTCGTGGCTGGGTCTTCCAGCACGACAATGACCTGAAACATACAGCCAAGGCAACAAAGGAGTGGCTCAAAAAGAAGCACATTAAGGTCATGGAGTGGCCTAGCCAGTCTCCAGACCTTAATCCCATTGAAAACTTATGGAGGGAGCTGAAGATCCGAGTTGCCAAGCGACAGCCTCGAAATCTTAATGATTTACAGATGATCTGCAAAGAAGAGTGGGCCAAAATTCCATCTAACATGTGTGCAAACCTCATCATCAACTACAAAAAAAGTCTGACTGCTGTGCTTGCCAACAAGGGTTTTGCCACCAAGTATTAAGTCTTGTTTGCCAATGGGATCAAATACTTATTTCTCTGTGCACAATGCAAATAAATATATATAATTTTGACTATGTGATTTTCTGTTTTTTTTTTAATATAATCTATCTCTCACTGGTAAAATTGACCTAGCCTAAAAATTCTAGACTGTTCATGTCTTTGACAGTGGGCAAACTTACAAAATCAGCAAGGGATCAAATACTTATTTCCTTCACTGTAGATCTATGCCAGTACATTACAGTTACAAAATCAAAATAAAAATGATAAATCCCTTTATGGGATTAAAAAAAGGTTAAATGAATGTAAAAAAAATGTAATGATAAATAAATAAATAAAAAGTAAAAAAAAATACACAGAAACACACATTTTTTATAATAAATAAACTTTTTAAAATATAAGTCCCAAAACATGAAATAATATAGACATATTTTGTATCGCCACGACCATAACAACCTGTACAACAAAGGTATAACATTATTTATTATGATCCGTGTATGGTGTAAAAAAATAAATATTAAAACTGCAGCGGAACTGCTTTTTTTCTGCATTTTTGCCAAAATAAAAATGTATAGAAATTAAACGATAATGTATTTGTACCAAAAAATGGTACCTACATAAAGTACAACTCGTCCCACAAAAAACAAAGTCTCATACAACTACGTCGTACAAAAAATAAAAGAGTTATGAGCGTCGGGATGCAAAGAGGGGAAATGTAAAAAAATTGCTCTGTCCTCAAGGCCAAAATTAAGGGGTTAAGCCTGTGCTCGCTGTTGTCTCCTGCTTTTACACATGCACAAATGTTTGTCCATATTTGATGAAGAAACAGCCTCGTCTCATCTCCATTTCAATCTTTATATCTTCTGAACAACACTATTGTATTAAGGGTCAGGATGAAAATGTTAACAAACAAAACAACAATATCCAAGCTTCCAATAATAGACATAAAAGACAATGGCTTCCGTATAAATACGTTTTTCTTTATTAATAAATAGAATGAGACAATACTCGGTTTTCCCCCATGAACAAGCAAGATAAAAACATGAAAGCACCCTAGGCTGATATCCACCCATGATACCACACTAGTAAAAATCAATAAATATATGCAGATATAATGAAAGTTTATAGTTACTTTCAAACCCTAAACTAGGCTATACATATAGAATGGAGCCCTAGAACAGTTCACCTTACAAAGTTTGACATAAATAGGGTACCTCTTATAGACATGATTGAGTGATGGGAGAAGTCACCCCACGGAGCACCTCGAGGCTCGAACCTTCATCACGAGGTGTAAAAGCTAGTACTCACAGAGTTTAAATAACAATGTCTAGTCACGGTATCCAGGGGCGTAGCTAAAGGCTCATGGGCCCCGATGCAAGAGTTCTTATTGGGCCCCCCCACGCAAACTTCTCATGGCCGACGGTCCGCAGCTTTCAGCTGCATCGCTGGGTCTCCTAAGTGACCCAACAATGCAGCACTAGCAGCCAGGGGCGTCACTAAGGCTGGGTTCACACACACTATTTACGGACGTAATTCGGGCATTTTAGCCCCGAATTACGTCCGAAAATGCGGCTCAAAAGCGTTGGCAAACATCTGCCCATTCATTAGAATGGGTCTTACGATGTTCTGTTCCGATGGTCATTTTTTTTACGCGCCGCTGTCAAATGGCGGCGCGTAAAAAAGCCGCCCGCGTCAAAGAAGTGCCTGTCACTTCTTCAGACGTAAATGGAGCCGTTTTCCATGGACTCCATGGAAAAACAGCTCCAATTACGTCCGTAATGGACGCAGCGAAAGACGCCTGCACATGCCATTACGGCTGAAATTACGGTGCAGCACTGTAATTTCAGTCGTAACGGACGCTGCCGTGTGAACATACCCTCAGGGCTTAAAATGTCAGGGGAAATAGCCCCAATACATATGTGTCCGCCCAAAAAAAATGTGTGTATAGGAGACAGCATAGCATATCTATAGCACTACGACCCTATAAACTATGGATAGGATTAGATACATTGGCTCAGCAGACAGTATCACACATGATAGGATTAGATACACAGCTCAGCAGACAGTATCACACATGATAGGATTAGATACATTGGCTCAGCAGACAGTATCACACATGATAGGATTAGATACAGTGGCTGAGCAGACAGTATCACACATGATAGGATTAGATGTAGTGGCCCAGCAGACAGTATCACACATGATAGGATTAGATACAATGACTCAGCAGACAGTATCACACGATATGATTAGATACCGTGGCTCAGCAGACAGTATCACACATGATTGGATTAGATATAGGGCCCAGCAGACAGTATCACACATGATAGGATTAGATACAGTGGCTCAGCAGACAGTATCACACATGATAGGATTAGATACAGTGGCTCAGCAGACAGTATCACACATGATAGGATTAGATACAGTGGCTCAGCAGACAGTATCACACATGATCGGATTAGATACAGGACTCGGCTCGTTGACATTGCAGCTCCAGCGCTGGACCCAGGAAAGGTAAGAATAATAATTTTGCTTCTTTATGTGTTACTGATTATTTTTGTGTGTTTGTGTTTTTTTACAGGTTCGGTTGTTGGACTTCGGATTCGAGGACTTCAATGACGGCGTTTTTTTATTCTCAATAAAATGGTTAATCGGGGTTGTGTTTTTTTATTTCAATAAAATATTTTTTCTATGTGCTTGTATCTTTTTAAACTTTATTATCACCGCCTTAGTAATGGCCGCCGGCTGAGTGACAACCTCCATTACTAAGGCGGGGCTTAATGTTAGCAGGCGCAGAGGCTAACACTAACCACCATTATTACCCCGGTACCCACCACCACCAGGGGTACTGGGAAGAGCCGGGTATGAACCAGTACCCGTCCATCTGTAGTGACAGGCAGGCATCGGGGCGGCCAAAGGCTGGTAGTATTAGGCTGGGGAAGGCCAAAAACAGTGGCACCTACCACCCTGGTAATGCTGCCTGCTGCTGCTGTGTTGTATCTGGCTGGTTATGAAAATTGGGGGGGGACCCGACATCGTTCTTTCCAATTTTTTTTTTTTTTTTTAAATGACGTGGGTTCCCCCCCATTTTTCATAAGCAGCCAGATACAATAATGGAGCAACAGCCTAGCATTACCAGGGTGGGAAGGGCCACTGTTTTTGGCCTTTCCCCTCCTGATAATACCAGCCTGCGGCCACCCCAGTGGCCGACCATCACTACAGATGGTCGAGTACTGGATGGTACCCGGCTCTTCCCAGCACCCCTGGTGGCGGTGGGTACCGGGGTAATAAAGGGGGTTAGTGTTAGCCTCTGCACCGGCTAACACTATGCCCCGCCTTAGCATTGGATGCTGTCAATCAGCCGGCGGCCATTACTAAGGGGGTAGTAATATAGTTTAAAAAAAAACCACAAAGACATAGAAAAAATATTTTATTGAAATGTAAAAAAAACCCCACACAACCCTCATTAACCATTTTATTGATAAAAAAAAAGGCGTCATCGAAGTAGTTCTGGAATCCGACGTAGTCCAACGACCGAACCTGTAAGAAAACACACAAAAAAACGAATAGTAACACGTGTTAGGCTTAGATACAGGGCCCATGTGTGATACTGTCTGTGGGACCCTGTATCTAAGCCTACCACAAGGTAGGCTTAGATACAGGGTCCGGCAGACAGTATTCTTATACAGTATAAGATTACTGTGTGCTGGGGCCCTGTATCTAAACCTACAGTGTGGTAGGCTTATATACAGGGCCCATCAGACAGGATCACACATGGGCCATGTATCTAAGCCTACCATGTGATTGGCTTAGATACAGGGCCCAGCAGACAGGATCACACAATCTGTGATCCTGTCTCATGGGCCCCCTAAGCCTGCTACATCGTAGGCTTAAAGGGGTTGTGATGGCCTATCCTCAGGATAGGCCATCAATAGCGGATGTGTCGGGGTCCGTCTCCCGGGACCCGCCAATCAGCTGTTTTGAAGGGGCCGCAGCACTCGTACGAGAGCTGCTTCCCCCTTAATTTCACTTACTGGCTCACACTGTGAATCGCCGACACCAATTCACAGTGTGACCGGAATGAAGTGACCGGAATGAAGGAGAAGCAGCTCTCGTACGAGTGCTGCGGCCCCTTCAAAACAGCTGATTGGCGGGTCCAGGGAGTCGGACCCCGCCAGTCAGTGCTACTAATCTTACCTTCCTCTTCAGCCGCGGCGGAAGTTCTGTCCTCTCGATGTTGTGCATAGCGCTGTGACGTCTTGCGCTGCGCACAGCGCTTGACGTCAGGACCTCCGCTGCGATCCGGAACCAGGAAGGTAAGTACAGTCTGTTACGATAGTAACAGGGGCCCGCGGCCCGAGTTCCTATAGTAACTTTTTATTGATGTGGTGCGGGGGGCTGTGGGCCCCCCTGGCTTCGCGGCCCGGTCGCAATTGCGACCGCTGCGACCCCTATAGCTACGCCAGTGACGGTATCTAATGGTGCATGTCACATCCGGGTCCTGGTTTGGCGCAGACCTTCCACGTTACCAATGTGAGAGCTTGCACAACTTACAGTACTGTGTCGAGTTAGTTCACAGGAGCGCATGTGCACCCTACCAAGATAAAAAATCAAGCCTAGTCTAAAGATAGATCAGATTAATGCAATACCACAAAAAGAAATGACTTCTCCCATCAAGTTAATAGCACACACATAGACCTATTAGATTGCTTTAATAGAAGAGAAACAGGGTGTGACATAGTATCGAAATGAGGGGTTACAATGCAGGCGGGTGGCCATTACTATTGAAACACTAGCCAGCATTATACACTACAGGTCAGGATTCTCTCGACGACACACGTTACGCTAGCAGCGCCACCCATTAACCAATAATGATGCAACTATACAAAATACGGACTATACAAAATACATATCTCTATCGCAATTACCCCCATATACTCAAGAGCAGGAGGAGAGAAAATAGAACGACACCGCGGACGGGAGGACGACCGACCCCTTCCCACAAGGTAGGCAGGTCAACACGGCGACAGGCATCATGCCAGCTGTGCCACCCAATATAATAGAGAACTTACATACTACGCAATTATATCACATCATAAAGCCAATAAACATTATATCCCATATTCAAAAACCAACCGTCCTAAATATTATTGCATGAAATAAAAATAAACAGGTGGCAGTGCATGCGGGAGGTCAACACCGTGGGGTCCCATCCACAAACAAACTAAGCTGAAAGGCCACCACAGTGGCAGGCATCAGCGGCAATTGTAAAGACAGCACAGGCAGCCTGTTCCAAAATATAATATTTCAGTGATAAATATTCAAAGCAATATTAAAAAAGTGTAAAAAAGAAATGTGTACAAAAAAATAATACAATATAAAAAATTTACTGTAGTCGTGAAGGCAAATGTGGGAGACCAGTTGCAAAGAGCCCCCCCCCAAAAAAAAAAAATGGATGCAGCTTAGTGCATGGCCTAATAGATTGCCTGTCAGTTTTAGGGTAAGTTCACATGAAGTGTGAATACTGCGGATTTTCCACAACGTATTTTGTTGAGGAAAATCCGCAGATTAATACAGTAGTGGATGAGATTTGAACTAAGTATACATAAATGTTAAGTGGAAAAAACGCTCCGAAATTGGCCTGTGGTGCATTTTTTTTAATCCGCAGCATGTCAATTTTATTTGCGTAATTGCTGCTTTTGTGTTTGCAGGGAGGTAAAACCTGCAACAAATAGCAGAAAAAAAATTATCTTATACTCACCCAGAATTCTGTAATTCTTCGTCCAGGCCGGCGTCCTGGGATGACATTTCATCACATGTGACCACTGCATCCAATCACAGGCTGTAGCAGTCACATGGGATGAAACATCATCCCAGGAGACCGGTCTGCAGGACGTCAGAGGTAAAATAGGGGCGGTTTTTTTTCCCCCCTCTGTTTTCCGCAGAGGATATTCTGGCCAAAAAAAATCACCACAATTTGGTGCGGTTTTTCAACCGGATTGCCCTGTGTGGAACATACCCTTACACCTTTCAGTACACTAAAGCATTATATAAATGATCATAAGATTGCATTTTGAAGTCCCCTAGTGGGACTAATAAAATAGTTAATTAAACTTAAATAAAGTTTATAAAGAAGGAAAAAGTGTTCACAGTAAAAATAAAACTATTTCCTTTCCTTTATTTAGCAAAAGTGTTAAAAAACAAATTGAATAATATACATATATGGTATCGCCGCAATCATAATGACCTGTATAAGAAAGTCAAAACACTATTTATACCACACAATCAACGGTGTAAAAAACGCCTCAGCAAAATACAATGGCAAAATTGCTTTTTTTTTTCACCCCCCCCCTCCAAAAATATTTATAAAAGTAAATCAATAAATGATATGCACCCCAAAAAACAAGCCCAAATACAGCTACATTGACGAAAAAAATGCAAAAACGTATGGCTCTTGGAATAAGGCTACATAAAAATGAATTTTTCCCCATGAAATGTGCTATTTTTGTGTAAAATGTCGTAAAACATAAAAAAAATAAAATGTTTGCTACCACTGTAATCATACCAACCCATAGAATAAAGTTACGTTATTTATGCCGCACGGTGAATGGCGTAAATTTCATACACAAAAAAACATGGTTACATTTATGTTTTTTTTTAAGCCCCCCGGCAACAAAAAGTTAATAAAATGTAATCAATAACTTATATGTACCCCAAAAAGGTGCCATTTAGAAAAACAATAATACAAGAAAGCAAGCCCTCATACAGCTCTGTTGAAAAAAAATGATGGCTCTCAGAATGTGGAAACACAAAAATAAAATAATAAAATAAAAAGTTTTTAATGTGCAAAAGTAGTAAAACCTAAAAAAAGCTATAAAAATTTAGTATCGCTGTAATCGTAATGACTTGCAGTATAAAGTTAACATGTTATTTTTACAGCATGGTCAATGCCGTAAAAATGATATAAAAAACCCCAATAGTGGAATAGTTATACATATGTTTTCAATCTCCCACCCAAAAAAAGGTAATACAAGTGGGGTTTTTTAATACATTATACACTATATGGACAAAAGTCTTGGGAAACCTACACATTACACCTACAGAAGCTTTTATGACATATCATTCTAAATCCATAGGCATTAATATAGAGTTGGTCCCCCCTTTGCAGCCAAAACAGCTTCTACTCTTCTGGGAATGCTTTTTTACAAATTGTAGGAGTTTGTCTGTGGGAATTTTCACCCATAAATCCAAAAGAGCATTTGTGAGGTCCGACAGTGATGTTAGGCCAGAGGGCCTGCCTTGCAAGATTTCCTTTCACTGGAACTAAGGGTCCTAGGCCAATGCCTGAAAAATAACTCCATAGCATGATCCCCCCTCCACCAAACTTTACAGTTGGCACAATGCAGTCAGTCAGGTAGTGTTCTCTATTCGCCAAATTCAGACTCGTCCATCAGACTGCCAGATAGAAAAGCGTGATTCATCAGTCCACAGTACTGGTTTCCAATGTTCCAGGGTCCAGTGAGGGCGTGCTTTACACCACTCCATCCGACTCTTGGCATGACGCTTGGCATTTTGCTTGGTGATGTTATTGTCAGAGGAGGTTTGGACCTCTACAGTTAATGAGTCAGCGGAGCACTGGCGTCTTTTATGCGCCTCAGCACTCGGTGACTACGTTCTGTACACGGTCTGCCGCTTCGTGGCTGAGTTGCTTTGGTTCCTAAACGCTTCCACTTAGCAATAATTCCACACACAGTTGATTGTGGAATATCTAGGTGGGACGAAAGCTTCCTTTCACTTTAGCTTGCAGCTTACATAAATGATGCTGAACTGAGGAACTGAAGTAAGAGAAAAGAATAACGCAGCTACTTGCACGGCAGTCAGCAGCATCAGACAGTCACCTGGCACTTGGTGAGGAGTTTTCTTTCTACCACAGCGCTGGCAAGAGTTCACTATTGAGCTTGAGGGGGGAGCAAAACACAAGTCTAGCACTGATTGGCTGACGCTTGGCCAAACAGCTCTATGCTTGATTTCTGCACAGAGACAAGGCAGGGACTGGGCCTCCTTTACCTTTGCAGCACATGACAGTTTGCACCTAACGATGATGAGCCAGGGGGCGGAAAATTAACCTCACTCTAATTGGCTGAGGTTTGGCCTTCAACCACTATGCTTAATTTTTGCACCAGCTCATCAACCAAGAGGTCAATGAAAGCAAAGCAAAATTGTGATTCAGCTTCCTAATGTCTATTAGATGGCATTTAGTGGACTGGCCAGAGGGCCTTGCTATAGGGGGTACAGAGGTAGAAGTTATGTCCAGATCCTCATGCCTGAGGGAACCCGAAGGAGTCTCTGCAACATAAGAAGACACTAGAAGAGAGTGACAAGCTGGGGCTACTTCCAGTGAAGGACCATAAGGGGGCTGGACTGTAGGTTTTAGAGCTGGAATATGGGTAGTAGGTTAAGAAAAATGGCACTGGCCATATTTCTGGCGGCTCCTTGGAGCTTGAGGGGTGTGTGAATAGAATAATAGAAGAGGGGGGGGGAGTAAAATGTAGGACAAGGATTAGATAATGGACAGGTGGGCAAAGGGGTTTTGTAGGGAAGGCTAGTCTTACCGGAGGAGACGAGTTAAGGCGATGGGTTGCTAATCCATTGCGCTCTACATGCACTGGTTCAAATTTCACCCTAGTTGATTCCTTTTGGAGAAGAGTTTCTAGATCAGTGTGGAAAAGATTTGTCATGGAGAAACCATGATCAACATTCCCAGAAGACCAAAGAGGAAGATTATCCTCCCCAGAAGATATTGGGATGCGACCAGGCTGGGTAAACATGTGCTTTGCATATTTTCTGTGAGTTGTGATTGGGGGCTCCAGGGTTCTTGCAACAGCTCCAGTAGAGGGGTCAGACCCAGAGATCTTTGACCTCTTTCTTTTTTGGTCCAGGAGTATTACAACCAGTAGTGTATCAAGAACGTCTGGCAGAGAGCCAGAATTGATGAAATACATGAGCGCAGCCTGAAGCAGTAATTTCAATGATGTTGTCAGTGGAGAATCAGTTAAAGAAAGAGAGAAAGCATAGCTTTGGGAGAATGAGGGATGCAGTACAAGGGTGCACCTCAGGGGAATATGGGCACAGAAATCATATGGTGGGGAGCTTTGGCAGCTATAATGGGTAATTACGTCACTACAGCATTAAGCCCCTGCAGCAGGGTGCTATGGGATGTAATACGGGCATGACCACAACGGGGCATTGAAGTCTGAGCATAGGGGTAGGGAACCTAAATTGAGGGGGCTTATGAAGCACAGAATTGTGGATACTGGTTTAGAGTTTTTTTTTATCCTTGCAGGAGCCACATAGCAGCTGCATTGGGAGCAGTCTTCATTAGAAGAACAGGACCTGAATGTACAAAATGGAAACTCAGGAGAAGTGGCATAGGAAAAGATGGGTCCAATTATCTAGGACTAATGGGCCAATCTACCGGAGTTTAAATTCAATTTATCCAGGATTAGGCAGGCGCGGCGGTAGCAGTTTGTGAGGATGGAGAATGAGAAATCAATAATCTGACTAGACGGATGAAAGTTGAGGGCATACAGGGTTTATGTTTAGGAGTTACAGGAATTTTAGTAACATCGTTTTATTCGCAGAGCCAAGAAATGTCTGGGTGATCTGCCATTCTTGTGTGCACTGCAACTGGTCAGCAGAGAAAGTCAAGAAGAGACCAAATGGGATGCAGTTGGGAACAATAAGCAAGGTGTCCAAGGTGCGGTGATTTGGAAGAGGAGAACTGAGGTGGGCACAACTGAATAAACGATTGAAGGAGGCATTACTGGGTGGGAACACCTTAGATGCCTTAGTTGGGCAAGCTTGGGGGAATTATCTTGCAACAAATAGTATTGATTGCAAGCATGAAGGCTGATTTTTAGGATGAAAGGCCAGGCAGCACGGGATGAAGGTGGGATGGTTTGAAATGATAAAACGGCAGTGCTGGCCATGAAGCATTTCTAAGAACTGTACAGAGGGTAAGTTGCAAAGTTAACAAGGCCTTACATACGTATTGTGTGGAAGGACTTGATGTTATGGCAGTATCCCACATAAAGAGGGAGTTTCGTTGCAAAGGTAAATACAGGAGTGATGGCGTATACTTATTTTTTGTGAGTTTGTTATGGCTTTTGTCTCGGGGGTTTAACATGTTCTCATTTATTTAAATGGCACACTATTATCCTAAGCCCTAAACATACAAGCACACACACACACACACACACACACACACACGCACGCACACGCGCACACGCACACACACACACACTTATAGGGAAACTATGATCTGAGGACTTACACACACAAACACGCGCCTCAGCTTGTTAGTACTATGTGAGGATCACTACTGTCTGAAGGCCTAAGTATATAAACACACACTTAGGGATGTAGCAATACTTATCTTGACTGATAACTGATCACTAAAAGGGTAACTAAACGTTTGACAAACTTCTGACATGTCATTGTGACATGTCAGAAGTTTTGATTGGTGGGGGTCCGAGCAAGGAGACCCCCACCAATCGGTAAAACGAAGCTGCAGATGCCGCTTCGTGTTTGTTCAGCATTTTCCGGAATCAACGTATCAGAGTACGGGCTCAATAGAAAGTCTATGAGCCCGTACTCTGATACATCGGCTTTCCAGAGAAAGCCGAACAGAAGCGAAGAGGCTGAGCGCTCACATGAGTGCTTCTGTCGCTTCGTTTTAGCGATTGGTGGGGTCTCAGTGTTCGGACCCCCACCAATCAAAACTTCTGACATGTCACAATGACATGTCAGAAGCTTGTCAAACATTTAGCTACACTATAAGCCATTGAAAATTATTGAAAAAGTTAAGTTAAAGCTCCTTGCCACTGTGTATTTAAAGCGTTAAATGTCAAGTTAAAGATCGCTACATCTGTATGTCTTTTAATTTCAATGTTTAATAACGATCATAAAATGGTTCCCTATTCTGATTATATAAAAGGGAGCTTCCTCCTTGCTAAGACCCAACACAGTGGTAAAACTACTTTGTAATCTGCTTGAATTGAATGACTGCGTTGAATTTCATGTAATGGATGATAACATAGGAGCAGTGGCGTAACTACCGCGGTAGCAGCAGTAGCGGCTGCTACGGGGCCCGGGGCTTGAGGGGGCCCGGTGGCGCCGCTAGCAGCCGTTATGGCTACTACAGCGGTAGCGCCGCTACTGTGGGGCCCGCGACGCCGAGCCTTACACAGGCCCTCTCATGCCTGTAGGTGTCGCTAGCACCGGAGGGGGCCCCAGTGCTAGCGGCAGCCAAATACATGTATTAGCACTGAATGGCCGGGCATGTTCCGTGCCTGACCATCCAGTGCCTTACAATGACACTGATTGGCTAGCGGCGCGATGACATCATCGCGCCGCTTCCATGCTTGGAAGGTGCTGATTGGCGGGGCAAGTCATTCTGCCCCGCCAATCGGCGTCATTGGAGGACGCTCGTTCAGCTCCTGCAGACATGCTCAGAAGAGAGCATGTCTGCATCGCCAGTGAACAGCGTGGGAACCGGCGAATGTGAGTATGTCAAGTTTTTTTTTTCCCCCTCATAAAAATGTGAATGGCATTATCTATAGTGGGGGGGGGGGGGGTCATCTTTATGTGGGCTATTATATATAGGGGGTCTATATGTGGGGCAGTAGCTACAGGGGGGTCTATATGTGGGGCAGTAGCTACAGGGGGGTCTATATGTGGGGCAGTAGCTACAGGGGGGTCTATATGTGGGGTAGTAGCTACAGGGGGGTCTATATGTGGTTGTGTGGGCCATTATATACAGGGGGCTCTATATGTGGGCCATTATATACAGGGGGGTCTATATGTGGGGGTGGGGGCCACTATATACAGGGGGCTCTATATGTGGGCCATTATATACAGGGGGCTCTATATGTGGGCCACTATATACAGGTGGGGGTCTATATGTGGGCCACTATATACAGGGGGGTCTATATGTGGGCCACTATATACAGGGGGGTCTATATGTGGGACACTATATACAGGGGTGGGTTACCTGTGGGGCACTATATACAGGGGGGTCTATATGTGGGACACTATATACAGGGGTGGGTTACCTGTGGGGCACTAGCAACAGGGTGGCTATATGTAGTGCACAGTCTACAGGGGTGGGCTATATGTGGGACACTATATACAGGGGGAGCTATATGTGAGACACTATATACAGAGGTGGGCTATACGTGGAGCACTAACTATAGGGGAAGCTATATGTAGGGCAGCACGGTGGCTCAGTGGTTAGCACTATTGCCTTGCAGCTCTGGAGTCCATATGTGGGCACTATCTATAGGGGCTTCTATGTAGGTCACTATCTACAGGGGGCATGTTGTGTGTTTGTGACAGTTATATTTAGATGTGTTGAGAATTTTAACTTTGTTTATAGGAGCAGAAATGTTTTAAAAGTGAGAAGCTGAAGACATCTGAACGGAAAACTGCAGAAATGGGTCATGGCCGGGAGAAATCCATCATAGATGTCTGAACCGGAGGGAGAAGAAAAGAACTACAATCTGAGACGTCACCGGTGAGTCACTTAATGTAAATGTTTATTCTGCCTCTAATCAGTAATGTAGTCACTGTATGATCTGCAGCGAGATGATGGTGATAGGATTTTTTTTGTGAAACCGCATCTCCCAGCATATCCTTATCATTGTTCAGGCCATGCTGGGAGCTGTAGTTTTACGCCGTACAAACCTATACGCAGTGGCGTAACTACCGCTATAGCAGCCGTAGCGACTTCTACAGAGCCTGCAGCATGAGGGGGCCCGTGCCACCCGCCGGCACGGCCCCCTCCCATGGCCGCAGGCTCCGCTAGCAGCCGCTATGGCTGCTACAGCGCGACGCCACTGAAGGGGTTGTTCCTACATAAGACATGTATCCCCTATCCACAGGATAGGGGATACATGTGTGATCGCTGGCAGGGATGAGAACAGGGGACCAAAAGTCCCCCCTAAGTTCTCCATGACAAACCTCAGACTTCCGGGGTCTGTGTCGGCAGCTCCGTAGAAATGAATGGAGCGCCGGTCGCGCTTGTGCGCATGCGTGACTAGCGCTCCTTTCATTTTTATTGAACTGCGCAGACGCCGGAAGTCCGAGGTTAGTCATGGAGAACTTCGGGGGACTTTCGGTCCCCCGTTCTCCTTATCGCTGCCAGCGATCACACATGTATCCCCTATCCTGTGGATAGGGGATGCATGTCTTTTGTAGGACAAACTATAGGCCGTTTTTTTTGGGGGGGGGGGGGCTATATGGCGTTATCTACAGAGGGGTTCTGTATGGCGTTATCTACAGGGGGGGCTGTATGGCGTTATCTACAGGGGGGATCTGTATGGCGTTATCTACAGAGGGAGTCTGTATGGCGTTATCTACAGGGGGGCTGTATGGCGTTATCTGCAGGGGGCTGTGTATGGTGCTATCTATAGGGGGGCGCTGTGTGGTGGAATCTATAGGGAGGCACTATCTACAAGGGGGGGGGGTTGTGTGATTCCCAGCAGAGGGGGGGCCCCAGTCAAAAGTTTGCTATGGGGCCCAGTCTTTCCTAGTTACGCCCCTGCATAGGAGACTTGGCTGGCATTGTTGGTGATGAAAGTGGAAAGGTGAATTAAAATGAGAAGTAAAATGGAATCATGTAGTGATAGAATTGATCACTAAGAAGACACTGCGAGTAATTACCAAGAACTAAAGAAATTGTAATGACACAAGAGGAAGCAAAGATCCAAAGACAGTAGAAGTAAAATGTGGGAAACACAGAGGAACGAGGAGTAGAAGTGTAAATATAAGTGTGAAATATGCCAACAAAACTGATGTATGAGCTCCAGGCACCACAAGGTGGCAATATATATATATATATATATATATATATAGATAGATAGATAGATAGATAGATAGATAGATAGATAGATAGATAGATAGATAGATAGATAGATAGATAGATAGATAGATAGATAGATAGATAGATAGATAGATAGATAGATAGATAGATATGAGATAGATAGATAGATAGATAGATAGATAGATAGATAGATAGATAGATAGATAGATAGATAGATAGATAGATAGGATAGATAGATAGATAGATAGATAGATAGATAGATAGATAGATAGATAGATAGATAGATAGATAGATAGATAGATAGATAGATAGATAGATAGATAGATATAGATACACATATTTATGTATTTATAAAAGAAAAATGTGAAAACAATTAGAGTGCAAACTAGAGCACTAAAATAGTACAGAAGAAGAAAAAATATCAGGACAGTGACATACTTAAAACCGAATAGTGTACACTTATTGGCAGCTGGTCGACCAAAACAGGCCCGAATTACACCAAAGGTCTATGACCAGTCAGTGGCCGTAACTGATAACAACCATTTCCAATAATAAAAAAGAAAAGTCTTGTGTCTCCACAATTCCAACTAGTAGAGAGAAAAAAAAGAAAGGGACATATAGAACAAAGAGAACAAGATAAAGTAAAGGAGCAAACAGGGAAGAATAGAAAAATAAGGGGGGAGTGAGAAAAATGTCGGGAAGGGGTTAAGAGAAGGGACCTCCACTGGTTTCCAATGTCTGGGTATTACAGTATGTACCGCGATTAAGAAATGCCTAAAAAAACCTTTCTTCACTACTGAAACATCGCTAGAAATGAATGATAGGAGGGTAACGCAAAGACCTTCTTCCACTCTGCCTCAGACAAGCTTGTGTTTAATTCACTTTTCCAGGGCCTTACAAACCCCATAGGGGAGTCATATGTTTCCAGGAGCAGTCCATAGAGCAGACATAGAGTATGAGTAGGGGCTATCGATTGGGACAGTGTTAACTCTAGCTTAGTGGGTGTTGTATGTCTAATGCCCTGTGGGAGAGCTGATCTAAGGAAAGCTCTCACTTGGACATATTTTAAACCTTGGGAGTGACCTACTTTGGCAGGTCTCCTTGTTAACCTCAAAAGAAGGGCTTTACTTTGTCCCATCTGAGGCCTTCTAGATAAGAAAGTGTCCGCGCATACTGCAGCATGGAAGACCAGGTTATCAAACAGCGTGCTTATGAAACCCGGCCTATGAGACCAAAAAGACAAATTTGGAAGCAGCCTGTCATGGAGGCCGTATGGCAAATATCAAAGTTGGGAAAATCAGCACCTCCTTTCATCTTCGGGCAAGTGAATGTCTTAGTGCTCAGACGGGGTCTCAGCGTGCCCCATATAAATTTGTTAGTTGCTCCATTGAGACTTTTAATTGACAGTGAAATGGGAATAATTTGAAAAACATACAAGAGAAGCTGCATGATGCCCATCTTGACCGCATTCAAGCAACCAAACCACGGCAAAGGGAGTTGATTATGTGTTTTCAAATCTTGAATCATACGTTACAACAAGGGTAAGACATTAGGGGGAAAAGGGCAGAATGCCGAAGTATTTGATGGCCTTCGATCGCCACTGTAAGCCTTTGGCTGGGAAAGTACTGGAGCGGTTATATTTCTCACCCGGAAGCTTAGGATGGGTGAAATAAAGACTGGGTTTCCTTAGCAAACTTAGTTTGCTGAGGCTTTTTTAAAGTCTGTTTTTCCAGGCCTGGATTTCTATGGAACGGCAGGTAGGATTGGAAGAGGGACTTGCCATTCCCTCACCACTCCAGTACAGGGTTTCCCCTAGCCAAACCAGTACAGATGATTTGAAAACATGTAACATACGGGCACCACTAAAATACAATATAAATGAGGTGGTGCCATAGAATGTGTATATAACTAACAAGCAAGTAGAAGAAAGCACATTATCAAAAAGCGCACACCCAGAATGAATGAAAAATGTACAAATTTTATTAGATACAACAAAGTTTAAAAGCATCTAAAACACACAAAGACCTAGTCCATGTAATAGAATACAGGACATGCTACAGCAAAAATGCATCCTCAATAAGGTGTAATGGTGTACCCGGATCAATGAAGTATAAACACTATACAAAATAAAATCAATTGTAAAATAAATTTTTTGCTATACTATTGAATCCATTGACTGGCCCCACAGTCCAGGCTCTGCTAGCCTGGACTGTGGGTCCAGTCAATGGATGCAATAGTATAGCAAAAAATTATTTACTTTCCCCAAATATCTAAATAATGTCTATCACACCTGAAGAACCAGAATAATAATAATAAAATAATAATAAAGCTCACAAATTCCATATCAAAAGGAGTCAAGTCTTGACCTCAACAATGTGACATCATGAATACCTAGGGAAAATACCCAGAATATTAGGAGCAAAGAAAAGTAATTTATGTGTATAGAAAGGATCAATACAAAGTATAGGTAAGAGTATACGTGACCCGAGAAAGCTGTAGCATGGAGTCTGCCCACGGTCATCCTTACTCTATAGGTCCAGAAAGTAACTGAGAGCAATTATTCCATGATGATGTTCAATGTTAGAATAAAATGATTTAACGTCACATGTCACCAGTAACGTTCCCTCCGGAAGTTGAATGCCCTCAAACTGTTGTATGAGGTGCATGGAATCTCATAAAAATGATTGCAGTTGTGATACAATAGTCTGTAGAAAAAAAATCTATATAAATGAATATTTTTTCACATAAACTTCCAATTCCTGCCACATCGGGCCACCCTGGTAGATTATTAATGTTCTCGTAAACTTTTGGAAGCATATAAAAGGTGGTAGTTACTCATGATCGAACTGTGAGATACCCTCTCTCCTGTTTGGCAATGACCCTATATCTCTGGGTCGAGCCCAAGAGACGTTTAAGATTAAGGGAAGCATCAGTCTCCTACAAAATATATATAAATCCTTAGTGAGAGTAAACTTAGAGAAAGTATTCATGGGTGAGAAAGTTAGCCCTTTCTGTAGATCCGACCTCTTTTCATCGCTCAGCATATACAAGGACAGATTGATGATTTAGAGTAAGCTATCATCGTTGGCTAGCAGTAGAATCACCGCCTTGGGCGATCGGTCTCCATGGTTCCCCTTTGCTTTGGACCCCTTTTACTGGCATTTGCAGCACCCACAACTCGTCGTCCGTTTGTGTCGCTTGTTTTAGAGGATAAAAAAAATAAAAAATTGCTCGAGCTGGGATCATTGGCATCATTGCTGGTTCTAGGGGCCTCAAAATGCCCCCATGTATTACCTGTATGTTTCTACTTACATAAAAAAACCATTAACAGCCACCCAGGTTGCAAGCGTCGCATATCCATATCCACGGACGTAATCCGTGTCTGAAGAAGGTCGAAAGTATAGACCGAAACGTTAAACCTATTTTTGGATTACTACTTTTCGCTATATGTGAAATAAAATATCACTTATTGCATAATACCTTGGAGTGCTGAGTTCCCATTTTTTATACGTTGGCGTGGAAGCCTACTCACGCATTCTTGAAACACGGAGTGCTGCGGGTTTAAGAAAGTACTGTTTCATGCCATATATTTTCCAAAATCTAATTTACCCCAGTAGAATTTTGTGTTTTATTTCTGTAATGATTTTCTTTTTCATAGCCATCAATAATTTCTTTGAGGTTGTTCTGAAATGGTTCTACCAAAGAAATAGCATCAAATCTGCACAACTGAGAGGAGTTCCTGATCATGATCAAGTAGCATATTAATCCCTTAGTGACCCGCCTATTTTAGGCCTCAATGACCAAGCTCCTTTTTTAGTTTTTCCATCGTCGCATTCAAAGAGCTATAACTTTTTTATTTTTGCGTCAACGTAGCTGTATAAGGACTTGTTATTTGCGGGACAAGTTGTATTTTTGAATAGCACCATTTTGGGTTACATTTAATTTAGGCCTAATTCACACGAACGTGTCCATTTTGCGCGCGTAAAAACGCAGCATTTTTCCTGCGTTTCAGTTCCGTGTGACGTCAGTGTATGGTGCGTGTCTGCGTTTTTTACGCGCGTATGTCATCAGTATGTCACGCGTTTCACGTCAGCAAAAGGTGAAGGAGGTGTTTTTCTTTTTCAAAATCATTTCTTTAGCAACTGTTGCGTGAATCACCCACAGCACATGGATGTGTGTCCGTGTGCTGTCCGTGATTTTCACGCACCCATTGACTTCAATGGGTGCGTGATGCGCAAAAAACGCACAAGTATAAGACATGCAGTAAGTTTCACGCAGCGGATACACGCTGAGTGAAAAACACTGAATGTCTGAATGGCCCAATTGACTTGCATAGGTCCATGTGACGTGTTTTATTTTCACGCGCGTAACACGGACGTGAAATACGCTCGTGTGAATTAGGCCTTATAGATGAACTTTTAAAAAGTTTTTTTTTTGGGGGGGAATAGAAAAATACAAAGCAATTTCGCCACTCTTTCTTGCATCCTAAATTTACGCAGTTTACAGTACAGTATAAATAACACAAATTTATTCAGCGGGTCGTTACGATTGCGACTATACCAAATTTATATAGTTTTCTTATGTTTTACTACTTTTACAGAGTAAAAACTCTTTTTTTTTTCAAAATTATTTGTATTTGTGTCGCCATATTTTAAGAGAACAATTAAAATAAACTAAAAACAATACACATTTTGATGTGTAAGAGGACGTAAAGAGAGGCGCTGCTGTTAGTGATGATGACGAGTAGTTAGCAAAAAAATAACTAGTTTTAATGGAGATAAGCAGGCAACGCGTTTCAATGTTGGACTAACGTCTTCATCAGGCCTCTCTTTAGGTCCTCTTACACATCAAAATGTGTATTGCTTTTAGTTTATTTCAATTGTTCTCATTTACTGCGGTAACCTTCACGGTTTACCGGATTGGACCTGGCTGCAGCTGTTTAAAACTCTTTCCCAGCATTGTGCCTGTGTATAGCACAAACTTACAAGGTGAGCCTTTGACTTCGCTACCTTGTATATGCCTATCTATTACCTGCATTTATTTTGCACCATGTGCTCTCTTCTTTCTCTCCTACAGCTGTTGCCATATTTTAAGATCCATAACTTTTTATTTTTCCGCCGATGCAGCTGTATGAGGGGGTTTTTTTTTTTTGCTGAACGACTTGTAGTTGTTATTGGTACCATTTTGGTCTACATGCAACATTTATCAAATATTTTTGAAGGCAGAATGAACAGAAAACAGCAATTCTGGCATCGTTTTTTATTTTATTTTCTTCCCTCCTTCACCGTACGGGTTAAATAATGTAATAGCTTTATAGTTGGGGTCTCTATTGACGCGGCGATACCAAATATGTGTAATTTTTGAATACTTTTTTAGGTTTTTTATATAAAAAAATAATGATTGGGGGAAAAACTAGTTTTGTTTTTTTTACTTGGGAATTTTATTTATTTATTAAACTTTATTAAACTTTTTTAAACCTTTTTTTTAGTCCCACTAGGGGACTTTACTATGTGATCATTTGATTGCTTTTATAATACGCTGCAATACTTCTGTATTACAGTGTATTATTGCTTATCAGTGTAAAACTGACAGGCATCAGTTAGGCCATGCCTAACTGATGCCATAGAAACCATCGGCGACTCGCTTGTTCAAATTGACCTGGAAAACAGGTCTTTAGCAATGCCACCCATAATTATTAATAATAATAGCCCGTGAACATTGCTAAAGACCTGTTTTCCAGGTCAATTTGAACAAGGGAGTCGCCTCCCAGGCTGGGAAATTCTGAACCCAGAGGCCTCTTGGTGAAATGGATGCCTTGAGGTGCTTCTCTAGACTTCTAATATTCCACCACAGTCTAGTCACCAACTTATGTGCCTCAATCAATTCTTTGTCAGCCTAGAAAAATCAGTTTCAATCACCTCCTCTGGAGAGGTATTAAATACTGAGATGATGATTATGTCGCTGCCCAATCCATAACCCGAAACTGTCATGGAACCGATGCAAGGCCACCGCAAGATGTGTCATAGCAACCATGTACAATAGGGGCAAAAGGGGAAGACCCTGCCTGTTTGGGGAGGGGAGTGGTGTCAGCAGCATGGTGAACAATCAGAGATCGCCTCTTTGATGGCTGCTTGGCCATGCATCTTTTAAAAAAATTGTATTAAGCCACCTTTGCCATTCCCAAGAACACTACCAAGGGATGTCAAGGGTCACAAAAACAGCGGCATGTTCAGACCAAATCAAAAGACCTATTGTGGTACATTGGTACCAGTAGAGCAGGGTAATGACTGATAATCAATCAGTCAATTTCTGTACATATCATGCACAGAAGCATAGAAGGTGTAGTCCCTTAGCTTTGATTGGAGAACTTGACAGTCATCGACCAAATGAAGGACAAAAATCTATTGCTGGAGCACAGATAAGAGCCAGATATGAGAGACCTACCTGTCAAGGTGTCAAGTGTCCAATTCAGAGCCAAGTTGAAATGTCAAACTATAACTACTACCACTACCGCGAAGGCAGCAAGGGTGCATACATAAGATTGGCAAACATGTGGCTGGTCTTAATAAGGGAGATAATAATTAGTCACAGTAAACAGCTTTTCACTGATACAGAGTTTTTAGGAACAAGAACCTTCATAGAGGATCACAATGGGTGGCAAGAGAGGGGAATACATGTGTGATTTATGGCAGTTAGAATTATGTGAATAGATATCTCATAGGAACTGTCACAATACCTGCAGGCACATGACATCTGCTTTCAGATGGTTGTGATATGGCTGTGTGCTGAAGTTGTATATTTAGTACCAAGAACAGGATTAGATCCCATCAGGGTAAAGCAGGAATATTTCCCCTAAAAGGTTTTGTTTGAGAAAGTTTCCCAGCTTTGTCCAGATAGGATCAAGTCCCATTCTTGGCACTAAATATACTGCTCCTGAACAGGACTGTATTATAGCCATTTGAAAGTGGTCTATTCACCGAATACAGGCTGCTATAAACAGTTCCTCAAGGGAAATTTGAGTTCTCTGCTGCCCTGTACACTTTTGCACAATATTCTATTTTGGAATTCCTTAAAATCATATTCCTTTATATACTAACGCGGCTTCATAGAAAAGTCTCTGCTTTAAATGTGTATGTTTGCAATGTAAAACTAGTTATTATACAAAAAAAAATAAAATAAACCAAAATGTTCAAGAACAAAACTGCAAGATGTTAGCTAATTTTCCTACAGTCTCCAGGGGAGGATCTGTTTTAAATTATGCCTGAACATATGCATTTATTATGAGTTTATACCATATGGGCTTAAACAGCGTTCCTACTAGATGCTATAGTATGTCTATAACTATAAAGATTCAACGCATTTGCCACTAAAGAGAACTATTATTGTGTATTTCTTGTACCTGCTGCTTATTATGGTACAATACATTTTTTTGCTTTTGCAAAAGATCTATAAACACACACGTATTAGACTGTAGTGCCATATAATTGATATGTGCGGTCCCAATACAAAAAAAGGTGTTGCAGGAATATTCCGTGGAATAATGCCCGATTTCTGTTTCATTGCTCTATAGCTGTCAATATGCATTGCACTTGAAATGAGCCAGATAATCTATTTCTTCCTTCTTAAAGCAATTGGCCAAACCACCCTTCGGGCATTCTATTTTACATATACCAGATTGCCTATATGTCCATGTAATGCGTGATGCTTGAGAGATATAGAGCAATTTCCTTAATTTACTTCCTTGCTTTTCATAATGAAGAAATCCAAATTTCGCATTCATAGTATAAACACAACAAATGTCTCATGTGCAGTGCTGCCTATCATTTGCTCTATTATCAGCAGGTGGCACTGCTCAGTTTCCAATGTCTTCAGTGGGTGTCTTGATGTAACAGACAGCACGTGCACAGAGAGGAGCATGGTTTAAAAAGCTGGCATCTTTCTTTTCTTCACAGTTTTCTCAAAACAGAGGAATCACTAACGTCCCAACTTGCCAGAGGAAAAGGTCCTCAGAAAATCAGAAGGTGATGGAAAGGGTAGAGTGGACAACACACTATATCAAATGTTAGCCAAGCAGTGGCTTGTAGATGCTCCTGAATTCATTGATCTACCTGCTTCAAGTTGGTAAGTCTCAGCACATGCTAGGATAATATTATTTGTTATACGGTAACCATCTGTTTTGGAAGTTTACATTAGTTACAATATATTATAAAGTGGCGTCTATTAATTCCTGTAGTAGTCGGGTAACTGTGTATCCATGCGTAATCATATAACTGTTAATATATTTTTATACAATGTTCCATTTCCTAAACCCTTAAAAATAATTGTTTTCTATTTGTTTTGTTTTCTTTAGAAAAGGTGGATCATTCCTACAAGAAACACAGGGATAATACTGTATTTCAAGGTGCAACTTAGTCATCATAGGCACGTAGTATTTGCCCAAATCCAATTTTCAGATGTTGAAAGCCAAAATGTTCAAACAGGGTCAGTCTGACCATAAACTGTCAGCTGTGGTTCCCATCAAAGAGACTGTCCCAGAGAAGAAAGATGTTGAACTCATTCTTGTTAAGGAACAGAATGGAGTCCAGTACACAAATAACACTATCATTGCCCCCGACACCTCTCTGAAATCTGAGACACCAGTCGTGGAAGAGGAAGAAAGAGAGCACTGGGGCAAGAAAATAGACTTTCTTCTATCAGTTGTTGGATTTTCAGTGGATCTGGCAAATGTCTGGAGATTTCCCTATCTCTGCTATAAAAATGGAGGAGGTAAGAATATTATTTTTTTTTATATCTGTTTTATTCTATTTCATAATTTGATTCAGTTATGCTGAAAAAAGCAATGTGTAATACAACACACTTTTTTTTTTTTTTTTTAAACTCGTCTTCAAATTTTTGGTATTTTAAAATTATTATTTGCCATTCCGTCTAATATAAAATATATGATTAAACATAATACATAATACTACACACTTTTTTTTTTAAAACTTGTTTTCAAATTTTTGGGCTTTTAAAATTATTATTTACCATTCCGTCTAATATGTACCAGAGTCTTCGCTAGGATTGAGTTCGCTGCTCCAGTCCTGTATCTGAATAACATGACCATGGCATAGCGGCTTGTTGGTGCCACCCCACCTGGCACCCAGCACCTGCTCTACCGACCCCCTCCCCAACTACGCCCTTGAAAAAACATAATACCAATTTTTTTTTTACTGGAGAATATTTACAAACATGTCTTCTGTTTGAAAATACATTTTATTCAAATAAATGTAAATTGTCATCTACAAATTAGGGTTTAAGATCTCGATACAAATTTTCTGCTGTTTGTTTATTTTATTTTCTCCTGAAAAAACAAACAAACAAACAAACAAACAAACAGATATTAAATGAATAATGTTATGGATTTGTTTTTAACATCTGGTCAGGATTTGTGTTTTTGTAGCAAGTCTTACCTACAATATGCATATGACATAAGAAAAGATACAATGTATTGAAACTTGAGATAAGTTGTTGTGTTATCAATAGAGATTGATTCTTTAAAATTCGATATGGCAGAAACTGTTGGCTTAGTGTAACAGTTGGCTCTGCCGTTAGTTCTATTCCCTTAAACAGGTCACTGTATGCTTCTAGCCACACAGTTGACTTTAGGAAATAATACTTTTATAAAAACACACACAAGAAATATTTTACTTCCATTTCACATACTTAGCATAGCGCATTCTAATCCAGTGGTCACACTATATTTTGCTTCTAAAAAGGAATTTATTGTAGGGCTGCACGCATACCACAATTGATGGAGCCTGTATCTATCTATCTATCTATCTATCTATCTATCTATCTATCTATCTATCTATCTATCTATCTATCTATCTATCTATCTATCTATCTATCTATCTATCTATCTATCTATCTATCTATCTATCTATCTATCTATCTATCTATCAGAGATAAGCAACTCATATAATATTGCTTAGTCATTTGGATCAGGAGTCTTAAAGGAACACTTACTTCTATGTTTTTGTGCACTTGAATGCATACAATATATTGTTTCTTCAAGCAGCTATTTAATACTGAGGACAGGAAAAATGTCTATCCCTACAATTACTTCTTTGTCTCACATCTTTCCAGTCCTATAACCTATGGATTTCACAATTACATATATATTTTGAGATTTACCAGTTTACCTTGTTATAATCTTACACCATAACTTAAGTGCTCCTTTAAATATACTGTAAATACCATTATTGTGACAATCCAACAACTGAGTCATGAAAGTTAAAAAATCAGCACCCCTATAGAATTTTCATGGTAACCCTATAAGAATTTTGCATTGGGTGTGTTCTTCCATTAGGGGCAACTGCCGATAAACGTACCTGCTTAAATGTCAAATACAAGCTTCTTTATAGTGGAAATAGTGGGCATCTTGAAGAACAGATTTAATTCTTGGGAAGGTAATGTACAATTGCTTTATATATAGAAGACATTGTCTGCCTAAGGCTCAGTTCACATTAGTGTCTTGGCTTCTTTTTTTACAGCAGCCATAATGCATGACAGATTTGTTATGATTTAGTAACGAATTCAAATCGACTCCTAATCAGTCTGTCAGGTTTCGGTTGTCTTTTACTGGATAGAATAGTTCAGAATTCTACGCTAGAATAAATATAAACCGAGCTCTTTTACACTCAAATGTTCATTTCTATATACTTGCCAAATGTCACTATTAGTGTTTTTACAGTCTTTTGCTTAATTTTAAAATTCAGCGGTCAATTTTATAAATTGCAAGAAAGTTTTGGCCAATCCAGGACATCTAGTGTGCAACTAAAGGTCTTGTAGTTGATGCTCACAAACAACTCACAACGTCAAGAACAATTTTCCTTGTTCTTTATAAAGGAAGAAACATTTTGCATTATGACAGTCTCCCTCCGATATTTGCCAAATGCCCTTTTGTTTTTGACAGAAAAGATATTCTATGCTTTAAGTCATTAAATAATTGGATTTGGTTTGTGTCTAATGATTAAAGTTCAATCTCACGGTTAGGTTTAGGGGACAGCTGTAAGGGAGGAACACCAGCCTTACATATGACAAGGTTTTAAAAGTAAAGGGTCTTTTTTTTTGTCACGTTTTCAAGAGAATTGAAGAGTCTGAAAAGAAACAAAATCACAATATGTACCATTACAAATTAAGCAGCGAAGACATATACAGAATATAGTAACAATGTTTTTAATTATATATTCAGAAGATTGACTAGTAGGAAAAAATAGAGGTTCTCAGCAGGTGATGAGGACCAGCACTGAGCTTTGTCTCTCTAAAAGGGGTTGTCCTTTTTGTTAGAAGGGTCCCTCGACGATAAGTTGATATCAGGATGTCCCACTGTTGGGATCCAGCAAGATCAGCTGCAAACCTGGGAAAAAGTGGTAAAATTCCCTAAAGTGCAACTACAGAGGAAATTATCCATTACACAGTGCCCATTGAAATAAATAGGCTGTCTACATAACACATGGATGTGCTAGGTAGCCCAGGACAAGGGACGCTCTTTGTAGCCTCTCTCTGTTCTGCCTAACAGTTGACAACTATTAACTCAAAATTACATAATAGGATGTTTGAAAATTTATTTTATTAACCAGACAACCCCATTAGACCGATGCTGGGACCCAAAATCACATGCTTGGGCAAGGGAAAATAAAGCACTAAGACCTTTCCACTTGCTTTATAGAGGTGTGTGGACTAAATATGCTTGTTGCTATTGAATTCCTGGCTTTATAAGGGGCTTTTGGCCACTGGGGATATCTAGGAAGAAATACAATACCTGTAAAGTAACAAAAAAGCTACAGTGATTATCTAGAGACTAAGAACCTCTTGTTTATCTTGAAACAGAAGATAAATGCTTGCTGGGTCTTCTAGTTCTACATGCACCTATGCGAAGATCAAAGGAAAATTGTGCTATTCATGATTTTTTTTGTTGACTATAATTATTTCACTTTATTATCAATGATTTCCTTTAACTTTGTATCCATAAGTAATCAAAAATAGTTACAGAGTTAAGGGGTAACTAAACTTTCAAAACACTTTTGACATGCCCTAGCGACAGGTCAGAAGTTTTGATCACTGAAATCCGAACACTGAGACCCACACCGATCGCCAAAACTAAGCAGCAGAAGCTCTCGTGTGAGCGATGTGCCGCTTAGTTTCTGATCGGAAAGCCGAGCGAGCAGTGTATGGGCTTAATAGAAAGTCTATGAGCCCTTGCACCGGTCGCTTGGCTTATCGAGGAAAGTCAATCAGAAACTAAGCAGCACAGCACTCACCCGAGTGCTTCTGCTGCTTCGTTTTAGCACCGGTGGGGGTCTCAGTACTCAGACCCCCACCGATCAAAACTTCTGACATTTCACTATGACATGTCAAAAGTTTTTTGAAAGTTTAGTTACCTTTTCGATTTAACAATGGAGCCTTGAAAATCTTTTTGTACGTATATCCTGAAGACAAATACAGAGTGATATTTGTGCTGCCAGATAAAGGAGAGTGAGCACCACTATGGCTATTTCTATGTTAATATTAAGCATTTTAGAGAAAAGTTAGAATTGTAATGCCCCCCTCCCCTATAACGTTGTTGGTAAGAAGATATGCATAGATGTTGAAAATCCTTGAATTCTTTACATTTTAAGCCTGGGCCGTCCCTCAAGATACAAAGTAAATCTTGTGGCTTGGGGATAGAAAAATTGCCCTCATAACACTTTATCATCCTTTTCACACATATTTTTGTCAACTCAAATCCACACAAAACTGCAGAAGGAAAAAAAATGTTAAGATATTTCTAGGAAATGTTTATGATCCTAAAACTGCTGCTATGGAAAACCACGATCACATTTCTTACATACAATTTTATGTGCTGAGGTTTTTCCCTATGATTTGGTTAAAGAAAGGTGTGTTTTTTAAACATGGTGTAAATGAGATTTTGCTCAAAACTATGCTAGGTGTCTGAACTAAGCCTACCACTTTTATAGAGAACACCACACAAATGGATATTCCATTTGACAAGGGGGTGCCTCATGGGAATGGGGGGGATGGAGTGCGGTGTGTGTAGTATGGCATGCACATTTTCTGGGCCTTATCCAGATCTCCTGGATACATAGGTTATGCATATAAATAAGGTAATAGAATAAGTTTAGTATGTAGATTAACTTACTGCATAGATGCAGTGCCAGATCCAAGCCTAGAGCATAGATACACTAATATAATCAAGATTACTGCAATTACATAGTAGCCAACTAGCAATTGTCACCAGGCCGCACAATTCTTTGGTGTCAGCAGTAACAAAAATAAAACTACAAGAAAATCTAGACGTGAGCGATATTCTTGTTATGTTTGTAGAAATATTGCTATGAATACAGTTTTTAAAATTAAAAACAATACTACAAGGATTGTAGTGTGTGTGTGTGTGCGTGTGTGTGTGTGTATGTGTGTTTTGTTGTTTTTGTGTAAATTAAATTATAAGTTTAAGGGCTTATTCAGACGAACGTATTATACATCCCTGTGCTGTCCATTAAAAAAACGGACAGCACACGGGCCCATGCAATTTAATGGGGCTGTTCACATGGCCGTTGTTTTAATGGACCATGTGAAGGGCCTGTGAAAAAATAGGAAATGTCCTATTTTCGTCCGTTTTCATGGATGCCTCAAGTCTATGAGGGGTCCATGAAAACGGGTCCCGCACGGGTGTGACTCGGTCGTGAAAAACGTCCGTTTTTCACGTTAGAGTTTACACTCGGTCATCTGAATAAGCCCTAACTCTGGCAATGACCCACAGAATTTGATGGTAACAATAATCAAATAAAAATCAAATCTTTCTATTCTTGAACAAGTAAATCGATGTGCACATTGCTCCATTTTGTGAGGACTGGGTATCTGGAGAGACTTCACCTGCATGAAATCCAGAGGAGATGTGAGCAATATCTGAATTTAGATATTACACCCATCATCAATATAAATAGCTATTTTCTGCCAGATACCAGCAAATCCTTGTATACAGCTGTGGGACACCACATCAGCATCAGCTAAGATATATAATACAGAAATAAAGATATTACTAATCACTTCTGCACTTCTATATTAGGTCTCCAGGAAATAGCTACCTCACTGGTAAACCGCTTTAAATGATTTAGCATCAGGGTTGGCACAAGCTCTCTTGGTGCTCAAGAAAGGGGTTTCAGGATGTGCTCCAAACCCTTGGTCCCTGAAGTTCAACTTGATAGATGTCAGATTGTTAATCATTAGAGATGAGCAAATCGATTATACCCAAGTCAAATTCGGTTCATATGTCCCAAAAGTTTCGGATTCTACGCAATCCAGAACATTTGCAGTTTGCGTCGCATAAATCACGGCAAAACGGCAACCGACATTTAAGGGCCCCTTTCGTACTGCGTTATTGCCCTTTCACATCACGTTACATCAGGAGCTTCTTCGGGACCAGAGTCCCCGGGCAGAGCATCAGGACTAAGAGAGGGGAAGCTCTTAATCCCGATACGGGACTCCAGCTGCTATAACTCTCCTTAGCCCACCTACTGCCACTAATTGGAGAGCGTTCGAGCGACATATCTGGCAAATTTATTTGGACCGAATGCAACGGCCAATTCGATCGATTGGGATCCAAAATGAATTTTGGGAAAGTCGCCTATCGCTAATAATCATTTATTTATTTGCCCCGCCGTTACCCTTTTTCCCACCAATACCTAGCATTCTTATTTACAATACATACTCCCCTATTTACTTTCACCCCTATTCCCTCCACCCACAGTCACTTTTTACACAGCGAAAGTCTTTTACTGTGTGACAGGCATCATTCTCATACCAATACTAAAGGAAAACATTCATTCAACCACGACAACTATGGCATCAGCAGCAGTTTGAATACGTCATCCAATTAATTCTACTAAGAAATTAAAATGTATTATTTAATCCATAAATGTTGCACCCACACCCAATGGTTCACCCGCCTATTTCACTTACCCTCCTATTGGCTCTGTCTAACTCATTTAAAATATTTATAGTCACAGTACACAATTCAGCCATACCATTAAAACCACTGAAGTTGATCTGTTACATCTAGACTTTGACAAGGGCAAAATTGTAATGGCTAGATGGCTGGATCCGAGCATCTTCAAAATGACAGGTCTTGTGGGGTGTTCCTGATATTTAGTTATTAGTGTCTTCCAAAAGTGGTCCAAGAAAGGACAACCGGCAACAAAGTCATTACTGACCCACAATGGGTATGTGAGCATCAGAACTTGACCATGGAGCCTGATTTACATCATGTGGATGGCCAGTCTGTGTGTGTCACCAGAATGCACTATGGGTAGAAGGCAAGCTAGCAGAGGCAGTGTGATGCTCTGGGCAATGTTCTGCTTGAAAGCATCCTGGCATTCATGTGGGTGTTACTTTGACACATACTACCTACCTAAACAATGTTGCAGACCAAGTACACCCCTTCATGGTAATGGTATTCCCTAATGGCAGTGGCCTCTTTCAGTAGGATAGTGCACTCTACAACACGGCAAAAATTATTCAGGAATGGTTTGAGGGACTTAACAAAATGTTTAAGGTTTTGACTTGGCACCCAAATTCCCCAGATTTTAATCCGACCGAGCATCTGTAGTATTTGCTGGAAAAAAAGGTCTAATCAATTGAGGCCCCATGAGGGAGACCAACACAATATCAGGCAGGTAGTTTTATTGTTATGGTTCAATGGCGTAAATATGTTATATATTTCAACAATATTTTATGCGGTCTCATATGAAGACAATAATATTCCTCAGAAAATATAATCCTGTGATACGGATCATAAATTTAGACAAATTATTTGTTGGCTTCAATGTATTTTGTTTACCTTTCTAGAACGTCCCAGAGATTCCTAACAAGCGTATAACAATAAAACACACCATCAAAAGTCAAATCGATAAATTCGCAGAAAGGGATAATTCTGGCACTCATACGCTCCCCTTTCCCAGTTTCCAGGGCCGTTGTATGCTACAGTGCTGACCACAGGAGGAAAGACGAAGCGACACTTCCTTAGGTGAACAAAGCGGCACTTCAGTTTGAACTCTGAGAGCATTCTGTGTTTCTCAGAGCTGAACCCTGGGAGACGCTGTGCTGTGTGCTTGGAAAGCATACAATGCAGCACCGCTCGATCTCCTGGTGTTCAGCACGGACAAGCATCTAATAATGCACCGTTCTGTTCTCGAGGTTATCAGCAGAACTGTTATTACAGGTTCACCTGTAAAACAAGCTACATACAAGTTATTTTATAAATTATTGCCACTGCAATGATTCGAATCTTCTGGGTAGCTTGGTGTCAGCTCCAAGATGGTGTTCTGCACCCCCTAAGGAAATCTCTGGCTGCACTTTTAGCTATGCGCTTTCCCTGCCCAAGGAAATCCCTGGTAGCTCCAATGTGCACCCTCTTCAAGCTGGTGTTCAGTAGCCGCACTAACCAATGTGCAGCCTCCCCCAAGCTGGTGTTCAGTAGCCGCTGTCTCCTGTGTGCAGCGTCCCGCAAGCTGGTGTACAGTAGGGGCGCACTCTCCTGTGTGCAGCTCCATAAGCTGGTGTTCAGTAGCCGATGTCTCCTGGGTGCAGCATCCCGCAAGCTGGTGTACAGTAGCCGCGCTCTCTCCTGTGTGCAGCCCTACAAGCTGGTGTACAGTAGCCTCGCTCTCTCCTGTGTGCAGCTTCCCGCAAGCTGGTGTACAGTAGCCGTGCTCTCTCCTGTGTGCAGCCCCACAAGCTGGTGTACAGTAGCCGCGCTCTCTCCTGTGTGCAGCCCCACAAGCTGGTGTACAGTAGCTGCGCTCTCTCCTTGGTGTAGTGTCCCGCAAGCTGGTGTACAGTAGCCGCGCTCCCTCCTGTGTGCAGCCCCACAAGCTGGTGTACAGTAGCCACGCTCTCTCCTGTGTGGAGCCCCACAAGCTGGTGTACAGTAGCGGCGCTCTCTCCTGTGTGCAGGCCCATAAGCTGGTGTTCAGTAGCCACTCTCTCCTGTGTTATATGACTTTAATTTTTGCATGGAACACTGAGTACTTCATCTTTGACTTTTTTTATTGCCTTGCCATGCAAGAATGGTTGCCTATCCCTGGCGTAAGAAAACAGCTAAAAAACCGCTATAAATTGACCTACGGTGCAGCGCTACGTAATATGTTGGCGCTATATAAGTAACTGTAATAATAATAATTTATTTTAATCCGCAACATGTTAATTTATGCTGCGGAATCGCTGGTTCTTTCTTGGGGGTTTTCCCCATTGAATTCAATGAGGAGGTAAAACCTGGAATATGTAGCAGATGTTGCAATTTTTGCGGCAGGAAAGCTGCGATTCTGCTTCAAAAGTGGCAACTCCGAAAGAAAAAAAGATCTCATACTTACCCTGAACTCTCTGCTCCTGCGTTCAGTCCAGGCTCCAGGGATGACATTTCATCTCATGTGACTGCTGCAGCCAATCACAGGCTGCAAAGTTCACATGGGATGAAACGTCATCCCAGGAGGACGGTCTGCAGGACATCAGAGGGGCGCGTCGGCATGGCTACGGGTAAGTATGTTTTGTTTTTTTTACCTGCTATTTTCCACAGCGGACATTCCGGCCGGAATTCCCTGCGGCATCCAGGGCGGATACACTGTGTACTTTTCCGCAGCGCATATGCCTTGTGTAAACATACCACAATGTTTCAAAGTTGAAGTACCTTCATTCTGATAATCAGTAGGGGTCCAAGTGTTTAGACCCCTTCCCCCGATCCTATATTGATAGCCTATCGTAAGGATAAGCCATCAGTTGAAAATTGCAGAAACCCCACGAAAGAGCATAGGATATCCAGAGATGCTCAGCTTTATGGATTCTTTCATTAGAGTTCAGAATGATACTGGTTAATTTATAGTATTCATCTAAAGCTCTATATATATATATATGCATATATATATATATATATATATATATATATATATATATATATATATATATATACACTACCGTTCAAAAGTTTGGGGTCATCCAGACAATTTTGTGTTTTCCATGAAAACTCACACTTATATTTATCAAATAAGTTGCAAATTGACTAGAAAATATAGTCAAGACATTGACAAGGTTAGAAATAATTATTTTTATTTTAAATAATAATTTTCTCCTTCAAACTTTGCTTTCGTCAAAGAATGCTCCATTTGCAGCAATTACAGCATTGCAGACCTTTGGCATTCTAGCTGTTAATTTGCTGAGGTAATCGGGAGAAATTTCACCCCATGCTTCCAGAAGCCCCTCCCACAAGTTGGATTGGCTTGATGGGTACTTCTTGCGTACCATACGGTCAAGCTGCTCCCACAACAGCTCTATGGGGTTGAGATCTGGTGACTGCGCTGGCCACTCCATTACAGATAGAATACCAGCTGCCTGCTTCTTCCCTAAATAGTTCTTGCATAATTTGGAGGTGTGCTTTGGGTCATTGTCCTGTTGTAGGATGAAATTGGCTCCAATCAAGCGCTGTCCACAGGGTATGGCATGGCGTTGCAAAATGGAGTGATAGCCTTCCTTATTCAAAATCCCTTTTACCTTGTACAAATCTCCCACTTTACCAGCACCAAAGCAACCCCAGACCATCACATTACCTCCTCCATGCTTGACAGATGGCGTCAGGCACTCTTCCAGCATCTTTTCAGTTGTTCTGCATCTCACAAATGTTCTTCTGTGTGATCCAAACACCTCAAACTTCGATTCGTCTGTCCATAACACTTTTTTCCAATATTCCTCTCTCCAATGTCTGTGTGCTTTTGCCCATATTAATCTTTTCCTTTTATTAGCCAGTTTCAGATATGGCTTTTTCTTTGCCACTCTGCCCTGAAGGCCAGCATCCCGGAGTCACCTCTTCACTGTAGACGTTGACCCTGGCGTTCTGCGGGTACTATTTAATGAAGCTGCCAGTTGAGGACCTGTGAGGCGTCTATTTCTCAAACTAGAGACTCTAATGTACTTGTCTTGTTGCTCAGTTGTGCAGCGGGGCCTCCCACTTCTCTTTCTACTCTGGTTAGAGCCTGTTTGTGCTGTCCTCTGAAGGGAGTAGTACACACCATTGGAGGAAATCTTGAGTTTCTTGGCAATTTCTCGCATGAAAAAGCCTTCATTTCTAAGAACAAGAATAGACTGTGGAGTTTCACAAGAAAGCTCTCTTTTTCTAGCCATTTGGAGAGTTTAATCGAACCCACAAATGTAATGCTCCAGATTGTCAACTAGCTCAAAGGAAGGTCAGTTTTATAGCTCCTCTAAACAGCAAAACTGTTTACAGCGGTGCTAACATAATTGCACAAGGGTTTTCAAGTGTTTTCTAATCATCCATTAGCATTCTAACACAGTTAGCAAACACAATGTACCATTAGAACACTGGAGTGATGGTTGCTGGAAATGGTCCTCTCTACACCTATGTAGATATTGCATTAAAAACCAGACGTTTGCAGCTAGAATAGTCATTTAGCACATTAACAATGTATAGAGTGTATTTCTGATTAATTTTATGTTATCTTCATTGAAAAAAACTGTGCTTTTCTTTCAAAAATAAGGAAATTTCTAAGTGACCCTAAATTTTTGAACGGTAGTGTATATATATATATATATATATATATATATATATATATATATTTATTTATTTACTTGTGGTAATATAGCCACACATCCTATATGAGGACTAAGAGTGTAATGCTGAAACTATGTTAGAAATCTATTATTTTATTCTAAAATGTTTAACCACTGGTCCCCGGACGCCCTTATATATATGCCCTTTGACCAATAAAAATGTTATGAACTGAAAAGACTGTAATTCAAACTGATGTTACATGGAAGAAATATAAATTAACTTTGGCAAAGAAACACAATATGTATTTTCAAAAGTGCATGTAGAAATGGAGCAAACAGATAAAATCACACAAATTAAAACCATAGCATATAATGTAGTGACAATAAACAGAATCTGAGCAGGCGCAAGTTGATATTTAAGTCCTTTAGATGGTCTGAGGTCATAAATAGTAAACTGGGAAGATTTAAAGACAGCAAGTAAATACTGACACGAGAGTCATGATGATCCAAGAGGCCCCCAGAGTCTACAGTCACGCATGCAGCATTGCTTACTAATGATAATCATATGCTTTATTAAAAAAAGTGTATATAGTGTATGTGTATATATATATATATATATATATATATATATATATATATATATAGTGTATTTAAACCGTTAAGCTAAAGAGTGTTTCATCTTGATATATGTACGTGTACGTCATGTATATATATATATATTTATATATATATATATATATATACATACACACACACAGACACGCACACATATATTTTTTTGAAATCCTTGCCTGGGAGAGTACTTGCTGATGCAGTATAACTACCTTATGTCTTGTTGCTGTGCTCAGTATTGCCATGGTGGACCTGTGACATGAGACGGTTTTCCACAACCTCACCTTTGTAGCAGAGTTTGACTGTTCCTCATCCAGTTTTAAGCCTCCTGCACAGCTGTTTCAGTTACAGGTAATGACTGTGTTTCAACCTACATATGAAAATGATGACCAACCATTGTCACCTGTTTGGTATAATTGGTTAATCATACACCTGACTATTATCCTAGAAAATCCATTACTTTGTGCAAGTATACCTAGAAGAATTTATGCTGTTTTGAAGGTAAAGGGTGGTCACACCAAATATTGTAAATTCACTGAAGTGATAAATGAGTAAAATGTATAACTTTTATTTCAGAGCTATCTAAAAACAGGGGCACAATCACCACTGTGAAAAGCCCAACCGTGTATTTAAAAACGTATTAAACAGATACTCCAAGTCCTAATTCGTTTGCGAACCCTCTATGACTGGGTATATAAACAGAGATAACAATTATGGAATCAGCGTTTGAACATTGGTGTAACAGTGGTTTAGACCCTAAAACACACCGGAGCCTACAGTTAACCGCACCTAGATCTCCTGACTATTGAATGGTGTACTTCAAGTAACTGTGCTAGGACTAGGATTAAATTGCCATACCCCTACCTAGAGGACCGACAAACCCTGTAACCTAAACTGGATTGTATATTTAAATAAAACAGGTGTAATTTGTTTGCTCGTTTAAACCTTCAGGCTGTACGCAAGCCAGTCTATAAATCCATTGGGCCTCTTTGCGCAGAATGAGGTTATCCCAATCCCCTCCCCGTTTAGGAGGACGTACCAGTTCAATTGCTTGAAATTTCAAACATTCTGCCCTGCCTTGATGTTTTGCATGTACATGTTTTGATATGGACGTATCTCTCGAATTTGTAACATCTCCAACATGTTCCCTAATCCGGCGCCGAAACTGCCGCACCGTTTTGCCTACATAATTCAGTGGGCATGGACATGTAATTAAATAGACCACACCAGCCGTTTTGCAGTTTACGAAATCTCGGATGTCATACTCGATCTTGGTGGTGACACTTTTGAATTTTTTCCCACTTTGGATAAAGTCACAGGCTCTACAGCTACCACATCTGTGTGTGCCCGGTATCTGCCTATCCAACCAAGTGCCTTTTTGTATTATAGGGTCAAAACAGCTCTGCATCACCCTATCCCTAATGTTTTTACCTCTACGGAACGTGACTGAAGGCCATTGTGTTATCTGATCCGCCAGGTCCGCGTCGGCACCTAGGATACGCCAGTACCTTTTGAGTATTTCCATGATCTCAGATTGTTTGGAGTCAAAGGTACCTATGAGCCTCGTGACCCTTTCCTCTTTCCGTTGTCTAGGGACTAAAAGACTCTGCCTATCTGCATCCCTCGCTCCCTCATAGGCCTTTCTAATTACCCCCTTAGGGAAGCCTCTCTCCTTCAATCTGTTCGTGAGGTCATGTGCCTGTAACTCAAAATCGTCCATCGAACTACAATTCCGGCGTACTCTCATAAATTGGCCTCTGGGGATCCCTCGTTTGAGTGGATAAGGGTGACAACTGTTCCATTGAAAGAAACTATTGGTTGCTGTCTCCTTACGGTGTACTTTTGTACGTATTGCGCCTTCCTTAGTTTTGATTATCTTAAGATCTAAAAAAGATAATTCCTGATCACTGATTTCACATGTGAACCTGAGCCCTAGATTGTTTACATTAAGGGCTGCCACAAAGTTATTGAATTCCTCCACTGTGGAATTCCAAAGCAACAACACGTCATCAATATATCTAATCCAGATACCTATTGATGAAGTCCATTTGACAAATTTATCCCCAAAGACCACTGTCTCTTCCCACCAGCCAAGAAACAAATTTGCATAAGTGGGAGCAGTGGGACTCCCCATTGCTGTACCACGTTGCTGATGAAAAATGCGGTCTTCAAAGATAAATACATTCCTTTCTAACACAAAGTGTAGTAATTGCAAAACAAGCTGGTTATGAGCCACATATTGAGTGCCCCTAGATTTTAAAAAATATTCCACTGCTTCACAGCCAAGTCTATGTGGAATGGAGGAATACAAAGCCTCTACATCCAGACTGGCCAGAAATGTATTTTGTTCCAATGTGATACCCTCAATTTGTTTTAAAACATCCATGGTATCACGTACATATGATGTAAGACCTAGTACAAACGGACGCAACACCTGGTCTATATATGTACTCACATTCTGGGTTAGATTGTTAATACCTGATACAATGGGTCTACCACGTAGGGGAGGATACCCTTTGTGGATTTTTGGCAGGCTATAAAAGCATGCCATGATAGGAAATTGTGGAAATAAGAAGTTGAATTCACTAGCACTGATCAGGGACCTGCTCTTTGCATCCCGTAGGATACCTAAAAGCTCCTTCTTGAACACTGCTGTGGGGTTATCTTTTAGAATGGTATAACAGTCAGGATTGAGCAAAATGTCCTCACACATTTTCTTATAGTCTTCTCGACTCATAACCACAATGTTCCCACCCTTATCGGATGCTTTTAAAATGATATTCTGTCTTTTCTCCAAAGTGGTGAGAGCTACCAAATATTGATTTGATTTAGATTTCTCTTTCGTTCATTCTCTTTGCATTTTGATAATTGGTAAAAAACAACTATTAACACTTCTATTTTTGAAAGCATTCTTACTTTGCAGCATTTTTCAACACCTGCCTAAAACCTTTGCACAGCTGTGTATGTGTGTGTGTATATATATATATATATATATATATATATATACACACGCACACACACACACACACACACACACACACACACACACACACACACACACACACACACACACACTCACACACTCACACACACACACAGTATGTATGGTACAAAAGGTAGCTAGAGCAGCACAGTAGCGAAGAAAAACCAATAAGGTGCAAGACTTCAAAGAAGTGTATAAGCCCTTACAGTACTTGTATGTATGGAGAGAACAGCTCCTTAATATGGCATCTGAAAGTACTGTAGAATGCAACTATTTTTTTTATGAAATCAGAGGCACTCAGAAGTACAGTAAGGGCTCATAGACTTCTTTATGTGATGTATTACAGCTCAGATCTTGAATGGAGTCCTAATATGGCCAGGTGTATGAGGCCTTAGGCAGGGTCGGCCTTAGGATAGATGACCCCCCGTGCTAAATTATCTTTCGGTGCCCCACACCCAACATAAAAAAATGCCCCATAAAATGTATAATGCCCCCCACAGTATAATGTGCCTTTAGTGCCCCCAACACAGTATAATAATAATAATAATAATATGAGTATTAAAGTATTAAATAAATTAAATAAGTATTAAATAATATGAGTATTAAAACCCAGTATTTTGTCCTCTAATTGTGCCCACACAGTATTATGCCCCTAAGTGCCACACCCAGTATTTTGCCCCCTGTAGTGCCCCTACACAGTGTAATGTCCGCTTAGTGGCCCCTACACAGTATAATGCCCCCTCCCCTGGCTGCCACACAGCCCTCCCCTTTTAGATAGTGCCCTCTGTTGATTGTGCCATACAGCCTCCCTGTAGACAGTGACATAATCCCCCACATCCTACTTATAGACAGTGCCATACATCCCCCACGTCCCCCTTGTAGATCGTGCCATACAGCCCCCCACCTCCCTCATGTAGACAATGCCCCCCGAAAAAAATTGTACTCGCCTAGGCCCCATTCCCACAACAAACTGATCTTCTCCAGGACAGGATCCTTGCATAGTCTGGTGTGATCCTGTGGCCTAGTACAGAGTTTCCCAACCTTTTCGGACTCAACCTTTTCCTTGGGGCACCCCTACCAAAAATTGATTAGAGATAGACAGAAAACGACTAAAAACAAGCACTACACTCTTAGGGTATGATCACACAGCGTTTTTTGTAAGGCAGAAAAAATCTGCCTCAAAATTCCTTCAGCGTTAAATAACAGCGTTATTTGAAGTTTTTTTGGGCGTTTTTTTTCAGCCGTTGAAGCTAATGCAAAAGACGCAGGCAAAAAAGAACATAAACGAGCGCCACAGGTGTTTTCTGCCTCCTAATAATTTTAATTGGAGGTCAGAGCTGGAAACCACTTGAAGACCCCCCACTCTCAGTAAACTGACCATCAGCCCGCCACTCACAGTAAAATAACCATCAGCTCTCCACTCACAGTAGAATGACCATCAGCCTGCCACTCACAGTAAAATGACCATCAGCCAGCCACTCACAGATTCCCCCTGTAGAAAGTGCCACACAGCCCCCTTGTAGGTAGTGCCACACAGCCCCCTTGTAGGTAGTGCCACACAGTCCCCTTGTAGGTAGTGCCACACAACCCCCTTGTAGGTAGTGCCACACAGCCCACTTGTAGGAGATGCAACACAGCCCCCTTGTAGGCAGTGCCATGCAGCCCCCTTGTAGGCAGTGCCATGCAGCCCCCTTGTAGGTAGTGCCATACAGCCCCCTAGTAGGTAGTGCCACACAGCCCCCTTGTAGGTAGTGCCACACAGCCCATTATTGGACAGTGATGTCAGGGACTTCTCCTGGAGTGGAATCCCAGGTCACAGCGTCGGGGATTCCACTCAGGGGCGTAACTAGGAAAGACTGGGCCCCATAGCAAACTTTTGACTAGGGCCCCCCCTCTGCTGGGTATCACGCAACCCCCCCCCCTTTGTAGATAGTGCCTCCCTATAGATTCCACCACACAGCGCCCCCCTATAGATAGCACCATACACAGCCCCCTGCAGATAACGCCATACAGCCCCCCTGTAGATAACGCCATACAGACCCCCTCTGTAGATAACGCCATACAGCCCCCCTGTAGATAACGCCATACAGTCCCCCCTGTAGAGAATGCCATACAGCCCCCCCTGTAGATAATGCCATACAGAACCCCTCTGTAGATAACGCAATGTACCCCCCCCCCCAAAAAAAACGGCCTATAGTTTGTCCTACAAAAGACATGCATCCCCTATCCACAGGATAGGGGATACATGTGTGATCGCTGGCAGCGATAAGGAGAATGGGGGACCGAAAGTCCCCCGAAGTTCTCCATGACTAACTTCGGACTTCCGGCGTCTGCGCAGCTCAATAAAAATGAAAGGAGCGCTAGTCACGCATGCGCACAAGCGCGACCGGCGCTCCATTCATTTCTACGGAGCTGCCGACACAGACCCCGGAAGTCCGAGGTTTGTCATGGAGAACTTAGGGGGGACTTTCGGTCCCCCGTTCTCCTCATCGCTGCCAGCGATCACACATGTATCCCCTATCCTGTGATTAGGGGATACATGTCTTATGTAGGAACAACCCCTTCAGTGGCGTCGTGCTGTAGCAGCCATTGCGGCTGCTAGCGGAGCCTGCTGCCATGGGAGGGGGCCGTGCCGGCGGGTGGCACGGGCCCCCTCATGCTGCAGGCCCTGTAGAAGTCGCTACGGCTGCTATAGCGGTAGTTACGCCACTGCGTATAGGTTTGTACGGCGTAAAACTACAGCTCCCAGCATGGCCTGAACAATGATAAGGATATGCTGGGAGATGCGGTTTCACAAAAAAAATCATACCACCATCATCTCGCTGCAGATCATACAGTGACTACAATACTGATTAGAGGCAGAATAAACATTTACATTAAGTGACTCACCGGTGACGTCTCAGATTCTAGTTCTTTTCTTCTCCCTCCGGTTCAGACATCTATGATGGATTTCTACCGGCCATGACCCATTTCTGCAGTTTTCCGTTCAGATGTCTTCAGCTTCTCACTTTTAAAACATTTCTGCACCTGTAAACAAAGTTAAAATTCTCAACACATCTAAATATAACTGTCACAAACACACAACGTGGCCCCTGTAGATAGTGACCTACATAGAAGCCCCTATAGATAGTGCCCACATATGGACTCCAGAGCTGCAAGGCAATAGTGCTAACCACTGAGCCACGGTGCTGCCCTACATATAGCTTCCCCTATAGTTCTTGCTCCACGTATAGCCCACCTCTGTACATAGTGTCTCACATATAGCTCCCCCTGTATATAGTGTCCCACATATAGCCCACCCCTGTAGACTGTGCACTACATATAGCCACCCTGTTGCTAGTGCCCCACAGGTAACCCCCCCCTGTATATAGTGGCCCACATATAGACCCCCCTGTATATAGTGGCCCACATATAGAGCCCCCTGTATATAATGGCTCACATATAGAGCCCCCTGTATATAGTGGCAAACATATAGACCCCCCCTGTATATAGTGGCCCACATATAGAGCCCCCTGTATATAATGGCCCACATATAGAGCCCCCTGTATATAGTGGCCCACACCCCCACATATAGACCCCCCTGTAGCTACTGCCCCACATATAGAACCCTATATATAATAGCCCACATAAAGATGACCCCCCCCCCCCACTATAGATAATGCCATTCACATTTTTATGAGGGGAAAAAAACAAAAACTTGACATACTCACATTCTCCGGTTCCCACGCTGTTCACTGGCGATGCAGACATGCTCTCTTCTGAGCATGTCTGCAGGAGCTGAACGAGCGTCCTCCAATGACGCTGATTGGCGGGGCAGAATGACTTGCCCCGCCAATCAGCACCTTCTAAGCATGGAAGCGGCGCGATGATGTCATCGCGCCGCTAGCCAATCAGTGTCATTGTAAGGCACTGGATGGTCAGGCACGGAACATGCCCGGCCATTCAGTGCTAATACATGTATTTGGCTGCCGCTAGCACTGGGGCCCCCTCCGGTGCTAGCGACACCTACAGGCATGAGAGGGCCTGTGTAAGGCTCGGCGTCGCGGGCCCCACAGTAGCGACGCTACCGCTGTAGTAGCCATAACGGCTGCTAGCGGCGCCACCGGGCCCCCTCAAGCCCCGGGCCCCGTAGCAGCCGCTACTGCTGCTACCGCGGTAGTTACGCCACTGATTCCACTCCTGGAGAAGCCCCCGATGTCTTTGTCCATTTATGAACAGAGACAACAAGCGCTCCGTCCGGGAGCGGAATCCCCAGCCACAGGGGGATTCCGCTCCTTCAGGGAGCTACAGTGGCGCTATCTACAGGAAGGGGAGGGGTGCTATCTACAAGGGGGTGTGTGGCACTACCTACAAGTGGGCTGTGTGGCACTACCTACAAGTGGGCTATGTGGCACTACCTACAAGGAGTTACCCCTGATGTTACTGTCCGTCCAGGAGGGGAATCCCTGGCCACACAGGGACTCTGCTCCTTCAGGGAGCTTTCAGTGGCACTAGTAGATAGACACCTCCCTGCTTTGCTATAGTATTTATATCCTAAGTTCGCAGATACTATTGAATGTGGCAGATACTACCGATGCCACCGGCCTTGGGGGGGGGCCCGACGGGTGGCACGGGCGCCCTCATGCCGGGTGTCGCTGATAACAGCCGCTATGGCTGCTACAGCGGTAGCGACGCCACTGAGAGAAGAGGCTCGCGGGCGGATAGGTAGCTGCTGAGTCGCCGGGCCTGGGCGCTTCTGAAACAAGCAGGGAAAGGGAGCCAGCACAGCACCCCCTTCCACCTGCTGGAGTGATGCGCCCTGTGCAATGGCCTTAGGGTACTTGCAAAACTGACTGACAATGAATGTAGGCCTTTATGGGCAGGCTTCTCTCATTATTTGTTGATGTCCATTTGTTTTTATTATATGTTATTCTATTGCATGATTGAGGAATATATTACTGGTGTTTACATAAAAATAAAAAATATTATTATGATGGTGATTTTCAAAGCAGTATTGGTATTAATAATAATAATTTTATGTAGGCGGGCACTATAATGGTGACCATTAGTGATTGTCACCTAGCATATTACCCGTAGAGGAGACCTTGGTAACTCAGAAAAGGCAGAATAAAATATTTCAATTTTTTTTTATTTCTAGTTCTTTTTTTATTTTAGGGTGAAATTTGCTTTAACTTTAAATTTCAGTACTGAACGTGTATAATTCATAGTAAGAACATAATGACCTTTAACATATCATAGAAACAGCATGTTATGTCAATGTTTTTGACTAATGTATAACTATACAACACATTTCTGCAGGCCTGCAAAATCCTTAATACCATAGCAAATACGAAAATACCATATGAAGTATACCATATGTATATCAAATTCCATTTGCAAGTGAGAAGCAAGCAGAAATTTCCCATAACAGAGAAGAATGCAGCAATGCTGGGAATGTAACGTAAAATATAAAATAGAAATAGAAAATGTACGGAGCAGCACTGTAGCAAAAAAACAACCCAAAAACGTAGAGTAGGCACAGCTTCACAGGAGCGATGTCTCCTTACGAATTACAGAACATCAAGTAGCGAAGAAGCAGCAGTCAAAAAGGGTAAAATATGTATATTACATGTGTATAATGGAAAGTAAAAAAAAAAAAACGTATACAGAAAATCAATAGTGCAGCATATAAAGTTTTAAAATGTACACATCTACATATAAAAATGCTTTCTGAGACAATATTTGTAGCAAGGATTATAAATTAAATTGTTTTATTAGTATACCCCAAGCACTTGCTAATACTTGCCAACAGGATTGAAAGAGCCGCATCTTGGCAATATGGGTGGTGCTTAAAATTCCCTGAGATTCTAATTAGAGATGAGCGAACCGGGACAACCGAACCCGGTTTCGGTCCGAACATCGTGAAAAGTTCGGTTCGCAGCGAATCCGAACTTCACCGGGTTCGGCCGAACACGTTTTGACCGAACCCGGCTTATGAGTCACTGATTTTCCAGTATGCGACATCAGGAGATAGTCACTGTCCAGGGCGCTGAAAGAGTTAAGCGATCGGCAGTAACTGTTTCAGCACCCTGGACAGTGACTTCCGATCACAATATACATCAACGTGTAAAAAAAATAGAAGTTCCTACTTACCGATAACTCCCTGCTTCTTCCTCCAGTCCGGCCTCCCGGGATGACGATTCAGTCCAAGTGACCGCTGCAGCCAATCACAGGCCGATCACAGGCTGCAGCCAATCACAGGCCAATCCCAGGCTGCAGCGGTCACATGGACTGCCGCGTCATCCAGGGAGGTCGGGCTGGATGCCGAAAGAGGGACGCGTCACCAAGGCAACGGTGACGCGTCCCTCTCTTGACATCCAGCCCGACATCCCTGGATGACGCGACAGTCCATGTGACCGCTGCAGCATGTGATTGGCCTGTGATTGGCTGCAGCCGTCACATTGGCTGAAACGTCATCCAGGGAGGTCGGGCCGGATGTCGAGAGGGACGCGCCACCAAGGCAACGGCCGGGAGGCCGGACTGGAGGAAGAAGCAGGAAGTTCTCGGTAAGTACGAACGGCTTTTTCTTTTTTTTTTTTACAGTTTGCTTTATATTGTGATCGGAATTCACTGTCCAGGGTGCTGAAAGAGTTACGGAGGATCAGTTAACTCTTTCAGCACCCTGAACAGTGACTATTTACTGACGTCGCCTAGCAACGCTGCCGTAATGTCGGGTGCACACATGTAGCCACCCGTCATTACGGGAGCTCCATACATGATTTTTATGGGCTTTCTTGAATTACGGGTTCGGCCCGAACTAGTTCGGTCCGAATTGAACTTTTTCAAGAAATTCGGCGAACCAGCCGAACCGAACTTATCATAAGTTCGCTCATCTCTAATTCTAATGTTGGTACGTATGATTGCTGGGGAATTAGCTATATGGTATCCTCAGAACTGATGAAGATCACAGGAAGACTGCCTCAGGTCTTTCTGTACCTCTGGGATGACACAAGTCACAACTTCATATAGGCTGCCTCGCATCTCATTCTTTCCAGGTCATCCTGTTCTCTTCCCCATGTATATTGTTTGACAGTGATTAATGCCTCACGTATAAGCTGCAACAGTATTAGTACTCAGAACTATCTGTATACAGATAGCCTGTACATTCAACATAGCATCAAATTAAATGTATACACTCAGGGGCGGCTCCAGGTATATGTGGGCCTTTCAGCGACACAGACTTAGTAGGTTCACCCTTAGCGGGTGAACTCATGGCGGCAGTAAAATGGCAGAAAACTTCACTTTATGCTACCATATAGAAGTTAGGCCCCCAGTTTGTACCCCTAAGAATTGAATGCCCTCTGTACATAGTGCCACACAGCCCCCTCCCAGGTAGTGCCACTTAGCACCCCTCCCAGGTAGTGCCACACAGCCCCCCTCCCACGTAGTGCCACTAGGCCCCCCTGTAGATATCGCCATACAGCCCCCCTGTAGATAGCGCCATACAGCTCCCCCTGTAGATAGCACCATACAGCCCCCCTGTAGATAGCACCATACAGCCCCCCTGTAGATAGCAGCATATAGCCCTCCCTGTAGATAGCGCCATACTGCTCCCCCTGTAGATAGCCCCATACAGCCTCTCCCTGTAGATAGCCCCATACAGACCCCCTGTAGATAGCGCCATACAGCCCACCTGTAGATAGCGCCATACAGCCCCCCTGTAGATAGCGCCATACAGCTCCCCTGTAGATAGCGCCATACAGCCCCCCTTGTAGATAGCGGCATACAGCCCCCCTTGTAGAGAGCACCATACAGCCCCCTTGTAGAAAGCGCCATTCAACCCCCTCCTGTATATAGCGCCATATAGCAACCCCCCTTCTATTGACAGCTCTATATAATGACCCCCCTCCTGTAGATAGTGCCATATAGCGACCCCCTCCTGTAGATAGCACCATATAGCAACCCCCCTTCCGTAGATAGCGCCATATAGCGATCCCCTTCCTGTAGATAGCACCATATAGCGACCCCCCTTCTGTAGATAGCGCCATATAGCGATCCCCCTCCTGTAGATAGTACCATATAGCGACCCCCAAAAAAAGTCATACACACCTATGCCCCGTTCACGTGACGAATGGAGGAAATCAACGCCGACAGTATCCTGGCATAGGCTGGTGTGATCCAGTGACGTAATCAAGCCGGCCTGTGCAGGGATTCTGTCTCTGCGCATGATAGGCTGCAGGCTGAACGTGGCCTGTAGCCTAGTAAATAGCAGACTAGGGAGATACCTCCCTGCTCTGCCATATCTGCGTCCTAAGCTGTAGCAGCCATAGCAGCTGCTAGTGGCACCACTGGGCATGAGGGGGGCCCGTGATGGTGGGCAGCACGGGCCCCTTATGCTGCGGGCACCATAGCAGCCGCTATGGCTGCTACAATGATAGTTACGCCACCTCCTAGACAGGGGCTCCCTCTAGAAGCAGAATCCCCGGCAAGAGTGTCGGCCACGCTGTGGCTGGGGATTCCACTCCTGGTGGAGCCATGACGGCAACATCAGCACTCGGTGGCCGAGTGGGCCCCCCAAGGCCACCCCCAGGAGTAGTGGGCCCTGGCACTTTCCCGGGTTCGCCGGCTGCTGACGCCGGCACTGTATACACTGTACAGATGCTCAGCATCAATTGATATAATACTTATTATTTAAAAAAAAAAAAAAAAACTGTTTGCTTCCGATGCCAGTAGTCTATACTGATGCTCACTCAAACGTCACCCTTTTCCCGCTGCCTCTAATATGCATCTCCCAAAATGTAGGCTACACACACAGCAGTTGCAGATGCAGGACAAGAAAACACTGAGCCCCATGAGGCAGAAAGGTAGACGACAAGCTCCTACCATACATATACACAACCCCCTTACACACGCCTTTTACTGGATATCATCAGGTCTACAGAAGAAGGTTTTTTTTGACTGGCTGATTGGATTATGACAGTGTTGTTGTATGTGTGGTACTTCTGAGGAAGAAGCACTTACATCTCCGTACTACAGCATGTCAAATAAAGAATTTATTTTGAAGAATAATTTCCTAGCTTCACATTATTTTTTGTCAACATATTCTTCAGCACTGTACAGAGATTGTCATCAAACTGACTCTGTCCTCAATTATACACATATACAATGAGGACAATTTCACAGTAAGTAAATAAACCTATGTGCTTTCCTTCATCTAGACCAGTGGTTCCCAAACTTTCTGAGGCCAGGGCCCACTTTTGGTTTAGACTTTTGTTTGGAAACCCCCCCTCCCCGACTAGAACACTTAGCCCCAATGTCCCTGCAAAATTGAAAACAATGATAATTTTGCGGGCTAGGCCCAAGGTATCCTGCTGAAGTGCGTCGCTTAGGCCGACTATGGCCGCTAATGGTGGATCATGTGACCCGACCCATCCATCAGTGGCCATCAGAGGCGTAGCTAGGGGTTTAGCACAAGGAAGTGAAACACATCTGGGTGGGCCCAAACCCAGTGGATACTCCACACAGTATAATGACCCCTTAGTGGCCCCCACACAGTATAATACCCCTATAGTGCCTTTCTACACAGTATAGTGCCCCTAAAGCCGCCCCACACAGTATAATGCTCCTATAGTGCCTCCCTACACAGTATAATGCCCCTAAAGCTGCTCCACACAGTATAATGCCCCCATAACTGCCCCCACGCAGTGTAATGACCCCTAAGTGCCCCAACACAGTATAATGCTCTTATAGTGCCTCCCTGCAGTATAATGCTCCCATAGCTGCCCCAACACAGGATAATGCCCCCATACAGTATAATGACCCCATAGCTGCCCCCACACAGTATAATGCCCCAAAAGCTGCCCCTACACAGTATAATGCTTTCTTAGCTACCCCACACAGTATAATGCCCCAATAGCTGCCTCACACATTATAATGACCACTTACTGGCCCCCACACAGTATAATGCCCTTATAGCTGCCCCACAGTATAATGCCCCTATAGTGCCCCCACACAGTATAATGCCCCTATAGTGCCTCGCTCCCTACACAGTATAGTGCCCCTAAAGCTGCCCCACACAGTATAATGCCCCTATTGTGCCTCCTTACACAGTATCATGCCCCTATAGTGCCTCCCTACACAGTATAATGCCCCTATAGTGCCTCCCTGCACAGTATCATACCCCTAAAGCTGCCCCCACACTGTATAATGCCCCCGTAGGTGCCCCCACACAGTGTAGTGACTCCTAAGTGCCCGCACACAGAATAATGCCCTTATAGCTGCCCCACACAGCATAATGCCACTATAGTGCCTCCCTACACTGTATAATGCCCCCATAAGTGCCCCGCACAGTATAATGCCTTTTTAGCTGCCCCACACAGTATCATGCCCCTATAGTGCCTCCCTACAAAGTATAATGCCCCTATAGTGCCTCACTACACAGTATAATGCCCCTATAGTATCTCCCTACACAGTATAATGCCCCTAAAGCTGCCCATCACACTGTATAGTGCCCCTATATGTGCCCCCACACAGTGTAGTGACCTCTAAAAACCGCCATACAGTATACTGCCTCTATAGTGCCTCCCCACAGTAAAATGCCCCAGAGCTGCCCCAACACAGGATAATGCCAAAACACAGTATAATGCCCCCTAAGCCACGATCCGAAAACACAGTATAATGCAGCCATAGCAGCCCCACACAGTATAATGCCCCCATAGCTGCCTTCACACAGTATAATGCCTCCATAGCTGCTCCACACAGTATAATGCCTGCATAGCTGCCCCACACAATATAATACCCCCATAGCTGCTCCCACAGTATAATGCCCCCATAGCTCCTGCCGCACATTATAATGTCAATATAGCTGCCCCCACACAGGATAAGGCCCGTATAGTGCATCCCCACATAGTATAATGTCCCTATAGCTGCCCACACAGAATAATGCCCCTATAGCTTCCCCCACACAGTATAATGCCCCCATACAGTATAATGCCCCCCATAGCTGTCCCCACACAGTATAATGCCCCCACACAGTATAATTCCCTCAGACCTGCACCCATTCAGTATATTGGCCCATATCGGCCCCGCTTCATACCCAGTATAATGCCCCCATAGTAACTAATAGACAAATAATAAAATAACTACCTATCCCCATTCCCAAGATGAGTGGAGAAGATCCTTCTCCTCCTTCGGTCTGTGCTATGAGTGACTTGGCGCGATGATGTCACTACATTGCGCCTATATGCGCCGAGCCGATTACAGCTCACCGTAGAGTGAATTGATAGAGCAAGGAGCCGTGAGCTCCTTGCTCCAGCATTTGATCCAACTGTATCTCCGTTCTAAAGAAGAGAATTTCATAGTCGGTCTTGTCCTCTGGACGCATCTATGCACGCCCTTTCCTATTGTTAATTGCATTCAGATAAGCCACTCAATTTATTTATTTTATGGCTTTGTTGGATGAGTATGCTATGGTCATTTTACATGCTGTTACTAGAGAGTTCGGGGATTCAACAGAGACTGAATACAATAATGAGAATGACCTCTGTCTCTTTCAGTAGGGGTACAAGTTATAGAAATATAGCTTCTCATATTTTCAATGAATATTTCTCATGTTTTCATAAAATATTATGTATTATGTGATTGCTGATACTATTACTGCAAACTGCATTGGTACTTATTTTATTGTGCATGCAAAGCTCATTATATGCTGTGTAGGGAAAGGCAGAAAGGGCGCAGACACATATGTCACATTTTGTTGCAAAAATTGCTGCGACAAAATCTGCCGCGTGTGACAGCACCCTAATGAATCCCCTCTGCCTACTCTATGGAAATCTGTCTGACAGTTGGCTCTCCCCTTCTGGGGCTTTACATTTCTAGTACAGCTGCAAGCTAAGCAGCGACATTTGAAAACAACACTTATATGTGGACCAGGTCAAAGTGTAAAGATGTTAGATGTTTTTATTTTCTGTATTTTTTTTTTTTATTACATTTTCTTTGCACGACTATAGGGACAGTCATCTTGTCAGAGCTGTGAACGAGATTTGTTTTGAAGCAGCCACATGGACACAGGAATTCTTAGACAGAAAACGTATTCGCTTCTATGTGAGAGTGTTGTGGGCATGCTCTGTGACATGTGCAGAGGTCACTGTGCAGGGAGGGGGAGGAGGGAGAGCTGTGTTATTCTGTGTTATCTGCCTCTAGCTTTGAGCTGATACCACTCTTTGTAATCCTGCCTGTGATATAATGTGATGACTGTTGAGAAGTGATCTATTTTGAGACTCAGTGTTCAGAGTAAACACATTTTAGAAATAAAAAAAAAGATGTAAAAACATAATTTTAATAATAAGTAAATTTCTGACAATAGATTGCATTTCAGGGGCAATAATCATCAGATACATTTTAGTTACATATCAAAAGGTTACATGAGTGTATGTCTATGAACTTGGACCACAGCTGATTTCCAAAATGAAAGGCACTGATTTTTAAGAGCCCCTTTCTTAGAAAACTGTGACAGATTTTCAGTGTAAGGCTGGATTCACACTGCCTCGCTGCGGGACAACTGTCCCATACTGTAATCATGTTTTCAATACGGGACCATAGTTCCACGGAGAGGCAGGGACTCCTAGCGTCGTACATAACTATGATGCTAGGAGCCCGACTCCCTGCAGTGTGTTCGGTCCGGGACTTGTGGCCGAAATACGTTCCGTCCTTTACGGACCGAACATGCTCGTGTGAATCCAGCCTCAAAGAATGAGAAATATATAGAGAAGCATTCTGTGGGGTGGAATTGGAAAAAAATGTTTTGTTCTAAAGGCATTCACCTTGTGCTAAAAATGAGTGTTAACTTTATTCTGAGGGTAAATGCGATTACAGCGATAGCAAATCTGTATCTTTTTAAAAAAAAATCAGTTTTTTACTACTTTTACAAAATAAAAACTATTTGTTAAAAAACATTCTCCTGTCTCACTATATTCTAAGACCCATAACTTTTTTTATTTTTCTGTCCATGGAGCTTTGTAAAGACTTATTGGTTTTTATTGGTGTTTTGGGCCGCACTTTTTAATCCTTTTTAATTCCTTTTGTTTTTTAGAGGTGACCATAAGGCTGGATTCACACGAGCACATTATGTCCGTAATGGACGGAACGTATTTCGGCCACTAATCCCGGAACGAATGCACTGCAGGGAGCCGGGTTCCTAGCATCATAGTCCGGGATTAGCGGCCGAAATACGTTCTGTCTATTACGGACATAATGTGCTCGTGTGAATCCAGCCTAAGACAGTAAAACTGGTATTTTTCTTATTTTTTACGACGTTCACCATGTGATATAAATAATTTTATATTTTGATAGTTTGGACTTTTACGGATGTGGCGATACCACTTATGTCTATTTTTTTTCCACATTTTATTAGAACAATGGGAAAAAAAACATTTTTTAGCTTGATTTCTTTTTGCTAAAGTGTTGAAAACTTGATTACATTTACTTGAAAACATTTTTTTTTTAGTGCCCTAGAGTACTTGAACATGTTAGATTGCTGGTACCATACACTGCAATACTTATTTACTGCAATGCACAGATGTAGCAATCTTTAACTTGACTTGTAACGCATTAAAGTGTTTTTTTCCCATGAGAGACATTTATGATATATATAAAAGGATATATCATAATTCTCAGATAGATGCAGGTCTCACCTCTGGGAACCCGCCCCTATATCCAGAACGGGGCCCCCAAACCCCGTTCTGCTGCTTTGCAGTTGAAGCAGGTGAATTCCGACCATTAAAAAGGTGATATGGTCGGGAGTTACAAAAACAGCGTAGTTTGCTGAGCTATGCTGTTTACGTAAGTTCCATAGAACTGAATGGTAGTTACAGAAACAGCGTTGCTCACATGCTATGCTGCTTCCGTAACTGCCATTCACTACTATGGTAGTTACGGAAACAGCGTAGCTCAGGAAAACCCCTTTAAATACACAGTGGCAAGAGACTTTAAATTGACTTTTTCAATAATTTTTAATGGTTTAAGCGATAAGTTATCACGCTGCAGCAAGTTATCAGAGTTAAGATAAGGATTGCTACATCTGTAAGGTACTTTTAATGATCTCCTATTAAGCTATACCTCTTGTAGAAGAGGGGGTAATAGTCATCATTTTTAACACCGCCATGTGTAGCTAAGAGGTAGCATAATCTAAAATATTTGGGAACTGCATGACTGTCAAAATATTATCAGAGTCACTTTGCACTGCGCATGAGCCAATACATGACATGTGCAGTGCAATCAGTGTGCTCAGACTTTCATGCCACCAGCCCGGTCCCACATTAAGAACTCAGAATTGCACTAAGTTTATATCACTGATACAGCTGTTTTAAAATTAAAACGCCCCAGACGTCATCACTGCTGCTATGTAAACATAGCATTGGTACTGGAGCGGCAGGGGATGTAACAGGTGAAAATATGACAGTACCCATGAAGAGACTGCCTCCTCTACCTGAACAGGAAACAGGAACTAGGATTCATTTAAAAGGAGGGAACACCCCCATCATCATCAGTACTCTTTCCTGTCCCTTGGAAAGGGACAACATAGGATTCAAGTAAAGGCAGGCTGCAGGAGGCCAGCCTGTATTTGAATGGGCTCATGGGTGACCTGTCGGCATAAATTTCCACTAGGAGCCATCTGGGATAGTCCGGTTCCCACTCTTCAACCCACTTGTCAGTGGAAGCTCCATGCCTCCGTCCCTCCTGCTGTGTGCGGGTCCATTGGGTGCATCTCCTGGGACCGGACTGCAGGAGCATCTTGGTGTCTGGATGGTGCACCTGAGGGCCTCGTGTGCAGCTTGGAACCTCTGCGGGCCGTGCCTGTATGTTCGCTGGCGCTTTAAGCTTCCAGCCAGTGGAGCCGGTGTGATACGCAACCGGAAGTGACGTGGGCTACTTCCAGTTTCCTGTGGCTGGCGGGGAGATTGCGCTCATTGTCGGGGCCAGAAGTGGGTGGAGTCTTATCGAGTACTCTTTGAAATGTGCCCAGCCAGTCTTAGGAGTGCTGTGTCTTGGCAGGATCTACTGCAGCTCTCAAGCTTCCTAGTGTTTGGATATGGAAGCTTCAGGGCTCGCTGATCTGTCACGGATGCCGGACCGGTGAACACTGGTGGGGTAAGAGGGGTTATACCCCTAGCTGTTTCCTTGACCCTAATTTTTACTTTAGAATATTATTGTTTTTAGGGCTCTAAGGACCCAGGGAAAAGATCAGCTAAACTTAAAAGCAGAGAATGTGGATTTTGTAACATAAAGCCCTGCACGGCCTGTGTAAAATCCCTCTGTAAAACCTGTTTGGAGAAGGTTTTAGAAGATGAGGGCCCATCTTAGTTCAGGAGTATAAAAAGCCTGGTCAAAAATGAAGTTAAAAATTCAAATTAATGCTTTATGTAAGGAACGCCCGGGCACTTCATATGGTAGATCTAGAGCAGTCTTATACTGGGTATGTGGACCCACTGGGCTACTCTGCCGTAATGGCGTAGCTGCTGGCCAGACTGGTATAGGACAGTCAATGGTAGATGATACATTGATAGCGAGCTGGTGCCGGATTACTGGGAGCAGGCTGATGCCAGATTACTGGGAGAAGGCTAGTGCTGGATTACTGGGAGCAGGCTTGTGCTAGGTGGCTGGAAGCAGGCTTCTGCTGGATTACTGTAAACCGACTGCTGCCGGATAACTGGAAGCAGGCTTGTGCCGGATAGCTGGAAGCAGGCTTGTGCTGGATTACTGGCAGTAGGCTGGTGCCAGATAGCTGGACGCAGGATACAGGACTGAACACGGATACAGGACTGGTCACGGACACTGGACTCAAGATACTGGACTGGACATGGATACAGGACTGGTCATGGACACTGGACTCAGGATACAGGACTGGACACAGATACAGGACTGGTCACGGACACTGAACTCAGCATACAGGACTGAACACGGATACAGGATTCAGGGAACAGGCTAGGGAACCTTCGCAGACTAACACAGTTAGAAACAACATTGCTCAGGCACTGAGGAAGTGGGCAGAGTTCCTTAAGTAGTCCAGGGTATGCTGGAATAGACTGGGGCAATATTCCTGTGCACGTGCTGGCCCTTTAAGAACTTGGAAAAGCGCGCACGCACACCCTATGGTACAGGCCGGGCAAGGAGGAGAGAGCAGAGCGCACCGGCGTCCCTGGGCAGGGAGACGCCTGGGATCAGGATCAGAAAGCTGACGGCCGCTGGGGTGAGTGAGACCCGTGGCTGTCGGCGCTACAAGTCTCATCTTCCAGAGAGGATGAAGATAAGTCGGGAGCAGAGGAAGAAGAAGGTATATTGGATTCCAAATATGACTCTTCAGAAGTAGAGCTCTCGGGAAAACTTCTTTTTTCTGTAAAAAATATAGATTTATTAGTCAAAGCAGTAAGGGCCACCATGGATCTAGAGGATTCTAAAGAGGCTAGGTCGGTCTAGGATATAATGTTCAAAGGTTTAAGGCACAGAAGGAGAAGAGTGTTCCCGATCCAAAAAAATAGCAGAGCCCTAATCTCCAGGGAATAGAAAAAACCTTATAGATATTTTTTTTTATCTCACGATCAGTTACAAGGAAGTACCCCTTTGAGAAAGAAGAGTCTTCTGCCTGGGATTGGGCTTCTAGAATTGACTCCCCTTGTAAAGGATCTGCCAGACACAACTTCTGTGTCAACGCCCATAGGTAATCAGTCTGCACCTGCTTCTATGTCTGTGAGACTGACTCCATCTTCCACCACCCAGGATGGCAGGCTTAGGAGTGGGAGATCCGAGGTGGAAGATGGAGTCAGTCTCACAGACATAGAAGCAGGTGCAGACTGATTACCTATGGGCGTCGACACAGAAGTTGTGTCTGGCAGATCCTTTACACCCCTATGCAATAATTTCAAAAAGGGCTTCTCTACGCTTTGAGAAATGCTGGAAGGGTGATGCAGGATCTAAGTCAAAACTTTGTGCCATACCCTGTCAGGGGTAGTTGTTAGTTGGCCCAGCCCTAGATGATTTACTCGAGAAAGCATCCGATAGGAAAAAGGGGCCCCCCTCAGTGATACTTCCCTGTAACAAAAAAAACTTTCAGAGCAATAAAAGAGAGGACTTGAAACATTTCAGTGAGAACAAGAACTGGAAAGGTCCAAAAAAGAAAAAAAGGATTTATGTTCAATTCCCAGCCTGATTCCTCTAGAAAGAATTCCCAGCAATGATGCCAGAGGTCCTGTGGGGGGAATCTATTGCTGTTTACCCACGAATGGAAAAAATTTTCAGCCAGTCCATGGATATACTCCATTATAAAAGAAGGATTAAAACCAGATTTTCTTTAATTTCCAGAGGAAAGATTTGTTATTACAGACCTGCGCGCAGATCCAGAGAAGCAAAGGGCCCTTTCCGAAGAAATCTACTCTCTGCTTTTCAAGGAAGTATTAGTCCAGGTCCCTTCATGAGAAAAAGGGAGAGGGTTCTACCGAACGCTAGTACTGGTAAGAAAACCCAACGGTTCTTATAGCACCATTATAAGTTTAAAGAAGCTGAATCTAAGCCTATCTTATGAGAAGTTTCGCATGGAATCAATTACTTCCACAGTAAACAATCTCTTTCCGGGATGTGTCATGGCCACTCTTGATCTACACAACGTGTATTATGATTTGCCCATCCACAGTCACTTCCAGAAATTCCTATGCGTGGCAGTATAGAACATTATTTGTCATCTACAGTTCAAGGCTTTCCCCTATGGACTCTCACAAGCTCCAAGAGTATTCACAAAAATTGTAACGGAGATGATGGCCCATATTTGAGCAAAAGACATTGTGATAATACCTTATCTGGACGATTTCCGAGTCAGATCGGATCTTACTCGGAAATCTAATCCGAGTCAGATCGGATTCTTCTTCAACAAATAAAAATAGTAAAGGATATTCACTTCAAGCTTGGCTGACGGCAGTGCATCTTTTGAGGGGTAATGCTGGACTCTGCAACTCAAATGTCTTCCTTTCCCTTGAAAAAAGCACAGAGTGTGGTAATGAGGGTCAGGGATGTCATACAGAAGAAGGTGGTCTCTTTAAGAGAACCGATGTCAGTTCTGGGATTACTAACAGACTGTATCCCAGCTGTAGAATGGGTCCATTCCACTCAAGACTCCTTCAGCATCAGATTTTATCAGAATGAGACAAGACACAGGGGTCCTTAGATCACAGGATAGTTTTCTTCTTACAGACATTGCAATCCCTATCTTGGTGGGTGGGTCTGGGAAACTTTGGAAAGGGAATCTCTTGATGACAGACGCCAGCATACACGGTTGGGGAGCACACGCAGACCATCTTTTTCTACAGGGCATTTGGGATCAAGAGACCAGGGTTCAATCATAGAATTTCAGGTAATTGATGGCAGTTTTCCTAGCATTATCCCAGTCATTACCAGTGGTCAGGGATTGCAGTGTAAAAATATATTCGGACAACTCCACAGTGGTGGCATACATAAACAGAAAAGGGGGTACAAAAATCCCAAGTCTGTTGTCCCTGACTCTGAGAATACTCCAGTTAGCAAAATCCTCTCTTAGTTCCATCTGAGCAGTTCATCTCAGGGCGATAAACAACAAGAAGGTAGAATTCCTCAGCTGTCATCATATTAATCAGGGGAAGTGGAGTCTGAATCAGAGAGGTTTCACTCCGATTACAGAACTATTGGAGGTCCAGGTAATAGACCTATTTGATTTTTGCGTAAATCGAATAGTGGACAGTCTCAGTTCTCTTTCCCCTCAGGATTTTCCAAAATGGTTGTATCCTTTCTCCTAATCTTGGAAAAAAGGCCTTTTGTATGCCTTTCCCCCTCTCAGGTTGATTCCGAGAACACTGAAAAACATCAGAGAGGATTCTGCAAAAGTAATTCTGATTGCTCCTTTTTGGCCGAGAAGAGTTTGGTTTTTGTAGTTCTAAAAAATTTCAGTAGCGACCCTATGGATTCTTCTGGAGAGTCAGACTCTCCTGTCCCGGGGCCCAGTATTTCACCCAGAGGTAAAAGGCCTGACTGCATGGCTCTTGAAAGGCAGATCCTAGAGAAAAAAGGACTGTCTGATCAGTTTATCGACACTCTTCTAGCTCAGAGATTTACCTTAGAACCTGGAGAGCCTTCTGTAAATTTGTGTGCAAACCTGTTGATATCTTTGAGGGTCCGGATAACCCTTTAATTTTCGATTTTTCACAGGAGGGATTAAATAAAAATCTTAGGCCCAGCACATTGAGGGTCCAGGTTTCCGCTCTTAGCGCCCTATTTGAAGCTAGGATATCCGAGCACCCTTGGCTTCAAAGGTTCCTCAGGGCAGCCTGTAAACTCAGACCCTTTAAAAAGTTAAATCCCCTCCATGGGATCTCAATACCGTTTAATCGACCCTCACTGAGCCTCCTTTTGAGCCCATTAAAGAAATCTCTGTTAAGAATATTTCCCCTAAATTGGCTTTTCTCCTGGCAATCACTTCAGCTAGAAGAGTGGGCAAAATTGGGGCTTTTCAGAAAATAGACCATATACTAACATTCTGGAGGATAGAGTTATAACTTCTCCTGATCCATCCTTTCTCCCAAAAGTTGTCCCAGATTTTCATAGATCTCAAGAAATAGTATTAACCTCCGTCTGCGCAAATCCCAAAAATACGAAAAAGGAGAAATTTCCCAACTTAGATGTTAAGCTGGGTTCACACTGAGTTTTTTGCAGGCAGATTTTGCTCTGCCTGCACACCGTTTTTCGTGGCGTTTTTCACCCGCGGCCATTGATTGCCGATGGGCAAAAACGCAGCGAAATACGCTTTCTCTGCCTCCCATTAATGTCATTGGGAGGTCCAAGATGTAAACGCCCGAAGATAGGGCATGTCGCTTCTTTTTCCCGCGGGACGGTTTTTGGGAGGCATTTTCGGGCAATTTTTGGCGCGTTTTCCGACGCGGTTTCTGACACGTTTTCCGCGTCAAAAAATGTGTAAAAAAACTCTGTGTGAACTGACCCTTAGACGTTGTTTATTTGAGTACCTTCAGGTTACTAGGTAATGGAGACAATCTTACCAGCTACTTCTCCAGTTTCAGGGTCAGAATAAAGGGAAGGCAGCTTCTTCAAAAACTATAGCTGGGTGGATTAAGCTGTCCATTTCTCTAGCCTATTCATCTTCGGGTAAAACTCCACCTTAAGGCCCGGTTAACACAGAGTTTCTTTACATGTTTTTTTACCTTGAAACCGCGTCGGAAAACACGACAAAAAACGTCAAAAAATGCCTCCCATTGATTTCAATGGGAGGTGGAGGCGTTTTGTTTCCCGCGAGCAGAAAAAAAAACGCTCGCGGGAAAAAGAAGCGACATGCCCTATCTTCGAGCGTTTACGTCTCTGACCTCCCATTGACATCAATAGAAGGCAGAGAAAGACGTACCGAAAAACGCCATGAAAAACGCCGCAAAAAAACGCGGCAAACTGTGTGCAGGCAGATCAAAATCTGCCTCAAACTTCCAAACAAAATTTTGAGGCAGAATTTTCTGCCTGCAAAAAACTCTGTGTGAACAGTGCCTTAGGGTTTGGTGCACATTCCAATCGCTCAGTAGCTACTTCTTGGGCAGAAAGAGCATGTACTTCTATTGAACAGATATGTAAGGTGGCCAAATGGAGGTTTGCGGAGGCCATGTCACATTTACAAAGCCCCTGAGGGGACAAAACAGTGGAAACCACCCACAAGTGACCCCATTTTGGAAACTACACCCATTGAGGAAATTATCTAGGGGTATAGTGAGCGTTTTGACCCAACAGGTTTTTTGCATAAATTATTGGAAGTAGGCCCTGAAAATGACATCTACATTTTTTCAAAGAAAATGTAGGTTTAGCAAATTTTTTCTCATTTCCACAAGGACTGAAGGAGAAAAAGCACCGTAAAATTTGTAAACCAATCTCTCCCGAGTAAAACAATACCCCACATGTGGTAATAAACGGCTGTTTGGACACACGGCAGGGCTTCGAAGGGATGGAGTGTCATTTGGCTTTTGGAGTTCACATTTAGCAGGAATGGTTTGCGGAGGCCATGTCACATTTGCAAAGCCCCTGAGGGGAAAAAACAATGAAAACGCCAAAAAGTGACACCATTTAGGAAACTACACCTCTTGAGGAATTCATCTAGGGGCGTAGTGAGCATTTTGACCCCACAGATGTTTCATAGAATTTATTAGAATTGGGCAGTGAAAATAAGAACAATCCTTTTTCTTCAATAAGACGTAGCTTTAGCGCAAATTTTTTCATTTTCGCAACAAATAAAGGAAAAAAAAGAACCCAACATTTGTAAAGCAATTTCTCCCAAGTACGGCAATACCCCATATGTGGTCATAAACTGCTGTTTGGGCACACGGCAGGGCTCAGAAGGGAAGGACCGCCATTTGGAGTGCAGATGTTGCTGGATTGGTTTCTGGGCGCCTGTGGGCCCAAAACAGTGGAAACCCCTCAGAAGTGACCCAATTTTGGAAACTACACCCCTCAATGCATTTACCTAGGGGTGTAGTGAGCATGTTAACCCTGCAGGTGGTTTGTAGAAATTAGTGTGAACTCGATGTTGCAGAGTGAAAATGAGATTTTTTTCCACAGATATGTGGACAATATGTGGTGTCCGGCTTGTGCCACCATAACAAGACAGCTCTCTAATTATTATGCTGGGTTTCCTGGTTTTAGAAACACCCTACATGTGGCCCTAATCTCTTGCCTGGACAGTCGACCAGGCTCAGGAGTGAAAGTGTACCATGTAAAATTGAGGCCTAATTTGGCGATTTACAAAGTATTGGTTCACAACTGCAGAGGCTCAGATGTGAAATAATAAAAATAAACCCCTGGGAAGTGACCCCATTATGGAAACTGCACCCCTCAAGGCATTTATTAAGGGGTGTAATGAGCATTTTCACCCCACAGGTCTTTTCCATAAATGAATGCGCTGTGGATGGTGCAAATTAAAAATTTATATTTTTCCCTAGATATGCCATTCAGTGGCAAATATGTCGTGCCCAGCTTATGCCACTGGAGACACAAACCCCAAAAATTGCTAAAAGGGTTCTCCCGGGTATGACGGTGCCATATATGTGGAAGGAAACTGCTGTTTGGGGACGCTGTAGGGTTCAGATCGGAGGAAACGCCATTTGGCTTTTGAAGCGTGGATTTTGCTTGGTAGTAGTTTTGTTTGGAGTCTTACTGGTGTTTCCGTTTATAATGTAGGGCATGTGTAAGCCGGGCGGAGTATATAAAGGGCATAGTCAGGTGGTATAATAATGGGGTAAAAAAAACAATAAAATGATCCATAGATGTGTGTTACGCTGTGACACAATCATTTCTGCACAGGCCGGTGTCGCACTGATATATGGCGTCCTTTATTATCCCCCTTTTGATCCACACTCCGCGCCTTTGTAGTTTGGGGAATTTTGCTAGGAAGTGTTGTCCTGGTATAATACGGGCACCGTCGCTTCCAGCGGATATGTTTGGGACCTCCCTTTCCTGGTTCCCTAATTTTAGGTCCTTGATAAATCGCCTCTTGAAACAGAAGAAATGTTCCCCTCGGGCACAACTGCATATTTATTTATTTCCTGACTTATTGGAGCCATAACTAATTTTATTTTTCATAGACGTAGCGATATGAGGGCTGGTTTGTTGCGGGACGAGCTGTAGTTATTATTGGTACCATTTTGGGGTACATGCAACTTTTTGATCACCTTTTTATCCTATTTTTTGGGATGCCAGGTAAACAAAAAAACGCAATTCTGGCACAGCTTTTTTTTTTTTTTTTATACAGCGTTCACCATGCGTTATAAATTACATGTTAACTTTATTCTGCGGGTCAGTACGATTCCGGCGATACCTATTTTATAGGACTTTTTTATGTTTTACAACTTTTTGCACAATAAAATTACTTTTGTAAAAAGAATGTATTTTTTCTGTCGCCAAATTGTGAGAACCATAACTTTTTAATTTTTTTGTAGACGGAGGTGTATGAGGGCTTGTTTTTTGCGGGACGAGCTATAGTTTTTATAGGTACCATTTTTGGATACGTGCGACTTATTGATCACTTTTTATTCTAACATTTGTAGGGCAAAGTGACTAAAAAACAGAAACTCTGGTAAGGTTTTTTACGGGTTTTTTTTACGCTGTTCACCGCGTGCAATAAATAATATAATATTTTTATACCTCAGGTCGTTACGGTCGCGGCGATATCAAATACATACGGTTTATTATTATTTTTCAATAATAAAGGACTTGATAAGAGTAAAAGGGGGATTGTGTTTTATTTGATTACTTGAAACTTTTATTGTTTTCAAACTTTTATTATTTGCACTTTTTTTTACACTTTTTTATACTTTTTTTATACTTTTTTTACACTTTTTCTCAAGTCCCACTAGGGGACTTGAAGGTCCAACGGTCAGATTTTTTTTTTTCTAATACATTGCACTACCTATGTAGTGCAATGTATTAGATCTGTCAGTCATTCACTGACAGCAAGCCGATTAGGCTTCGCCTCCCGGCGGGGCCTAAATCGGCTTCCGTAATGGCAGAGCAGGAGAACATTGTGTCTCCTGTTGCCATAACAGCAGTCGCCAGTCCTGATTGCCTGTCAGGGCTGGCGATCTGCTAGTAACCGCTACGATGAAGCAATCGCTTTCGATTGCTGCATCGAAGGGGTTAATGGCAGGGATTGGAGCTAGCTCCGGTTCCTGCCGTTACAGGTGGATGTCAGCTGTACAGTACAGCTGACTTCCACCGCTGATGACGCCGGATCAGCTCCTGACCCGGCGCCATCTTGCCGGCAGCTACGGAAGCCGATCAGGCTCCGCCGACGGGTGGATCTTGACCGGCTTCGGTGCTAGGCAGACCGGGAGGCCAGTATTAGGCCTCCGGTTGCCATTGCAGCCACCGGAACCCCGGCAATTTTGTTACTGGGGTTCCGATGAGCTGCAAACACCTTAAGTGCAGCGATCGCGTTTGAGCGCTGCACTTAAGGGGTTAATGGCGGGGATCGAAGCTAATTTCGGTCCCCGCTGTTACAGCCGGATGTCAGCTGTAAGATACAGCTGAGATCCGGTGATGATGGCACCGGCTCAGCTTCTGAGCCGGTCCCAAACATTCGGCGTATATGTACGGCAAGATGCGGGAAGTCAATGCTTTCCATGACGTACATTTACGGCAAATGTCGGGAAGGGGTTAAATAGGAGGTTGGCAACAGAAGGAGAAACATAACAGACCTGGGAACTTTCATTAGGCCCCCAAGCTGCCATGATAACGATCGGCAGCTTGCGATCTCCTCGCAGGGGGGCGGCGAGGATGGGATGACAAAATGGGCCCCCCTTCTTTCTCTCGGCTTAGATGCCACAGACGCTATTGATCTAAGAGGTTAAACGGCCTGGATTGAAATTATCCACGGAATATGCCAGAATTGTCTGATAGATGTAGGTCCCAGCTCTGGGACCCACACCTATGTAGACAACGAGGGTCCCTAGATCCTCAATCCACCTGGTGAGGTTACTACCGTATCCAGACAGAGAATGAAAGGAGTGTGGGGTATGTGCATATCTTTAAAGAAAAATGAGTGCATTTTACAACCACTCGCCATTTTTATGATTCTAGACATTTATATATCTGTCAATGTAGGTGTATAAAACACATAAATTTAAACATAATGTACTTCATTGCTTTACTGCCAGAGCGTTTCCTTAGGCCAGTGTCCCCCATCCAGTGGTTCAGCACATTGCACATTGTGCACTAGTGGCACAAGGGAGTTCATAGCATTATTAGAACTTGGTACCACTGTCAAAATTATAAAAAAAGCAATATACTTTTATCATATCTTCAATCGGCTTTTTGACTCACTTCAGTATGGCTTAGTACTAACCACTATTAATTGCGTTTTCGGTTGTGTTTTTGTTTTGTTTTTTTGCCCAAAAATGCTTCATCCAGAATTTTTGGGTCAGAGATGTTTTTAGCAAACTGCTAGAGAATTCTGCTATGGTATGTTGTGTTTTCTGGCGTTTTTTTCTAAATAGGCTTCTGCATAGGACTTCAAAAATGGCAGCGTCGGAGTAGCTTTGGTTAGCTAAAGGTACTGTAAGAATCCAGCCTCGGAGCACAGATCATGATAACAATGCATCGGAGAGATCACACAGACACGGAGTTCATCAGTATCACACGTGTGGTTTTATCTCTAAAAATTTAGACCATGTGACGTTTATTTATACACAAAAAGCTAATACAAGTTTAAAAACCAATAGCATTCATATATGATTTAGTTACAGCCCACTTATAGAAGTAGCCTAACCAAACACATTAAATGTCACGTCATCCTATATAAATATATTATTTGCATAAAGAAACTATGAAAGCATATCTATATATGGCCTCAGGAAATGCTCTTAAGTCCCCTCCATTGGAATTAAAATTCCAGTTTCATTAATTTTGCACCTGGAATAATGGTTTTGGGAAAGTGGCATTCGATAAGACTCTTAGGGTATGTTCACACGCAAACTCAAATACGTCTGAAAATACGGAGCTGTTTTCAAGGAAAAACAGCTCCTGATTTTCAGATGTTTTTTAAGCCACTCGTGATTTCCACAGCGTTTTTCGCAGCGTTTTTTACGGCCATTTTTGGAGCTGTTTCCAATAGAGTCAATGAAAAACGGCTCCGAAAACGTACAAGAAGTGTCCTCCACTTCTTTTTCGCGCCCATTTTTTTTACGCGGCCGTTTTTCAAAACGGCCCATCGGAACAGAACGCCGTTTTCCCATTGCAATCAATGGGCAGATGTTTGGAGGCGTTCTGCTTCCAATTTTTCAGCCGTTTACGGCCTGAAAAATGGCCAAAAATAGGTCGTGTGAACATACCCTAAGTCTCATTAAAACACAAAGACCTTATCTTGTGGCCATAAGAACTTCAGTCTGGAATTGACTGACCCAAAACAATTATTCACTGAGAATTTCAAGGCCTAACACATATCTTCAGATACTTATTAACTCTTTATACTACGGATGTTTCTACTGAATAATATACTAAAAACAACAATGAGTAATTACTCTCATAGCACATTTGTACTAAAATGATAACACAAAAAAAGCCATCAAAAACATAACAAAACACCATAAAACAAACTAGAAACACATGCCATTTTTTACAAGCTGAATGCTGAAAAATAAAATGTGCGTGAAGGAGGCCTTACACAGTTTTATTACAGTGCACAATTGGTTGAAATCTTTGTAAATACATTTTTTAACACTTTACTATTATAAGATGCAATAAAAGAAGTTTTATTGTGGCTGATTATTGTATTCACTTTAGAAGTCATTTCAATAAACTGACACCTTTCATAACAATAATTTCTGATGTGTTCATTAAAAATTCTATTTGATCTAATTGACCAGAAGTGTGATATAGATAATCCTTGGAATATTTTGTAAGCGTCAAAATTTAATTGATATTATCACCTGTCATGTCCCTTTATCGAATCATTGTAGAAAATAACCACATTGTACATTGAGTTAATGTATTAGCCTTTAATTAAACGTTAAGGGGATTCTTTTCTTCTGGTTAACTCATTAGATGTTATTTTTTTGTGTTCTCTATACATGAATCAGCCTATCGACTTTTAAGATAAGGCACCCTCCCCTGTCCAAATGTTCTCTTTGATGTTTTTTTTGCCCTCGTCCTTTTGTCTCTGTTGTTTGTTTGTTTGCTTTTTAGTTTTGTTGTTTCTACCAATTTGGACTGGAACTTCAGACAGCAGAGGACGCCACATGTGGCGGAGGGTATCAGGCGTAGCAGATGATACCAGACGTGGTGTACGATAGCAGGCGTGACCGATCACAGAACACGACTCCAACACTCGATAGGGCTAGGAACCAACACAGCACAGGATACAGGAACAGGTAGTAGGGCACGGGAACACTTGGGATCAGGGAAACACTGAGGGGCCATTTGCTAAGACTAACTTGGGAATTACAAACAATCTCAGGCAGGGAGGGAAAGGGCAGGGCCCCTTTTATAGTCCAGAGTGATTAGGGATAAATTGTAATATAATTCATGTGCTCGCGCTGGCCCTTTAAGGCCGGGCACGAGCGTGCGCGCGCACCCTACGGGACACACCCGAGCGGAGTGGAAGTGAGTGCTGGCGACTCCTAGGAAGGAGATGCCAGCCAGCACTCACAGAGCCATGGCCGCGGCCGCCGAGGTGTGAGCAGGGACAGTGGTCTGCGGCCGTGGACGCTACACAGGCACTATTATGAGAATGTTTATTTTCATTGTTTTCATCTAGACAAATGTATATATTATAGCCAGGCCTCATGCACACGACCGTATTTTTTCCCACCCGTAAATACTGGCGTAAATATGGGTCCGGTGTCACACGTATTCGACCCGTTTTGCACCAGTATTTACGAACCCGTGCCCGTAAATATGGGTCCGGTGTCACCCGTATTCCACCCGTATTTACGGGCACGTTTTTGGCGGCAAAATAGCACTGCACTAATCGGCAGCCCCTTCTCTCTATCAGTGCAGGATAGAGAGAAGGGACAGCCCTTTCTGTAATAAAAGTTAAAGAAATTCATACTTACCCGGCCGTTGTCTTGGTGACGCGTCCCTCTCTTCACATCCAGCCCGACATCCCTGGATGACGCGGCAGTCCATGTGACCGCTGCAGCCTGTGATTGACCTGTGATTTGCTGCAGCGGTCACATGGCCTGAAACGTCATCCAGGACGTCGGGCCGGATGTCGAGAGGGACGCGTCACCAAGGCAACGGGCGGGAGACCGGACTGGAGGAAGCAGGAAGTTCTCGGTAAGTATGAACGTCTTTTATTGTTATTTTTTACAGGTTTATACTGATCGGTAGTCACTGTCCAGGGTGCTGAAAGAGTTACTGCCGATCAGTTAACTCTTTCAGCTCCCTGGACAGTGACTATTTACTGACGTCGCTTAGCAACGCTGCCGTAATGACGGGTGCACACATGTAGCCACCCGTCATTACGAGAGCTCCATAGACTTCTATGGACTGTCCGTGCCGTTATTACGGCCTGAAATAGGACATGTTCTATCTTTTTCAACTGCACGGGCACCTTCCCGTGAGAAAACGGGAAGGCACCCGTCGCCAATAGAAGTCTATGAGCCCGTTATTACGGCCGGGGACAGCATAGTGGTGCGGAACGGTCTGGTTACAGCTCGCCGACCCATGCCTATCATAATCTTTAGGGGCTATTTTTTTCAACGGCCACATGTTAGAAAGCGATGACATGCTAGGAATTTGTTGTATATGCATCATGTTGGTGCACTTTTTAGTTCGGGTATGTTTTCCCGCCTCTGTATTTTGCTGATATGGCGTGTATGTGCCACAAACATGACTGCTACTAAAGTTAGATATTTTGAACTTCTGTGTGGACAATCCTTTTGTTACCTTGCGCACCATTTCTACTGCCTCTACCGCTAGGAGGTGCTGTTGCCTTAGAGGTTGTGACGGTATTATATTTCTCCACCACATCTTTGAGGTCTTCGTTGTTCGGAAGGGGTTTGGAATACCAGGAACTCAGCTGTAATTAGTATAGTTAGTGTTTGGCCATAACTAACTTTACTCACCCCGAAACGCTCACATACATATAGGGCAGGAAATACATAGTTTCCACAAGAGGATGTGATGTCCATGCATTCCTGCCGTCTAAAAAGGGTATTCCAAGCGCCTACCGAGCTTTAAGCTCGCAACCCACGTCAAGGGGCCTCAAGTTTTGCGAGTCCCTAACCCTCCCCCACACCCCCCCCAAAAAAAGGCCTTGAGGGATAAACAGACGTTCTCTCAAAGAATATTAACTTCACCACACCTCAAATGGCAGCGTTCTGCCAGGTTACATCTCAAGCCTGCCTGGCAAAATACTCAGCAAATTGGTGGCGCACTCGCTGCCCACATGTCGGTGGCCGGCCAGGCCGAGCAGCCTGGCTCAGGCTGGTGGTGGGTGCAGATGTTCCCATATATTCCCCATCATGAGCGGCATCATTGATGCGGGTAAAGTTGTGCAGCACAACACAGGCTTTGATCACGCATGTGACATTTGACGGCGACAATTGCATTGATGTCATCAGGACCCTCCACTTGCTGGTCATGATGCCAAAGGCACATTCCACGACTTTCCGTGCTCTGCATAGTCGCTGATTGAAAATGCGCCTACGGTTATCCATGCCCCTCCGCGCAAATGGCCGCATTACGTGTCTGCTGAGGGCAAAACCTTCATCTGCAACCATAACATAAGGAAGGGGTGGCCCGCTGGTGCCAGGGAGGATGCTAGGCTCAGGGACATCAAGTTGGTTGGACATTAGACGCTGTGCCATTCTAGATGAGCGAAAAATGCGTGCATCCGCCGAGCTGCCATAGGACCCGATGTCCACGATGGTAAAGCAGAAATTACAGTCCGACAAGGCAAGCAAGACTATTGAAAAATACTGCTTGTAATTGAAGTAGCGAGAGCCAGAGTGGGGCGGTTTCTGCACACGGATGTGCTTCCCATCGAGTGCACCAATACAGTTAGGAAATTGGGTGTCGCGTTCAAACTGCTGCGCTATGCGAAGCCAGTGTTGGGCCGTAGGCTGAGGGATCACGCTGCTCTTCAATCTCTGCCACAGGACCACACAGGTTGCTGGGACAATGCCGGAAATAGTGGAGACTCCAATTAGGAATTCAAAATGAAGGGCATGGTAGCTATTGCCGGTCGCCAAAAATCTAAAAGGAAATCATACAAGCAAAGCACAAAGCAAACATGTTAGTTAGGACATTAAGGACATAAAATAAGGTGTAACCTGGCTCACAAAACTGCACATACCGTAACGTCAGAAGGAGACGCTCCTCGGGGGAAATACAGCGTCGCATGTTTGTGTTCTGATAGGTTATTCCAGGCCGAACCAGCTCCAGCAGCATATCAAAGGCATGCACAGACAGGCGGCAAAAGGCCCGAAATTTCTCTGGGTGACGACGGAGGTCAGCAAAGAGGGTATGAAAATGCCCTTTAGAGGTGCGTTGGGCCACTATTGGGTGAACCCACATCCTACCTGATCTCCGCCGGTGTGGCCGTAGAAGGCTACCTCGTTGCCCAAACCTCCGGGATATCATCCATGCTAATAGCACACGGGCCAGAGAGCTAGGTGGCATCAATGCAGTCTGGCAGACAAACTTCCCTAAAATACTGGTAGAAACAGTGGGTTGCATCCAAAGCACACAAATGAATTAACACAGGTGCACACATGAAGCAGGGGTATTGCATTAATGGCCCTTTTGAAGCCTGGCGTAAACAGAACAGCTGAGCGCGTTTTTTACACGCGCGGGAAAAACGCATGTCTTACGCGCGTATTACACGCATACATCGTTAAAAAACGCATTGCACACGCTGCTGACACGCGCGAAAAACGCTGCGTTGTTTGCGCGCGCAGAAACGCAACGTTCGTGTGAATCTCCCCTAACTGTGTGGTATAAATAACATAATAAATTTATTCTGTGGGTCGTTATGATTGCGATGATATCAAATTCATATGGTTTTCTTATGTTTTACAACTTTTACACAGTAAAAACACTTTTTTTTCAAAATTATGTGTTTTTGTGTCTCCATATTTGAAGAGCCATAACTTTTTTATTTTTCCACCGATGCAGCTGTATGAGGGCTTTTTTTTTTTTTGTGGAACGACTTGTAGTTTCTATTGGTAAAATTTTGGAGTACGTGCGACTTTTTGATCACTTTTTATCACAGTTTTTTGATGGCAGGATGAACAGAAAACAGCAGTTCTGGCATTGTTTTTTATTTTATTTTTTACAGCGTTCGCCGAGCGGGTTAAATAACATAATAGCTTTATAGTTGGGGTCGTTAAGGACGTGGTGATACCAAATATGTGTAACTTTTTTTTTCATAATAAAGGATTTTGTAAGGGGAAAAGGTGTTTTTTTTATTTTTTTTCACTTATTTCTTTATTACTAGATTTATGACACTTTTTTTTTACTTTTTTACTGGTCCCACCCAGGGACTTCCCTATGCAATCGTCCGATCGCTTTTATAATACACTGCAATACTGGCATGGCCTAGGAGGCATCCCCTACATGCAGACCTGGGGGACTTTATCAGGCCTCTGGCTGCCATAGAAGACACTGGCACCATGCGATCTCATAGCAGTGTGCCGGTGGGGTGAGAGAGGGAACTCCCTCCCTCTCTCCAAAAGCTTTTAGATGCAGTGCTCGCTATTGAGCGTCACATCTGAGGGGTTAAACGGGCGGATTTCGATCCACCCGCTCAAGCAGCACTGCCCCAAGTTCTCAGCTACCTGCGGTAGCTGAGAACAGGGAGTTTTAACTGCTCCCGGCGGTGAAGCTTTAATCTGATGCAGCACCGTGAAAAGGCGTATGCGTCAGAATAAAGCCTGTTAGTGGCCACCGTGAGGCGTATTGGCGGTCACTAACGGGTTAAAGGGGTTTTCCAGCCAGTAAAAATTGATGGCCTATCCTCGGCGCTGCTTCACACTTGCTCGTTGTGAATCTTCGGCACGCATTTAGCGGCGATTCACATGTATTGGAGCCTTTTCTCCAATTCTCTTCATTGGGAGAAGGAGGCTACACTACCTGTGAATCGCCGCTACATGTGTGTGGCATTTTTAGTGGCATTTTTAACTCCATTTTTTTGCAGAGTATTTTTCATGCAGTGTAAGTGCGGCCAGATGTTACAATAAGGCCGGGTTCCCACAGGTCGGATACGCTGCGTAAGAATCATGTCCATTGTGGTGCGCTTTTTCGGACGGATTTTCCGCTGCAGAAGAAAACCGTTCATACTTACCCCCTCGGTCTTCTGTGCGCGTAGTCCGGCCTACTACGATGATGTTGCAGGCCATGTGATGCTGCAGGCTGTGATTGGCTGCAGCGGTCACATGGGATAAAACGTCATCTCAGGAGGAGGGAGGGCGTTCTGGGTAAGTATGATATTTTTTGTTTTCCGTAGTTGCGATTTTTGCTGCGAATACGCCGCAAAAGACACAGCAATTGTCTTTCTTTTGCGGAATTTGCATCCCCATTGACTTCAATGGGGAAAACCCGCAACTGAAAATCAACTAAAACACAGCATAAATTGAAATGCGGTGGAATGAAATGTTTTTGCTGCAGTTTTTTTTCCGCCGCGTGGGCATGAGATTTTCGAAATCTCATCCACTTTGCTGCTACTATAATTCTGCAGCGTTTACGCTACGTGGGAACGCGGCCTAAAGTCTATGGTAAAATATCAAATGCACAACACACAAATGTGTTTACGTTTGTGTTTTTTTCTGGCTTTTTTTTGCAATCTCATTATGGTGTTTTTGTCAGGCGTTTTTCTCAAAGGCTTCTCTATAGGACTTCAAAAACAGCAGAAAAAAAGCATTTATAAAATTACACCAAATTAAAAACTTTACAAAAAAACACCCCTAAAAATCATAATTTTTTGATGAATGAGTTTAAGGGTAGGGACACGCACAGCGTATACACCTTGGATTTTTCGCAACGAATTTCATTGTTGAAAAACCACAGTGTAGTACAGTAGTGCCAGTGTGGATGAGACTTGAACAGATTTCATCCACACACAGTGGAAAACAATCCACCGAGAAAACGTTTATAAATTGACATGCGGTGTGTTTTTTTAATCCACAGCACATCAATTTACGCAGCAGAACCGCTGCACTTCTGTTATGGGCTTTTCCGCAACAAATAGCCATGTGTTGTGACTTTTGCGGCGGAAATGCTGTGATTCCGCCGCAAAAATCACGAATGAAAAAAAAAAAAGTTTTTTTTTATTTAAAACTAATAAAAAAGCTTATGCTTACCCCCAGTCGTTGTCATGGCGATCAAAGGCTGCAGCGGTCACATGGATTACAGCGTCATCCCAGGGGGCTGCGCTGTACACAGATCAGAGGGATGCGTCGCCATGACAACACCTGAGTGGTAAGTATTTTGGCTGCATGACCGTCCCTTCATGTCTTTTTGCGGATCTTTGAATGCTGATGATACACGCATGCACATACAAATGGACCGCAACGGATCTGTGGTTTTGCAGACCGAAAAATCACCACGGTCATTTGCATTAGGTCTTATAGTTCTCAGAATGCACAATAATTTTTTTCCCAAAGGGCCAGGATCACACAGACAGTTTTGATGCAGTTTTTGTGGCAGTTTTTTTGCTCCTTTTTTCTTTAGACAGAAGTGGATCCAAAAGGAAGAAAATAAATAAATAAAAAAGACTGATGCATCTCTTTGTTTTGTTTCTATTTCTTTGTTTGGCTCAAAAAACTGAGGCAAAAACGGCATCAAAACTGTGTGTGTGTGATCCTGGACTAAAACATGCTATTATTGTGCAAAAGTAGTAAAACATAAAAAAATATACATATTTGGTAATGCCGTAATCGCAACAACCTATTGAATTCAGTTAACATGTTTTTTTTATTGCACAATAAACAGAATGAAATAAACTCGAAAAAAAAACAGTGGCGGAAATGCGTTTTTTTCCCCATCAATGAATTATTTGTAGCCCAAAATGGTGCCATTAAAAAATACAACTCGTCAACCCGCAAAGAAAAGTCTTAGAATGAAGTAATGTCATTATATTATATGATATATATTATATTATGTGATTCATTGGTATTTTTTGTATTTTTATGGGTGGTTTAACATTTACACTTCATTATCTGCTGATTATTAATTATCTGTTAATGCAATGAAATCGCTTTGGACATTTCATATTTTGATGACATTGACTGGACTGGACACTGACAATTTAAATTTATTTTCATAGTGCTCAAAGCTGTGCCAAGGGGCCGTTATATAAGCACTGGAACAGTTCTTCATTTTATTTAAGAGGTAATTGATTTTACATTGCAAAAGTACAAAAACTTATATTAGTTTGCAGTTTTCACAATTTTTTTACTTCCAAATATTGACCAAAGAAAAAGTGTCAACTAGATAATAAGCTTTTTTTTCTAGACAACAGGATAAATTCTCGAGAATTCAACTGGTTGCTATTGGCAACATTTCAAATTTTTCTTTTTGCTTTTAAATATCCACCAATGAGGGCTTTGTCGGTAATCTTCACTTGATGATTCTACTACATATTCTATATAACGACATATGTATGAAATGTGTTTATAGTCAACTGTCTGTGAACATGAGTTATGCCTCATGCATGCGATAGCGTGCGCCAGCCGAGTCCCGTCAGTGATCCGTGGAAAGATAGGACACAGGGGCGTAACTAGGAAAGACTGGGCCCCATAGCAAACTTTTGACTGGGGCCCCCCCTCTGCTGGGTATCACACAACCCCCCCCCCCTTGTAGATAGTGCCTCCCTATAGATTCCACCACACAGCGCCCCCCTATAGATAGCACCATACACAGCCCCCTGTAGATAACGCCATACAGACCCCCTGTAGATAACACCATACAGCCCCCTCTGTAGATAACACCATATAAGCCCCCCCCCCCCAAAAAAAACGGCCTATAGTGTGTCCCACAAAAGACATGTATCCCCTCTCCACAGGATCTCCACAGGATAGGGGATACATGTGCGATCGATGGCATTGATAAGGAGAACGGGGGACCGAAAGTCCCCCGAAGTTCTCCATGACTAACCTCGGACTTCTGGCGTCTGCGCAGTTCAATAAAAATGAAAGGAGCGCTGGTCACGCATGCGCACAAGCGCGACCGGCGCTCCATTCATTTCTACGGAGCTGCCGACACAGACCCCGGAAGTCCGAGGTTTGTCATGGAGAACTTAGGGGACTTTCAGTCCCCCGTTCTCCTCATCGCTGGGCGTCCCAGCGATCCCACATGTATCCCCTATCCTGTGGATAGGGGATGCATGTCTTTTGTAGGAACAACCCCTTCAGTGGCGTCGCGCTGTAGCAGCCATAGCGGCTGCTAGCGGAGCCTGCGGCCATGGGAGGGGGCCGTGCCGGCGGGTGCCACGGGCCCCCTCATGCTGCAGGCCCCGTAGAAGTCGCTACGGCTGCTATAGCGGTAGTTACGCCACTGCGTATAGGTTTGTACGGCGTAAAACTACAGCTCCCAGCATGGCCGGAACAATGGTAAGGATATGCTGGGAGATGCGGTTTCACAAAAAAAAAATCATACCACCATCATCTCGCTGCAGATCATACAGTGACTACAATACTGATTAGAGGCAGAATAAACATTTACATTAAGTGACTCACCGGTGACATCTCAGATTCTAGTTTTTTTCTTCTCCCTCCGGTTCAGACATTTATGATGGATTTCTCCCGGCCATGACCCATTTCTGCAGTTTTCCGCTCAGATGTCTTCAGCTTCTCAGTTTTAAAACATTTCTGCACCTATAAACAAAGTTAAAATTCTCAACACATCTAAATATAACTGTCACACACACACACACACACACACACACACACACACACACACACACACACACACACACACACCGTGCCCCCTGTAGATAGTGCCCACATATGGACTCCAGAGCTGCAAGGCAATAGTGCTAACCACTGAGCCACCGTGCTGCCCTACATATAGCTTCCCCTATAGTTAGTGCTCCACGTATAGCCCACCTCTGTAGATAGTGTCTCACATATAGCTCCCCCTGTATATAGTGTCCCACATATAGCCCACCCCTGTAGACTGTGCACTACATATAGCCACCCTGTTGCTAGTGCCCCACAGGTATCCCACCCCTGTATATAGTGTCCCACACATAGCCCACCCCTATAGAAAGTACCCTAAAAAATAGCTCCCCTATAGATAGTGCTCTACATATAGCCCACCCTTGTATAGTGTCTCACATATACTGCCCCACATATAGACCCCCTTGTAGATAGTGGCCCACATCCCCACATACAGACCTCCCCTGTAGCTAGTGCCCCACATATAGACCCCCCCTGTATATAGTGGCCCACATATAGACCCCCCCTGTATATAATGGCCCACATATAGAGCCCCCTGTATATAGTGGCCCACACCCCCACATATAGACCCCCCTGTAGCTACTGCCCCACATATAGACCCCCCTATATATAATAGCCCACATAAAGACGAACCCCCCCCCATTATAGATAATGCCATTCACATTTTTGAAGAAAAAAATAGATAAATTGCCATACTCACATGATCCCGTTCCCACGCTGTTCACTGGCGATGCAGACATGCTCTCTTCTGAGCATGTCTGCAGGAGCTGAACGAGCGTCCTCCAATGACGCTGATTGGCGGGGCAGAATGACTTGCCCCGCCAATCAGCACCTTCCAAGCATGGAAGCGGCGCGATGATGTCATCGCGACGCTAGCCAATCAGTGTCATTGTAAGGCACTGGATGGTCAGGCACGGAACATGCCCGGCCATTCAGTGCTAACACATGTATTTGGCTGCCGCTAGCACCGGGGCCCCCTCCGGTGCTAGCGACACCTACAGGCATGATGAGAGGGCCTGTGTAAGGCTCGGCGGCGCGGGCCCCACAGTAGCGGCGCTACCGCTGTAGCAGCCATAACGGCTGCTAGCGGCGCCACCGGGCATTTGGGTGGGCGTGTCGGCTGGCGGCACGGGCCCCCTCAAGCCCCGGGCCCCGTAGCAGCCGCTACTGCTGCTACCGCGGTAGTTACGCCACTGATAGGACATGTCCTATATTTCCACGGATCGGAGAATTGGGTCAGTTTTCATGGACCCGGTTCACCCACTAAAGTGAATGGGTCCGTGAAGACTATCGGGTGCCACTCGGATGCCGTTAAAAATGCCCCGAGTGGCACATCGGTCGTGTGCAACTGGCATTAATGTTTATGATCCAAAAATGATTATTTTAACAACATGCAATCCTGCTTCTAAATTGTAAAAGGTAATGTAGATGCTGATACCCATTTGTGTAAAACAGACGTGGTGGAGTAAATCATAAGAGCACTTTTAACAGGAACATCTTCAAGATACTAGTAATGAATTAAAGGGGATCTGTCAGGTCTTCATCTGAGGACAGCATAGGATTGAGGTGCTGCGCTTCAGGATATAAAGATGTGTCCACTCTTACTGTGCTTGAATTTGGTTAAGGACACTAATTTCTCATGAGACATGTTTAACGCAATATGGCAACATGCTAGCAAAACCCTTGACAGGTTGCAATATACATCACAACCACTGGGTGGCCACACAAAGACACATATAGCATACACATCTTGTGACAGAGTATCGTGAAATCCTGTTTTTTTTCAATCATGTTTCTTTAGATAGAGCAGCATACTGTAGGAGACATGACAGAGCTGATTTAAGCTAGTGAGCAATGACACGCACAGCATGTTATATATCTGTGAGGCAACCTGAATTGAAATAATTTTTTACAGAAATCTCACCCTCCACAAAAAAGTTAGTGTAAAAGAGGGAGTGGGGAGGAGACACAGGCACAGAGGCTAGAGCAGTGATGGCGGCGTTGAGATGGCGATTGGGTGATCACCCTTCGGCCACTGGCACCCCTCATCTTCGTACTGTAGAGTAGGTGGCTTTGTGGGACCACACTGCTGCCCTGTGTATATATTTTGCTTTGCACATAAATTGTGTAGAACACTGAGAGCAGCGTATGTACACAGGACAGTAGCACAGGCCAACAGAGCTGTGTACTGTCTGTATATGGTCATCCAAAAACAAATTGATAGATGGCAGGCAGCACATAAAAAAAACAATGTTCCAACCCCGATCATTGGGTGCCGATGGTTGGCATGGCAGCCTGGGGGCCTGCTGAAGGCCTGCATGTCTGCCATGTTTGTGCTCCTATTAAGCTCCTATTGAGCCCAGAGGCAGAGCTTAATAGGAGCTGATAAAAAATTTCATACACTGCAATGAATAAGTATTGCAGCGTATGGTACCAGTGATCAAACGTTAGCTTGTTCAAGTCCCCTACAGAGACTTAAATTATTATTATTTTTTTTTTTATTATTATTATTATTATTATTATTATTATTAAAAGTAAAGAAAAACTTTCCCCATTTTTCTCCTAAAGTGGAGATTTTAGGAGAAAAAAGTTGAGACACTGGTCTATTTGTTTGTAGTTTGTGTGTGCGGTTAAAAACTTAAATTTCCTACTGATATGAAGCCCACATATTCAATGAAGTCCAAGTGCAGGTTCCTTTTTGGAGGCATTACTGGTCTGAAAGGGGTTAAATTGATGAGAATGCTGAAATTCACGGGCTTGGTTCTGTTGAGAGATTTCAGCAGCTCGGACAGCGGTCATGCGCTTTGCCACAGGTGTCTTTCATCTAAGTACAGGGTTCCTTTTTGGAGGCATGACTGGTATGAAAGGGTTTCAATTCATGAGAATGCTCAAATCCAGTATAGGTGCAGTCCGTTCACAGCGAGTAACACGTAGAGAAAAGAAAAATGGCTTGGTTGTTATGGAAACCTGGTCTAAATCTGTGTGTATGTGAGTGTGGCAAAGAATGAAGGACCTGTGAGCTTCTATGGAGGAAGGTCCTTGATGTGGAAGCCAGTGGTGTCATATATGCTTTTGTGAATATTTTGAGAACGGTAGGTCCTAAAGAGCTGAAACGTTTGGAAGTGCGCGATTTACTTACGTGCCAAATTTGGTGCAGATTGATCCAGTCATTTGACCGTGCATAAAGAACATGCAACATGCAACAGACAACAGAAATACATTTTTAAATATATATAGATGTATAAAAAATCCCTTTCAAATGTTTTCATAGCCTTTAACTGTGTAATATAGTAATAGCAGAAATTCTGATTGCGTTTTAATTGTGGATTAGGTCTGTACTATCAAGTTTTTGACAGTTACAAATCCAAACTGGCTAAGTTTTCATGAGAAACACAAATCAAGAAGTACAAGTACTGTACCGTGCATTTTTCTTTTTTATATGAATTTTAAAAGCATTTCAGCAAGTGATTTTAGAAGCTTAGTGATGTTGATAAATATAGTTTTGTGCAAACATTTTTAATCATTTAAGAAAAATAAATGAAGGAATCTACATTTAAAAATAAAAAATGAAATGTTTCTAAATATAAACAAATAGTATAAAGAGTAGTGAACAACGCATAGTTACATGAATTGAAAAAAGACAGATATCTGTCAAATCCAATGCTTCCTATATTAAAGGTGTTATCCCAGCATAACAAGAGAATGGAGGCCCCGAGTCCCCTACTTGCACGGAGTGGCGGTCACGTATCCACGCTGCCACTTCTATCATTCTCTATAGGACAGCCGGAGATAGTTTGTTATGGTGGGTTATCCCCTTTAATAACTCCAAGTATAAATGAAGTTACCCTGGATCAATGTACACTTTTTGAAATGAATAGTTGATGTGGCAGTTTTTTTTATAATGACCCTATATAAATTAACCTGTATCAATAAGATCACCAAAGATTAACTAGATATTTTTTTCCATCCTAATCTATCTGCTTGCTTCCCAACCTTTACTCTCCCTTTTTTAGTGTAGAGACAGTTTACCAGTATACTAAAGTATTTCTCTAGTTGTATTTTCCTAAATAGTAATGCTATTCCAAAAGAATAATAGGGTTTGAGCTAAGCTCAGTATAAGTAGTCCCTGCCTATACAGTTGCATATGTCTTCCACTGACTGCCATTAAAAAACACATACAGTTAGGTCCAGAATTATTTGGACAGTGACACAAGTTTTGGCATTTTAGCTGTTTACCAAAACATATTGAATATACAGTTATACAGGGTGGGCCATTTATATGGATACACCTAAATAAAATGGGAATGGTTGGTGATATTAACTTCCTGTTTGTGGCACATTAGTATATGGGAGGGGGGAAACTATTCAAGCTGGGTGTTGACCATGGCGGCCATTTTGAAGTCGGCCATTTTGTATCCAACTTTAGTTTTTTCAATGGGAAGAGGGTCATATGACACATCAAACTTATCGAGAATTTCACAAGAAAAACAATGGTGTGCTTGGTTTTAATGTTACTTTATTCTTTCATGAGTTATTTACAAGCTATACAGCCTCCCCAAACAGTGCTATACAGCCCTCCCTGTAAACTGTGATATACTTTCAAGTATATCACCACACACCCCTCCCCTCAAGACTAGTGGGAGTGGCTATTATTATTTAAAGCACCTGCTCGCCCTTTCATCAGCATTTCTGGCCTGGCTGTGTCCATTTGCAAGTATGGCCTTTGTCGGTGTTTTTGTATATGTCCCTGTGTTTTTATCGGTTCTGTTTGTGCATCAGGAACGTTCTGTTCCAGTTTAGGAGTTAGGGACTCGCAAGTCTGGGGATCCTTGTCGTGGATTGCGAGCTTGCGTCCTTTTGGCCAAAATGATTACCAATACCCCAGGTATTATTCATTATTATGTATATTCGCTTCTCTTGGACACAGCCGGGTCTTTGATGCTGGGAGAGCATGGTGTGTTGTTGTTTGGCATAGCAAGCAGGGTAGCCCGCTCTATGAATTATCAAGGCGTCACAAATAGGCTTCTACCTGGCTACACACGTTGTGCCTCATGACGTACACACTATCCCTCCATGTTTCACTCACTTGCACCCCATTATCCATTTATTTCTATTGAGGCACTTCATTTATTACTGCCCCCTATATTTCACTTATAGTATTACACTTGCACACACACTATTCATTTATTATTTCTTACTACACATCCCATGCACCACACACCACTCCCCTCAAGACTAGTGGGAGTGGCTATTATTATTTAAAGCACCTGCTCGCCCTTTCATCAGCATTTCTGGCCTGGCTGTGTCCATTTGCAAGTATGGCCTTTGTCGGTGTTTTTGTATATGTCCCTGTGTTTTTATCGGTTCTGTTTGTGCATCAGGAACGTTCTGTTCCAGTTTAGGAGTTAGGGACTCGCAAGTCTGGGGATCCTTGTCGTGGATTGCGAGCTTGCGTCCTTTTGGCCAAAATGATTACCAATACCCCAGGTATTATTCATTATTATGTATATTCGCTTCTCTTGGACACAGCCGGGTCTTTGATGCTGGGAGAGCATGGTGTGTTGTTGTTTGGCATAGCAAGCAGGGTAGCCCGCTCTATGAATTATCAAGGCGTCACAAATAGGCTTCTACCTGGCTACACACGTTGTGCCTCATGACGTACACACTATCCCTCCATGTTTCACTCACTTGCACCCCATTATCCATTTATTTCTATTGAGGCACTTCATTTATTACTGTCCCCTATATTTCACTTATAGTATTACACTTGCACACACACTATTCATTTATTATTTCTTACTACACATCCCATGCACCACACACCACTCCCCTCAAGACTAGTGGGAGTGGCTATTATTATTTAAAGCACCTGCTCGCCCTTTCATCAGCATTTCTGGCCTGGCTGTGTCCATTTGCAAGTATGGCCTTTGTCGGTGTTTTTGTATATGTCCCTGTGTTTTTATCGGTTCTGTTTATACTTTCAAGTATCACAAAGAGAGTCAATGGATGTGGCACGCAGCAGCAATTTTTTTTTCTTTTGAGCCACGCCTCTAATCCCACCCAATCCCCGTTCATACACACCCAGTGTGTATGTCAGCTACGCTGTCAGATCCTTGCTCCAGCATTCATGAAGCGGGACCAGGTTTAGGGGCCCCCTCACAATTGTGTCCGTTGCGATCCCTAGAGCTACACCACTGTATACAGTAGCCTATGGTAGAGCAGGAAGATTCCTCCCTGCTCTGTCATAGTGTTCAAGGACGCAGACACTATTGAATGTGGTGTCGCTACCGCTGTAGCAGCCATAGCGGCTTCTAGCGGAGCCTCTGGGCATGGGGGGGGCCTGTGCTGGCTTGCGGCACAGGCCACCTCATGCCACAGGCCCTGTAGCATCCGCTATGGCTGTTACAGCTGTAATTACGCCACTGGTCCAAGCACAAGGGTACCTGTAGTACTTCAGACAATAGCAATGGCTAGGCACAGATGGGACCTTGGCAGCAGACACCAGGCCTGGTGTAATGCAGCAGGCGTGACCGGTGGCACAACATGACTCCAATTTTATGAGCACAGGAACAAAGGTAGCACGGGATACAGGATACAGGTAGCAGGTACGGGAACATTGGGAACATGATAACACTAAGGCCTCATTCACACAACAGGGTTTCCCGGCCGGGTGCCGGCCGTTCATAAATCGGCCGGCACCCGGCTGCATTAGGAATAATAGACCCCTAATGGGGCTATTCACACGACCGATTTTAGGACATGCTCTATTTTCGGCCGGGTACCCGGCCGCCCGGCTCCCATAGAAGTCTATGTGGCCGGGTAATACACGGCCATCACCGGAATGTGTCCCGAGTGATGGCCGGGTTTTCCGTCGCTTGCCCTCTATCTCCTCCTCCTCACAGCGCAGAGTGCATGTGAGGAGGAGGAGTTGCTGCCATTCGGACGAATGGTTACGCTGGAGACTGTGTTGCAGGGCCGGGGTGTACAGCAGGTGGAGGGAGCGCTGCGCTGGCTCCCTTCCCCTGCTTGTTTTAAAAGCGCCCTGGCCCGGCGACACCTTCCATGGCACCGCTAGCAGCTGCTGCTGCGGCTGCTACTACTGTAGCGACGCCACTATAGCAGAGCAGGGAGGTATCTCCCCGCTCTGCTATGTGCTAGCCCCACTTTAGCTCCTTGAAGGAGCGGAATCCCCGTGTTTTCGGGGATTCCGCTCTTGGAAAGAGCGCTTGATGTCTCTGTCCATATCTGGGCAGTGACATCAGGGGAAACTCCTGAAGTGGAATTCCCGAACACATGGGGATTCCCCTTCAGTTGCCGCTGATGTCACTGTCCAGATCTGCCCGGCCCGGAACGGATGCAAAACCTTATGCAAACCGGCCGGGCAAAATGGCCGATTTTACCGGCCGACACTCGGGCTCGGGCGGGACCCGGTCGTGTGAATCCCGCCTAAGGAACCATTTGAAAGACTAAATACGGGTAAACACAACAATGCTCAGGCAAGGAGCAAAGGGGCAGGGCCCTTCTTATAGTCCAGGGTGATCATGGGCTAAAAGATGATTGTTTTCATGTGCGATGGCCCTTTAAGGCCGGGCACGAGCGTGCGCGCGCACCCTACGGGACATAGTAGAATGGAGCGGAAGTGAGTGATGGCGTCTCCTAGGGAGGAGATGCGGGTCAGCACTCACAGATCCATGGCTGCGGCCGTCTGGGAGTGAGTAATCCCGACGGTCCGCGGCCCTGGACGCTACAGTATCCCCCCTCTTACACCCCCTCTTCTTGGGACCAGAGTGAGAGAGGAACTTCTTAATGAGGGTAGGAGCATTGAGGTTCTCTTCTGGCTCCCTGGACCTCTCCTCTGGACCAAACCCCTTCCAATCCACCAAATAAAAAGTTCTTCCTCCTACTTTTCCAGGATCTTCTTAACCTCGAACACGTCAGATGAACCGCTGGGAGCCACTGCGGGACCATAAGTCTTACTATAGCGGTTCAGAACCACAGGCTTCAGGAGGGACACATGAAAGGAGTTGGGGATTCTGAGGGTAGGAGGCAGCCGATGTTGTTAAGAGACAGGGTTTATTTGTTGTAGTATCTCAAAGGGTCCGATGAACCTGGGAGCAAACTTGTAGGAAGGCACCTTTAGACGGATATTCCTAGAGGTACCTGGCAGATACTGTGGCGACTCCCTTCTCCTAGCATCCGCCTTTAGCTTCATGCGATCGACTGCCTGCAGAATAGAGTACCGGGTTTGCTGCCAGACCTGTAGAAAGTCTCCAAATGCAGAGTCAGCTGCGTTTACTTGGGATGTTACCAGAACAGGAACAGGGATTTGTGGATGTTGGCTTTACACAATGTAGAATGGTGTACAAGCAGTGGACTCACTTGTGTGGTTGTTGTATGAGAACTCGGCCTATGGAAGAAGCTGTACCCAGTCATCATGCCGTGTGGAGATGAAGTGGCGAAGATAATTCTCCATGATTTGGTTAATCCTCTCGACTTGGCCATTGGACTGGGGATGGTAGGCTGAAGAAAAGTCCAACTTCATGTCTAGGAGTTTACAGTGGGCTCTCCAGAATTTTGAGGTGAACTGAGCCCCCCGATCAGACACGATATGAAGATACAAGATGTGAGCCATGTAAGCGGAAGATGTGTTGGATAAAGAGGTTAGCCAGTTGAGAAGCAGAAGGTAGGCCGCTCAGCAGAACAAAATGAGCCATTTTAGAGAACTGGTCCACCGCCACGCAGACCGTATTGCATCCTGCAGAGGAAGGGAGGTCTGTGACAAAGTCCTTTGCTTATCAAAGGTCTGATGAAGGCTCCAGTCCGGCGTTGAAACGCGTTACCTTAATAAATACTCCTTAAATGCTTAATTCAATTTCTTTCGAACCTCCGGATGAAGTAGCGCTTCTTGACTTCCTCTAATATATATATTTTATATATATATATATATTAAAAAATGTTCGCACTCATGCAGGATAAATGGCAGATCACGAGCGGCAAGCCCGTCTTTGATTTTAGAAGACAGTCCCTGCCAGAATGTAGCCACCAAAGCCTCGTTGTTCCAGGACAGCTCTGCCGCCAGGGTGCGGAACTGAATGGCGTACTCGCCCACGGCAGTGTCCCCCTGGCGAAGGATCAGAAGAGATGCAGCTGCAGAGTTCCTCAAATACTGAGCGGAAAGTCTGTAGGAAACACTGGAAGTCGCAGGTCTCTGGTCCCTGATGTTCCCAGATAGGATTCGCCCATGCTAGGGCCTTGCCAGTAAGGAGTGAGACTATAAATGCGATCCTTGCGCCATCAGAAGAAAATGATCTGGCATGTAGACTGAAGTGGATCTGGCACTGGTTCAGAAATCCCCTGCAGGTCCTCGCGTCTCCGTCGTAGCGAGGAGATAGTGGCAGCCAGAATCGGGAGTCAGCACTGGTACTGACAGGAGGTTTAGCAGGAGGAACAGCTGGAGCAACAGGAACGGGTGCTGTGATGATTGCAGCTTGCGCATCCAGCCGATGTGTAATGATGTTCACAGCCTGGAGAAGTTGGTCCCGTCGTAAGCGGCAGACTGGCATATCCGCCTGCTTGACTAGTGATGTCGTCATGGTCTTGGGTTGACCAGCGGGGTCCATGGCCTGAGTGTACTGTCACGATCTGTGGGTCCAAAGGACGAAACCCAGCGTTTGGTGATGTCCACGGTGTCACGATCTGTGGGTATGTGGACCCACTAGGCCATACTGCAATAGTGGGATAGCAGCTGACCAAACAGTGTACCAAGTCAATGTATATATAGTCCAAGCACAAGGGTGCCTGTAGTAGTTTAGACGTAGCAATGCCTAGGCTCAGATGGGACCTTGGCAGCAGACACCAAGCGTAGTGTAACACAGCAGGCGTGACCAGTGGCACAACATGACTCCAATTTTATGAGGCACAGGAACAAAGGCAGCAGGGGTTACAGGATACAGGTAGCAGGTACGGGATCACTGGGAACAGGATAACACTAAAGGACCATTTGCAAGACTAACACGGGTAAACACAACACCTCTCAGGCAAGGAGTAAATCGGCAGGGCCCTTCTTATAGTCCAGGATTATCATGGGCTAATAGATGATAATTTTCATGTGCGTGCACTGGCCCTTTAAGGCTGGGCACGAGCACGCACACCCTACGGGGCACAGCTGAAAGAACCAGAAGTGAGCGCTGGCATCTCCTAGGGAGGAGATGCGGGCCACCGCTCACAGATCCATGGCTGCGGCCGTCGGGGTGTGAGGAATCCCGACGGTTTGCGGCCGGGGACGCTACAGATTCCCAGGCTCTGACTCCTACACTAATTGCAGAGCTCAGTAATGAGGCCAGTAGCTTCACCTGTGCTAACTAGGCTGGGGGTGACTCCCATATTGGAGTAATGAAGGGACTGACAAGTCCGTCTATCAATCCTACCTGCCTTTCGATAGAAATCCAGCCCCAGAACACACACTGTACAAAACCCATCTTTCCTGGATTGCTTTATTTCACTCATCTTAACAATCAGAGTGAGGTATACAGTACACCCCCTCCTGTACTTTTTCTGATGCAGACTTACTATAAATGTTTTCTTTTATTGTGCACTCTCTTGTGTCTTTTTGTTACTTTAGGCCCAGTTCCCACTTTTTGCTGAAGTTTTGCATACAGTGTTTTTTTATCAGCCAAAACTGTGCATGTATAAAAAAAAAAGAAGTTATAAGGCTTTGCTCACAGAGTACATATGTAGTGTATTATTTAAACCTTTAAAGTGTATAAAGCCATAATACGGCACGCTCAGCCATCTATGGGGCCCTACTGTACCTCTGTATGACTTAAATGTCATATGGAGGTTTAAAAGGTTTTTTCTATTGTATACCATATGTATACAACCAAATATAAAAAGCGTGGCATGCTCCATCGGACACCGCAATACGGCTATCTACGGAGTATCATTTGGCGGCCGTAGGCACTCTATGTGGTACTTTAGGCCAGGACTACACCTATACTTTTTGTAGCGCTACTGATTGATGCAATTTTGCATGTAATTTTGTGAATTACAGCTTTCACTCAAGAGTTAAAATCAATCAGTAGCCTCATTTACAGGACCATTTCAATGTTATTATCTGCCACAACTATAAATCATTATTTATTTTTCAGTTGTTAAGAATTAATTGCAGAAATCCGTATAGTTGTATGACTGCCATGTCTACAACCAGAAAAATGTAATTACAGGGCTTTATGTTTTGGTATGTCTACAGGTTGTGAACCAACTTTGGAAAAACCTGACTTGAGGTATTTGTTAAACTCATTAGTGATTTATTTCTTCCAGGTGCTTTTCTAATCCCATACACTCTATTCCTAATCATTGCTGGAATGCCACTATTCTACATGGAATTAGCTCTTGGACAATATAACAGAGAAGGTGCAGCCACAGTATGGAAGATTTGCCCCTGTTTCAAAGGCAAGTAGTATACTTTATTCTTTTTCACCTGTTTAACTATACAAGAGGATTATTTTAAGTTAAGAGCTTTATTACTGCTTATGTTTTGCTATTTGCACAGAAATAATAACTACTTTATATAATTTACACCTGATCACTGCTAAAGTAAAAAAAATAAAAAGAAAAATTCTGGCATTTCTTATAGTCATATCATTTTCATCTGTGGGGGTCCATGAGCTGGGTGCCCCCTAATCACTAGAGGTAGAGACAAGATCTGTTTGCCTGTCGACTGTAATGTGAAACACAATCCCATTAAAGTGTTTGGATCGCCGAGCAAAAAGCCAGTGGAAAAAAGTACTTGTAAGGGCATGACCACACGTGGCGGATTTCCTCCGCAACTGTCCGCATCAATGCCGCACAGAATCTGCGTTGCAGATTCTGCTGCGGATCTGCACAAAATGTGCAGTACATTGATGCGGACTAGCTGCTGCGGACTGCGGGAAAAGTGCTTCCCTTCTCCCTATCAGTGCAGGATAGAGAGAAGGGACAGCACTTTCCCTAGTGAAAGTAAACGATTTTCATACTTACCGGCCGTTGTCTTGGTGACGCGTCCCTCTTTCGGCATCCAGCCCGACCTCCCTGGATGACGCGCCAGTCCATGTGACCGCTGCAGCCTGTGCTTGGCCTGTGATTGGCTGCAGCCGTCACTTACACTGAAACGTCATCCTGGGAGGCCGGACTGGAGACAGACGCAGGGAGTTCTCGGTAAGTATGAACTTATATGTTTTTTTACAGATACATGTATATTGAGATCGGTAGTCACTGTCCCGGGTGCAGAAACAGTTACTGCCGATCGCTTAACTCTTTCAGCACCCTGGACAGTGACTATTTACAGACGTCTCCTAGCAACGCTCCCGTCATTACGGGAGCCCCATTGACTTCCTCAGTCTGGCTGTAGACCTAGAAATACATAGGTCCAGCCAGAATGAAGAAATGTCATGGTAGTAAAACCAATACGCTCCGCAGCACACATAAGATCTGCGGACTTCATTGCGGAATTTTGACTCTCCATTGAAGTCAATGGAGAAATTCCGCCATGAGTCCGCAACCAGTCCGCCACTGCTCCGCAACAGACAGAGCATGCTGCGGACACCAAATTCCGCTCCGCAGCCTATGCTCCGCAGCGGAATTTTACGCCTCGTCTAAACGAACACTGCTAAATTAAAGTGTAAGTCAATGGACAAACGGCACCGCTGCGGATTAACGCTGCGGAGTGTCCGCAGCGGAATTTAAGTGAAATTCCGCCACGTGTGAACCCGCCCTAAGGGTATGTGCACACACACTAATTACGTCCGTAATTGACGGACGTATTTCGGCCGCAAGTACCGGACCGAACACAGTGCAGGGAGCCGGGCTCCTAGCATCATACTTATGTACGATGCTAGGAGTCCCTGCCTCGCTGCAGGACAACTGTCTCGTACTGAAAACATGATTACAGTACGGGACAGTTGTCCTGCAGCGAGGCAGGGACTCCTAGCATCGTACATAAGTATGATGCTAGGAGCCCGGCTCCCTGCACTGTGTTCGGTCCGGGACTTGCGGCCGAAATACGTCCGTCAATTACGGACGTAATTAGTGTGTGTGCACATACCCTAAGAGCTCCAGTGCACCTTCATTTACATCTCACAGACCCCACCATTGAAGACTTTTGATGTCTCTTTATATTAAAATGTTTCTAAAGCTGGAGGTATACGTTCAAAGTAAACAGTAAATGGAACTATTAAAAGGGATATCCGTCTTTATATCAATACTACTATTATATCTTCTTACCCTGTGATAGGTGGGATCCCATGTCTTTAACCCCTTAACGCTCCAGGACATACTATTATGTCATGGTAAGTGCATCGTTCGCGCTCCATGACATAATAGTATGTCATGGAGTAAACACGGCGCCGTTCGCGCGGGGCGCGTGCATGAGCTGTGATAGCTGCTGTTTCCGACAGCAGACTATCACTGCTCAATGTGCCGGGACCGATCGCGGTGGTCCCCGCAGATTTAACCCCTCAGAAGCCGCGTTCAATAGCGATCGCGGCTTCTTAGGGGTTAATCCGCCATCGCCGGCCTGCTACACGATAGCGGCCGGCGATGGTGACTATGGCAACCGGACACCAAAAAATGGCGTCCGGCTATGCCATAGACGGAAGCCTAGTGGGTCCTGACAACGTCAGGACCCACTATGCTTGCTGTCAGTGAGTAGCTGACAGCTCTAATACACTGCACTACGCATGTAGTGCAGTGTATTAGAATAGCGATCAGAGCCTCCTGCCCTCATGTCCCCTAGTGGGACAAAGTAATAAAGTAAAGAAAAAGTTAAAAAAAGTTGTGTAAAAATAAGAAAATAAAAGTTTTAAAAGTAATAAAAGTAAAAATCCCCCTTTTTCCCTTGTCAGTCTTTATTATTAAAATAAATAAATAAATAAACAAATAAACTATACATAATTGGTATCGCCGCGTCCGTAACGGCCTGAACTACAAAATTATTTCATTATTTATCCCGCGCGGTGAACGCCGTAAAAAAAAAAAATAATAAACCGCACCACAATCACAATTGTTTGGTCACTTCACCTCCCAAAAAATGGAATAAAAAGAGATCAAAAAGTCGCATGTACCGAAAAATGGTCCTGATCGAAACTACAGTTCGTTACGCAAAAAATAAGTCCTCGCACGGCTTTTTTGAAGGAAAAATAAAAACGTTTTGGCTCTTAGAATAAGGTAACACAAAAAGTGAATGATTGTTTACAAAACGTATTTTATTGTGCAAACGCCATAAGACATAAAAAAACTATAAACATCTGGTATCGCCGTAATCGTATCGCCACGCAGAATAAAGTGAATGTGTCATTTATAGCGCACGGTGAACGCTGTGAAAAAAATAGAACAAAAAAACAATAGTAGAATTGCGGTTTTTTAGTCACCGCGCCACCTAAAAATAGAATAAAAACTGATCAAAAAGCCGCATGCACCCCAAGAAAACTACAATGAATTCCTCAAGGGGTCTAGTTTCCAAATTGGGGTCACTTTTGGGGGTTTTCCACTGTTTTGGCACCACAAGACCTCTTCAAACCGGACATGGTGCCTAATAAAAAAGAGGGCTCAAAATCCGCTAGGTGCTCCTTTGCTTCGGAGGCCGATGCTTCAGTCCATTACCGCCCGAGGGCCACATGTGGGATATTTCTCTAAACTGCAGAATCCGGGCAATACGTATTAAGTTGCGTTTCTCTGATAAATCCTTTTGTGTTATAAAAAAAATGGTATAAAGAGGATTTTCTGACAAAAAAAAAAAAAGTAAATTTCACCTCTACTTTGCTCTAAATTTCTGTGAAACACCTAAAGGGTTCATAAACTTTCTAAATGCTGTTGTGAATACTTTGAGGGGTCTAGTTTCTAAAATGGGGTATTTGATAGGGGTTTCTAATATATGGGCTCCTCAAAGCAACTTCAGAACTGAACTGTAACCTAAAAAAATAAATAAATGAGGCAATACTTCGCTTCTTACATTATACTGATAATGAGACGTGCCCACCCCGAGATGACCCCAGTTTTGACCGTTTGTATAAACGGAGACCCCTATTAGACCGTTTCAGTGCCCGGTTTTCCCAAGCATACACCCCCGAGACGTGTATTTCTATTGATGAGTCCCTGGTACATTTTAAAGCGAGGGTTCAATTCCGCCAGTACCTGCCGGGTAAGAGGGCAAGGTATGGCGTGAAGATGTATAAGCTGTGAGAGTGCATCAGGGTATACCTACAGGTTTAGGATATATGAAGGAAAGGCCACCCCCAAACCAGACTGCATCCTGGACTACAATAGGTACATGGGAGGGATGGACTTGTCAGATCAAGTCCTGAAGCCCTACAGCGCCATGCGGTGTGGTATAAGAAGCTGGCCGGGCACATCATACAGATGGCATTGTACAATGCGTATGTGCTACGTCGATGTGCAGGACAGAGGGGAACTTTCCTGGAATTTCAAGATCTAATCTTTAGGGACCAGGAAGGGGGGGCACCCAGTACTTCTGGAAGCGAGGCCACACGCATCGTACCAGGGCAACACTTTCCAAGAGAAGTTCCCCAAACCGGTGGAAAGGGAAAGAGTCAAAAGAGGTGCAGAGTCTGCTATAAGAGGGGGATAAGGAAGAACACAATATACCAATGTGACACGTGTCCCGAAAAACCAGGGCTCTGTATAAAAGATTGTTTTAAAATGTATCATACATCCCTTGATTTTTAATTTACCCTGATGCACTCCGCACAGCTTACCCCCCTCATCTTTCCCTTCTGAGCCCTGCTGTGTGCCCAGGCAGCTGATAACAGCCACATGTAGGGTATTGCCGTACCCAGGAGAACCCACATTACAATTTAAGGGGTGTATATCTCCGGTGGCGCATGCTGGGCACACTATATCGGACACTGACATGCCATATATATATATAAAATTGCAAATCTCACTCTGCACCATCTGCTGCGCATTATCTTTTACACAGTACCTGTGGGGTCAAAATGCTCACTACACCTCTAGATGAATGTCTTAAGAGGTGTAGTTTTTAAAATGGGGTCACTTCTCGGGGGTTTCAACTGTACTGGTACCTCAGGGGCTTCTGCATACATGACTTAGCACCAGAAAAGCTCCAGTAGGCCAAATGGTGGTCCTTTCCTTCTGAGCCCTCCCATGGGCCCAAACGGCAGTTTATCACCACAAATGGGGTATTGCCGCACTAAGGACAAATTGGGCAACAAAATGGGGTATGTTGTTCCTTGTGAAAATAAGAAATTTTGATAAAAAATGACATCTTATTGGAAAAAATATCATTTTTTTCATTTCACAGCCCAATTCAAATAGGTGCTGTAAAAAAACTGTGCGGTCAAAATGATAACAAAAACCATAAATGAATTCCTTGAGGGGTGTAGTTTCCAAAATGGGGTCACTTCTGGTGGGTTTCCATTGCTTTGATACCTCTGGGGCTCTGTAAATGCGACATGGCACCCGAAAACCAATCCAGCAAAATCTGGACTCCAACAAACACATAGCGCTCCATTCCTTCTGAGCCCTCCCATGGGCCCAAATGGCAGTTTATCACCACAAATGGGGTATTGCTGCACTAAGGACAAATTGGGCAACAAAATGGGGTATGTTGTTCCCTGTGAAAATAAGAAATTTTGATCAAAAATTACATCTTATTGGAAAAAATATCTTTTTTTTCATTTCACAGCCCAATTCAAATAGGTGCTGTGAAAAAAACTGTGCGGTCAAAATGATAACAAAAACCATAAATGAATTCCTTGAGGGGTGTAGTTTCCAAAATGGGGTCACTTCTGGTGGGTTTCCATTGCTTTGATACCTCTGGGGCTCTGCAAATGCGACATGGCACCCGAAAACCAATCCAGCAAAATCTGGACTCCAACAAACACATAGCGCTCCTTTCCTTCTGAGCCCTCCCATGGGCCCAAACGGCAGTTTATCACCACAAATGGGGTATTGCCGCACTAAGGACAAATTGGGCAACAAAATGGGGTATGTTGTTCCCTGTGAAAATAAGAAATTTTGATCAAAAATTACATCTTATTGGAAAAAATATCATTTTTTTCATTTCACAGCCCAATTCAAATAGGTGCTGTGAAAAAACTGTGCGGTCAAAATGATAACAAAAACCATAAATGAATTCCTTGAGGGGTGTAATTTCCAAAATGGGGTCACTTCTGGTGGGTTTCCATTGTTTTGATACCTCAACACCTCTTCAAACCTGGCATGCTGCCTAAAATATATTCTAATAAAAAAGAGGCCTTAAAATGCACTAGGTGCTTCTTTGCTTCTAGGGCTTGTGTTTTAGTCCACGAGCGCACTAGAGCCACATGTGGGACATTTATAAAAACTGCAGAATTTGGACAATACATATTTAGTAGTGTTTATCTGGTAAAACCTTCTGTGTTACAGAAAAAAATTTAATAAATTTGAAATTCAGCAGAAAAAATGAAATTTGCAAATTTAATTTCCACTTTGCTTTAATTCCTGTGAAATGCCTGAAGGGTTAAAAAACTTTCTATATGCTGTTTTGAATACTTTGAGGGGTCTAGTTTTTAAAATGGGGTGTTTTATGGGGGTTTCTAATACATAGGCCCCTCAAATCCACTTCAGAACTGAACCGGTACCTTCAAAAAAAGGCTTTTGAAATTTTCTTAAGAATATGAGAAATTGCCGTTTATGTTCTAAGCCTTGTAACGTCCAAGAAGAATAAAATAATGTTCAAAAAACGATGCCAATCTTAAGTAGACATATGGGAAATGTGAACTAGTAACTATTGTGGGTGGTATAACCGTCTGTTTTTCAAGCAGATGCATTTAAATTCTGAAAAATGCTATTTTTTGTAAATTTTCTCTAAATTTTGCAATTTTTCACAAATAAAGACTGAATATATCGACCAAATTTTACCACGAACATGAAGCCCAAAGTGTCACGAGAAAACAATCTCAGAATCGCTTGGATAGGTTTAAGCATTCCGACGTTATTACCACATAAAGTGAAATATGTCAGATTTGAAAAATGGGCTCTGAGCCTTAAGGCCCAAACTAGGCTGCGTCCTTAAGGGGTTAAGTCCCCTTAGTGTGTATTAAAATTGTGAAAACGTATTTAAATATATTTTTTATGACTCAAGTTATCAGGAGTTGAAGTTATAAGCCCCCTTGTGAGAAGAGCTTTTGTGCCTGTGTCATCATGACAATCCATTCTGTAACTGGACTCTGGCAGCTAAGTTTTATCATAGGAAAACTCAATAAAAGCAATCAGATCTCTTATTTCATTTCATACCTGTGCTACTGAATAAAAATGTAAAGAGGACCTGACACTAGGTCATATAAGTTGAACTGGTTAACTGACCTGGACAGCGATGTCTCCCTGATTCCAGCGCAGTTTATTTTTCTCCTGGAGCCCCGATCCAGAGATATGGCCCACTGTTGTGTTGGCTCCCTTTATATTAATTTGCTGTAGTTAGCCAATGGGGTGGAGCTTCCTTCCCTGCCTCTGATGCTGACCAATTAGCACGAGGCAGTTTGAGGGTATTTCACACCCTGTTGACTAACTATAGCAAATTAGTATAGAATGAGCCAACACAATAGTGGGCCATATCTCTGGAATGGGGGTGGTCCATAAAAAACCCAGCTCTGGAATCAGGGAGACAGCGATATTCAGGTCAGTTATCCAGTTCAACTTATATGACCTAGTGACAGAGCTAAACTCTAATTGCTTTGCACTATGATAACAAAGAGTTGCCAGAGGACAAGAACAGGTATTGTCACACTAGTGACACAGACAGCCTGCAATGTCAGCCTTTGATAGTTTGAGAAAGCTTTACTATACATCTTCTAGTACAGAAGTGGCCAAGTTTATCTTGACTCTGAAAACTTGCTGCAGCGTGATATCACACAAAAAAAGCCATTAAAAAGCCATTGAAAAAGTCAAGTTAAAGTTTGCTGACACTGTGTATTTAATGTGTTAAAAGTCAAGAAAAAGATGGCTACATTTGTACTTCTCCTTTAAAATATATGTGCATTGATATATATTGTCAGTGCTCGATAGATACATTCACTGCATAGAACACCGGGAAAAAGTGCAGACAAGAAAAGACAATATAATTCAAATAATTTAGAGCCTAGCCTCAAATATTTAGTACTTTGTCAATGTTTTATTAGTAGATGTAACTGCAGCTCCGTTATACGCTCCATACTGTATCATATCTCGGGGGTTCTTCTCCCCTATATGCAATACAATTTCCCCCTCAATCACTAGAGGTAGAGGCAAGACCTGGACACCCATAGACTTTAATGAGATGGAAGCAATTTCTGATAAAACTCTCTATGGCAAGTGATAGTATATGTTGGTGTGTTAAATAGAGCTTGTTGGAAAAGTGTGATATAAACTGAATTTTCAGTTTGTAATTGGATTTATTGATTGTTTATTAAGTATATTAAAACAAATCCAAAACATAGCACTAAGGCTTTGTTCACATCTGCGTCAGGGTTCCGTTCTGACGTTCCGTCGGAGCTTCCTGTAGGTTTCCGTTTGCATCACCGTTGATTTCATAGTGACGGATCGGGGGCAAATCGTTTCCGTTTTTGTCAGTTGTGTAAGGGTTCAGTTGCTTTGACGGAATGAATAGCGTAGTCGACTACGGTACTGATTCCGTCAAAATGACGGAACTCTTGCAAGACTGACAAAAATGGAAACCATTTGCACCAGATCCGTCGCTATTGAAATCAATGGTGATGCAAATAGAAACCTATGGTTTTCATTTGTCTCAGTCAGGGTCCCGTTCTGACGGGAAGCTTCGACGGAACGCCAGAACGGGACCCTGACGCAGATGTGAACGAAGTCTAAATGAGATTAACTGCATTTGTACAAATAGTTAGAATCGGTCAAGCACCTGTTATCTTTATAGCACACATAGTTCTGCATTTACATGAAAGGCGGACAACTCATTAACTAATGAGATTCTTCGCTCTGTTGACATTTCTTCATACGTTTTTTTTTATTAGATATAACCCTTCATGTCAGTTATTCGGGTTGAACTATTTAATAAGAAACAGTACGTACTTTGCACAACATTTTATGTGTTCATATACGTCTGTGGTCACTATTGCAATGATTTAAAACAGCAGTATGACTTTGTAGTCAATTTCAAACAGATCTTCCTTACAGATGTTCTTGTTTTTTTTACTGTCCAGGTGTGGGCTACACAGTGATATTAATAGCGCTCTATGTGGGATTCTACTACAATGTCATCATTGCATGGTCATTATATTACCTCGTATCTTCCTTCACCGCTGAGCTCCCTTGGACCAAATGTGGGAATGAATGGAACACTCCTAATTGTACTGACCCAAATCATCTCAACGTATCTCTGCTGAGTAATGGGACCACATATTCAAAGTATAAACTAACACCAGCTGCTGAGTTTTATGAGTAAGTTTCTCTGTTAAGCATTATTTATTTTTGGATCTATTGATGCATCATTGAACATAAAATGCGCGTCTGGTTTCCTCCTTTTAATTTTTCTTAGCTTTGTTCTTTGCAAAAAGATTTATGAAAAAAACAACAACAAAAAAACCTTCATACCTCAAAGATTCTTAAAACAAGAAAGAAGATAGGAACTTAAAGAGAACCTTTCACTACCCCAGACCTGTGCAGCTGAGCACCATCTTATAGGCGCTGCTACACAGACCTTGGGGCACTTTGCATTAGCTGTGTTGTCTAAGCCGTTCTGGAGACATCGGTGCCAATATAATTGGTGCCCGATATGTAAATTAGCCCCTGTACTGTCAGAGGGGCGTTTCTGGACATGGATAGGTAGGGGGGCGTGATAGAGGTCTGACACTGTCCAATCAAAGCTGTGACTATCACGCCCCCCTTGCCTTTCCATGTCCAGAAAAACCCCTCTGACAGTACAGGGGCTAATTTACATATTGGGCGCCAATTATATTGGCACCGATATCTCCAGAACGGCTTAGACAACACAGCTAATTCAAAGTGCCCAAAGGTCTGTGCAGCAGCGCCTATAAGATGGTGCACTCAGCTGCACAGGTCTGGGGTGGTGAAAGGTTCTCTTTAAATAGTAAGGTAGTAATGTCTGATCTATGAAAATGCAAGACTGATACATCTCACATTGTAAATCCCATTTGCTAACTCTGGGAAAATGTATGGCTGGCCATTGCTTCCATTGATGATAAAAAAAAGTATAGGGTGTATTCACACAGTGCAGAATGGTATAGCAGAGAATCGTACCATTACCATTCCATGGCTGAACGGCGGCAGATCCGTATATATATATACATGTGTTGTTTGCCACAGTTTTACCGTGATTGCAGTAATAATTAGTAAAACAGCAAAGATGGGAAAACAGTGTCAACAAGCACAAGTATTTGTTGGCAGTTTTGCCATGGTTCAGCTGTGTCTGCGCTATTGATTCCGTCAAAAAAACTGAACCGTTACGGAATGGAGACAAACGGAAACCATTGGCAATGGAAGCATTACTATTAAAATCAATGGTAATGCAAACGGAAGCTGAGGTTTCCATTTGCCTTTCCGTTGATGGGTTCCTCCGACAGAACCCATCAACGGGAAGCGAACGCTGATGTGAACGAGCCCTTAGGCGTCTTTTTTCCAAGCTGAACAGTCTCAACTTCTGTAGCCTTTCATTGTAAGCGACACCTCCCATTCCATTTAATAATCTAGTCGACCTGTCTTTGAACCCATTCCAGTTCTCCTTTATCCTTTTTACAATTTGGAGCCCAAAACTGAATTCCATATTAAAGATGCGGCCTTACAAGGGATTTATAGAGGGGTAATTTTACATTTGAATCACAGGTTTTTATCTCTTTTTTTTATACAACCTAAAATCCTATTTGCTTTTGCAGCTGCTGCTTGACATTGAGTGCTGCTGCTTAGATTATTTGTTACCAGAATACCCAGGTCCTTCTCTTGTTCCATTATCCCCAGTTTTATTGCATTTAATGTATATGCAGTAATACTATTATTGTGCCCCAGGTGCATTACTTTACATTTATCAACATTAAATCTCATCCATCATGTTTTTGCCCATGCTGCCAGCTTCCATGTCTTTCTGTAATATTTTATAGTCAAGCTGATGTTGTTAATTAGTAATCAGTACAAAGCAGTACAGAGAAAAAGGTTTATACCGTTACATAACACGTTCTTACTATATATGTTACATAACAGAAAATGTATGATTAGCTCTCAGGAAATTATCTAATTATATTCTGTGTCTGTTCCCATAGACGTGGCGTTCTGCATCTACATCAAAGTGCTGGAATTCATGACCTTGGACAACCACGATGGCAGCTTACTATTTGCCTGTTTGTTGTACTTATAGTCCTTTTTTTCAGCCTTTGGAAAGGAGTGAAGACATCAGGCAAAGTATGTAAATATGATTAAAAGCGGTTGTTCAGGAGTATTACATATATGAAAAATTTTGTAGTTTGGCAAAATTAAATGAAAGAAGGAAAAGGGTATATCTGAAAAATTACTTATTCTGTACTGGCCACTACCGCTACAGTGATGTCTATAATCTGTGCAATATAAGGAACTGAATGTAGGTGGGACTACTACAGTATGGTTGACAGATCCTGCACACAATATATATGTTTATGATGGCGAGACTGCTGTCGATTTTTTGCACTGATCTGCCAGTATAAGGTGGATTCACAACAGCATTAGTCAAATAGGTTGAAGCATTTCATCCCTGCAACTGTGGACAGAATATGAACATCTCCCTCATCTCTATTGTATACCAGATTTATCCATGTTTTTCCCCCGTCTTCTCAGAGTGAAAAAAACAAACTAGCAGTAACATAGCATGCCAGTATGCAGCCTAGCAGATGACGGCCCCCACTATCATTGGGTTGGTAGTGTGTGATATTGTTTGTGATGGGAAAGCCGAATGCAGCAAGAAGTAGGTGCAAAAATGCAGAAAGCTCTGCAAGCAGAATGGACAGGCACTGGGGTGTGCGGGCAGCAACAATGTCAGTGATATGTATCTATTGCCAGGGGTATTGCCATAGAAGAGCTGTGATTTTGATGGATGTTTCTATTGGGAGGACATTGTTTTTTTTAATCTAATAAACACCCCTAAAATAACAAGTATTTGGGGCGTATACAAAAAAAAAAAATGTGGATTAAAGGTTTCGCTTCTGCTGGTTTTCAATTAAAGGAAATAAAACACATAATAGTCTTTAAGGTTTACAGAGACTGGTACGCAATGGGTCTTCCATTGCTCATGGCCTACAGTTGAAACACAATCCCAGCTTAACAATCGGGAAGATCTGGGATTCTGCTTGTTTTCTAGAGGAGGTTGCTGTCACCACCATTGATTTAAATAGGTGTCTCCTGATTTGGTGCAAAACTCACAATAAAGCATAGAAGAAAGTTTTACCTCATAAACTCTAAAAATGATTGTTCCTTTGCTTATTGTTTGAATCATAACTGAAATTATTGAAATATTTCTTGTTAGGTTGTATGGATAACAGCAACTCTACCATATGTGGTGCTATTTGTACTTCTCATCCGTGGAGTAACACTCCCTGGTTCTTCCAAAGGCATTAGTTCATACCTTCATATAGACTTCAAAAGACTAAAAGAATCTACTGTGAGTACTCTGCTATTTATAATTTTGGTTAATCTTTCCTATTGTAAGTTATTGTATTGCATTCAATCTCTAAAGCCATGTTCACACGAACAGGATTGTGTCAGGATTTAGGTGTTGTTTCCCCATGGACATGTGAATATAACCTTCATACTCTCTGTAGACTAAATACTATAATTATAAAGCAACATACTTAAATTTGTAAATGAAAGAAAAAAAATTTAAGTAGGAAATGCGCTAAAATAATCACAGACATCAGTGACCACTAAATTAAGACATGAGGAACCAGATGTTTTTGCTGTAGTTCTACAACTATGTTGTGCCTTGTCATTTGCTCACTGCCTACTATTGCTACTGTAGTTCTGAAAAGGCTAGTCTTTTTCTTTGTGATGTATGGTGTTGCAAGGTCCCCTTTTTATATGGGATGTATGAAACAGGCCCCCTCTACACAATCGAGAAAAAAGCAAAAAAAGAAGAGGAAGTGATCAGATGGCAACACCACTCTTATCTCCTGGGATGGGTAGGGGTGGGAGCAAAAAGTGCTAGTGTTTTGTTCTGCAATGGTGGGATGCGATGGGATGAACCAGAATCATCAGTAAACCCCATTCGGATTTTTGTTGTGGGATCCAATCTGTTCTATGTATGCCAGTGTTCTTATTACCAGCTTATATCTTTTTGTGTTGCTGCAATGCATCTAATATAAAAAGAAAAGCATATTTAAATGTAATCTAGATTAAAAGTATCCTAAAGTTGGGTATACTTCTCTTATGTGAACGGATGTGTCCCTATGGTTACAGAATACAGAACAATCAAGTGTAGTCTGATCTAGCAGTCACACTCCCTTCCATTGGTCCTTTGTTTCTTGCTAACCTTTCGAATGAATGTTAACAAATTGGATTACTATTTATATGATGTATATATTAGAATATCAAGCATTTTAGCCAAAGCTGTATTATTGGCATACGTTATTATTTCTTAGACAATATTTCGAATCTAGTTGAGCATATTTATGTAGATACTTGTATTTGCATTAAACATGACTTTTGATTGTTAGTAGATGAAACATTTTTCTGAATTTTATTTAGGTATGGATAGATGCTGCAACACAAATATTTTACTCACTTGGAGCAGGATTTGGAGTTCTTATTGCATTTGCCAGCTATAATAAATTTGATAACAACTGTTACAGGTAGGTTTTAATTCATAGTATTATGGTATCATAGTTTGTTAGGCTAAAAAAAGACACATGGCCATCCAGTTCAGCTTATTATTCTTCAATGTTGATCCAGAGGAAGGCAGAACCCCCATGAGGCAAGAGACTATTTTCCTGATCTTAGGGAAAACTTCCTTTCCGACTCCAATATGGCAATCAGAATAAATCCCTGGATCATTGACCCATCTACAGTAATCTAGTAACCATAACTTGTAAGATTATTATACTCAAGAAAGTCAACCAGGCCCCTTTTAAATTCTTTCAGCGAATTCACCATAACAACTTCCTCTGGCAGAGAGCTCCATAGTCTCACTGCTCTTACAGTAAAGAATACGTTTCTACTGTATGTTGGTGTAGAAACCTTTTTTCCTCTAGACGTAGAGGCTGTCCCTTGTTATAGTTACAGTCCTTGGTGTAAATAGATCATTAAACAGATCTCTGTATTGAGCTGATATATTTATACATAGATGTTAGGTCACCCCTCAGACCTAAACCTAATTTTGATAATCTATCTGGATGATATAGTCCACCAATTCCATGTGTTACTTTAGTTGCTCGACTTTGAAACTGCTCAAGCTCTAATATGTCTTTCTTGTGCAGTGGTGACCGAAACCGTACACAATATTCCATATGCGGTCTGACTAGTGATTTCTAAAGTGGTAGAACTATGTTCTCGTCATGTTCATCTATGCTTCTTTTGATACACTACATGATCTTATTTGCCTTAGCAGCTGCTGCCTGATACTGGTTTCTACATTTAAGTTTACTGTCAACTAACAATTCTTAAGTTCTTTTCCATGTCAGTTTTACCCAGTGCTTTCCCATTCAGCATGTAATGGTGACATAATTGTTCCCCTCCCAAGTGTATAACCTTACATTTATCAGTGTTAAACGTCATTTGTCACTTCTATGCCCAAGCCTCCAACTTCTCCAGATCCATTTGTAATAGAACACACACACTTATATGCTAATTTTACTGTGCAATCCCTCTACAAGGTCATTAATAATGTAATAAACAGAACAAGGATGCATACTTGGTCCCCCACTAGTAACGATGACACAATCTGAGAATGTACTATTAAAGGGTAACTAAACTTTTAGAAAAATTCTGACATGTCATAGTGACATGTCAGAAGTTTTCATCAGTAGGGGTCCGAGCACTGAGACCTCCACCGATCGCTAAAATGAAACGGCAGAAGCGCTTGGGAGAGCACAGAGCCACTTTGTTGCTGATCGGTTTTTCTCGGAAAGCAGAGGTAACGGTTTACGGACTCAATAGAAAGTCTATGAGCCCGTACACCAAATGCTTGGCTTACTGAGAAAAGCTGATCATAAACTCACCTGTGCGCTTCTGCCGCTTAGTTTTAGCGATTGGTGGGGGTCTCACTATCTATCACTGCACTTAATTCCCTTAGAACTTGGGGGTGTATGCCCTCTGAACTTGGCGATTTGCCTATTTTAAGCTTTTTAAGGCAGCACTGCACTTCTTCCTGTTAGACAGGTGACATTTAATAGAGAATTTACTTTATTGCTCTGCATTTTTCCTGACATTTCCTTCTCCTTTAAAAAATGTTTAATACTAGCTTTTCCCGCATTGCCCTCTACAATTTCTCCCTCATTACTTTTTAAAGGACCAAACATTTTCACTTTTAATATTTTTATTTATTTATGTAATTGATGAACATTTTAAGGTTAAGGGGATTTTACACAGGACGATTATCGGGTAAACGAGCGTTAATATAATGCTCGTTACCGGTAATTGCCCTGTATAAACAGGAGGAACTATGAGCAGATGACCGAGCAAACGCTCAATCATCTGCTGGTCGTATCGTTTTAAAAAAGTAAAATATTATCGTTGTCGGCAGCACATCTCCCTGTTTACTTTATGAGATCCACAGGTTTCAGTTTCCCAAATTATATCTGGGTAGTTATAATTCACCCATCATAATTACCTTATTGTTATTTGATGCGTCATCTATTTGCCTTACCAGAAGATTTTCTGTGAAATTATGTTAGATTTTGTGGCTTTTAGCTAACCCCTAATAGTATTTTTATTATGGTTTTTCCTCCATGTATTTCTACACCTAGGGACTCCACATGATAATTTCTCTGACATACAGTTCGGCCCAGAATTATTTGGGCAGTGACACAATCTTCATGATTTGGGCTCTGCATGTCACCACGTTGGATTTGAAATGAAACAACTGAGATGTAATTGAAGTGTAGACTTTCAGGTTTAAATCAAGTGGTTGAACAAAAATATCCTGTGAAACGTTTAGGAATTGCAATGATTTTTCTACACAGCCGCCTCATTTCAGGGGCTCAAAAGTAATTGGACAAATTAACATTACCATAAATAAAATGTTGTTTTTTTTTTTAATACTTTGTAGAGAATCCTTTGCAGGCAATGACTGCCTGAAGTCTGGAACCCATGGACATCACCAGACGCTGGGTTTCCTCCTTTGTGATGCTTTGCCAGGCCTTTACTGCAGAGGTCTTCAGTTGTTGCTCGTTTGTGGGTCTTTCTGCCTTAAGTTTTGTCTTAAGCAAGTGAAATGCTCGATCGGGTTGAGATCTGGTGATTGACTTGGCCATTGCAGAATATTCCACTTCTTTGCCTAAAACTCCTGGGTTGCTTTCGCAGTATGTTTTGGGTCATTGTCCATTTGTACTGTGAAGCGACGTCCAATCAACCTTGCTGCATTTGGTTGAATCTGAGCAGAAAGTATATCCCTGAACACCTCAGAATTCAATCGGCTGCTTATGTCTTCAGTCATATCATAAATAAACACTAGTGACCCAGTGCCTTTGACAGCCATGCATGCCCCTGCCATCACACTGCCTCCACCATGTTTTACAGAGGATGTGGTGTGCTTTGGATCATGAGCTGTTCGAAGTTTTTTCCATACTTTCTTCCTCCCATCACTCTGGTAAAGGTTGATTAGTTCCATCTGTCCAAAGAATGCTGTTCCAGAACTGGGCAGCTTCTATAGATGTTGTTTGGCAAAATCTAATCTAGCCTTTCTATTTTTGAGGCTGATTAATGTTTTGCAGCTTGTGTTGAACCCTCTGTATTTGCTCCCATGAAGTCTTCTCTTTATGGTAGAATTAGATATTGATACACCTACTTCCAGGAGAGTGTTCTTCACTTGGGTAAATGTTGTGAAGGGGTTTTTCTTCACCATGGAAAGGATTCTGCAATCATCCACCACTGTTGTCTTCCATAGACGTCCAGGCCTTTTGGAGTTCACGAGATCACCAGTGCGCTGTTTTGCTATTTTTTTTTTTTTTTCAAGAATGTACCAAACTGCTGGTTTTGCCACTCCTAACATTTGTGCTATCTCTCTCATGTATTTCTTAATTTTTTTCAGCCTAACGATGGTCTGTTTCACTTTAATTCTGAGCCCCTTTGACCTCATGTTGTGGGTTCACAGCAACAGCTTCCAAATGCAAATGTCGCACCTGGAATTAACTCCAGACCTTTTACCGGCTTAATTGATGATGGATTAATGAGGGTATAGCCCATGCAGCCCATTAAATAGCTTTTGAGATAATTGTCTAATTACCTTTGGTCCCTTGAAAAAGAGCAGCTACAGATTAAAGAGCTGTAATTCCTAAACCCTTCCTCAAATTAGGATGTGAATACCCTCAAATTAAAGATGAGAGTCTGCACTTTAAGCCCATATTGATTATATAACTATATATTCAATATGTTTTGGTAAACAGCTAAAATGCCAAAACTTCTATCACTGTCCAAATAATTCTGGACCTAACTATATCATCCCATAGTCTGGGCTTTAGATAGGACCTTACATAAAGGCAAACCCCTCCCCCTTTCCGGTTTTTACACTACTTTATGAACGGACTGTAACCCTGTAAATTAGCCGCCCAGTCATAGCTATCATCCAGCCATCTCTCAGTTATCATACATTTACCTCTGACATTATTAATTCCAATTCATCAATTTTATTTGTTAGGCTTCTACCAAAGGTTAGAATTCAATTTAGACATTTTTGGTAATTTTTTAATTTATTGAATACTGTAAATTTTTATATAGTACATGTCTATTTTCGGATAATTAGGTCAGGACTAGAGTTCCGAAAATGATTGGCGGGGCGAGCATTTTTTTAAGAGGATAATTTATGTGTATTTTTTATTCTATTTATTTTTGCTTTTCATTAACTTTACGTTTTTAACGATTATGGTCTGCTCCTCATAGGTCAGAAACTACCAATGTAGGACTTTATCATTTCATTTTATATATTTATACATTATACCTACTATAGTGACTATTGGACTATTGTCACTATAAGGGCTGTGCTGGGTCTAGTTAGACCCAGCAGCAGCCGCCCACTACCAGCATCCCGGCGATCATGTGACCAGTCACATAAGCACCGGGACCAATAGAGCTGCCACTGCCTCTATTCTATAGACAGCACGCTGCTGCCTCTATTCCATACACGTAACTGCAGCATCTAACTCCTACTGTATGTACATGTATCGAACAGCCAGATCATTGGTCAGGATGGCCGGGGAAGAAGATTTAGCCTGAACAGAAAGAGGATGTGCAGAGCTAGTCCTGTTTAGATACATGTGTGCATAGCTACTTTTCAGAAGTAGACAGCCTGCCATAAGAGCTACTTTACAGAGAGGGAGACAGCCTGCTATAATAGCTGCTTTCCGGGGAGAGAACCCGCCTGCCACAGAAGATGCAGTTCAGAGGGAGAAATGAACTAATCCGGGATGCCTCAGCTGAGATTACAGACAGCGTGAGTACCTCAGGAAAAGGGAAGCGGAGCCCTGCAGTGACCAGGCCAATAAGTAAGGGCACAAAGGGGAAATACAGACATCAACTATTACAGTTTTGCCATATAGTAAGCCAGCCTATAACTTGGTGCTGTCATTGTGGCAAGCATTATAATGAGACTGCTTAAGCACTCATTTTGAATGCCGTTGCTGTTGCACTGTTCCAGTTTGTTTTCTGCATTCTTCCAAGTAAAGAAATAGTTAACTGCAACCATTTTGCAGCCATTTTGTCATCCATCTGCTTGCACCTTTCGTATGAAGAGTTTGGTACACATGAGCAGTGGCGGACACAGACTGCAAAAGGCCCCTGTGCAGATAATGTGCCAGGGCCCCCCCGCCCCCCCCCCCCAATACCGACAAAGTTACCTAAACATATATATGCATATAAAAATAAACCTTACTAATAAAAATTATGAAGGAAGATTTATATTGTACATTTTATTACCAGTTTAGAACACAAGTAACACATTTTTTTCCGGGTTAAATTCTTATCTAAACTAAGTCCCTAAATGTGGGCAAAGAAAATGAAAAACCTATACTCACCTCCTCCGGCGCCTCCGTTCCCCCTCCGCAGCCCCTATCCCTTTCTGTGTTTACAAAGCTGCTGTGGTGACGCGCGGTCGATGGCACATGACCGCTGCAGCCAATCAATGCCCTCAACAGCGATTTGCTGTGGAACTACTGTCCTCAGCAGCACACCAATGAGGAGTTATTGGCAGCAGCGGTCACGTGCCATCGGCAGCGCGTCACCAGTGCAGCCTTGTACACTTGTAACACAGACCGAGACAGGAGGATGGGGGCTGCGGCGGGTGAACGGAGGCGAGGGAGGAGGTGAGTATAGTTTTTTTATTTTCTTTGCCCACATTTTCTTTGCCCAGCTACTGTCCACGGGGGGCCCGCTGATGGGCTCGCAGCTACTGTCCACGGGCCTCTGTCTCAGTCCTCAGCATCGCGCAGCTGAGAACTGAGTCGGCCAGCAGAGGAACGGGCCCCCTTCCCACGCGGGGCCCTTGTGCAGCTGCACCGGCTGCACATGCGGTATGTCCGCCCCTGCACATGAGATCAATAGCAGTTATGCACAGGAATGCTGGATTTCTGGAGAGCCAGAATGACGAGGCACAAGAAATACGTACAAAGCTGTGGGTAAAAATGGGGGAAGCAAATACTGTGCATGTGGTTGGGAATAGAGTATTGAAATGAGAGAATACTCTATTCCCAACCACATGCAACGTTCCATTTTTAGTATCTTGTTCCATCATTTACAGTGTTTTATTAGCCTATTCCGGCTAGTCGGCTGTTTGTTCTCCCGACCTCCCATTTTTGTTTTATTTATTTATATTATTTGCTTTTTAGACCCTTATGATTACGTTTATGGTACGTGCTTTGTAATCTTTACATTTTCTACAACCATTAATGTATTTGCACTGAACATGATGTTTAATTTCTCACTAATTGTTGATTGTAACCTGAACTCCGTTTACATCCCTCTGACCGCATATGACGTCAAAGGTGGACTTTGACCAGCGTTTGGCTTTTTTTTTTCAAGGCTTGTATGTATATGTTATCACACTGACTATATAAGGTGACTTTTCTATTGTCCTATAATACACTTGACCTGATGAAGACGCTGGTTCAGCGTTGAAATGCGTAGCTCTTTATAACAAATTATGTATTTTATCACAAACACTTTTACCTTGCTTTTACTTTAATACCAGCAGCGCCTCATGTAGTCCACCAATTTTTTTTCTCCATTCTGCAATTACTTGGTGGGAGGGGGGCAGGGGTGAGACCTAAACTGGCAGTAGCTCTCCCGAGGGGCATGGTAGAGGCAATAGGTGGCCAGGGACTCCGTCAGCAGATAAGGGGGAAAGACTATATTGCAGGGTTCTGTTGGGACGGAAGAGGGCTATAAGAGTGTAAAGTGGCAGTGGTGGGATTGTGGCCAGGATTGAGGAGCACACTGAGAGGGACTATAGGAGAAAGCTAAGGAGGGACTCTATGGGGGAGTCAGAATGCATGCAGGGAGGCTGTAGGCTCTAAGATCTTCCACAGCTGCAGATCAAGTTTTTGCCTCCATTTCCAACACGTCATCTCCGTCACCTGCGTAGACACCAGACCCCTATATTAATTCAGAATCCCAGCCAGAGTCTTAAATTAATTTAGACCCCAGACCAGACCACTAAATTAATTCACGCACTCAAGCAGACCCCAAATTAATTCAGACCCCCAATCAGACCCCTTAATTAATTCAGTCCACAGACCAGACCAATAAATTAATTCTCACCCTCATCAAATCCCAGATTCCTAAACATATTGTTGCCAATACAACTACTGACCCATAATAGGACACGTTCCAAAACACACCACTAGAGACCACCACCTCAGGACCCTGACACGCATTTCGCCGTGAGCTTTCTCAAAGGGTTTACAGTGTTGTTTGCGGTGGGGCATACAATGTCCTGTCGCCACTATCAGAACATTGTATACGCGGCCCCACACAAAATCCTGACGCTGGCCCTGTGAATTATTTCATATGGGCAGCAGGCAGCGGTGGTGGCAGAAGGTGGCATGCACTTTAAAAAAAAATGCTGTGGCCTGGCTCCTAAAAATTAAAACAAGCAACACTCTCTGTAAGCAGAGCTGTCAATGCTGCAAAACAAGACAGGCGAGTCCAATTCCTGACACCACCCCTCCCCACCAAAAAAAAATAAAAATAGCTTTTCTTAGTGTTGTGCTTTCTATGGACAAATCCAAGCAGTTCAGTTCCTGATACCACCCCTCCCCACCCAAAAAAATTGCTTTTCTTAGTGTTGTGCTTTCTATGGACCAAGGAGGCTGAGAGCACTCCTGATAACATGTATGATGCTGTTCCTTGTCCATTAGGACTTATATCAAATGTATCTTCACACTGTGTGAACCTATAAAAAATAATGTTGCATCCTTCAAAGTTTCCAAAAGTCATATTTCGTACGCAAAAGTGTTTGTGATCCATGTTGCACGTGAAAGTGTACATCTGAGATATGGCTATTCTGCATAAAATAATTTCCTCTATGCCATGTAGTGTACTCTCATTATTCACATGATGTATAACTACAGATGAATAAAATGGAAAACAACTAGCATAGGAGTTACCGACTGGGATAACTAGCGGAGTTAACTAGTTTGCCCTACAATGTAATGTCTCTTAAAATACAGAATTAATTTTAACGTATTGTTGTCTCATTATCTAAATGACCACTTTTAAAAATTGTTATTGAATATTACTCTTGTAAGGGCTTTGTAATCAAAGCTGTATCTGAGAAAAAAAACTTGAAATGTTTCTACAAACGTTTGCACAACTATAGCATGTTCACGGATGTATGCAAGGGTGGAAAGTTACAGTGTTAACCCCTCCCCAGAGTATTGCCATTTCTGGGCATTTAGGACTGGTGACCCATAACAAACTATGACAACAATCAATCAACACAAGCTGACAGCTTTTATTGAAGTATGGCCGGTTTTATAAAAAATGGGGCCCTGGGCAACAAGCAAATTAGGGCCAAATATAGCCCCCACTTATAGTGGCCAAATAATATGCAGTATTAAAATAATATTTTCTTAGAGCTCACATAATGCTGCCATATAGTTCTTACATACTGTAATTCTACAATTCAGTTCCTAAATAATACCACTATATAAAGCTAAATAATACTGAGTGGTTTTAGTTTGCACCTAAGGTTCCTGTCCGCAGGGGACTTTGGGCAATTGCTGCGTTTGCCACCCCTAACACTGGCCCTACACTACAGTATAGAGCAAAAGCGGATTCCTAAGAGGATAATAGATTTGGCTTAGTATGTACACAGAAAGCAGTTGTAGACTGAAATTTACGCTAAAATTAGCTGAGCTGTGTAAATTCTGATATGAATAAGTGCATCCACTTAATTTCTAATCTAATAGTTGTTTCCATGGATTTTTCCCTTGCATTTGAGCCTCCTGGGGGTATCCTGTTGCCTTTTAGTCTTTGGTCTATTCAGATACTTAAAATTCCATCTAGGAATTAGAAGAATGGACTCAATGTTTTATACACATTGAAAACCATTAAATCAGTTGTTCAAAGCACAGCTTATAATTAGTCTGGAAGCTCAAAGTTTCTGAGCTATCCCTGGACAATGTCTTCATAATGTTTGAACACACTGGATATCCCTTCTCAAGCTCCATGTCAAAGGCTTGACTAAATCCAAGATTAAAGAAAGAAGAATTACATGTTAATGACTTCGTCATGCTTATTACATAGGTTTTGTTGTAAAAGTCCACTTTCATAGCGACCAAGTGGCTGTGAAATACTTGCTTAAGGAGGGATTTTATAGACCCAGTCCTTTAGTACATTGGATGTGTGTAAGCTTGACCAGGTAAGGGTTTTGCATCTTATGGTTTAGCTCAAGTGTAGTTCTTGATTATTTAACCCAATAATTGGTGTGTTAATAAAGATATTTGCCCATTGCTGGAAGATTTTGCAGTTCTGCATAATTTTTTTTTTTATATAATGGTACCTAAACAACTCAACTAAAAATGAAAGGAGAAAAAAAAAAACTTAAAGAAGTAACTGTAGTCCAAAGTGCAACACGTTGAATCAGCTCAGGGGCATACAAAGAAGTCATAGGGCCTCATAGCAAAATAAATAGAAAAAAGAAAACACATTGTGCAAATCACCTTTTCCGACACAGTTGCACATTTTAGAAAAAAATTGCACAGGGTATTCATGAATATATAATATGGTATTTATGCCAGCAAAAGTGTCATAAATACATTGATAAATGTTCCCAATGAGCTTCAAATCCTCTGCTTCCCCTTTACACTGTAAATTCTAAAACTGTGACTGCCTGCAGCCACCATTAGGGGGAGCTCCACGCATATGAATTTATAGAGTTACTATTTATATAAATAAAAGCTGTGAAATTCTCTATGCATTGAGCTCTTCCGAGTGATGACTGCAGTAAAACGCTGAGACATGTGTAGGGAAGTAGAAGAAGCAGTGTAATCCTAGGGCCTCCTCCCACCATGGACCCCTAAACAGTCGCGTGGTCTGCCTCCATGGATGGTACGCCACTGATTCAGCTGCTGTTTAATGGTTACAGGCTACAAATAAGCCATGTGTGTGTCTAATCCAGAGGTAATTTCTTCCCTGCTTCATGCTAACCTCCTGCTAAGCACACTAGTGGCATATGCGGTCAAAGACATCGTAGCTTGCACAGCAATGTCCATGTGAAAGAGGGAGCGGAAATAGACACAAGTCACAGCAGTATTTCTCAAAGTGTCTAAGCCAAGTACCCCTTACCATTCAAATCCATTTCAGTTAATAAATTTGTCTCAAGGAATATGCAAGATATGGCATTTACATACTATTTCGCAGATACTGGGAGAAGGAAATGTAAATAGATTAAAATAACATACGCACTGTGATTTATCAAGAAAAAAGTTCTGTTGACTCTGTAAATTAGCTGCCAACCTCTGAGCAGTAGCCGCCCGTTCTTGTGTTGACTGCTTGCTAGCATAGTTTGCATGCTTCGTGGCAAAGTGACGGCTGATATTGTACTCTTTGAAAACCGAAGGGCTTAATGGTGACGTGAAACGAAGTGAAAATTAAAGTGAAATAAAGAGAAATACGCGCCACATTAACCCCTTAATGACCGGGCCATTTTGCACGTTAATGACCAAGGATTATTTTTTGTTTTTCCACGGTCGCATTCCAAGAGTCGTAACTCTTTTTTTATTCCGTCGACATAGCCGTATAAGGGCTTGTTTTTTCCGGGACGAGTTGTATTTTGTAATTGTACCATTTTTAGATGCTTATAACATATTGATTAACTTTTATTAACTTTATTTTAGGAGAGAATTGAAAATAAGCAGCTATTCCAGCATTAATTTTCACGTTATAAATTTACGCCGTTTACTATGCAGCGTAAATAACATGTTAACTTTATTCTATGGGTCGGCACAATTACGGGGATACCAAATATGTAAAGGTTTTATATGTTTTTTCTACGTTTGCACAATAAAAACCCTTTTAGAAAAAAATTACTTGTTTTTGCATCGCCGCGTTCCAAGAGGCGTAATTTTTTTATTTTTCCGTCGATGTGGCCGTACGTGGGATTGATTTTTGCGGGACAATGTGTAGTTTTCATTAGTACTATTTTGGGGTACATAGGACTTATAGATGAACTTTTATTTTATTTTTTATGGGGGGAATGGGAGAAAAGAGAGAATTTTGCCGTTGTTTTTTGCGTTTTCTTTGGACGCCGTTCATCCGGCGGTTTAATTAATGTGTTCATTTTATTGGTCAAGTTGTTACGATCGCGGGGATACCATATATGTGTATGTGTGATTTGTTTTGACCGTTTTATTAAATAAAACCACTTTTTGGGGCAAAAAAGTAGTTTTATTTGACTTTGACTGTAATTTTTTTTATTTTTTTTTTCACAAACTTTATTTAACGGTTTTACTTTTTTTTTTTTAGTCCCACCAGGGGACTTCACTATGCGATGTGCCGATCGCATATATAATGCTTTGGTATACTTCGTATACCAAAGCATTATTGCCTGTCAGTGTAAAACTGACAGGCAATCTGTTAGGTCATGCCTCTGGCATCGCCTAACAGGCAGATGCTGAAGACAGACCTGGGGGTCTTTGTTAGACCCCCGGCTGTCATGGAAACCCGACGGCGACCCGCGATTTGTTTGCGGGGGCGCCGATCGGGAGACAGAGGGAGTTCCCCCCTCTGTCAAACACATTAAATGCCGCTGTCACTGTTGACAGCGGCATTTAATGGGTTAAACTGCCGGAATCGGCGCGTGCTTCGATTCCGGCAGTTGCAGCAGGAGCCAGGCTGTGTATAACAGCCGTGCTCCTGCCGCTGATCGCGTGGGTAAACTGTCAGTACCCGCGCGATCACAGGACGGATATATCCGTCCTCCTGCGCGAACTAGCAGCTGCTGAGGACGGATATATCTTGGACAAGTTCGGCGGGCCGGATTAAAAAGCCTAACGGGCCGTATGTGGCCCGCGGGCCGTAGTTTGCCCATGTCTGGCCTAGAGTCTTGCGAGAAAGGACGGGGAGAGAAAGAGCATACATTACAGGAAACCCTTACTTAGCTCTGAACTAGCAGATATACAAGCAATGTCCGAGAAAGCAGAAGAAGCAATAAATAAATCAGTCAACAACATACAGATGTAGCCATTTTTATCTTGACTCTTAACGCATGACTTTTTCAATGGCTTTTGTTGTGTGATATCACGCTGCAGCAAGTTTTCAGAGTCAAGATAAACTTGGCTACATCTGTAGTGCAACATGAACCACTCCAGGTGCACAGATACATTTCTACAAATAATTTTTTTTCAATGGAAACAATGCACATAAACAAAAAGGCCAAAAATGGATCGTTCCTCAAGGGGGCTAATAACATCTTGCATCCACATTTTATCAATTTGATCAATTAGTTTAGCATCTGAAACTCTATTTTGATGATTCCTTTGAAAACATTGGCTATCTCCACGTAGTATCTTGAAGTCTGCACGTCATTTGGAGCATGCACATTAGAAGTTCATAATCTGTTTTTCTATCTGCATCAGATAATGTATGTTATTAAAAGAGACATCTCCCTTGGCAATGGCAGATGTGAAAAAGCATGGTACAGAAACAGCAGACGAAATACAAAATCAATGCAAGCAATGGCATCTTTAGTTATATCGATTACACCTCATTAATAGAGACGATTGATACAGGCAATGGCATTTATGTTGTGAGAACTATCCTCCCCTTTAAAAAATTGGAACAATACTTTTGTACTTTTTTGCCTCCCTTTGCGGCAACAAATATAATCTATAATTACTTATTTAATCAAACAATAGTAAAGTCAAATTAGCAGCAATTACATCCGTATCATATTTCTCATTACAGGGATGCTTTGCTTACAAGCACTGTGAACTGTGTTACAAGTTTCATTTCTGGGTTTGCTATCTTCTCAATACTGGGTTATATGGCTCAAAAAAACAATGTGAAAATTGAAGATGTAGCTACAGAAGGTGAGTGATTTGTTTTTCCGTTGTCACAATGTAACACAAGTTCTAATGTCACACTATTGCCTTAGGCCCCATGCACACAACCGTGCCCGCAATCACGGTCCGCGATTGCGGGCTTGTCCGGCCGCGGACTGACAGCCGCATTTTCGGGCCGTGCTCCCATACAAAGTATGGGAGCACGGCCCACAAAATGCAAAAGAACGGACATGATCCATAATTCCCGGAACATTTCCACGGCACGGACACCCTTCCGTAGTGCTACGGAAAAGGTATCCGCGTTCAATGAAAGTGAATGGGTCAGTTTTTGCGGACCGCAATTGCGGTCCGCAAAATCAGAGTTTTTTTACGGTCGTGTGCATGGGGCCTTACAACTGTAAAGACTACAAAGGCAATCTAAATGCCGTATCCCTAATAATAACTAGCTGTAGCACTAAATAATGTTACAACAGAATAAATTAGTGCGTATTAATCTCACTCCGAACCAAAGCTCCCCTAAAGCATACCTCAACTTAAAAACTTCTTAAGATATTCACCTCAGTGTGTAAATTAAAGTTTCTAAAATAGAATTGAAAAATTAGTGAAGTGAAGGATCGAATGGTTAAGGGGTCAGTGTAATGTGAGCTTGTAGAAACGGTGACCGGGACTGGGCTGCAACTCTACTGTATCTGTACCATGGCAGACAATAATACCAATTTACTGTTGGAAGGATCTGCAGCACAAATAGCTGAGCTTTAAAGGGAAAGGTTCCACAAAGGTACTGTACATGAGCATCTAAGAACACCAAAGTTTGCACTTTTCACCAGGGGTACAGTTACATTTTTAAAAGTAAAATTATACAATATTCAGTATTGTTTCTTCAATCTTGCTTATTTAATAAGAAAAGTATATAAAATTTTCTTTGATGGAACAGAACTTAAAGACTGTCCAAAATAAATACTGCCATACAATTTGCTACAAAATATCCATCAGAGGAGACAAATAATTGGTTACTTCTGCTAATTTTTGTGACAGTCCACATTATCTTGCAATTCAATGTCAGACATAAATATTAATGTATGGATAACTCAATGATAAATGCCAGAAGGAATGTTCAAAGATTTTTTACAATATTTTTTTATTTCACTTATAAAAAGAAAAAATAACAAGATTGGGCAGGAAAACTATTAATGTGTATTGAAAACCCACTAAAAAAAAGTTACATCAGATACATCAAGGACTGTATCAAAAGAATTGTAGTTTTCACCTGCATATAAAATAAAGTGAAATTGTATCCAGACATGAAGTACCACAGGCGCGACTGTAAAGTAGCAGGACTGACTGTAATACTAAAATAGGTGACTGTAAAAGTATTCCATTTAAGAAGGAAGTGGCTTTCAATGAGACATGTGGTCATTCAAAGAATGATAGCATCTCCTGCGATAGAGCCACAAAATATATGATGGATCTTTAAATATATCTAAAATTACTTGTTTAAGGCTCTGTTCACATCTGCGTTGGGGTCCCGATCTACGCTATTGCTTCTGGCAAAACGACGGATCCAGTGCACAAAAGAGACAAATCGGTGTCAGTTTGTGTCTGCTCAGGGTACCGTTCTGACGGAAACCTCCAACGGAACGTCAGAACGGGACCCCAACGCAGATGTGAACAGAGCCTAAGATATAAAAATGACTGGATATAAACAGATGTAGTCATCTTTACCTTGACCTTTTACGCATTAAATAAACAGTGGCAAGAAAATGGAAAATTTAACTTGTCTTTTTCAACGGCTTTTGTTGTGTCAAGATAAGGACTGCTATGACTGTAGCATTCAAAGTTGAGTATGTTATTGTAGTGGAAAAGCTGGGCTATATTCTATATACCCTTTATTTACCATACTGACAAATCTATGTTTGAGGAGATACTTTTGGTGATATTAAAACTAGAATGTCAATTGGGGAGAGTGAATAGGGTCTTTGATTTCTAAAATTCTCCAAGTTGATCAGTTATATGTGGCTTCAATGTTGTGTAAGAGGGGTGAACATGGCTGGCACAAATGATTATAGCCTATATAGCCTAAATTTGGCTGCACTTTATGTATACTGTTAGTTTGTTATTACTGTTATCTGTCTGGTTATATTTGTAGAAGGAATATTTTTACTAATGAGTAAGTTGACAGATTGTACTGAGCTTGCCCAGAAAGCCCAGCATGGGAGACTGAGGAAAGTTCTAGAAAGCAAGGGAAGGAGCAGGAGATGGAGCTCTGTGCTAGAGGAGCAGACAAGGGAGTGACAGTTTGTGAGTGGTGAAGGAAGAGATAATGCAGAGAAACTCATGAAAGGAGAGTATAAAGAGAGACTACAGAGAGACCTCTGAAAGCAAAGGCTATAAAGAGAGCAGCATCAATGGAGAAAACTGTGGAGACTGAGACAGTTACAGGAGTGTGGCTAAGAACTGCTGGGACTGTCCTCACGGATGTGGCAGTTGGGAGCTGAGGAGAAGCCTGTGACTGATAAGTGGGTATTTACAGAGACTGATATTATGTTACCATATAACCCACAAATACTCATTTCATTTCTGAATGAAATTTGTGTAAAATCTGCTACCTGCCTGGTTCCTGTGTTCATATATTAACTGGTTATGCCACCCTTACATTTTGGCGTAGTCGGCAGGATATAGACAATTACATGCAAATATGGTGGGAAACCCATACTTCCCTGCAATGTTAGTCCCTATGATGGCAGGTACAGGCAGTGTGCCTAAATACAATGGCTCTAACATGCCAGTGGCAGAGTGGGCAGAGATACTAAAATGTGCAGCTCGCTTATATGGGGTCCCACAGGCTAATGAAGTGTATTTGGCCATATTGCTGGAACAAAAGGCTAGGAGAGCGGTGCTGCTGGCTTCTGAAACAATCAGAAAAAATCTATTTGATATTGTGGAATATTTAGACTGTTTATATGGAGACATCTCATGTGCCCCCTCACTGAGGAGGGCACTCTTCTCCAGGTGTCAACAAGAAGGGGAAACATTGCTGCAATTTGCACTGTTACTGCAGGAGTTAATGCAGAAGCTCCAGAAGATGGATGCTATTAGTCTTGGGTCTGTTGATAGACTGCTGTGTGACCAATTTATTTTGGGACTGAAGTCCATTCCCTTAAAATAGTTTTTGAGGAGGAGAGCAAAGTCTTGCCCAGATATAAATTTTCCAAAGTTACTCACAGAGACAATTAAGTACCACAAACAAGAGTGTTTTCAGATTGAATGTGAGGTGCAGGAGGAAACCAAAGAGACACCCCAAGACTGTCTAACAAGTTCTCAAGTACATAAAAGACATGAATGTAGGGAAAAGTTCATCATTTCTCTTGACAACCTCACAGATCAGCTAGCTGATCTGAAGAAAAAGGTTATAGTGCCAAAGTATAGTGACAGGCAGCCACTTTGTGATTCTGGATGTGGCACTGTCAATAGGCAGAGTTACCAGCATAAACAAACTGTATCTATTTTGCCAGATATTTTAAAGAATACGGAAGGTGTATCTTCCATATTTCCCAATACCCAAAAGCCGGGGGGTGGACAAGTACACAGACCACTTGCATTGCGAGTACAACTACTGCCGAGCCAAGGGCATCTATGGTGTCTGAGAGGAATATGCCAACCAGTGGCGGATTAAGTAGACCATGGGCCCTGGGCTGTTACCCAAACTTGGGCCCCCCTTCCAAACCGCCGCCCTGCCGCGCCGTAACTATTTTTGACACTACTTTTTTGGGCAAGCATTAACAGTGTTACGATTTCCCTTGTCACAGGGCTGTGTCCCTACATACTGAGAGTATCACACTGTGCAGGGACACAACCTCCTGACAAGGGGAATTGTCTATCAGTCCTGGACTGCAGAAAGACTTTTTGTGAAATACAAGGATTTCCTATAATAAACATGTCAGGAGAGGTGACAGATTCTCTATAAATCTAGTGACTCACAGGTGACGACGTCTCAGATTCTAGCAGTTTTTTTCCTCTTTTCTTCTCCATCCGGTCCAGAGCTCATGACGACTTCTCCCGGCCATGACTAATTTCTGCAGAATTTGGCACTCAGACGTCTCCTCACTTTTCCAACATTTCCACACCTATAAACGAAAATAAAGTTATCATGGTGCCACATACTGTGCCCCTAAATATAATAGCACCAAACACTGCGTGCCTGAATATAATAATACCACACACTGTAAAACACCACATACACACAGCCCCCTGTACATAGTGCCACACACAGCCCCCTGTACATAGTGCCACACACAGCCCCTGTAGATATTACACACCCCCATAGATATCGCCATACACAGCCCCCTCTATATATCACACATCCTCCCCGTAGAGAGCGTTACACACAGCCCCATATAGATAGTGCCATACAGCCCCCTGTAGAGAGCGCCACACAGCCCTCCCCCTCTTGTAAATAGCACCAAAAAGCCCCCCCTATAAAGAGCGCCACACACATACCACTGTGGATAGCACTACACAGCCCCCCCTTGTATATAGTGCCACACAGCGCTCCCCCTTGTATATAGTGCCACACAGCGCTCCCCTTGTATATAGTGCCACACAGCGCTCCCCCTTGTATATAGTGGCACACAGCGCTCCCCCTTGTATATAGTGCCACACAGCGCTCCCCCTTGTACATAGTGGCACACAGCGCTCCCCCTTGTATATAGTGGCACACAGCGCTCCCCCTTGTATATAGTGGCACACAGTGCTCCCCCTTGTATATAGTGCCACACAGCGCTCCCCCCTTGTATATAGTGCTACACAGCGCTCCCCCTTGTATATAGTGCCACACAGCGCTCCCCCTTGTATATAGTGCCACACAGCGCTCCCCCTTGTATATAGTGGCACACAGTGCTCCCCCTTGTATATAGTGGCACACAGCGCTCCCCCTTGTATATAGTGGCACACAGCGCTCCCCCTTGTATATAGTGCCACAAGGTTATGTACACATTTAAAAACTTTATATCATAATTTTATATATATATATATATATATATATATATATATTACCCAATTACCCTAATATAGACATGTAATATATTACAATTTACGGTAAACAATGACGATTACAAATAAAAGGTCTATTTTAGGGTAAAACTATGTTATTACCCAAAAAAATAGCTGAAACGTAAAAAAGCTTATTTGTTTACTATTATTTTCAAACTTTATGAATAAAAATTGTAAAATAGCAAAAAAGGTGTGTATAAAAACGATAAAAAACGAAACCTGCATTGTCTACGGAAAAAACGTCGCAAAAATCACGTAGTTTTTATTTATTTTTTATAAAAATGTGTGTTTGGTGCAACTTTGTAATTACGTTTTATTAAAAAATATTTTTACTTTTTGAGATACAGCTGCTTTGTATCCTGTATCCGTCAGGTCAGCAGGACTGACAGGATCAGTGACACGCAGGATCCACCTCAAATCTATCACATCTAAGATTATAATTTAGCGCAGGGCCCGTTTCACTGATCCCGTCAGTCCTGCTGACCTGACGGATACAGGATACAAAGCAGCTGTATCTCAAAATGTGAAAATATTTTTTAATAAAACGTAATTACAAAGTTGCACCAAACACACATTTTTATAAAAAAGAAATAAAAAACGACGTGATTTTTGCGACGTTTTTTCCGTAGACAATGCAGGTTTCTTTTTTTTTATCGTTTTTATACACACCTTTTTTGCTATTTTAGAATTTTTATTCATAAAGTTTGAAAATAATAGTAAAAAAATAAGCTTTTCTACGTTTCAGCTATTTTTTTTTGTAATAACATAGTTTTACCATAAAATAGACCTTTTATTTGTAATCGTCATTGTTTACCGTAAATTTTAATATATTACATGTCTATATTAGGGTAATTGGGTCAGCGCTAGCGTCAGGGGCGTAACTAGGAAAGACTGGGCCCCCCCCCCTCTGCTGGGTATCACACAACCCCCCCCCTTGTAGATAGTGCCTCCCTATAGATTCCACCACACAGCGCCCCCCTATAGATAGCACCATACACAGCCCCCTGTAGATAACGCCATACAGCCCCCCTGTAGATAACGCCATACAGCCCCCCCTGTAGATAACGCCATACAGCCCCCCTGTAGATAACGCCATACAGCCCCCTCTGTAGATAACACCTTACAGACCCCCCTGTAGATAACGCCATACAGACCCCCTCTGTAGATAACGCCATACAGCCCCCTCTGTAGATTACGCCATACAGACCCCCCCCCCCCAAAAAAAAAACGGCCTATAGTTTGTCCTACAAAAGACATGCATCCCCTATCCACAGGATAGGGGATACATGTGTGATCGCTGGCAGTGATAAGTCCCCCGAAGTTCTCCATGACTAACCTCGGACTTCCGGCGTCTGCGCAGCTCAATAAAAATGAAAGGAGCGCCGGTCACGCATGCGCACAAGCACGACCGGTGCGCAAGTCATTTCCATGGAGCTGCAGACAGACTACGGAAGTCCGAGGTTTGTCATGGAGAACTTAGGGGGGACTTTCGGTCCCCCGTTCTCCTCATCGCTGGGCGTCCCAGCGATCCCACATGTATCCCCTATCCTGTGGTTAGGGGATGCATGTATTTTGTAGGAACAACCCCTTCAGTGGCGTCGCGCTGTAGCAGCCATAGCGGCTGCTAGCGGAGCCTGCGGCCATGGGAGGGGCCGTGCCGGCGGGTGGCACGGGCCCCCTCATGCTGCAGGCCCCGTAGAAGTCGCTACGGCTGCTATAGCGGTAGTTACGCCACTGCGCATAGGTTTGTACAGCGTAAAACTACAGCTCCCAGCATGGCCGGAACAATGGTAAGGATATGCTGGGAGATGCGGTTTCACAAAAAAAAATCATACCACCATCATCTCGCTGCAGATCATACAGTGACTACAATACTGATTAGAGGCAGAATAAACATTTACATTAAGAGACTCACCGGTGACGTCTCAGATTCTAGTTCTTTTCTTCTCCCTCCGGTTCAGACATCTATGATGGATTTCTCCCGGCCATGACCCATTTCTGCAGTTTTCCGTTTAGATGTCTTCAGCTTCTCACTTTTAAAACATTTCTGCACCTATAAACAAAGTTAAAATTCTCAACACCTCTAAATATAACTGTCACACACACACACACACACACACACACACACACACACACACACACACACACACCGTGCCCCCTGTAGATAGTGCCCCCTGTAGATAGTGACCTACATAGAAGCCCCTGTAGATAGTGCCCACATATGGACTCCAGAGCTGCAAGGCAATAGTGCTAACCACTGAGCCACCGTGCTGCCCTACATATAGCTTCCCCTATAGTTAGTGCTCCACGTATAGCCCACCTCTGTAGATATTGTCCCACATATAGCCCACCCCTGTAGACTGTGCACTACATATAGCCACCCTGTTGCTAGTGCCCCACAGGTAACTCACCCCTGTATATAGTGTCCCACACATAGCCCACCCCTATAGAAAGTACCCTAAAAAATAGCTCCCCTATAGATAGTGCTCTACATATAGCCCACCCCTGTATAGTGTCTCACATATACTGCCCCACATATAGACCCCCCTGTAGATAGTGGCCCACATCCCCACATACAGACCTCCCCTGTAGCTAGTGCCCCACATATAGACCCCCCCTGTATATAGTGGGCCACACCCCCACATATAGACCCCCCCTGTAGCTACTGCCCCACATATAGACCCCCTGTAGCTACTGCCCCACATATAGACCCCCTATATATAATAGCCCACATAAAGACGACCCCCCCTGTAGATAGACCCCCCTCACTATAGATAATGCCATTCACATTTTTATGAGGAAAAAAATATATAAAGTTGACATACTCACATTCTCCGGTTCCCACGCTGTTCACTGGCGATGCAGACATGCTCTCTTCTGAGCATGTCTGCAGGAGCTGAATGAGCGTCCTTCAATGACGCTGATTGGCGGGGCAGAATGACTTGCCCCGCCAATCAGCACCTTCCAAGCATGGAAGCGGCGCGATGATGTCATCGCGCCGCTAGCCAATCAGTGTCATTGTAAGGCACTGGATGGTCAGGCACTGAACATGCCCGGCCATTCAGTGCTAATACATGTATTTGGCTGCCGCTAGCACCGGGGCCCCCTCCGGTGCTAGCGACACCTACAGGCATGAGAGTGCCTGTGTAAGGCTCGGTGGCGCAGGCCCCACAGTAGCGGTGCTAGCGGCGCCACCGGGTATTTGGGAGGGCGTGTCGGCTGGCGGCACGGGCCCCCTCAAGCCCCGGGCCCCATAGCAGCCGCTACTGCTGCTACCGCGGTAGTTACGCCACTGGCTAGCGTTACAACAATGATTGGCGGGGGGGGGGGGACGACGGTTTTTATTGGGGTGGGTATTTTATGTGTATTTATTATTTCATTTTTTTTTGCACTTTACTTTCCTATTTTTTTATTACTATGGTCTGTTCCTCAAAGGTCAAAAAAGACCTTTGGGGAACTTTATATATATTTTTTCTTTCTTTTACACCATGTTTTTCCACTGTAACTGGAGCTGCACAGCAGCCCCAGTTACAGGGGAAATCAGCCCTCTCCTAGTGACGATTGTCACTAATAGGGCTGTGCTGGGTCTAGTTAGACCCAGCAGCAGTCTGTCACTAACGGCACCCGGCGATCATGTGACCAGTCACATGATCACCGGGAGGAATAGAGACAGCGCCACTGCTGCTGTCTCTATTCCTATACACAGCGTTCATTGAACGCTGTGTAAGAAGACATAGGAGAAGACAGAAGCAGCGAAAGCTGCTTCTGTCTTCTCCTCAGGGTCCCCGGCAGTCACTGACAGCCGGAGACCCGACATTCAGCTGCCCGATCGCGCGGGCAGCAAGTTAAAACCCGAGCCGTAGAAAGTCTATGGCTCGGGTGTTAAGGACCCGTCCCTGACCGCTGGCCGTAAAAATACAGCCAGCAGTCGGGAACCAGTTGGGCAGGAGGATAAGCCTGCTGTACTGACCTCAGCGCCGGTGACTGACCGCCCGGCTCTTGTCTTGCAGATTCGGAGTAACAGAACAGCCGTCCGTCGCTGTTCTGTTACTCAATGGCGGCGGCCCGCACTTGTCAGGGAGGCGTGTCCTACCCCTTTCCCGGCCAATTCCCTCTCCTCCCCTCCTCATCTTCGTTAGTTAGCAAGATGATGTGCGATTCGGGCTGCCATGGGCCCCCTGGGAGCCTCGGGCCCCGGGCGGCCGCCCGAATCGCCCATATGATAATCCGCCACTGATGCCAACAATGACGTTTTCAGGAACTGTGCAGTGGTTTGCTATGTACAAAGGGTATGACCTTATTAAGAGACATGATACCAACAACAATGAGTTTGTACATTACAGTTGAATTGATCAGCTTGTCCGCCGTCTAAAAAAAGGTGAACCTGTGGAATTTTATATTGTTGATAGACGACAAGGTCCAAAGGCGGATAATGTAACTGGCCCTGGTGCTGCCCCCGTAAAGGCAAATGGGTATCCTGTGCAACGTGTTAGGAGTGCCCTTTGCACTAGGTCTCCCAACATGGCTGCAGCATTGTAAAGGACTACAATGTACAAACAAGGGGGAAAGTGTAAGAGGGGTGAGCATGGTTGGTACAAATGATTGTAGTCTGTGTAACCTGTATTCTGCTGTACTATATCGTATGTATACTATTAGCTTGTTATTACTGTTATCTATCTGGTTATATTTGTAGAAGGAATATTTTTATTAATGAGTAAGTTGACAGATTGTACTGAGCATGCCCAGAAAGCCCAGCATAGCAGACTGAGGAAAGTTCTAGAAAGCAAGGGAAGGAGCAAGAGACAGAGCTCTGTGCTATAGGAGCAGACAAGGGCGTGACAGTTAGTAACTGGTGAAGGAAGAGAGACTGCAGAGAAACTCATGAGAGGAGAGTATAAAGAGAGACTACAGAGAGACCTCTGACAGCAAAGTCTATAAAGAGAGCAGCATCAATGGAGAAACTGTGGAGACTGAGACAGTTACAGGAGAGGCTAAGAACTGCTGCTACTGTCCTCACTGATGTGGCAGTTGGGAGCTGAGGAGAAGCCTGTGACTGATAAGTGGGTATTTGCAGAGAGTGATATTATGTCACTATATAACCCACAGATACTCATTTCATTTCTGAAGTAAAGTTGTGTAAAATCGGCTACCTGCCTGGTTCCTGTGTTCATATATTGAACTGGTTGCACCACCCTTACATTTGAATGTCTGTTATGGAAACTTGCGGGCCCTGAAGCAAAGCAGGAAGATTACTCATGATATGCTCTTTAATCTGGATCCATTTCAAGTCGGTTGTCGCTGCCTATCAGAAATTAGCTTGGTGCAGTATCGTTCCTAAGTATTATATTTTCACATCTGGCCTGGCCCTTTTTTTGGAGAGAAAGAAGCATATCTTCTATCTGTCAGGAAAGGTATTAGGCTATGTTCACACGGAGTATTTTGGGGGAGGAATATCTGCCTCAAAATTCCGTTTGGAACTTTGAGGCAGATATTCCTCTCCCTGCACGCCGATTTTCGCGGCGATTATCGCGCCGTTTTTCGCCCGCAGCCATTGAGCGCCGCGGGCAAAAAACAGCGAGAAATACGCTTTCTCCTGCCTCCCATTGAAGTCAATGGGAGGTCAGAGGCGGAAGCGCACGAAGATAGGGCATGTCGCTTCTTTTTCCCGCGAGGCAGTTTTACTGCTCGCGGGAAAAAGACGCCGACGCCTCCCATTGAAATCAATGGGAGGCGTTCTCGGGCCGTTTTTGCCGAGTTTTGCGACGCGGTTTCCGCGTCAAAAAACTCGGCAAAATACCCCATGTGAACATAGCCTAAAGGTCCCCATCTTTTTAGACTTCCATTTAACATTTGGTCATGAGCCTTTTTTGGGAGAAGCAATAAGAAAGGTTGATGCCACACATTTTTGAGGATCTCTAAACGGCTGTGGGCCAAATATGTGTTGGTGTCAGAGAATGGACTAAGGTTGCCTGTATTATCCTTGAATGATCTAGGGCCTGTGGAACAAAAGCAAGGGAGCTGTCCTTTCAATCCATCATGGTGTGATAGAGACTGATAATAGAGAAAGAACACAATCTCTACACCACCAAGCCATCCATTAAGGGCTGTAGTACAGGGAGAAGTTATTATGGGGTAGGAGGTGAAACAGAAAATATTAATATTGTTAAAAATTCCTTGCATTTAACCCTTTCATGACCAAGGGCCATTGATACCCCTGTGTCCAGGTCAAATTTTCCATTTCTGATATGCACTTCTTTAAACGATAATATCTTTGCAACCACTTTGAATATCACAACTATTTTTACTTTATTTTTTGTTACAAGACTTATGAGGTTTTAATTTTCTAGATTAGTTTGATTAATTCCATGTTTTAAATTTTTATTATGAACAGACAAATCACAATTTTTTTTATATATACCTCTTTATAATATATGTAATATATATATATATATATATATATATATATATATATATATATATATATATAATCGCAATCCAGAGGAAAAGAGGCAGCACTCCAATATTATAAAGATCCAAAAATTTTATTCACCCAACATAGAGGCAACGTTTCACCTTCCCATTGAAGGCATTTTCAAGCTTGAAAATGCCTTCAATGGGAAGGTGACACATTGCCTCTATGTTGGCTGAATACAAATTTTGGATCTTTATAATATTGGAGTGCTGCCTCTTTTCCTCTGGATTGCGATTCTGCGTATTTGGGGTTTCATGTCAAGTCTCCCCCGAGGATAGCACCCTCACTGCATGCTACGGTGCAGCTCCTATACAGGGTGGCCATTTATATGGATACACCTAAATAAAATGGGAATGGTTGGTGATATTAACTTCCTGTTTGTGGCACATTAGTATATGGGAGGGGGGAAACTTTTCAAGCTGGGTGTTGACCATGGCGGCCATTTTGAAGTCGGCCATTTTGTATCCAACTTTAGTTTTTTCAATGGGAAGAGGGTCATGTGACACATCAAACTTAGCGAGAATTTCACAAGAAAAACAATGGTGTGCTTGGTTTTAACGTTACTTTATTCTTTCATGAGTTATTTATGTCATTGTGGGTATCAGGTCCGAGCATTCCTAGATGAACAGTTTCCTGGAAAGTGGATTGGTCGTCGTGGGCCAGTTGAATGGCCCCCTGGGTCTTCCGATCTGACCCACTTAGACTTTTATCTTTGGGGTCATCTGAAGGCAATTGTCTATGCTGTGAAGATACGAGATGTGCAGCAACTGAAACTATGGATACTGGAAGCCTGTGCTAGCATTTCTTCTGTGGTGTTGCTATCAGTGTGTGAAGAGTGGGAGAGGAGGGTTGCATTGACAATCCAACACAATGGGCAGCACTTTGAACACATTTTATAAGTGGTCAGAAACTTGTAAATAACTCATGAAAGAATAAAGTAATGTTAAAACCAAGCACACCATTGTTTTTCTTGTGAAATTCTCGATAAGTTTGATGTGTCACATGACCCTCTTCCCATTGAAAAAACTAAAGTTGGATACAAAATGGCCGACTTCAAAATGGCAGCCATGGTCAACACCCAGCTTGAAAAGTTTCCCCCCTCCCATATACTAATGTGCCACAAACAGGAAGTTAATATCACCAACCATTCCCATTTTATTTAGGTGTATCCATATAAATGGCCCACCCTGTACTTTGCTTTTTCCTATATATATACATATATATATATATATATATATATATATATATATATATATATATATATATATATACAAATCGAAAAATGAGCAGCAACTCCAAGGTTCAAGTGAAAAAAATGGGTACTTTATTGCCCGTGCGACGTTTCAGCTCCGTCCACTGGAGCCTTTCTCAAGCCCAAGCCGCTTGAGAAAGGCTCCAGTGGACGGAGCTGAAACGTCGCACGGGCAATAAAGTACCCATTTTTTCACTTGAACCTTGGAGTTGCTGCTCATTTTTCGATTTGTATGTACTTGGAACTTGGTCTGTTCCTCAGAGCTTGCACCCACATGCTGCCAGTGCTGCCTGACTTTGTATATACCTAGATATTGACCTTTTTGGCTTGCACAGCTTTTTGCCCCTTTTTTCTTTCTCTACGCTTGAGAGAGGCTCCAGTGGACGGAGCTGAAACGTCGCAGGGCAATAAAGTACCCATTTTTTCACTTGAACCTTGGAGTTGCTGCTCATTTTTCGATTTGTATGTACTTGGAACTTGGTCTGTTCCTCAGAGCTTGCACCCACACGCTGCCAGTGCTGCCTGACTTTGTATATACCTAGATATTGACCTTTTTGGCTTGCACGGCTTTTTGCCCCTTTTTTCTTTCTCTACGCTTGAGAGAGGCTCCAGTGGACGGAGCTGAAACGTCGCACGGGCAATAAAGTACCCATTTTTTCACTTGAACCTTGGAGTTGCTACTCATTTTTCGATTTGTATGTACTTGGAACTTGGTCTGTTCCTCAGAGCTTGCACCCACATGCTGCCAGTGCTGCCTGACTTTGTATATACCTAGATATTGACCTTTTTGGCTTGCACAGCTTTTTGCCCCTTTTTTCTTTCTCTACGCTTGAGAGAGGCTCCAGTGGACGGAGCTGAAACGTCGCACGGGCAATAAAGTACCCATTTTTTCACTTGAACCTTGGAGTTGCTGCTCATTTTTCGATTTGTATGTACTTGGAACTTGGTCTGTTCCTCAGAGCTTGCACCCACACGCTGCCAGTGCTGCCTGACTTTGTATATACCTAGATATTGACCTTTTTGGCTTGCACGGCTTTTTTCCCCTTTTTTCTTTCTCTACGCTTGAGAAAGGCTCCAGTGGACGGAGCTGAAACGTCGCACGGGCAATAAAGTACCCATTTTTTCACTTGAACCTTGGAGTTGCTGCTCATTTTTCGATTTGTATGTACTTGGAACTTGGTCTGTTCCTCAGAGCTTGCACCCACACGCTGCCAGTGCTGCCTGACTTTGTATATACCTAGATATTGACCTTTTTGGCTTGCACAGCTTTTTGCCCCTTTTTTCTTTCTCTACGCTTGAGAGAGGCTCCAGTGGACGGAGCTGAAATGTCGCATGGGCAATAAAGTACCCATTTTTCACTTGAACCTTGGAGTTGCTGCTCATATTTCGATTTGTATGTACTTGGAACTTGGTCTGTTCCTCAGAGCTTGCACCCACACGCTGCCAGTGCTGCCTGACTTTGTATATACCTATATATATATATATATATATATATATATATATATATATATATATATATATATATATATATATGCATATACATGTTACTTAGTTACATAGTCAGCACAGTTGAAAAATGACACATGTCCATCAAGTTCAACCAAGGGATGGGAATAGGGAAGGAAAAGTTTTCTACACACAGGAGCTAATATTTTTTTGTTCTAGGAAATTATCTAAGCCTTTTTTAAAGCCATCTACTGTCCCTGCTGTGACCAGCTCCTGCGGTAGACTATTCCATAGATTCACAGTTCTCACAGTAAAGAAGACTTGTCACCTCTGCAGATTGAACCTTTTTTTTCTACAAACGGAGCGAGTGCCCTTGTTTTTGAGGGGGTTTTACATGGAACAGGATTTCACCATATTTTTTGTATGTGCCATTAATATATTTATATAAATTAATCATGTTCCCCCTTAGTCGTCTTTTTTCAAGGCTAAATAGGTTTAATTCTTCTAATCTTTCCTCATAACTTAGATTCTCCATGCCCCTTATTAGCTTCGTTGCTCTTTTTTGTATTATTTCCAACTCCAGGGCATCCTTTCTATGAACTGGAGCCCAGAACTGAACTGCATATTCTAGATGAGGCCTCACTAATGCTTTGTAAAGTGGCAATATTACATCCCTGTCCCACCAGTCCATGCCTCTTTTAATACACGACAATATCTTGCTGGCCTTTGAAGCAGCTGATTGACATTGCATGCTGTTATTTAGTTATTTAGTTTATGATCTACAAGTACACCCAGATCCTTCTCAACATGTGACTCCCTCAGTGTAGCTCCCCCTAGGACATATGATGCATGCAGATTGTTGGTACCCAGATGCATAACTTTACATTTATCTACATTAAACTTCATTTGCCAAGTAGATGCCCAAACATTTAGTTTGTTTAAATCCGCTTGAACATCTTCCATAGACTTAACATTACTACATAGCTTGGTGTCATGTGCAAACATAGAAATAGTGCTATTAATGGCATCCTCTATATCATAAATAAATAAGTTGAATAATAGTGGTCCCAGCACCGAACCATGGGGTACACCACTTATAACCGGCGACCATTCAGAGTGGGAATCATTTATCACAACTCTCTGGATACGGTCCTTGAGCCAATTCTCAATCCAATTACAAACTATACTTTCTAAGCCTATAGTCCTTAATTTACCCATTAGACGTCTATGAGGGACAGTGTCAAATTCCTTTGCAAAGTCCAAAAAACACTACATCCACAGCGGCCCCTCTGTCTAGGCTTCTGCTCACCTCTTCATAAAAACAAATCAGGTTGGTTTGACAACTTCTGTCCTTAGTAAAACCGTGCTGGCTGTCACTTATAATTCTATTTATTGTCACATAAGCTATATGTATTACATGAACAGATGCTGCATTAATGCCTTTTGGATTGAGTTACCTTTTAGGCTGGATTCACACGACCATGTTACGTCCGTAATGGACGGAACGTATTGCGGCCGCAAGTCCCGGACCGAACACACTGCAGGGAGCCGGGCTCCTAGCATCATAGTTATGTACGACGCTAGGAGTCCCTGCTTCTCCGTGGAACTACTGTCCCGTAATGAAAACATGATTACAGTACGGGACAGATGTCCTGCAACGATGCAGGGACTCCTAGCATCGTACATAACTATGATGCTAGGAGCCCGGCTCCCTGCAGTGGGTTCGGTTCGGGACTTGTGGCCGAAATACGTTCCGTCCAGTACGGACGTAACGTGCTCGTGTGAACCCAGCCTAAGGAGATAGAAGTGTAATAGCCAAACAAATTTGACAACCCCATTCAGTCATGCTTATGTGATATGTGACACTATTATTTTGGACAATCATATATACAGTGCTTCCTTTGCTTGCCGCCACGGTGAAATTAACAAAGAGTGGAGACATTTCCGTCAGTCTGTTTAATACAATAGCATGACTGATGTTTAATCCGCATTCAGCGGTAAACACATGCAGGGTGGTCTGTCTACTCAATGTTGTGCTATGGAAACCTGTAATTTGTAGTTATTCTCTGCCGGTTGGTAATCTGTTAATCTCCGTTTATAATAGAAAACAGGGTTCAAATTTTAAACTTTAGGAAAACCTACATTTGACTGCCCTCATGTGGATTTGAAGTACTTCAATTTATAAGTCTGCCTTTTTATGACCACAGATTTATATGTTTTATATACAGTAGGTCACACATGTTAAAAGTGATTTATAATTTCTGCAAAGGTTTACAGTAAAAAAATCAAATATTTCTTATTTAAATCTTGCTAGACGTTCCTACTATAGGATCCGATAGTACAGAATATCAATAAATCTGAATCAGTTATTTTGTTTGCACTTGTAGGACATGCCACAGTTTATTAGTAACAAGCAGTTTAATCTAAGTTACAACTTTGTGCATCAATTATGTTTTCAGACCTCCACAGAGGTCAATTATAATAATCTTGAAAAATACGAGATGATAGTAACATAGAAGGAAAGTGCTGAGGCTGCGTACTGACACTGATATTTGTCGCTGCACTTTCGGAGTTGAGTGTGATTTGTTTTGCTTTTGTTTTTGTTTGTTTTTTAAATAGGCATGTATGTGTATGATCTTTTCTAAAGCATGAGTAAAGATCTTTCTTATAGGAAGTCTGGGACTTGTAGGCTCAAAACATTTTTGCACTGATATTCCAGCTGTAATTGATTGAATTATAAAGACCAGTAGTTAGGGTTCGTCCACACGTAGTGGAAATGCTGCGTATTTTCCGTCCGGAATTGCGGATGGAAAATACGCAGCAGAATACAGAAGCAGCATTTAATAAATTTCATCCACACACTGCGTAAAATTTCCGACCATAAATTCACCTGCGGTGTGTATTTTCATACCGCAGCATGTCAATTCCTGCTGCGGAAAGTGGACTGAATTGCTGCGTTTTTCAGAGGAGATGTCACCATCTCCCAACATTGAGAAAAACGCCGCAAAATCCGCACCATTTTCTGCAGTAAAAACGCAGGAAATGGTGCGTTTTTTCCGCAGCGGAAATCCTGCTAGTTTCTGCGGAATTGCTGCAGAATATTTCTGCAGCAATTCCGTTACGTGTGGGCAAGCCCTTATAGGCTGGGTTCATATTGTGCGTTTTTGTTCAGTTTTTATTGCGTTTTCAAACTCAAAGCCTAAAGAAACGCATCTAAAAAACACATACATTTTTGTTTAACACTTTCCCGCCGCAGCTATTTTTCAGATTTTCACTTTCGTTTTTTCCTCCCCACCTTCTAAAAGCCATAACTTTTTTATTTTTCCATCAATATATATAGCCGTATGAGGGCTTGTTTTTTGCAGGATGAGTTGTAGATTTTCACGGCACTAATTATTGTCTCACATAACGTAGTGGAAAACTGTAAAAAATATATTTGTGGGGTTTATCAGGAAAAAACAGCGATTCCATTAACTCATAACTAATGTTATATCGTGTTACTGACATTCGCCTATGAAACCCTGCCGGAGGGGCCCGTTGGAACGTTACATGGTTTTAGTCATTCAAATGCTACAGTCGATATTAACCACGGCATTTAACAAGTTAAATGAGTGGTATCCTGCTCGTTACCCGGAAGTGTCGGCTGTAACACACAGCTGACACGCTCGCTTTATGAAGTGGGCTCAGCCCGTGAGCCTGCTCCATACTCCCCTACCCGTTGTGCGCCGTATTTACAGTATACAGTTAAAAAACTTGGGGACAGCATCCATGTGGCAAAGAAGTTGTAGTGTTTATTAACACATCCTAAATATACAGAAACCAGAAGCTACGTTTCGACCCCGAGTCTTTTTCAACTCCAGCGGGGTCGAAACATAGCTTTTGCTTTTTGTATATTTGGGATGTGTTAAACACTACAACTTCTTTACCACATGGATGCTGTCCTCAAGTTTTTTCACCATTTAAGTATTGCCCAGATGGGATTTCTGGACATTGAATTTGCATCCCTTTTGTCGCTAAGTGGGGAGCTTCTGTAAGAGTATGTTCACACGGGTTATTTTCAGCCGTTTTTCGGGCCGTAAATGTCCCGAAAAATGGCTAAAAATACAGAGGCTGAATGCCTTCAAACATCTGCCCATTGATTTCAATGGGAAGAACGGCGTTCTGTTCCCACGGGACGTTTTTAACGCGCCCATTTTTAAAAACAGCCGCGTAAAAAAACGCCTCGTAAAAAGAAGGGCATGTCACATCTTGAGCCATTTTTAATGACTCAATAGAAAAACAGCTCCAAAAACGGACGTATAAAATGGCGCAAAAAACGCAAGTTGCTTAAAAAACGTGTGTGAACATACCCTTATAGTGAGTGCTGTGGAAATCTTTCTATACAACGTATATACAGTATACGGCGGATGTCGGGAAGGGGTTAAAGGAGTCCACACAGAACAGAAATTACAGAGTGGGCTACTGGCAATAACACCTATTCCACAAAATGATACGTTGTAAATAGACTGCAGGAGTAAGCTGGGAAGTAAGTATAAGGACAAAAAACAATTTGACCAAAAGAATAAGGATAAATGTAACAGCACAATAGCAGGGGAAAATAGGAAAACAGGCACCAAACAAATGCAGCTGGACAATGAGACAGTAGAGATATGCCAAATGCCCACTTACACCCAAGCGTTTCATGGCAGGGCTTCGTCAGGGAAAGATGACGAAGATCTATCATCTTCCCCTGGCGAAGGCTTGCGGTGTAAGTGGGCTCCTGGCATAGCTCTACTTTTTACGAAAAAACCAGAGGAGATCCAGCGATTGAAATATCGATAGGAAAAACTAAGTTTCCACTTTATTAAAGTACAAGATAGATGCTTGAAAAAAACACCAGGAGGAAAAGACAAGGTGGTGATATGCGGCAATAGATAGCCTACGCCTTTCAGGCACTGGCTGTGCCCTTAATCATGGCTAAGTCGACTTAGCCATGATTAAGGGCACAGCCAGTGCCTGAAACGCGTAGGCTATCTATTGCCGCATATCACCACCTTGTCTTTACCTCCTGGTGTTTTTTTCAAGCATCTATCTTGTACTTTAATAAAGTGGAAACTTAGTTTTTCCTATCGACATTTCAATCGCTGGATCTCCTCTGGTTTTTTCTTCAATTGCTGCCGCGTGCCGTCGCGGCTGATCCGGGCGACTACAAACACAGGAGTGTTAGATTGGTGAGCTGGAGGTTTCCTCCCATTTCCTTTTTCCTCTGTTAATTTTACTCTACTTTTTACCTCATTGTTCAGCTGCATTTGTTTGGTGCCTGTTTTCCTATTTTCCCCTGCCATTGTGCTGTTACATTTATCCTTATTCTTTTGGTCAAATTATTTTTTGTCTTTATACTTACTTCCCGGGTCACTCCTGCAGTTCCCATGTTCAGGACCTGCCACAAAGAGGGCTTTCACTTCAGAAGACCCAGCGTGTCCACACATTACACTGATGGCCTAGGTCAGGGGTCTCAAACTCGGGCGGGTAAGTGGGCCACATATAGAAAAAATGCGAAGTTGACGGGCCGCATTACTTTAAAATTTGATATATTACAAAATTATTGTTAATTAATTAGTTATTTGAACTACTATAACACTATATTACTATAATACTACTTTACTATAATAATAGTGCTAGGTTTAAACTTACCGGAAATTTGAGAGATTTCTCCACGTGCTTATTTCAACAATCCACTTTTACAGTTTAAGTGTCGCTAAATGCAGTCCGGCAGTTCAGTTGGCAGCATTTGGCAGACACACAAATGTCAAAAATAGGCAGCCCCTTTTTAGATCGTGCCACAGAGCCCTCTTTAGATACTGCCACAGTGCCCTCTGTAGATGCTGTCACAATGCCCTCTGTAGATAAGGCCACAGTGCCCTCTGTACATAAGGCCACAGTGTCCTCTGTAGATAATGCCACAGTGCCCTCTGTAGATGCTGTCACAGTGCCCTCTGTAGATGCTGCCACAGTGCCCTTGTGTGATGCTGTCACAGTGCCCTCTGTAGATGCTGCCAGTGCCCTCTGTAGATAATGCCACAGAGCCCTCTGTAGATACTGCCACAGTGCTCTCTGTAGATGCTGTCACAGTGCCCTCTGTAGATGCTGCCACAGTGCCCTCTGTAGATGCTGTCACAGTGCCCTCTGTAGATGCTGCCACAGTGCCCTCTGTAGATGCTGCCACAGTGCCCTCTGTAGATGCGGCCACAGTGCCCTCTGTAGATGCTGCCACAGTGCCCTCTGTAGATAATGCCCCTGATGTCACTGTTCATACACTGTGATGTCAGGGTATCCTCCTGGACCGGAATGTGATGTCAGGGACAACCCCAGAGCCGGTGTCCCAGAGCGGAGCACTAGTATAGGCTCTGCTCTGGAACTCTGGGGAAGCAACTGACATCAGTGTCCATATATGGACAGTGATGTCAGGGGCTTGCCCAGAGCTGGAGTCCCGGAGCAGAGCTGCTTCTAGCACCCTGCCTGGGATTCCAACTCTGCTCCTGACATCACTGTTCATATATGGACAGAGATGTCAGGGCCAACCCCAGAGCTGGAGTCCCGGGCAGAGAGCTACTAGCACTCCTACTGGGACTCCAGCTGTGCTCCTGATATCACGGTCCAGTTCTGGGAAGTCCTAGACATCGCTGTCCATATGAGAACAGCGATGTCAGGGGATTCCAGAGTCCTGGAGCAGAGCCTATGCTAGCGCTCTGCCTGAGACTCCGCTCTGGGGAAGACCCTGACAAAACTGTCCATATATGGACAGTGATGTCAGGGAACTCCACATAGTCCTGGAGCAGAACCTATACTAGCCTTCTGCCCAGGACTCAGGCTCTGGGGAAGCCCCAGACATCGCGTGTCCATTCATGGACAGCGATGTCAGGGGATTCCACAGAGTCCCGGAGCAGAGCCTATGCTAGCGCTCTGCCCGGGACTCCGCTCTGGGGAAGACTCTTGACAAAAACTGTCCATATATGGACAGCGATGGAGGGAATTCCACAGAGTCCCGGAGCAGAGCCGATACTAGCGCTCTGCCCGGGACTCCGCTCTGGGGAAGACTCTAACAAAAACTGTCCATATATGGACAGCGATGTCAGGGAATTGCACAGAGTCCCGGAGCAGAGCCTATGTTCTGCTTGGGACTCCGCTCTGGGTAAGACCCTGACATCGCGTGTCCATTCATGAACAGCGATGTCAGGGATTTCACTGAGTACCAGAGCAGAGCCGATACTAGCGGCTCTGTGTCCCGCAGATGACAGCCTCAGGGGCCGCATTCAGCCCGCGGGCCGCGTGCTTGAGACCCCTGGCCTAGGTGATGCTTCATTTTCCCTTAAAGGAAATGTATCACCTAAATTTGTTTCCTAATTGAAACCAGGCAGTGAAACATAATATTTTTTTCTAATCTGTTTTGAGTTTATTATTGTAGATTTTTTTATTTTATTTTCTGTACATGACTATGGGGGCAGCCATATTGCCAGTGCTGCTGTTAACATCTTTTAGAGATATGCGCTACAGCAGCCACATGGAACAAAGGAATCTGAAGTCTGGAGATGACTCATTGACTTATATGGGAGAGTGCTCTAGGCATGCTCTGTGACCTGTGCAGGGGTCATAGTGCAGGTAGGGATAGGAAGGGAGCTGTGTCCATCACCTGTTGTCAATGGTGGATTCTGTGTTATCTACATTCCTCAACATTGAAATTACAACACCAAGAAGGAAAAGTTTTGGAATTATGGAATTCACAGGATGAATAAACATGTTAATGATATGCAAATGATAAATAAATTAAAACAAAATATTCCAAACATCTTGATTTATTAAGTATCGAGTATGAGCGCCACGTGCAGAAATACATGCACTTACACTCCTTGGCATGCTATCAATGAGTTTATTGATGGTTGTCTGAGGAGTGTTATTCCCACACAAAATACACTTGAGCACGCAAATCATCCGATTTGCTGCTGGCAGCTCCCTTTGCAATTACCGACAGATGTGCTCGATTGGAGACGCTGCAGGCCATGGTAGCACTTTTTAGGCCATGCGGGTTGCACACAGTAGTACAAGCATCATGCAGTCTGGCATTGTCCTGTTGAAAAACGGCTTCTGGGACACTTTCGAGAAATGTCCGTACCACCGGTTCCACGACCAAATCAATGTATACCTGAAATAAAGACTAGACGGGTCCGGCTACCGTACATTATGCCACCCTCACACCATAATCCCGGGAGTCGGAATGGTGTAAAGCTCCCTTGTGAAGGCCACTTCATGGAGTTGTCCATTTGGTCTACAGACTAATCTCCAGCTATCATTGCGTCCAAGACAAGAGTAGGACTTATCGCGGAAGAGTATAGACTTCCAATCCAGCCTCGATTGCCATCTTGCTGTGCACCATGATAGCCTTTGAGAATGGTGGCGTATGGTCAATGGAACACCTGTAACCAGACTTCTGGCTCGTAGCCCAATGTTGTACAGACGCCTCCTGATGGTTTATGTCGACACTCGTTGCCACTCTAAGCTTGGGATGTGATATCCTATTTCACTTGCAGTACAGAATGGATCACTAGGCGCCATTCTTCCAATCAGGCGATCCATTTGTGGAGAGGTTCACCTCCGCGCACCTCTTGCTATCATTCCGGTTCGTGGTTGTTCTCCCGACCTCTGGGACAACAACATTGAACAGTGCTGACATCTCAGCCTTGGCGGGTACAGATCTACCGGAGTGATAAACCAGGGTCTCTCAGTTCATAGATTTTGTCCGTCTCAGATTTCGACAAGTGGCGATAACTGTCAAGTCGAGAAACAGGAGGCATCGCACAATCATCCCACATCACTTGATCCGATTTTCAGGTTTCATGTTGCCAAAAATGTGGCTTTTATGCCCTTCCCACATGCCACAGATTAGAGCTAGGTGCTTGAAAATGTGATCATTTGCAGATCTTAGCCACACCTGCTTCTTCCTCGATTTGCATAACCTTATGGTTTACCCTTCTTGGTGTTGCAATTTCAATGTTGAGGAGTGTATATAGAGGTGTTACCTTTCATTATAAAACTGGCTGTGATAATGACATGTCTGGTCAAAAGTGATCTCTGCGGAACAAGAAGTGTCAGTCTATTGTGAGGCCCAATGGCCGGAATGAAAACTGCAAAATTTAGGATTATTTTGTAATAACGGAGAAAAATGAAAAAAAAAAATTATCAACAATTCTTAAAAAATATATTTAACATAAAAACTTGATTTAAACAATATTTAATTTTATGATGACAAATTCCTTTTAAGCGTCTCCGCACAGTAATTGAGGACTTACAGGGCACTTCCCCCACTGATAACAGTCGATTGCGTAAGGTCCAAATAGCTTATTGTTGGAGAAGCTTTCCAACGAAAACGGGTCAATTATAGGAAGTGTTTTCTTGCAATTATTTCAGCTAAAGATGGTAAAACCAGTTATCGATATATATCGGCAGCAATTAGAGAACTATGTGGGAGAGTTTTTTGTATATATAAATATATATATATATATATATATGGACATATTGAGGGAGACAAATACCTTTTCACAGCACTGCACACAACCCTTATAAAATATTTTTTTTACAAGATTTAGGGTATGTTCACATGGCCTATTTTCGGCCGTGTTTCGGGCCGTAAACGCCCGAAAAACTGAGAAAAAATCAAAAGCAGAACGCCTCCAAACATCTGCCCATTGATTGCAATGGGAAAAACGGCGTTCTGTTCCGATGGGCCGTTTTTTTACACGGCCGTTTTGAAAAACGGTCTGATTTTCAGATGTTTTTGTAGCAACTAATGTTTTTCGCGGCGTATTTTACGGACGTTTTTGGATCTGTTTTTCAATGGAGTCAATGAAAAACGGCTCCAAACACGTCCCAAGAAGTGACATGTACTTCTTTTTCGCGGGCATCTTTTTATGTGCCGTATTTTGACAGCGACGCATAAAATTACATCCTGTAGGAACAGAACACCGTAAAACCCATTGAAAGCAATGGGCAGATGTTTGTAAGCATAATGGAGCCGTTTTTTCAGGCGTAATTCGAGGCGTAAAACGCCCGAATTACATCTGAAAACACTGCGTGTGAATTACGTCTGAAAAGACTGCGTGTGAACATACCCTAAAAAATATGGACGTAGTTCTCACACCAAGGTCAGTGAAAACACATACTACAGACAAATACAATATTCAGTGAACTTTTCAGGTTTAAAACTTTCATGTGATGTTTTCGCTCCTCGTTTTTTCAATCCTGTTGCTTATATAGCGCCAATATATTCTGCATCACTGTACACAGATTGTTACTGTTCAGACCAGGCCCTGTCCCATAATTTAATCTCCTTATTTCAGACACAGACTGTGGCCAATTTCATTGGAAGCTAATATCAGTAAGTTTTTGGAATGTGGTAAGAAACCAGAATACCCAGCGGAAACTTGGAGAGAACATAAACTCCAACCACTGATCCACCATGCTGCCCTCACTCTCTTTGTCATTCCTTACCTTACCTAAGGGAGATACAGTGGCGTAACTACCGCCGTAGCAGCAGTAGCGGCTGCTACGGGGCCCGCGGCATGAGGGGGCCCGTGTCGCCCGCCGGCACGGGCCCCCACCATGGCCGGAGGCTCCGCTAGCAGCTGCTATGGTTGCTACAGCGGGACGCCACTGAACAGTACGGCAGAGCAGGGAGGTATCTCCCCGCTCTGCCATTAACTGGTTCCCGACCGCTGGCTGTATTTTTACGGCCAGCGGTCAGGGTCCTTAAAACCCGAGCCCTAGACTTTCTACGGCTCGGGTTTTAACATGCTGCCCGCGCGATCGGGCAGCTGAATGTCGGGTCTCCGGCTGTCAGTGACTGCCGGGGACCCTGAGGAGAGGATAGAAGCAGCTTTTGCTGCTTCTGTCTTCTCCGATCACTTGTACACAGCGCTGAATGCGCGCTGTGTACAGGAATAGAGACGACAGCAGCAGCAGCGGCGCTGTCTCTATTCCTCCCGGTGATCATGTGACTGGTCACATGATCGCCGGGTGCCATTAGTGGCAGGCTGCTGCTGGGTCTTACTAGACCCAGCACAGCCCTATTAGTGACAATCGTCACTATGAGAGGGCTGATTTCCCCTGTAACTGGGGCTGCTGTGCAGCTCCAGTTACAGTGAAAAAACATGGTGTAAAAGAGAGGAAAAAAATATATAAAGTTCCATAGTAATAAAAAAAATAGTAACGTAAAGTGCAAAAAAAATTTAAATTATAAATACACATAAAATACCCACCCCAAAAAAAAAACATTCCCCCCGCCAATCATTGTTGTAACGCTAGCGCTGACCCAATTACTCTAATATAGACATGTAATATATAAAAATTTACGGTAGACAATGACGATCACAAATAAAAGGTCTATTTTAGGGTAAAACTATGTTATTACCCAAAAAAAATAGCTGAAACGTAAAAAAGCTTATTTTTTTACTATTATTTTCAAACTTTATGAATAAAAATTCTAAAATAGCAAAAAAGGTGTTTATAAAAACGATAAAAAATGAAACCTGCATTGTCTACGGAAAAAACGTCGCAAAAATCACGTCGTTAGCCCAACAAATAAAAAAGTTATAGCCATTTAACTAACACGTGCTAAAAAGGGCTAAACGGTGTCTGGTCCTGAAGGCGCAAAATAGAGCAAAAGACATGTATCCCCTCTCCACAGGATCTCCACTTGATCTCCACAGGACAGGGAATACATGTGTGATCGCTGGCATTGATAGGGAGAACGGGGGACTGAAAGTCCCCTGAAGTTCTCCATCACAAACCTCGGACTTCCGGGGTCTGTGTCGGCAGCTCCGTAGAAATGAATGGAGCGCCGGTCGCGCTTGTGCGCATGCGTGACCAGCGCTCCTTTCATTTTTATTGAGCTGCGCAGACGCCGGAAGTCAGAGGTTAGTCATGGAGAAGTTCAGGGGAATTTCAGTCCCCCGTTCTCCCTATCGCTGCCAGCGATCACTCATGTATTACCTATCCTGTGGAGATCCTGTGGATAGGGGATACATGTATTTTGTAGGACACACTGTAGGTCGCATTTTTTTGGAAGGGGGGACGCTGTATGGCGTTCCCTACAGGGGGGGAACGCTGTATGGCGTTCCCTGCAGAGGGGTTGCTGTATGGCGTTCCCTACAGGGGGGGAGCTGTATGGCGTTCCCTACAGGGGGGGAGCTGTATGGCGTTCCCTACAGGGGGGAGCTGTATGGCGTTCCCTACAGGGGGGAGCTGTATGGCGTTCTCTGCAGGGGGGCTGTATGGCGTTATCTACAGGGGGGCTGTATGGCGTTATCTACAGGGGGGGCTGTATGGCGTTATCTACGGGGGGGGGCTGTAAAAAAGGCACTATCTACAAGGGGGGGGGGGTTGTGTGACACCCAGGGGAGGGGGGCCCCAGTCAAAAGTTTGCTATGGGGCCCAGTCTTTCCTAGTTACGCCCCTGGGGAGATACGTATATTCTCCTACTCCCACTCTTTCATCTTCAGAAGCATAGAGCTGTATACGTTGCAAGAAGACTGATTATAAATGATAAATAAGCTGTATTTATGAAGGGACACATAGTTCATATTTCTAAACCTAAAATGGGATGGGGTAGAGAAAAATACAAATGTGCAGGTTGAAATGCTTCTTAAAATGTCAGAATTGTCAGTGAATTGTCTGCTTAAAGCTTAAGATATAGAACTGGTCTGTTTTTAGGTATACAGCAGGAGAGATGGCTAGGGCAGCATGGGGGCATTTGCCTCCGAGCAATTCTATATTCTACAGATGACATGTATATCACTAAGTATTGTTAAAGGTGCTGTGAAATAATGGAAACTGCAAGCAGGAAGGCATTTAGACCCCCCATTCCTTAAACACATTAATGGAATATGCAGCATATGTGCAGCCTAGTGTTTTAAAATTGTAGAATTTAATAAAAATAAAAAGAATATATGGTAGAAAATGTATTGTAAACCATATACCATATACCCACAATATAGTTACATAGTTACATAGTTACATAGTTAGTACGGCTGAAAAAAGACACATGTCCATCAAGTTCAACCAAGGGAAGGGAAAAGGGAAGGAAAAATTTCTACACATAGGAGCTAATATTTTTTTGTTCTAGGAAATTATCTAACCCTTTTTTAAAGCCATCTACTGTCCCTGCTGTGACCAGCTCCTGCGGTAGGCTATTCCATAGATTCACAGTTCTCACTGTAAAGAAGCCTTGTCGCCTCTGCAGCTTGAACCTTTTTTTCTCCAGACGGAGGGAGTGCCCCCTTGTTTTTTGAGGGGGTTTTACAAGGAACAGGATTTCACCATATTTTTTGTATGTGCCATTAATATATTTATATAAGTTAATCATGTCCCCCCTTAGTCGTCTTTTTTCAAGGCTAAATAGGTTTAATTCTTTCAATCTTTCCTCATAACTTAAATTCTCCATGCCCCTAATTAGCTTCGTTGCTCTTCTTTGTATTTTTTCCAACTCCAGGGTATCCTTTCTATGAACTGGAGCCCAGAACTGAACTGCACATTCTAGATGAGGCCTCACTAATGCTTTGTAAAGTGGTAATATTACATCCCTGTCCCGCGAGTCCATGCCTCTTTTAATACACGACAATATCCTGCTGGCCTTTGAAGCAGCTGATTGACACTGCATGCTGTTATTGAGTTTATGATTTACAAGTACACCCAGATCCTTATGAAATATGAAAATGGTGGAGCATTATCTAGATGTGGTATATGTTTTATAATGAGAAAGAACTTGATTTATGGCATTTTCAATGTAATATGGGGCACTATTCCTGTAGGCACTGCATGCACCATCCCGATTAGCACTACTTGTGTAGAACTATATATGTGGACACTGCATGGCACTATTCATATGGGCATTGTGCAGCACTATTTAAATGGGACCTGTATGGCACTATTCATATGGGAACTGCGTAGCCCTTTTCGCATGACACCAATACTCCAATAGATAAAGCACTTTTTACCTGTTGTTTGGGCAGTGCTGCACGTTACCCAAGGGATGGACCAGTCACCGAAATGGTAAACCAAAACCAAAACACTGGTAACAGCCCACAGACTTCAATTCAAAAGATTTCTTGACGGTTTATTCAGCACACGTGACAGCACGTGTGTTACTTGTGGTGAATAAACCAGCAAGTCATCTATTAATTTGAAGTCTGTGGGCTGTTACCAGTTTGTTAATCTTTGGTTTGCCCTTTTCATATGGACACTGTATGGTGCTATTCCTATGTATCAATTTTGAATTGGACACCATGGCAATACTTTATGTGGTGAATGTGGTTATTTCTGCGACATGTGCAAGGATTTCTGCAAATTATATTAAGATGAATAGAACAGTCTCAAAATAGAGGAGACAGAGGCCCAATAAGAGAGATAAAAATGATGCGTTCATAGTGCTGGGTGGGTCATATTACCACATACAGTGAAGGAAATAAGTATTTGATCCCTTGCTGATTTTGTAAGTTTGCCCACTGTCAAAGTCATGAACAGTCTAGAATTTTTAGGCTAGGTTAATTTTACCAGTGAGAGATAGATTATATTAAAAAAAAAGATAGAAAATCACATAGTCAAAATTATATATATTTATTTGCATTGTGCACAGAGAAATAAGTATTTGATCCCCTACCAACCATTAAGACTTCAGCCTCCTCCAGACCAGTTACACGCTCCAAATCAACTTGGTGCCTGCATTAAAGACAGATGTCTTACATGGTCACCTGTATCAATTAATCAGTCTGACTCAAACCTCTACAACATGGGCAAGACCAAAGAGCTTTCTAAGGATGTCAGGGACAAGATCATAGACCTGCACAAGGCTGGAATGGGCTACAAAACCATAAGTAAGACGCTGGGTGAGAAGGAGACAACTGTTGGTGCAATAGTAAGAAAATGGAAGACATACAAAATGACTGTCAATCGACATCGATCTGGGGCTCCATGCAAAATCTCACCTCGTGGGGTATCCTTGATCCTGAGGAAGGTGAGAGCTCAGCTGAAAACGACACGGGGGAACTTGTTAATGATCTCAAGGCAGCTGGGACCACAGTCACCAAGAAAACCATTGGTAACACATTACGCCGTAATGGATTAAAATCCTGCAGTGCCCGCAAGGTCCCCCTGCTCAAGAAGGCACATGTACAGGCCCGTCTGAAGTTTGCAAATGAACATCTGGATGATTCTGAGAGTGATTGGGAGAAGGTGCTGTGGTCAGATGAGACTAAAATTGAGCTCTTTGGCATTAACTCAACTCGCCGTGTTTGGAGGAAGAGAAATGCTGCCTATGACCCAAAGAACACCGTCCCCACTGTCAAGCATGGAGGTGGAAACATTATGTTTTGGGGGTGTTTCTCTGCTAAGGGCACAGGACTACTTCACCGCATCAATGGGAGAATGGATGGAGCCATGTACTGTCAAATGCTGAGTGACAACCTCCTTCCCTCCACCAGGAGATTAAAAATGGCTCGTGGCTGGGTCTTCCAGCACGACAATGACCCGAAACATACAGCCAAGGCAACAAAGGAGTGGCTCAAAAAGAAGCACATTAAGGTCATGGAGTGGCCTAGCCAGTCTCCAGGCCTTAATCACATCGAAAACTTATGGCGGGAGCTGAAGATCCGAGTTGCCAAGCGACAGCCTCGAAAGAGGAGTGGGCCAAAATTCCATCTAACATGTGTGCAAACCTCATCATCAACTACAAAAAACGTCTGACTGCTGTGCTTGCCAACAAGGGTTTTGCCACCAAGTATTAAGTCTTGTTTGCCAAAGGGATCAAATACTTATTTCTCTGTGCACAATGCAAATAAATATATATAATTTTGACTATGTGATTTCTGTTTTTTTTTTAAATATAATCTATCTCTCACTGGTAAAATTAACCTAGCCTAAAAATTCTAGACTGTTCATGTCTTTGACAGTGGGCAAACTTACAAAATCAGCAAGGGATCAAATACTTATTTCCTTCACTGTATATCATAAAGGAAACTTGTGGAGTTGAGGAGGCACAAACCGGCACTCTTTTCCAACCATATGGGTATGTTCACACGCTTAACAAAAAACGTCAGAAAATACAGAGCTGTTTTCAGAGAAAATACAGGCGTTTTTGAAGCTGAAAATGAAGCTTCTTTTAATTTGCAGCTTCTTTTGAGGCTTCTTTTCAGGCTTCTTTTGAGGTGTTTTTTGGGGCATTTTTCATAGTGTTCAATGGAAAATCAGCTCCAAAAAACGCCTCAAGAAGTGACATGCACTTCTTTTTAAGGGGGTGTCTTTTTACGCTCCGTTTTTTAAAACAGCGCCGTAAAAAGACGCCCCGTAAGAACTAAATTCTGTTTTTCCCATTGATTTCAATGGGAAGATGCTTGTAGGCGTTCAGCTTCCTTTTTTCAGGCGTTTTTTGAGGCCTAAACGCCCCGAAATATGCCTGAAAACACTGAGTGTGAACATACCCTTAGGGTGTATTCAGACATAGCAGTCATGTCATGGCAAAAAAGTCATTAACCCCTTCTTGACATCCGCCGTATATATACGGCGCTGTCAGGAAGGGGTTCCCACAAACCGCAGTACAGTTATGTCGCGGTGATATGTGGGCTCAGAAGTACAGCCCACACCATCACCGCTGGGTGTCAGCTGTATGTTACAGCTGGCACCCTGCTGTAATGGCCAAGACCGGAGCTAGACTCCGATCCGGCCGATTAACCCCTTAGAAGATGCGCTCAGTTCAGTAGAGAGTGCAGCATCTGAGGGGATTTAGCCAAACGGGACCCCAGCGAAGTGATCACTGGGGTGCAGATCGTTGTTATGGCACTACACTACATACGTACTGCAGTGTATTAGAATAGCGATCAAAAGTGCAAGACTTCAAGTCCCCTAGTGGGACAAAAAAAAAAGTTAAAAAAAGTTAATAAAAAAAATAAAAAATAAAGGTTTCAAAAAAAATAAATAAATGTGCCCCTTTTCCCATAATAAGTCTTTTATTATTGGAAAAATGAAAAAAAAAAAATATATACATAATAGGTATCGCCGCGTCCGTAACTACCCAAACTATAAAACTATTATGTAATATATCCCACACCGTAAACGCCGTAAAAAAATATGAAAAGCAAGGCCAGAATCTCTGTTTTTAGGTAAAAAGTGGTCAGAAAGTCACATTTACCCCAAAATAGTACCAATAAAAACGTCAGCCTGTCCCGCAAAAAAAAATCCCTGAAACAGCTTTGTCCACGCAAAATTGGAAAAAGTTATGGGTCTTACACAGAAAACAAGTGATTTTTTTTTAAAAAGTGATTTTATTGTGCAAAAGCTGCAATACATGAAAAAAAATATATAAATTTGGTATCGCCATAATCGTGTAGACCCGCAGAATAAATGTAACATGTAATTGATGGCGCACGGGGAATGGCGAAAAAAAATAGCATTAAAAACTATTTCAGAATTGCTTGTTTTTGGTAATTTCCTCTTCCAAAAAATGAAATAAAAAGTTAGCAACAGCAGTATGTGTCCCAAAATGGTACCAATAAAATCTACAGCTTGTCTTGCAAAAAAAAAAAAGTCCTTAAACTGCTCCATTTCCGAAAAATAAAAAAGTTATGGCACTAGTAATGCGATGATGAAAAAACATCCCCATGTGCAGTCCGGAGAGGAACATTCCTTCAGTTTCAGGGCCCTAGTATTTAGGAACTAGGAAGGGAAGGGACATAGCTCATCTGCTGGAAGCGAGGGCGTCCTTATTATACCAGGGCAACACTTTCCCTGAACAATTTCCCAAACTACAGAGGAGGAAATGTCCCCAAAAGTGCAGTGTTACAAAAGGGGGATAAGAAAGGACACCGTTTATCAATGCGACACTGGCCTGTGCTTAACGGATTTCTTCACATTGTAACACACATCTATAGATAGTTTTATTATTTACCCCATTATTATACCCTCTTATTATACCTTGTTGTACTCTGCATGGATTACATATGCCCCCACATTATAAACTGAAATACCAGTAGAACTCAAACAGAACAACTACCAAGCAAAAGTAACGCTCCAAATGGCGCTCCTTCCCTTCTAAGCCCTACAGTGTGCCCAAACAGCAGTTTACGTACACATGTAAGGCATTGCCACACCCGGGAGAACCTGCTTAACAATTTATGATTCTTCAATGGCACAATCTGGGCACAACATATTGGGCGGTGGAATGGCCTATCAGTGGAGTGCAATTTTCACTTTGCATCATACACTGCGTATTAATTTCTGAAAAACACCTGTGGGGTCTAAATGCTCACTACACCCCTTGACAAAAGGCTTTAGGGGTATAGTTTCCAAAATGGGGTCACTTTTTTTGTGGTACATCAGGGGTTTCGCAAATGCGACATGGTGTCCGCAAACCATTCCGGCAGGATTCCGGCTTTCCGACGGAATCAATAGCGCAGTCGACTCCGCTATTGATCCCGTCGGAAAGCCGGAAACCTGCCGGAATGGTGACGAACGGAAACCATTAGCGATGTTTCCGTCACCATTGATATCAATGGTGACTGAAACGGAAGCTGTGGTTTCAGTTTCACTTTTCGTTGCGGGGTTCACCCGACGGAAACCTCAGATGGAACCCCGAAACGGAAAGCGAACGGTGATGTGAACAGGCCCTTAGGGTGCGTTCACATATCAGTTGTATCAGCATCAGTATTTTTGTCTCTCAAGTGATTACAACTGATGCAAAAACTGATGCAAAAATGTATCAGTTGCCATTAGGTTTTTTCACGATTTTTACGACAAAACCATCAGTTATCGTTAGTTGTCATCAGTTTTTACCATCCGTTTTTAACATCAGTTTTTACCACAATGGTCCACAAAATGGTAGCCTAGGCTCTGAAAATGTGCCCCTGTATATAGTGCCACACACCCCCTGTAGATAATACTGCAGTACCCTCTGTAGATAGTGCCACACACTCACTGTATATAGTGCCACACATCCCCTGTAGCTACTGCCACAGTGCCCCCTGTATATAGTGCCAACAAACCCTGTAGATAATGCTGCAGTTCCCTCTTTAGATAGTGCCACCCCCCCTATATATAGTACCACACCCCCATGTATATAGTGCCACACATGCCCCTGTAGATAGTGCCACAGTGCCCTCTGTATATAATGCCACAGTACCCCCTGTGTATAATGCCACAGAACCCCCTGTAGATAATGTCACACAATCCCTTGTAGATAGAAATACACAGTGCCCCCTGTAGATGGCGCTACACACCGCCCGATGAAGATTGTGCCACATAGTGCCCCATGTAGATTGTGGCACATAGCACCTTCCTGTAGATAGCGCCACCCCCACTGTATATAGTGCTACACCCCTTCCCCTGTAGGTAGCGCCACTGAAGGTAACTCTAGCAGAGGAATCCCCAGCCAGAGCATTCTCCAGCCAGAGCATTGCGGATGCAGTGGCCGGTGGACCCCCTGACACCACTGTCCATATATGGACAGTGATGTCAAGGGCTTCCCAGAGCACGGCACTTAAAGTAGAGCTGTGGCCGGGGAATTATCGGCGAGCGGTGGAGCTCCCTCTGCTCCTCCACTCTGAACTCATTCTGAAGCAGGGACCTGATGGTTCCTTGCTTCAGTATTAAGTTCAACTGTGTCGGCGTCCTGAGGACGCAAACACAGTTGACAGCAGGACATACCCCCGGCCGTATGGAGCAGGAGAACACCGCCTGGAATCCGGGACTGTCCCGCTGAATCCGGGACGTGTGGGAGGGTAGTTGTCAGGGTCTTCACCTGGAGCGGAATCCCCGGCGAGGCTATAACCAGGGGTTTCCACTCCTAGCTCACATCCACCATCCCGCCGTGTGCTGCCGGAAGGTGGATGTGGCAGCACCCGGCGTTCATCCAGCCACAATTAAAATAGATAGGATACAGCACCGGTCCTCCCTGGGAGCCGGAACCAAAAACACTACAGGTAACGTTTTTGGATCCAGCTCCCAGGGAGGTCTGGCACCGTACAGCGCCACAACTGATGTCCCCTGTGCCAGAACAGATCCCATAGAAAGCTATGGGATCCCTTCTAGCATCAGCTTGCCTCCGGCTTTCCTTCAACACGCCGGAGGTAAACGGAAGCGGACGCTGGACATATGTCTACGGCCCCCTACAGGCCCCATTTAAGCTCTTTCAATTAATTAACCATAACAACTTTCCTGGCAGAGAGTTTCATAATCTCACTACTCTTACAGTAAAAAATCTCTTTGTTGTCCACTTCTTATAGCTTCGGTCCTAGTTATAAATACACCATTAGATAATCTCTGTATAGACCTTTGATAAATTTTTACATAGTTATTAGGTGACAGCACAGCCGTCTATTTTTCCCAAACTAAAAATCCTCAATTATTATAATTTGTCTTGGTACTTTAGTCCATCCATTCCATTTATTACTTTGGTTGGCCACCTTTGAAACTCTGCTATGTATTTCTTATGCACTGGTGCCAAAAACTGTACACAATATTCCAGGTGCGGTATGACTAGTTATTTGAAAAGTGGAGGAACAATGTTCTCACCATGACTATGTTTTTATGCCCATTTAGATGATTATTATTTAACTTGGCAGCTGCTGCCTGACACTGGTTACTATAGTTTAATTTACTGTCAACTAATATCCCTAAATCCTTTTCCATGTCAGTTTCACACAGTGTTTTCCTATTAAGGCTGGGTTCACACGACCTATTTTCAGGCGTAAACGAGGCGTATTATGCCTCGTTTTACGCCTGAAAATAGGGCTACAATACATCGGCAAACATCTGCCCATTCATTTGAATGGGTTTGCCGACGTATTGTGCAGACGACCTGTCAAACGACGACGCGTAAATTGACTGCTTCGGCAAAGAAGTGCAGGGCACTTCTTTGCAAAGTAATTTGAGCCGTTCTTCATTGAACTCAATGAAGAGCAGCTCAAGATATACGAGCGTCACAGACGCCTCGTATATTACGAGGAGCTGCATTTACGGCTGAAACGACGCAGCTGTTTTCTTCTGAAAACAGTCTGTCATTTCAGCCGTAAATGACAGCTAGCGTGTGAACATACCCTTAGTGTACTGGTGAAATCCGTACCATATTCTGCAGTACAAAATGCAGGTAATGGTGCGTGTTTTTCTGCAGCAGATTGTCTGCTAGTTCTAACAGAAATGCTGCACAAATTTTCTGCAGCAGTTCCATTACACGTGGACAAGCCCTTACTGTGCAGTACCTCTAGAAGGTCATTAATAAGTATATTTAAAAAACGAGGGCCCAAGTGTTTGAAGTTCCAATATTGTTATATCATTGATATATATATTATTTGCATGCCTATGAAGTATTTTTTTTCCTCTTTTTTTTCTTTACAGGACCTGGACTTGTGTTTATTATATATCCTGAGGCGATTTCTACCCTTCGAGGATCAACAGTTTGGGCTGTAGTATTTTTCATTATGTTAATTACACTCGGCATTGACAGTGCTGTGAGTATATTTCAGATAAAAATCTCTTTATTTGTTCTCAGCTGTTAGGTCTTATTTACACGAGCGTTGAATACGTCCATGTGATGGACGTTAAAACAACGGCCTTCATACGGACGCATGTTTTTCAATGGGGCGGTTCACATGGCCGTTGTTTCGACCGATCGTCTAAAGGGTCTGTTGAAAAATAGATCGTCTTATTATCTTCCGTTTTCACGGATCCCTCAATAGGCACAAGTAGATGGGGATCCATGAAAACGGGTCCCGCATGGGGGCACCTCGGACGTGAAAAATTTCATGTTTTTCACGTCCGAGTTTGCCCACGCTCGTGTTAATCTAACCTTATAGTAATGGTTCCACTAATGATGTCATTGTTCTTCCTGAAGGGGATGTCAATTTTTTATTAGTAATGGTAAAAATACCATAAGGCCTCGTTCAGATGTGGCGGAATTGCTGTTGAATTCCGCCGCGGACAGTCCACAGTGGAATTCTGCAGCAGCCGTTTTTTACATTTGTTTCTATACATTTTTTGGAAACTTAGTTCAGACGTTGCGAAAAATAACTGTGCGGAAATTAGGCTGCGGTGCAGAATTTTCCCTCCACAGCATGCACATTATGTTGCCTAGAAGCAGCGGAATTTCACAATTTTTCAATGCAAAAACTGAAATCTGTGGCAAGTCCGCTGTGATATCTGCAACGTGTGAATTACCTGTCAAATATGCAAAGGTTGGCGCAGATTTGTTGCGTAATTGCCCCAAATCTGCACTAACATTTGCAGCGGAAAATTCTGCCACGTGTGAACGTGGCCTAATAGTTCACTGTGAAAATATCCATTCTTCTTTAGCTGCACGGGTAAAACTGACCATCATAAATAAATCTTATCCTTAATATTTTGGTGAACCAGGTTTGCGATGATGTGCACAGTGCGACTTTATATGACAGCTCCAGCTGCACAGTTTCCAACTTTAGAAAGGCCTATAAAACCTTCCTGCAATATGTCATACATGTACTGTATATTACAGGCTGAACATAGTTCTTGGATTTTTGGATATATGTAGGGCCGTTTTACAGAAAATGGTGCCCAGGCAAAAGGTAAAGTAGGGCCCCCCAATTGCCATTTAAAATAACAGTCTTTGGCTTCGTTTACACGAGCGTGTGCGTTTTGCACACGCAAAAAACACGGCGTTTTGCGTGCGCAAAAGGCACTTAACAGCTCCGTGTGTCATCAGCGTATGATGCGCGGCTGCGAGATTTTCGCGCAGCCGCCATCATTATGACACTCCGTTTGGATGTTTGTAAACAGAAAAGCACGTGGTGCTTTTCTGTTTACATTCAGAGTTTGACAGCTGTTGCGCGAATCACGCTGTTCGCACGGAAGAGCTTCCGTGTGACCTGCGTGATTTTCACGCACCCATTGACTTCAATGCTAGCGTGATGCGCGAACAGCGCACAAATATAGAACATGTCATGCGTTTTTTTCAGCGGACTCACGCTGAGCAAAACTCACGGACTGTCTGCATGCCCTCATAGACTTATATTAGGTCCGTACGACACGCGTGAAAAGCACGCGCGTCGCACGGACGTATATCACGCTCGTGTAAACTAGTCCTTTTTCTGTACTTTTAGTCCTAATGATATCTCTATATTGCCATATAGTGCCATGGTAATCCGGCCATATATAGCCCACATATACATAATGCCACCATATACTGCCCACATAATATTCCGTATACAAAAAATACTTATTTTGAGCTCACATAATACTGCCATGTTGTTCCCACATAATTCTACAATTTAATTCCCAAATAATACCACCAAAGAGCGCTAAATAATAATACAGGGTGTTTTAATTTGCACCTGAGATTTCTGTGCTTGCGGGGCCCACTAGTAAGCGGGAACCCTGGGCAATTACCCAGTTTGCCACCCTGTAAAACCAGCCCTGCATGTATGTGCTAGTGACAGCTGCACTCCTGCTGCAAAGGCCAGTATCAGGAAATTATAACCTTAACTCCACAAACACTGCAATCACTAAAATAATATACAGTCATATAGAAATAATTAAAAAGTTCAAACAGCCAAAAACATAAAAAATTTCCTTAGGCCAGAATGACACACACAGTTTTGATGCAGTTTTTGGTGCACGTTTTGGCTCAGTTGCTTTGGCTAAAGAAAACTGAACAAAAAACTGCTTCAAATCTGATCCTGGCCTTAGTGAAACAAAAATTTATTAAGTTCCCTATTAAAATGGACATACATTGTTTTCAGTGGATGAATGTGGTCCTACTAATTTAAGAGCCACACTAGACATGGTATTAGAGGTGGTCCAGATCTGGGCATCCTTCTCTGTCATGATGTTATAGGGTTGGCTAACGCTTTTGATGGCAATTTGACAGAAGATACTATAAAAGTGATAATTTATACTTTTTGAATTCACTCTTTTTTTGCTGTATAGATGGGCGGGATGGAAGCAGTAATCACTGGCTTAGCAGATGACATAGCTATTTTCAAGAGACACCGGAAATTCTTTACTTTCCTGGTTGCGCTCATTACGTTCCTCTTGGCTTTGCTGTGTATAACTAATGTAAGTAATACAACTCGGAACACATTATATTTGATTTACTAATTCAACATTTTGTTAAATACTAGTAGTATGGGGCTAAAACTAAGGCTTTGAAATTAAATTTAAAGCTATGTACACCTTTGAAAACAATTTTTTTTGTTTTAATAAAAATGTCCATCAGTGCGATTGGTGTAACATTCTAATAACTTTATATTTAATTTTTTTTTACTTTTTAAGATACAGCTGCTTTGTATCCTGGATACAGAGAAGAGCAGCTGTATCGTGCGCTGAGACCTGTATCCATCAGGTCAGCGGGTCTGATGAATTTAGTGACAGCAGGTCCTGTGTGTCTCTAACATGCAGGATTCACCTGTAATCGATAACACCTAAGTTCATAATTTAGATGTGATCGATAACAGGTGGATCCTGCGTGTCAGATACATGCAGGACCCGCTGTCACTGAGCCGGTCAGTCCCGCTGACCTGACTGATACAAGATTTAGTGCAAGATACATCTGCTCTATATACAGGATACAAAGCAGCTGCATCTCAAATAGTAAAAATAATTTTTAATAAAAAGTAATTACAAAGTTGCACCAAACACAGATACAATGTTTTTTATTTTGGTTTCTTCTTAAAAATCGTTTTCAAAGGTGTACATAGCCTTTAAAGGGCATGTCCACAAAAAAAAAATCCTCACCAGTAGATACAAGTCCCTGAGTTATTCTCTTCATATACATTTTACATGTTCCATGACCCGCTATTCAGCGCCTTTCACTGCCGCTTGCGTCATTGAATGACAGGGCAAGGCAGCCTGCCAATCAGTGCCTTTCAACAACGCAACATTGAAAGGCGCTGATTGGCTGGGCAGAATGACTTGCCCTGCTACTCAGTGCCGTGTCGTTCAGCCCCAGCAGACCTGCATTGCAAGAAGACTGCACGTCAACAGGTTTAGGTGAGTATGTAAAGGTTGTTTTTTTTTTTGCTAAAAGTGTGAGGGTTTATATGTGCAACACTACAGGGGGGTAGGGCTGCATGTGGGGGGTAATATGTGCAGCATTATCTACAGGGGGGTAGGTCTGTATGTGGGGGGCTATATGTGCAGCACTATCTACAGTGGTATAGGACTATATGTGGGGGCTATATGTACAGCACTATCTACAGGGGGGTAGGGCTGTATGTGGGTGGCTATATGTGCAGCACTATCTACAGGGGTAGGGCTGTATGTGGGGGGCTATATGTGCAGCACTATCTGCAGGGGGTAGGGCTGTATATAGGGGGTTATATGTACAGCACTATCTACAGGGGTATAGGACTATATGTGGGGGCTATATGTACAGCACTATCTACAGGGGGGTAGGGCTGTATGTGGGTGGCTATATGTGCAGCACTATCTACAGGGGTAGGGCTGTATGTGGGGGGCTATATGTGTAGCACTATCTACAGGGGGTAGGGCTATGTGGGGGGCTATATGTGCAGCAATATCTACAGGGGGGTAAGGCTGTATGTGGGGGCTATATGTGCAGCACTATCTACAGGGGTAGGGGTGTATGTGGTGGGCTATATGTGCAGCACTATCTACATGGGGTAGGGTTGAATGTGGGGGGGTGCTATATGTGCAGCACTATCTACAGGGGGGATTGGGCTGTATGTGGAAGGCCATATGTGCAGCATTATCTACAGTGGGGTAGGGCTGTACGTAGGGGGCTATATGTGCAGCACTATCTACAGGTGGTGGGGCTGTATGTGGGGGCTATATGTGCAGCACTATCTACAGGGGGTAGGGCTGTATGTGGGGGTTATATGTGCAGAACTATCTACAGGGGGTAGGGCTTTATATGGGGGCTATATGAGGAGCACTGTCTACAGGGGGGCTACATGTGCAGCACTATCTACAGGGGTGGGGGCTATATGTGGAGCAATATCTACAGGGGGTGGGGGCTATATGTGGAGCACTATCTACAGGGGGCTATCTACACAGGCTCTATGGGGTAGTATCTACAGAGGGCTCTATGTGGGGCACAATCTACAGGGGGTAGGGCTGTATGCAGGGACTATATGTGCAGCACTATCTACAGGGGGTAGGGCTGTATGTGGGGGCTATATGTGCAGCACTATCTGCAGGGCGTAGGGCTGTATATGGGGGCTATATGAGGAGCACTATCTACAGGGGGCTATATGTGCAGCACTATCTACAGGGGGTGAGGGCTATATGTGGAGCACTATCTACAGGGGTTGGGGGCTATATGTGGAGCACTATCTACAGGTGGCTATCTACACGGGCTCTTTGGGGGCAGTATCTACAGGGGGCTCTATGTGGGGCACAATCTACAGTGGGCTCTATGGGGGCACTATCTACAGAGGGCACTGTGTGTATGTGTATGTATGGGACGCAGTGTATTGTACTATTATAATTAGAGGTGCAATTTATGGTGCTGTTATATTTAGGGGCGTAGTGTGTGGCACCATAAGAATTGTATCTTCGTTTATAGGTGCAGAAATGTTTGAAAAGTGAGAAGCTGAAGACAGCTGAGTGGAAAACTGAAGAAATGGGCTGTGGCTGGGAGAAGTTATCATAGAGGTCTGGACCGGATGGAGAAGAAAAGAGAAAAAGAACAACTAGAATCTGAGATGTCACCGGTGAGTCACTAAATGTAAATGTTTATTCTGCCTCTAATCAGTAATGTAGTCACTCTATGATCTGCAGCAAGGTGATGGGTGGTATGATTTATTTTTATTTTTTTGTGAGGCTGCTAGTGATGTAGAACAGGTTGCAGGGGGAGGGGGCACCATTTCAATGTTTGCCTTAGGCAGCAAAAAAGCTAGAATCGGCCCTGCACAGTTGACAACAGGAAATGCAGCCAGTACAGCTCCTATTGAGGTTGTCACCTATTTTTCCTAGGCTTTTGAATAGCAAATTTAACTTTACAACTCACTCATTATATACATTTACTTTTACTGCACATCATAAATGTGAAAAAAAACATTTTTCATAAAAAAAAAGGTAAGTTGCAGGTCTAAAGAGTACTCCCTTGCTGTAATTCCCATGACAAGTGTGCTGGAAGTTCAAATTACCATCCACTTCAATGCATATATATTAACTAGCTTGAATAACAATAGTTTTCACATAACTGGTTAATGAATTGAGACAACGTCCACTGTGATAAAGCTTCTTTGCTACAGAACATGACAGGAAGTGTTGTCTCTAGAACAAGTGCACTGCAGGCTCCAGAACTGTGACTCCACTCAAATCTTAACACAGAAATGAGAAGTGAAAAATGTTTGACGAATGGCAAGCGAAGCGAATCAACGCCGACGACATCCTTTCATAGGCCGTGTGATCCAGTGACGTCATCATCCCGTTCCTGCGCATGATAGGCTGCAGGCCGAATGTGGCTTGTTGCCCAATAAATGGCAAAGTAGGGAGCTTCTTCCTGCTTTGCCATAGCGTTCGATGTGAGTCGCTACCACTGTAGCAGTCATAGCAACTGCTAGCGGCGCCACCGGGCATGGGGGACTGTGACAGTGGGTGACACGTGCCCTATCATTCCGCGGGCCCTGTAGCAGCTACTATGGCTGCTACAGTGGTAGTTACGCCACTGCAGAGGGAGCGGAGCTTCATTATACACTTGTCAGTGCTGATCACCAGGAGAGAGAGAGAGAGCTGGGCTTCATTGTGTTTGTTGCTGCTTAATGCTTGGCAAGCACACAATGCAGCACTGCTCTCTCTTCTCTATATGGACAGTGATGTCAGGGGCTCCTCCTGGAGCGGAATCCTTGGCCACAGCGTTGCTGATGCTCTGGCTGAGGATTCTGCTCCTAGAGAAAGTGCCAATGGCACTATATACAGTGGGGTAGTGCTATATATAGGGGGGTGCTGCTATCTTCAAGGGGGTGTGGCACTATCTATATGGGCACTGTGACACTATATAGGGGGTATACACAAAAAGTAGAAAAAAGGTCCGCTCACCACATTGCTGTTTGGTTACCACATCCTGTATTTTATCGGTGTAAACGGACAGAAGTCTACGTTGGAGGTAGGTGGATGTCCATAGAAGTGAAATCGGTCCAGCACACGATGTAGTAAAATAACTGTTGCTTTATTGATAACACATTTATAATGGATAAAAATCCTGGGTGAAGAAAGATTACGCGTTTCAAACCTGTTGGTTCTTACTCATAGCTATATAGGGGCACTATCTACAGGGGACACAGTGGCGCTATGTACATGGGCACTGTGTGTGGCACTATCTACATGGGCACAGTGGCACAAGCTACGTGGGCACAGGCACCTTATACGTGGACACTGGCACCTTATATGTGGGCACTGGCACTAGGGGCATCTAAGAGGGCATTATACTGTATAGAAACAACCAAGGCTGCATTATACTGTATGGGGGTAGCTATAGGGCATTATACTGTATGAGGGCAGCTAAGGGCGCATTATTCTGCATGATTGCTGTTAAGGGGGCATTATACGGTATGGGGCAGCTATGGGGACATTATACTGTATGGGGGAAGCTATAGGGGCATTATACTCTATGGGGCAGCTGTGGGGGCATTATACTCTATGGGGCAGCTATGGGGCACTATACTGTATAAGGACAGCTATGGGGGCATTATACTGTATGGGGGCATTATGCTGTATGGGGGCAGCTATGGGGCATTATACTGTATGGGGCAGATATTGGGGTACTATACGGTATGCAGGCATCTGTGTGGGCATTATAGTGTATTGGGGCATTTGTGTTGGCTTTAGACTGTATTGGTGCATCTAAAGGGGTATTATACTGTATGGTGGCAGCTAGAGGGCATTATACTATGAGGGGGCAGCTATTTGGCATTATAGTGTGTGGGAGGCACTATGCAAGCTGCATCTGAAAAACCATTGAAAATGTTTAATAAAAGTCAAATTAAAAATGTTTAAAAACCACCTAAAACATATATTTAAAACGCCTACGAAGGTGTCCATAGCCTTTAAACTAATGTGAGGTAGACTTTACAAAATTACCACAGGTCAATTTTGTGATAACATGTTATATATAAACAGCAAAAATATATGCAAGGCATATTATACAGTAAGTATTCTTTCTTCAAATTTAACAGGGGGGGATCTATGTTGTCACTCTTCTGGATACATTTGCTGCCGGGACATCCATTTTATTTGCTGTTTTAATAGAGGCCATTGGAGTATCATGGTTTTATGGTATGTATAAATGTTGGGAATGTGAATTTTATATTACATCTCACCTTGTAAGTTATTGATGTGCATTATTATTGCATGTTTGTCACACTTGATATTGATCTCTAAAAAAATAATTTTTTATACTATATCCACCACTCCATTACCCATGTGCAAAAGCAACTGCATCTTAAACATAATTGTTCCTTCTTCCTGCAACAGAAATAATGTAAATTAACTTATATTTTTTAATGATTGCAAACCATTTTATGTGACAAATATGCAATAAAAGAGGTCAGCTGGAAGGGTGCAATTACTTTTCCCCAGTGCAGTTTTTACTGGAGTCTTGGCCAGAGCATTTTATGTACTAGCAGAGAAGTATAAGGACTTGTCCACACACAACGGAATTGCTGCAGAAAAGGCTTTCCGCTGCGGCAAAAATGCACCATTTCCTGCGGTTTTTACGGCAGAAAATGGTGCAGAAATGGCTGCGTTTTTCCCAATGTTAGGAAATGGAGACATCGCCTCTGAAAACCACAATTCTGGGCACTTTCCGTAGCAGGAATTGACATGCTGCGGTCTGAAAAATACGCACCACAGGTCAATTTCAGCTTGGAAATCCTACGCTGCATGTGGATGAGATTTTTTAAATCTCATCCACTATGCTGCTACTGTATTCTGCTGCATTTTTGTCCGGCCGGGGGGTGTGGACAAGCCCTAAGGGTGAAGTCACAGGCGACAGATAATGTTGAAGAAATGTTCTACGACCGAAAACTAGTTATATTTATCTGAATGAGGTTGTTTCTGGCAGCAGGTGAATGGATTTCTGCAAGTTCCACTGAATGGAACTGATTTTCAGTCATAGACAATTACTGCAACAAAATCTGCAAAGTGAGACTGAAACAGAGGAATGGCACAATGCAGATTTCTAAGAAAAGATGTTCCAGCACTGTTATTTTATGGAGAATACAAGTATTTACTAAAAAAAAGACATGTTAGGAGAGCTCACAGGTCCTCTTTACTGCACCGAATAGGAGATTTGACGGCAACTCTTTATTACACCACACAGAAGAGCTGACAGATCCTCTATATTACACCACTCAGGAGAGCTGACAGCTCCTCTATACTACACCACACAGGAGAGATTACAGGTCCTCTATACTACACCACACAGGAGAGATTACAGGTCCTCTATACTACATCACACAGGAGAGCTGACATCTCCCCTATACCATACCACACAGGAGAACTGACAGAACCTCTATACCACACCACACAGGAGAGCTGACAGCTCTTCTATACTATACCACACAGGGGAGCTGACAGCTCCTCTATACTACACCACACAGGAGAGATTACAAGTCCTCTATACTACACCACACAGGAGAGCTGACAGCTCCTCTATACTACACCACACAGGAGAGCGGACAGCTCCTCTATATTACACCACACAGGAGAGATTACAGGTCCTCTATACTACACCACACAGGAGAGATTACAGGTCCTCTATACTACACCACACAGGAGAGCTGACAGCTCCTCTATACTACACCACACAGGAGAGCTGACCGCTCCTCTATACTACACCACACAGGAGAGCTGACAGCTCCTCTATACTACACCACACAGGAGAGATTACAGGTCCTCTATACTACACCACACAGGAGAGCTGGGAGAACCTCTATACTACACCACACAGGAGAGCTGACAGCTCCTCTATACTACACCACACAGGAGAGCTGGGAGATCCTCTATACTACACCACACAGGAGAGCTGACAGATTCTCTGTACTACACCACACAGGAGAGCTGACAGCTCCTCTGTACTACACCACACAGGAGAGCGGACAGATCCTCTATACTACACCACACAGGAGAGCTGACAGCTCCTCTATATTACACCACACAGGAGAGCTGACGGATCCTCTATACTACACCACACAGGAGAGCTGACAGCTCCTCTATATTATATCACACAGGAGAGCTTGGAGATCATCTATACTGCACCACACAGGAGAGCTGACAGCTCCTCTATACTACACCACACAGGAGAACTAACAGATGCTCTATACTACACCACACAGGAGAGCTGACAAGTCCTCTATACACCACACAGGAGAACTGACAGCTCTTCTATACTACACCACACAGGAGAACTGACAAACCCTCTATATTATACCACACAGGAGAACTGACAGAACCTCTATACTACACCTCACAGGAGAGCTGACAGATCCTCTATACAGCACAACACAGTAGAGCTGACAGATTGTCTATACTACACCACACAGGAGAGCTGACAGGTTCTCTATACTACACTACACAGGGGAGCTGACAGGTGCTCTTCATTACATCACACAGGAAAGCTGACAGGTCCTCTTTACTACACCACACAGGAGAACTGACAGATCTTCTATACTACACCACACTGGAGAGCTGAGAGGTTCTCTATACTAGACCACACAGGAAAGCTTACTGGTACTCTTTATTACACCAGACAGGAGAGCTGGCAGGTCCTCTTTACTCCACCACAAACAAGAGCTGACAGGTCCTCTTTACTACACCATACAGGAGACCTGACAGATACTCTATAATACACCGCTCAGGAGAGCCGACATGTTCTCTATACTACACCACACAGTTGAGCTGACAGGTCCTCTTTATTAAACCACACAGGAAAACTTACATGTCCTCTATACTACACCACACAGGAGAGCTGACAGGTCCTCTATACTACACCACACAGAAGAGCTGACAGGTCCTCTGTACTACACCACACAGGAGAACTGACAGATCATCTATACTACACCACACAGAAGAGCTGACATGTCCTCTATACACCACACAGAAGAACTGACAGCTCTTCTATACTATACCACACAGGAGAACTGACAGAACCTCTATACCACACCACACAGGAGAGCTGACAGCTCTTCTACACTATACCACACAGGAGAGTTGACAGGTTCTCTATACTACACTACACAGGAGAGCTGACAGATCCTCTATACTACACCACACAGGAGAGCTGACAGATCCTCTATACAACACCACACTGGAGAGCTGGCAGATCCTCTATACAACACCACACTGGAGAGCTGACAGGTTCTCTATACTACACCACACAGGAGAGCTGACAGCTCCTCTATACTACAACACACAAGAGAACTGACAGCTCCTCAATACTACACCACACAGGATAGCTGACAGCTCCTCAATACTACACCACACAAGAGAACTGACAGCTCCTCAATACTACACCACACAGGAGAACTGACAGCTCCTCTATACTACACCAAACAGGAGAGCTGACAGCTCCTCTATACTACACCAAACAGGAGAGCTGACAGGTTCTCTATACTACACCACACAGGATAGCTGACAGCTCCTCTATACTACACCAAACAGGAGAGCTGACAGGTTCTCTATACTACACCACACAGGAGAGCTGACAGATCCTCTATACTACACTACACTACACTACACTACACTACACAGGAGAGCTGACAGATCCTCTATACTACACCACACAGGAGAGCTGACAGATCCTCTATACAACACCACACTGGAGAGCTGACAGATCCTCTATACAACACCACACTGGAGAGCTGACAGGTTCTCTATACTACACCACACAGGAGAGCTGACAGCTCCTCTATACTACAACACACAAGAGAACTGACAGCTCCTCAATACTACACCACACAGGATAGCTGACAGCTCCTCAATACTACACCACACAAGAGAACTGACAGCTCCTCAATACTACACCACACAGGAGAACTGACAGCTCCTCTATACTACACCAAACAGGAGAGCTGACAGGTTCTCTATACTACACCCCACAGGAGAGCTGACAGATCCTCAATATTACACCACACAGGAGAGCTGACAGGTCCTCTTTACTCCTTAAAAAATGTCACTGTAGTTTGAATTTGTATGTCAAGTGTAAAAAATGACAAATAAAAGTAATTTTAATAGTAATGTTTTTTCATAACATATTTTTCTTCTTCCATAATGTGTTCTGTTAGTATGACTTGTCTTGGAATTTGTTTCAGGTGTGGACCGATTTAGTGATGACATTTACAGGATGCTTGGCTTTAAGCCTGGTCTTTACTGGAGACTATGCTGGAAATTTGTCAGCCCTGCTTTCCTTCTGGTTAGTAAAAACAGAACAAGAATCAGAACACATTTTTAGATCCATATTCTGGCTATTTTGTCCCTTAAATAGTTATTTATTGATTTTTGTTACCTACATTCTTAAAAAAAAGCATGTTATTATGGGTCAATTGGCTGGAGAGACATATAGTTCTATAGAAGTTAAAAATGATCCCAGAAAAACGCAAAATTACACAATTTAGTACGGAGTGCACAACCTTTTCAGGTCTAAGGGCCATACCAATCCCAAGGGCTGGTATAAAATGTAAAGGGGTATTCCCATCTGCCACATTTATGGCATATTAAACCAATTTATATGCCATAAATGTCTGACAGGTGGGGGTTCCATTTTTTAAGTCTCCCACCTTTAGAGAGAAGGCAGAAACAGCCGACTGTTGCACAATTCCCACCTCTGCGTTTCATCTTCTTCTCTGAAAAGCCACAGAGTGAACCCATTACAGCAAAGCACACAGTGCACCATTAACAGTTTCCCTGCTCCGGCCCTGCTCCTTGTCACTCCTCTTCTCTTCTCACCAGAAGGCGTTCACATCTCTCTTCCAGGATCTGCACTAATATCTATGATTGGTGAATAGAAGAGAGAACAGATCTGCCATCACTTTGGCCCGATGGTTGTGGGAGCCACAGATTGACATTGTGGGCCGCAAGTTGGGCACTCCTGGTGTATACACCCTCTAGTGAATAAAACGCATGATCACTGTAACATTTAGTCTTCGGGACGGGAGCATGGAAACACTGTGTCACTATTATATTTGGCTACCAGGGAATGGAGTTTAAGGGCTCATGCAGACAAGCTTATATGTAGTCCGTGTGACGGCCGTTAAAACAACGGCCGTCACAGGGACTTATGTACTTCAATGGGGCCATTCACACGACCGTTGTTTCAATGGAGCACGTGAAGGGTCCGTGAAAAAATAGGACATGTCCTATATTTTTGCGCTTCACACATCCCTCCATAGACTCTGGTCTATGGGCGATGCGTGACAACGCGTTCCACACGGGTGCACCTCGGATGTGAAAAACTGAAAAGTCTGAATGTAGCCTAAGGGATTTTGTAATCTTCACCTTAAGACGCTCTTTATGGGTGTATGGTCTTTGTGCAGACCCATCCCCGAAGTATTCTCCAATAGCAGTCATGAGGTATCTGAATTGTCGGCCACACATGTATATACATGACATAATCTAAGATACTTTTTTTTTTATAAATATAATTTAATTCATGTGTTACACTATCATTTTGGGGCTCCTATGAGAAAAAAAACAATGTAAGTTAATGTAATGTATTTAATAATATATTACAAATATATATTTCTTACCCTATTTTATAATTAATACATTACATTTTTATGAACATTTTTTATACTATGTTAGCATATTATGTAGAAGTATAGTTTGTTGTTAAAAAAGCAATACAAATTTATTTAAGGTCTCATTCAAATGACAGTATTTTGCTGCAGTATTTGTGAACTTAAAGAAGGAGTGGGTTCATAACGTGGAAGAGGTGAAATTGTTTCCATTATATCCTTTCTGCCATCATATTGTTTGTCACTTTTGAATTAGCTTCCCAGCAAGCACGTACTGATAATAGTAAAGTGACAGTTTGCGATCCATTAATGTGCGGACACAGACAGCATAGGGCCCCTGTGCAAAATCAGCAAAATTCCTCTTGCTCTCCAATAGCTCCGCATAGAGCACCTCCCTCATATCTCTCTAGGGTCACCAGCACATGTAGCGTAAATTCTGCGAAATTTCCCTCTGAAATTTCCTGTGCGTAAAGTCCGCAGCCTTTACACAAGATAAATTGACATGCTGCAGATTGAGAATCCACACCGCAAGACAATTTACACCGATTTAAATTCTGGAGAGCCAATTTCACGTTTTCCGCAAATATGTTAAATCCCATCTACTTTGCTGCTGTAATACGCTGCATAATTTCCGCACGGAAATTCTGGATGTAGATTCCATTGCATTTGCGCAACATGTGCAAGTGGCCTTACCATGCACCAGTAATCATGAGCTATAAAATTCATTATCTCAGTATCTTTTTCACAATCTAATAGACATTAGGACAGTGCTAGCTGCTTTTAAAGTGGCAGTGGTCCCCCTTACCTATAGTGCCCACGTTTTACAGGTTGCATGTGTGTTATCTGTGCCCCTGCATCAGTTAATAAAAAATGTAGTTAATAATGGTCACTGCAATGGAATAATTATGGCTCAATTAAGGTTGATAGAGGCCCATGGGCAAAAAAAATTTACATTTGTCCTTACTTACATCTCCTCATATCGCAACATATCCTAAAAATGTGTGGCGCGAGTTGACCAGCTTTGAAAAAAAACATGATTTTGCGAGATGTCTGTGGTATACTAGTATATGTCTATGTGTGGCCAACCATGTGCTGTCATTTGCAGCCTGTCAAAGGTTTTGCTAGCATGTCGCGATATTATATTGAATTGGTTTCATGAGAAATTGGAGTCCTTTACTAAATTCAAGCAAAGGTAACGGTGGACATATCTGTATAAATGTATGTTCAGGGTGCAGTGTTCCATGCAAATTTTGCAGCAGCTATGCTGTGGTTTTCATCCTTTGCGAAAATCCACACCAAAATTACAGAAGAAATCCGTAACATATAGGGCATACTATGGATTTGAAAATGGGGCATTCACTTTTTCAATGCAAAATCCGCACTGAAAATTACAACAAATCCCCCACATATGAACATGGCTACTTTTCTTAAACACAGGGGGAAGACGATCATTACAAATGTAATATATACTCTATTGTACAGCTTAGATAGGCGAGATCTGTGGTCAACAGTGGAGATTGCTAAATATTTCCAAAAAATATGAGTAAAACAACATTTTCTATTTTTTTAACACTTAATGCTTTTTATGTGTTCCATATAATAGTTATTTGCTAAAAAAAAACTGTCCACATCGTCCGCGTATTTAAAGAAAAATATAAGAATCATGTTTCTGTAAGGTTCTGTCTGTAACCTCAGCCAGTGAGTGCCCCCTAATGCTGTAGCTAATGGTCACCTGCCGGAATGGATTTAGCATTTGTGATATTAAGGATTTCTCATCACTTCCTGCAGGGTAACCTCTGACATAATTTTTCTTTCCTTCAAATTAATGCAGATATTTTGCTCCTTAGAAGTCCAAGGCTGAGTAGCCCAAAGCTAAATATTCTACCATGAGCTTAGTATTGTAACTTTTAACCCGATGATCTTCCACAAGTAATAGTAATAGGTTAAAGTAAATACATTTTATATACAAGTTTCCTTGTGTTAACCGTATAAGTACATGACAGTAATCGTAGGCTAGTTTTACATTAGTGTTTTTTGCTGCATGTTTTTCTGATGTATAAAATGATGTCATTTAACATCAGATTTTCAATTAGTTTTTTTAAGCCTTGTGATGTTTCTGATTTTAATACATTGTTATATACGTACTATGCTATACTATATACTCTATACTTCTCAATCTTTTTTTACTGGTGCCTCACCAGCAAGAACATGGTGATGCCTAGCCTTCACCAGTGGTCAAAGCTTATGCAAAAATTAAGAATATTGCTCAATTTATGTAAATTTTTTCTCTTAAACCCAGCATATCATTAAAATAAGCATACAATGAGTCAATCATTAAGCTATATCAGATACTGTGCAGCTTATAATCCTGCCGATCAAAGCTTCCCCCCATCCGTGCCCCATCATCAAATGGGGTGGGAGCATCATACCATTGAAATTATGCAGGATGTTGGTAGGAAATGTATGTGGTAGTACAGTCTAAGGCCATATTCACACATTCCTTCAGGAATTTGAGCTAGATTTTGACCTGCCTGCACTTTCTTGCCGCTGTCTCCGCAGCCTTTTACACCTGCGGCAATTGAGGGCCGCAGACAAAAAATGCAGCGAAAAATGCTTTCTCAGGCTCCCATTGATTTCAAGAAAGAACATGCCGCTTTTTTTCCTCGTGACCGGCTAAAATTGAAATCGATGGTAGGCGGTTTTGGATGTTTTTTTGGCGCTGATTCTGATGCGGTTTCCGCGTCAAAAACAGCACCAAAAAACTCAGAGGGAACTGGGCCTAATAGTAATAGTGGTCATGGTATAATGACTGTGAGAGTACCAATTGTAACTGATCACAATTATTCTAAATAATTTAAAAAGAATCAAGATTTTATGTTATACATATTTTTAAAGAGTGATTTTTATTTTATTTTTTACTTTTCTGTTATCATCTATATTAACCCCTTCCCGCTCCTTGACGTACTATTACGTCATGGCAGCTCTATCGTTCGCGCTCCATGCCGTAATAGTACGTCTTGCAGTTAGAACAGCGGTGCGCGCGCCCGGCGCGTTCATGCGCTGTGATAGCTGCTGTTTCTGACAGCAGGCTATCACGGCATAATGGGACGGGACCATTTACTATGGTCCCGCCTCGCCGATCGCCGCTATTGGCTAGTCAGTGAGTAACTAGCCAATAGCAGCGATCGGTCTCATTCAGCACAGCAGTGCTCGAGCCCGGCGTTCCTGAGCTGTGATAGCTGCTGTTTCTGACAGCATGCTATCACAGCATAATGGGCCGGGACCATTTACTATGGTCCCGCCTCGCCGATCGCCGCTATTGGCTAGTCAGTGAGTAACTAGCCAATAGCAGCGATCATTCTCGTCACTTCCTCTCTCTGACCTCACATCCTGCTGCAACCGCCCTGAACGCCCTGTTGGAGTTAGCGAGGCGTTGAGATCGGTTGTGAGCAGAGAGTCAGAGAGAAAAGAAGTGAAAAAAAGTGAAAAAAAGTTTCTAAAACAACGTTTTTTTTGCTTCCCACCACCCCATCCACTACCCACTCCTGTTCCCTTCCTCTTTGAGTTCTACCCACGTTTTTTGGTCAGTGATCTCCTATCACTGACCACTTTTCAGTCTTCAGGACCACATTTCTTGGTCCCTGGGGATTTTTTTTTCATTTTTTTCTATATAAAACATAAAACAAAAAAAAAAATATAAAAAGAAAAAAAAGAAACAAAAAAAAATAGTTAGTTTAGCCAATTTTGAAAATTTAACTGGTTAGTTTAGTATTAGCCCCTTCCCGCTCCTTGACGTACTATTACGTCATGGCAGCTCTATCGTTCGCGCTCCATGCCGTAATAGTACGTCTTGCAGTTAGAACAGCGGTGCGCGCGCCCGGCGCGTTCATGCGCTGTGATAGCTGCTGTTTCTGACAGCAGGCTATCACGGCATAATGGGACGGGACCATTTACTATGGTCCCGCCTCGCCGATCGCCGCTATTGGCTAGTCAGTGAGTAACTAGCCAATAGCAGCGATCGGTCTCATTCAGCACAGCAGTGCTCGAGCCCGGCGTTCCTGAGCTGTGATAGCTGCTGTTTCTGACAGCATGCTATCACAGCATAATGGGCCGGGACCATTTACTATGGTCCCGCCTCGCCGATCGCCGCTATTGGCTAGTCAGTGAGTAACTAGCCAATAGCAGCGATCATTCTCGTCACTTCCTCTCTCTGACCTCACATCCTGCTGCAACCGCCCTGAACGCCCTGTTGGAGTTAGCGAGGCGTTGAGATCGGTTGTGAGCAGAGAGTCAGAGAGAAAAGAAGTGAAAAAAAGTGAAAAAAAGTTTCTAAAACAACGTTTTTTTTGCTTCCCACCACCCCATCCACTACCCACTCCTGTTCCCTTCCTCTTTGAGTTCTACCCACGTTTTTTGGTCAGTGATCTCCTATCACTGACCACTTTTCAGTCTTCAGGACCACATTTCTTGGTCCCTGGGGATTTTTTTTTCATTTTTTTCTATATAAAACATAAAACAAAAAAAAAAATATAAAAAGAAAAAAAAGAAACAAAAAAAAATAGTTAGTTTAGCCAATTTTGAAAATTTAACTGGTTAGTTTAGTATTAGCCCCTTCCCGCTCCTTGACGTACTATTACGTCATGGCAGCTCTATCGTTCGCGCTCCATGCCGTAATAGTACGTCTTGCAGTTAGAACAGCGGTGCGCGCGCCCGGCGCGTTCATGCGCTGTGATAGCTGCTGTTTCTGACAGCAGGCTATCACGGCATAATGGGACGGGACCATTTACTATGGTCCCGCCTCGCCGATCGCCGCTATTGGCTAGTCAGTGAGTAACTAGCCAATAGCAGCGATCGGTCTCATTCAGCACAGCAGTGCTCGAGCCCGGCGTTCCTGAGCTGTGATAGCTGCTGTTTCTGACAGCATGCTATCACAGCATAATGGGCCGGGACCATTTACTATGGTCCCGCCTCGCCGATCGCCGCTATTGGCTAGTCAGTGAGTAACTAGCCAATAGCAGCGATCATTCTCGTCACTTCCTCTCTCTGACCTCACATCCTGCTGCAACCGCCCTGAACGCCCTGTTGGAGTTAGCGAGGCGTTGAGATCGGTTGTGAGCAGAGAGTCAGAGAGAAAAGAAGTGAAAAAAAGTGAAAAAAAGTTTCTAAAACAACGTTTTTTTTGCTTCCCACCACCCCATCCACTACCCACTCCTGTTCCCTTCCTCTTTGAGTTCTACCCACGTTTTTTGGTCAGTGATCTCCTATCACTGACCACTTTTCAGTCTTCAGGACCACATTTCTTGGTCCCTGGGGATTTTTTTTTCATTTTTTTCTATATAAAACATAAAACAAAAAAAAAAATATAAAAAGAAAAAAAAGAAACAAAAAAAAATAGTTAGTTTAGCCAATTTTGAAAATTTAACTGGTTAGTTTAGTATTAGGGTTAGTTAGTGTCAGGGAACCGTCAAAAAGCGTAGTTAGGTATAGTGTCAGGGAATTTAGCGTCAGGAATCGGTCACCGTAGATAGGCTTAGCGTTAGGGATCCATCACCGTAGTTAGGTTTAGCGTCAGGGAAGCTCGGAATAATTAGATAGGTTTAGTGTCAGGCACCCGTCACCGTAGTTAGGTTTAGTGTCAGGGAAGCTTGAAATAATCTAGATAGGTTTAGTGTCAGGGAATCGTCGCCGTAGTTAGGTTTAGCGTTAGGGAAGTCCACATAAAATTTAGTTAGGTTTAGTGTTAGGAACCCTCGCCCTAGTTAGCTTTAGTGTCAGGGAAGTCCACTTGCTCTCTAAAAACAAAACACACATTTGTGCTAGTTGTGCTATCCTATTGCTCCCAGTTAGGGATTTATTTTTTTGCAGTATATAAATTTTGTCTTCGCACAACAAGCATGTCCCAACGGACATTTACTGCTGAAGAGGCGTATGCATTTCTGGCCTCCGACACAGACTCGTCGGATGGCGATACACTATTTTATTTGTCTACCTCCTCATCCAGCGATGAAGAGGAGGGACCCCCTAGGAGACGCCCCAGGACCACCACCATAGTAGAAATCCCTGAGAGAAGTGACCCCACAACAAGTGATACCCCTGAGCGAAGTGACCCCATTTGGACGCCCACACCAGACCATTATGAACCCCAAATCCCTGAGTACACGGGCAGCCCAGGCATCAAATTTAACACGGCAGGGTTCAGTGAGATGGACTTTTTCAAGTTCTTCTTCACTGATAACTTTATAGAGCTAATGGTCACCCAGACTAATTTATATGCCCAACAGTATATCACCAAGAACCCCAACTCATTTTATGCCCAATCCCAGAGGTGGACTCCTGTAAACGCAGCAGAGTTGGGCAAGTTCTGGGGACTGCTCTTGAACATGGGGCTTCTAAAAAAGCCATCCATTAGGACCTACTGGAGCACGGACATCCTATACCACACCCCGATGTACCGTATGGCCATGTCCAGGATGCGTTATGAGGCAATACTTCGCTTCCTACATTATGCCGATAATGAGCAGTGCCCACCCCGAGATGACCCCAGTTTTGACCGTTTATATAAACTGAGACCCCTATTAGACCATTTCAGTGCCCGGTTTGCCCAAGCATACACCCCCGAGAAGTGTATTTCCATTGATGAGTCCCTGGTACATTTTAAAGGGAGGCTTCAATTCCGCCAATACCTGCCAAGTAAGAGGGCAAGGTATGGCGTGAAGTTGTATAAGCTGTGCGAGAGTGCATCAGGGTATACATATAAATTCAGGATATATGAAGGGAAGGACAGCAGTATTCAGCCCCCAGAATGCCCCCCCTTACTGGGAATTAACGCAAAAATTGTGTGGGATTTGGTGCACCCACTGCTGGACCAGGGTTACCACCTCTACCTGGATAATTTTTATACCAGCGTCCCGCTCTTCAAGTGCCTCGCTTCCAGAAGGACTGCGGCATGCGGCACTGCTAGAAAAAATCTTAGAGGCCTCCCTAAAACACTGCTTGGGCAAACACTCAGAAGGGGTGAGAGCAGGGCACATTCTAGTAGCAACATATTGTGTGTCAAGTACAAGGACAAGAGAGATGTCCTTGTATTGACAACAATACATGGCCACACCAGTACCCATGTACCTGTACGAGGTACCAGTACAGAGACCCCCAAACCAGATTGCATCCTGGACTACAATAGGTACATGGGAGGGGTGGACTTGTCAGATCAAGTCCTGAAGCCCTACAGCGCTACGCGGAAATCGAGGGTGTGGTATAAGAAGCTGGCCGTGCACATCATACAGATGGCATTGTACAATGCGTACGTGCTACGTCGATGTGCAGGCCAGAGGGGAACTTTCCTGGAATTTCAAGAGGTGGTTATAAAGAACCTAATTTTTGGCGACCAGGAAGGAGGGGCACCCAGTACTTCTGGAAGCGAGGCCACACGCATCGTACCAGGGCAACACTTTCCAGGAGAAGTTCCCCAAACTGGCAAGAAGGGAAAAAGTCAAAAGAGGTGCAAAGTGTGCTATAAGAGGGGGATAAGGAAGGACACAACATACCAATGCGACACGTGTCCCGAAAAACCAGGGCTCTGTATGAAAGATTGTTTTAAAATTTACCATACATCCCTTGATTTTTAATTTACCCTGATGCACTCCGCACAGCTTATCCCCCTCATCTTTCCCTTTTGAGCCCTGCCATGTGCCCAAGCAGCAAATAACAGCCACATGTAGGGTATTGCCGTACCCGGGAGAACCCACATTACAATTTATGGGGTGTATGTCTCCGGTGGCACATGCTGGGCACAATATATCGGACACTGAAATGGCATATATGTATAGGAAATTGCAAATCTCACTTTGCACCATCTACTGCGCATTACCTTTTACACAATAACTGTTGGGTCAAAATGCTCACTACACTCTAGATGAATGTCTTAAGGGGTGTAGTTTTTAAAATGGGTTCACTTCTCGGGGGTTTCAACTGTACTGGTACCTCAGGGGTTCTGCCTACATGACTTAGCACCAGAAAAGCTCCAGTAGGCTAAATGGTGGTCCTTCCCTTCTGAGCCCTGTCGTGTGCCCAGGCAGCTAATAACAGCCACATGTAGGGTATTGCCGTACCCGGGAGAACCCACATTACAATTTATGGGGTGTATGTCTCCAGTGGCACATGCTGGGCACAATATATCAGACACTGAAATGGCATATATGCATAGGAAATTGCAAATCTCACTTTGCACCATCTGCTGCGCATTACCTTTTACACAATAACTGTGGGGTCAAAATGCTCACTACACCACTAGATGAATGTCTTAAGGGGTGTAGTTTTTAAAATGGGGTCACTTCTCGGGGGTTTCAACTGTACTGGTACCTCAGGGGTTCTGCCTACATGACTTAGCACCAGAAAAGCTCCAGTAGGCTAAATGGTGGTCCTTCCCTTCTGAGCCCTGTCGTGTGCCCAGGCAGCTAATAACAGCCACATGTAGGGTATTGCCGTACCCGGGAGAACCCACATTACAATTTATGGGGTGTATGTCTCCAGTGGCACATGCTGGGCACAATATATCAGACACTGAAATGGCATATATGCATAGGAAATTGCAAATCTCACTTTGCACCATCTGCTGCGCATTACCTTTTACACAATAACTGTGGGGTCAAAATGCTCACTACACCACTAGATGAATGTCTTAAGGGGTGTAGTTTTTAAAATGGGGTCACTTCTCGGGGGTTTCAACTGTACTGGTACCTCAGGGGTTCTGCCTACATGACTTAGCACCAGAAAAGCTCCAGTAGGCTAAATGGTGGTCCTTCCCTTCTGAGCCCTGTCGTGTGCCCAGGCAGCTAATAACAGCCACATGTAGGGTATTGCCGTACCCGGGAGAACCCACATTACAATTTATGGGGTGTATGTCTCCAGTGGCACATGCTGGGCACAATATATCAGACACTGAAATGGCATATATGCATAGGAAATTGCAAATCTCACTTTGCACCATCTGCTGCGCATTACCTTTTACACAATAACTGTGGGGTCAAAATGCTCACTACACCACTAGATGAATGTCTTAAGGGGTGTAGTTTTTAAAATGGGGTCACTTCTCGGGGGTTTCAACTGTACTGGTACCTCAGGGGTTCTGCCTACATGACTTAGCACCAGAAAAGCTCCAGTAGGCTAAATGGTGGTCCTTCCCTTCTGAGCCCTGTCGTGTGCCCAGGCAGCTAATAACAGCCACATGTAGGGTATTGCCGTACCCGGGAGAACCCACATTACAATTTATGGGGTGTATGTCTCCAGTGGCACATGCTGGGCACAATATATCAGACACTGAAATGGCATATATGCATAGGAAATTGCAAATCTCACTTTGCACCATCTGCTGCGCATTACCTTTTACACAATAACTGTGGGGTCAAAATGCTCACTACACCACTAGATGAATGTCTTAAGGGGTGTAGTTTTTAAAATGGGGTCACTTCTCGGGGGTTTCAACTGTACTGGTACCTCAGGGGTTCTGCCTACATGACTTAGCACCAGAAAAGCTCCAGTAGGCTAAATGGTGGTCCTTCCCTTCTGAGCCCTGTCGTGTGCCCAGTCAGCTAATAACAGCCACATGTAGGGTATTGCCGTACCCGGGAGAACCCACATTACAATTTATGGGGTGTATGTCTCCAGTGGCACATGCTGGGCACAATATATCAGACACTGAAATGGCATATATGCATAGGAAATTGCAAATCTCACTTTGCACCATCTGCTGCGCATTACCTTTTACACAATAACTGTGGGGTCAAAATGCTCACTACACCACTAGATGAATGTCTTAAGGGGTGTAGTTTTTAAAATGGGGTCACTTCTCGGGGGTTTTAACTGTACTGGTACCTCAGGGGCTTCTGCCTACATGACTTAGCACAAGAAAAGCTCCAGTAGGCCAAATGGTGGTCCTTTCCTTCTGAGTCCTGCCATGGGCCCAAACATCAGTTTATCACCACAAATGGGGTATTGCCGCACTCAGGACAAATTGGGCAACAAAATGGGGTGTTTTATTCCTTGTGAAAATAAGAAATTTTGAACAAAAATTACATCTTAATGGAAAAAAATATCATTTTTTTAATTCACAGCCCAATTCAAATAGGTGCTGTGAAAAAACGGTGTGGTCAAAATGATAACAACAACCATAAATGAATTCCTTGAGGGGTCTAGTTTCCAAAATGGGGTCACTTCTGGTGGGTTTCCATTGCTTTCATACCTCTGGGGCTCTGCAAATGCGACATGGAACCCGAAAACCAATCCAGCAAAATCTGGACTCCAACAAACACATAGCGCTCCTTTCCTTCTGAGTCCTCCCATGGGCCCAAACGGCAGTTTATCACCACAAATGGGGTATTGCCGCACTAAGGACAAATTGGGCAACAAAATGGGGTGTTTTATTCCTTGTGAAAATAAGAAATTTTGAACAAAAATTACATCTTAATGGAAAAAATATCATTTTTTTAATTTCACAGCCCAATTCAAATAGGTGCTGTGAAAAAACGGTGTGGTCAAAATGATAACAACAACCATAAATGAATTCCTTGAGGGGTCTAGTTTCCAAAATGGGGTCACTTCTGGTGGGTTTCCATTGCTTTCATACCTCAACACCTCTTCAAACCTGGCATGCTGCCTAAAATATATTCTAATAAAAAAGAGGCCTCAAAATGCACTAGGTGCTCCTTTGTTTCTGAGGCTTGTGTTTTATTCCACGAGCGCACTAGAGCCACATGTGGGACATTTCTAAAAACTGCAGAATCTGGACAATACATATTTAGTAGTATTTCTCTGGTAAAATCTTCTGTGTTACAGAAAAAAATGGAATAATATTGAAATTCAGCAAGAAAAATGAAATTTGCAAATTTCACCTCCACATTGCTTTAATTCCTGTGAAATGCCTGAAGGGTTAAAAAACTTTCTAAATGCTGTTTTGAATACTTTGAGGGGTCTAGTTTTTAAAATGGGGTGTTTTATGGGGGTTTCTAATACATAGGCCCCTCAAAGCCACTTCAGAACTCAAGAGGTACCTTAAAAAAAAGGCTTTTGAAATTTTCTTAAAAATATGAGAAATTGCTGTTTATGTTCTAAGCCTTGTAACGTCCAAGAAAAATAAAAGAATGTTAAAAAAACGATGCCAATCTAAAGTAGACATATGGGAAATGTGAACTAGTAACTATTTTGGGTGGTATAACCGTCTGTTTTACAAGCAGATGCATTTAAATTCTGAAAAATGCAATTTTTTCAAAATTTTCTCTAAATTTTGCAATTTTTCACCAATAAACACTGAATATATCGACCAAATTTTACCACGAACATGAAGCCCAAAGTGTCACGAGAAAACAATCTCAGAATCGCTTGGATAGGTTTAAGCATTCCGACGTTATTACCACATAAAGTGAAATATGTCAGATTTGAAAAATGGGCTCTGAGCCTTAAGGCCCAAACTAGGCTGCGTCCTTAAGGGGTTAAAAACAGTTCCTAAATCTTGCTGTTTTCACTCTGGCCACAGAGCCTCACAATAGACTTACCCTTCCTGTTCTGTAGAGATCACTTCTCAGGAGTCATCCACCATTGATAATAGGTGATGGACACAGGTTCCCCCCCCCTCCTCGCACAGTGACCTCTGCACAGGTCACAGAGCATGCCTAGAAAACTCTCTCATAGAAGCCAATGGGTCTCCTCCTGTTCATAGACTCCGATGGGTCATGTGACTGCTGTAAAGCATCTCTCTAAATGCTGTTAACAGCAACTCAGACAATATAACCCACATAATCATGTACAGAAAATAGAATTAAAAAAAAACTACCATCAAAAAATAAAACCATTATAAAAATAGATTATGTTTCACTATCTGAATTTACATTAGTTGAAAAAAATATAGGTGATGCATTCAGATTTTTCAGTTGCATCCAAATAAAGCTTATTTGTTATATCATGAAAAGGTATGTGCCAGTCTTAGAATGTGTTCACACTAGTGACAAGGTTTCAATATATATTTTGTATATTTTCTGCCTCATTTACTAATACTGGAGTAACAACAGTCCAGTGAAAAGTCGTAGAAAGTTCTCATACAGTGAGACTTTAAAGCCACGTCCTTTTTTCCCCAAACATGTTGTAGGTGTCGTAAAAATATTGTGTTGTCTAAATGCTATTCTTTTCATTACAATTATGCCAGAAAATTGTCTCTACAAATGTTTACTTATTTGGATGCTGCCATTTCAGACATTATCTAATGTCCCCTACTAGGCCGCAGCTGAAGCCTGTGCTGGCCGTGACAACATGACAACCGAGCAGCACTATTGTAAGCTACCTGGCAGGCAGAATAGGAAATACTACAACTGCCAACCACTGCAGATATTTTCTATCCCTGCCTGCCAATTGGCTCATGCTGTGTGTGTCGGTTCAACATGGCCAGGACAGAAGTGGCAGCTCTGCGGAGAGGTTGTTAGAGCCACTGCTGAGATGACTAAAAGAGTGATATGTTACCTACCCTGATGCAATATACACTATGAACACAATATAGAAGGAGTAGAGACATAAGAGAAATTACTTAAGACTGGTGTTTCATATGCCAGTCTTAATAGGAAATAAGCTGGAGTAAGATGCAACATATGTTTGAAGTGGCGCACGCCTCTTAATAAATTTGATGCATCTTTGACTGTCCGTGCGCCAATGAGTGAAATCTGCATTAGCCAGAAGCCAGTTTCTGGCGTAAATTATGGTAAATGCATCGGGCCGCGGATGTCCTTGCCCCTTTTGCTAATCTCCGACCACTTTTTAGAAACGATTTTATAATATTTTTTGTGACATTTGCCACTTTTCTACACCAGAAAACTGGCGTAGAAAAGTTGTTAAATCCCCCTTAGCTTTTTTGTTTAGACTTTTATTACTTTTTTAGTCTTTTATTACTTTTTATTATAATTCTTAGTTTAAATGATATGTTACACTATATTTTACCCTCATGTGCAGATTGTTTTTTTATGATGAACAAACAGCATAATTGGAGATTGCAACTTTAACATGAAATTTCAAGGAAGATTCAATAAAATGTAAACAATTAAGTGTAAATATTTCAGGTATTTTTAAGTATTGTTTTCCCCAAAACTCAAAGCCAAATTAACACATATCTCTCTTTTTTTTCTCCTGGAAGTTTGTCGTGATTGCTAGTATTGTGACTTACAACCCTTTGCAATATGATGACTACCGCTTTCCTCCATGGGCAAATCGCACTGGATGGGCCGTTGCTCTGTCATCCATGTTATTAGTGCCTATCTATTTCGTCTACAAATTTGCGACAGTGAAAGGGTCTTTTAAAACGGTAAACCTTTTACAGTACAGAAGATACTTTACTGTATTCCTTTTACTTGAATGTGGATCATATTTTTTTTTTATTTAGGTCATAACTTAGCACATTATGTAACTTTGCATTTCACGTATGTTGCATATGGACTTCAATTACATAATGCCATAGACCAGTGGTGGTCAACCTGCCACGCTATCAGGGAACCAGATGTGGCCATTGACTTTATCAGAGGGTGCATATCACATTCCCCAGGTGTAGATATACAACCACAGATAGTTCTTGTTTACACTGCTGTATTTGGGGATTGTGTTTCTCCATATCTTTCATATTTACAAAAAATAAATAAAAGGGTTCAAGAATTTTCTTACCTCTATCTGCCATGATATGCTCATGTTTTTTTTTTTAAAACATACAGTGTGCAGAGGAAACATTGACCACAAATATGGATGTGCGCATACCTATGTCCAGGCTGAACACGAGGAGAGATCGTTGCAGTAGCCGCATAAAAGTAACAGCTACATTGCCCTCACAAGTGCCACTGCTATAAATGACAGCCACAGTGCCCCTGCAAGTGTCAGCCACAGTGCCTTCCATAAATCAATCAATCAATCAATCAATCAATCAATCAATCAATCAATCAATCAACAGATTGTAACTATAATATAATATCATATGATGTGTAATTTTGTATTTAATATTTTAGAGACTTGCATACTGTATCACCCCAGAAAATGAATATCATCTTGTTGCTCAAGGAGACATCAGGCAGTTTAAGGTAGGTTTACCTTTTTCTTTACATTTCACACTCTTTAGTCATAGATTTATTCAAGCATGTCATTGCAGAATGAGGGGAATTGGAGGGCTCCCTTACTATGATTGACTATCAGGGAGACCTGAGAATAATAGGGAGGACCTTCTGGGTGACCATGTGACTGAATAATTAGCTTTATGGGAACTAAAATGGCTGGCAATGATAAATGTCAGACAGAAATTTTCTGTCCCAGAAACTGAAGGCAACAGAAAACCAGAGCACAAATGGTTGAACTTACAAGTGACTGGCGGCACACAGTAACGACACAAGTATTTAGGAGCGTAGCAAGTTTTCAATTTTGGCCATAGGTACGTCTTAACTTAAATATATAAATTACTTAAAAATCTTATTACATAATTTGATTGAATTGCTTTGGAATTATGTTTTTATTATGTCAGAGTTGAAATGGTGCACATATCCAGGGAAGATATCCCCTTGTACTGTATAACTGCAAAAAAAGAAGACTGGCATTGATCAATGCAGTTTGTCAAAGTTTTATTAAATAAAACTTTGAGAAACTGCATTGGCGAGTGTTCTTCATTTTCTTTGCAAGATATTGGTAAACATCATGGTAGACATATTTTAGTAATGTTTTTACTAAGGTAAACTATTTCTTTCTGCATGTCATCTAATAGATGAGCAACAAACGGAACATTTTTTAATTCCTATAAATCTGACTGCTGGTAATGTTGGTTGAAAACAACACAGGAATCCTATATTATAATCAGTAGATCTCTAAGATGAAAAGATGGTGTAGGATTAATTAGATTGAAACAACTAACAGAATACATGATCCAAAGAACAAGAACCTGAAGTTCATTCTGCTACATTTCATTGTTACATCCTTTTAATATAAAAATGAGATTCGCCAAGTACAACCTGTAAATCCCTACTAAAACTGTTTCTAGGTTTTTAAGAAATAAAGTTAGTTAAACAAGCACAGGATGTTTGTATCTTGGAGTCATGTTCTCCTAGAATATTTCTCAAGAAAAGCAGCTACAATAAACGGACCATAGAGCTATATATACTCATTCCACATTCTTGGGTGCTCTGAAAGTGGGATCAAAAATGACTCTGTCCTGAAGGTTTCCGTATCTCCTGTTATGATCCTGTCGATTATATAGTGATGGGTGATTTTGGGATGTGGATATTCCCAGGATCTGTGATCTATCATCCAAAAATAACGACATATACCCCTGCTAATATATGAGCGTAGATACCTTAAGATGTCCATGCAGAGTAATACTGTCTAAATGTAAAAGAAGTTGACATGAAACTGGTTTCCTGTCTCTTTGGCTTCCGTCCGTAATACACGGGTGGTAGCCATGTAGATGAGACGCCAGTATGATGCCATTAAGTTGGGTGACGTGTCATGCTCAGTGATGTGAGCGTGGTGTCTAGGCAACATGAACGCTTTCATGACGTACACATTGTCCAGCAAACTCTCTTGCGGGGCAGTGGAGAAAGCTGGACGCCGATTTGATGTGATACCTTCATCTCAAGATCTATGCATTTTTTGGGATCTTGTTGTTGGGATTTCTGTCTTGAACCCATGTGAGTGAATCACTGAATACTTATATGTATGTTTTGTACTAGTCTAATTAATGTATTTGTGAATTGCATATTTGATTACTATGATGATGTCATATCCCCTATATACACTGCACTGTGCACTGTGTTTTAATTGATGGAGAAAGACCCATGTTAGGGTTCAAACATCGCAATGTTGTGGTGAAATAAAGCTTTTAAGCTTTGAGGTACAAGAAAGAGTGCTGCGTTTTTTCTATTTTTTTAAAATAAATATATATTGGAGTTGGAATGGCTATATCTCAACATCGCTTGCATCATGCCTATATATGATATGAATAGTTTCTCTCCATATTTTTGGGACATGTAAAGTGCTATAGATTTTTACGTTTTTTTTGTCCTGAAGGTGTTAAGCTTCAGTGGCTTTTTTAGTGTTAGCATAAGTACTCCCAAAAAGATGTGGATCCCTGACAGTGGTGGATTAAGTGTACCATGGGCCCTGGGCTGTTGACACAACTTGGGCCCCCTTCTTCCCCCTCACACGCAAGCCAACCCCCCCAACCTGCTGACACTGTACCCGTCAGTGCCACTGACCTGACGGATACAGGTTTTAGCACTAGATACAGCTGCTCTGTATTCAAGATTTAAAGCAGCTGTATCTCAAAAAGTAAAAATAATTTTTAAGAAAAAGTATGTAGAAAGTTGCACCAGACACTGTTACACTGTTTTATTAAAGAAAAAAATAATAATAATAACAATAATAATAATAAAAAAATTGTGACACCTCTCTTTAAAGTGTAACTAAACTTTTAAAAATCTTTTGACATGTCATACTGATATGTCAGAACTTTTAATCGGTTGGGGGTCCGAGCACTGAGACCCCCCAATCGCTAAAGTGAAGCAGCAGAAGCGCACAATTGAACGCTGCGCCGCTTCGATTCTGATTGTCATTCCTCGGAGTGGTGTACGTCCGTACACCACTTGCTCGGCTTTCCGAGAAAAGCAGATCAGAAACGAAGTGGCACAGCTGTGCCCTGAGCACTTCTGCCACTTTGTTTTAGCGATCCATGGGGGTCTCAGTGCTCGGACCCCCACCGAGCAAAACTTCTGACATTTCACTATGACATGTCAGAAGTTTTTTAGCAGTTTAGTTACACTTTAAAGAGTTTTTCCCGTGAGGGAAATTTATGATATATCCTGTGGATCCTGTCACATAGATGTGAGTGCCACCTCTGGGACCCGCACATATCTCTAGAACCGGGCCCCCTAAACCCTGTTCTACCTCTTAATGCTATCGCTGCCTCCCGACCACTTCCTGACTTCATGGACTCTCCTTAACTTTCATTCAGTTCTATGAGACTTACGGAATCAACGTAGCTCAGCAAGCTATGCTGTTTCCGTAATTCACGACCATGTAATCATGGGGCTGGGAGGCAGAGAGAGCAGAAATAGGTAGTAAGGGGCTTAGGGGGTCCTGTTCTAGAGATAGGTGCGGGTCCCAAAGGTGGGGCCTACATCTAGCTGACATTTATGACAAATTCTGTATGTATCCTGTGGATATTTCATGAATTTCTCTCATGAGAAAACGGAGGACTGTATGGGGGAGAGTATATTGCAAGGGGAGGTCAGGTTGTCTGACTGACTGCTGGGGGCTCTATAGGGGGCTCTGAGTGTCTGATTTTGATATCTCTGGGGGGGGGATAGCCCTTCCATAGAATCCTCAGCAGTTAGTCGCTCAGACCCTCCCCTATAGAGCCCCCAGCAGTCAGTCAGACAATCTCACCTCCCCTTGCAATATATCAGTAACTGCTGAAAGGAAGGGAGGATTATACTGAATGGGGGGGGGGGGGGGGTCTAACCATCTAAGTGAATGCAGAGGACTCTAAGAAGGGGGGAATTATACCCCTCATTCCCCATAGAGCCCTCAGTATTTCAGTATTTATTATTCAGCGTGGGGGTGGGGGTTGAGCACCTGAGTGTCTATGGGCGGCCCATAGAGCCCTCTGCAGTGAGTTAGATGCTCAACGCCCCTGCTGTATAATTAATCCCCCCTTAGCATCTGCCATCAGTCAGTTGTTGCTTGGGGCAGGAGGCGAATAGCAGACTAACCTTCCTCATCGCTCGACCACTGTCCTGCTCTTCTGTTCCTCAATGGTGGTACGTGCAGTGTAAAAGACGGGCGTGTTCTACCATGACTAGCAGACGCACATCTGCTAGTCCTATCCAGCCCCTGCTATTGCTGTCCCTCCCCCTCCTCCCCATCAACAGCAGCGCCAGCGGCTCTATTCCATCCCAGTCCACCCACCCTCCCTATCAGCAGCGGCCATGAAACTCTGAAGTGATTTTTTAAATTATGTGCCGCCCAAATCGCCCATATGATAATCCGCTACTGATCCCTGACGCGGGTTGCGAGCACTACATGTAACTATGTAACCATGTGACTGACACCTTATAAAAGCCTTATCTGTGTGAAAAGGTGAGGGTGTATTTCCATGAGTCGTTTCTTTCAAACTTTTTTTCGGGATTTTCATAACGACAGTAAAAATGTGAAATTTTTATACAAAAATGCTTTTGCCACGATTATGGAAACTGTGGCAAAAGAAAACATGACAAAAAAATCTCATGGAAATACACTCTAAGGTCATGTTCAAACAGGTTTACTTTAGTTAGTATTTTAGATTAGTATTTGTAAGCCAAAACCAAAAGTGGGTCCAAAACACGAAAGAGGTGGAAACCTTTCCACTATACCTTTTGGCAGCCTCCACAGGAGCGTAATACCGGTACTTTTTTGTGTCCATGTTACGGACCTCTTGCGTTTTTATAAGTGCTGGAGTTAGAGCACCATTGGCACTCTAAATCTGCTTCCGATGAACTGCGGGAGGTCAGAGTGTTGCATCCATAATATGGGTATAAAAAAGCACCCATATTATGCTCGTGTGAAAGTGGCCTTGCTCTGTTTATTTTCCACTTTTGGTTTTGGTTTCCACTCTCTTCATGAATATCAGGTGATGTTTATCAGTATTTTACACCTGTATGACCTCCCTCCCTGTGGCTTGTCTGCATCCTGGGAATTAGTATTTAACCTTCCCTCATACCATTTAGGCTGTATTTAGGTTTAGTTTTTTCTTTACACAAGGCGTTTTCGCAGGAAAATCTCATGAATTATTGCGCAGAATGAAAAGCTTTAATATATGAAATTGTACGTCATACAGTTGCATATTTCACCCATAGGCTCCGATGTAAATTAAAGTATACTGTGCAGTATAGGTTTATTGTGGTATGTCTCTGCATTGAAAAGCAAACAAATTCTTTGCCATGTGTGAAGGAAAGCCTTGCTACAACTCTGTTAGAAGTCATGTAAACCGAGGAATTGGTAAGGAAGGACTATTTGGTCGCAATGACGACAGCAGGCCCAGATATTCAGCAAAATAAGTGTTCTTTTTTCTAGGCCTGTGGTCTCAACAAATAGCCATGAGGGGATGCATACACTTCTCCAGATGGGAGGCACAGTCTTTTTAAAACGTTATACAAATAATGGTGGCAATGCAGGAAAGAGTGGCACACCAACTTCTCCAAAGGACAAAGCTTTCAGTTCCTCCCTGATACAGGGGTATGTCCTCTTGACCCCAGACCCTTTCTCTCTCTCGCCTTCTTCAATCTCTATCGCAGGGAGGCTCCCTGGCAACTCCACCAGCCATCCAGCAATCTCTCTTGCGACGAAGCTCTCTGGGAACTCCACCAGCCATATCTCTCCTACGGCTTGCAGGGAGGCTCTCTGGCAACTCCACCCGTCATTCATAGACCCACTACAGCTACAGCGTCTTTCCTCATCTAGTGCTCGCTACCTCACTTCACTGCTCTCTAGGGCCTTAGGTGAGGTAGAAAAAAGAACCACGGCGCCACAAATCAGAATCTGATGAAATAGTAATAAAATTGGGTCGATGAGACAATTCCGCTCACCTCGGGTGGTGGACACCAAGGAGGTGTCAACAAAGCTTAGGAAGCTGCAGCCAGGTCCACAACACAGCCAAACGAAGTTTGCTGTCGGTTTGTAGTAGTTTTAGGAGTAGGAAAAACGGGACCAACGGCGCTGCTTCAATCTTTAGGCGATACACAATACACAACCAACGTAGTGGATTAAGTGTATAAGGTTTTATTGTTGATAGGCTACGCGTTTCGACGTCGAACTGACGTCTTCCTCAGGCCAATACAGACTGTGCGGTTCCTGCCCTATTTATACATCAGGGCGAGGAATAAGACCGCCAGTTATAATGGGTCAAAGGTCACATGAGATACAGAAATATAAAAAACAGAAGAAAGAAGCAGCATTTAAAAGCAATTACAAGTGTCATAATACGATAAGAATAAACGGGATTAACAACATGTTTAAAAGCTGTTTTAAAAATCTTAGTTAAACTGACAGATCAGTACCGTGTTTTCAAGAGAGATTTATATGACAGCCAAAAACTATATTTATGTATAGAAATGTGGGTGAATAAACGATCATATATTAAAGATTTGCTTATGTCTGAGTTTTATTGTGTTTTGAATAATGTTAACGGAAGAAACATATGTAGCCCAAGAACTGCTGAGTCAGAGCGTCCTTGGTTACTAGGAGTCAGAAAGAACTCCGGAAGCCGTAGGGGAACACAAAGGTTTGAATGGACCGCATGTTTGGACCGCACAGGTATATAATAATGGTTGGGAGCGTCCTTGGTTACTGGTAGTCAAGAACACAAAACTGTCACGGGGGAAAGAAAGACTTACGCTGGATCGCACAGTAAACTACATTAGGTCGCGGGACTCCGCGCCAAGAGATCTAAACGAGGCACCTGCATCGGAACTGGTGAGTGGCAGGACGTTATGTTACTGGGATATTGTTATTTATGAATTACTATGGATCTCTTTCATTAATATCAGAATAGGTAAATGGTTATTTTTTAAAAACAGAATAGGTAAATGGTTATTTTTTTTAAAAAAAAACCTAAAAAGTTAAAAAGTTGGCAAATGTGCCTGGATTGGTATCGATTAAATTAATTTTGTATGGCGATAACATATATGTTTGTAAAAGTTTATAGAAAGACCGAAAAATTCTTTTTTGGATCCTCCCCGGTCCTAGCCCCCCAAATTTATCCTCCTTCCCTAAGTTCAACCAGTAGTATCAACCCCCTCCCTCCTTTTTTAGACCGTCCCCTTGCCCCCACGATGCCTCCTATCATGTCCCCTCGTCAGTCCCAAGAGAGGAATCCCACTCAGTCCCAAACCATCAACTCCTACTTTCTACCTCTACAAAGAACACAATCCAAAAGAAAATTAGGGTTAGATATAGAGGGTGTAGAGGAGGTAGACACCACACCAAGAATTCCACCGCTATCACTAAAGAAAAAACACAAAATAATCTAACCAAAATTTTCAATCTATCCAAATTTGTCCCGAATACAGACGAAATCAGCCTATTATCAAAGGGACTTTCCTTTTGCCCCACCTCATCACATGATAGTTTTGATCCATTCATGGATCTAAATAAATTCATGAGGAAAATAACCCTACTACGTCATTTTGCCATCACCCCATCAGTGATTGTACCCAATCAAATTACACCAGATTTTGTCGCACCTGTTATAACTGATCTTCGTCCAAAATCCTCTTTCTATCCCCTCCATCATAGGGGTCCAGCCATAGAAACCTTTTCCAACCTGGTAAGCTCTGATTTGAAAACCATCCAACAGACTAACACTCCTAGGGACAATCTATCCTTTTCCCAACGTAGAGTTTTAAAAAATCTACAGAACAACCAGGACATAGTAATTAGGTCCGCAGATAAAGGGGGAGGCATTGTCATACAAGATCGATCCGATTATTTGAAAGAAGCGCAGAGATTACTATCAGACACTCTATATTACGAGGAACTTAAACACAATCCAATCCCTGAATTTGAAATAGAATATAAAGCCCTGATCGAAACTGCATTCACCAAAAACCTGATATGCAAAAAAGAAAAAATGTTTTTGACCGTTCCGTTTCCATCCATCCCATTCATGTACCATCTTCCCAAAATCCATAAAGCTCTTCATAATCCACCCGGCCGACCAATAATTTCAGGAATAGGTTCTTTAACAAGCAGCCTATCACATTTTGTAGACATCCACCTTCAACCCTTAGTTTCCGAATTGCCATCTTTTCTTAAAGATTCAACACATCTCATAAGAGATCTTTTCCAATTACATTCAACCTGCGATATTTCTAATATCAACTTTCTCACGGCGGACGTATCTTCTTTATACACTAATATCCCACATACACAGGGTGCACAAGTCACCTTAGACTACCTTGCAACTGATCTACGGTATCCCAACACTCAAATTAATTTTATCATGGAATGCGTAGAGTTTATACTAACCCATAATACTTTCAATTCTGATGGGAAATTTTACAAACAAATAAAGGGATGTGCAATGGGGACAAGATTTGCACCCTCTTATGCAAACTTATATATGGGGGCGTTCGAGGAAGCCCTCATTTTAAGTAAGCATGCATTTAGAAACAGAATTCTATTTTATAGGCGATTCATCGATGACCTGTTTTTTATATGGAATGGCGACGTTAGTACAGCCAATGATTTTATGGATATTTTAAATAATAATACTTTTGGCCTCTCATTTACTCATAATTTCTCAGAAACGAACATTGACTTTTTAGATCTGACAATTGGTAAGAAAAATGGCCTTTTTACAACAAAAACCCATTTCAAAATGGTGGACGTGAATAGTTATCTCGATTTTAAAAGTGCTCACTACCCCCCGTGGCTCAAAAATATCCCGTTCGGACAATATAGAAGAATTAGAAAGAACTGCTCAGATAATCTAACCTTTAACCAGGAATGTGGGATTTTAAAGCAGAGATTCCATGAAAAAGGTTTTCCAAAAAGTCTCATCGAAGGTGCTGAATTAAAAGCCCAACGTCTAACACAAAAAGAATGTATCCAATTGAAACTTACAAACACTAAGCCAAAATCAAGCAGTGAGAGGGTTAAAACCAATTTTATAACTACATTCAATAAAGAGAGTAATACCATAGCCACCGTTTTTAAAAAACACTGGCATATCTTAACAAACGACCCTCTTTTAAAACCCTTAATACCAGCGAAACCTATTATTACATATAGACGGGCGAAAACAATAAAAAACCTAATAGCCCCGAGCAAACTGCGGAATGCCAAAAGAATAAATCACTGTTTACTTCCAAATCTGAAAGGTTCCTTTAAATGCGGCCAAAGCAGATGTTTATGCTGTAATAACATTTCAAACAATTGCAGGGAATATTACTCCATAAAAACAGGGGAAAAATTCATGATAAAAGATTTTTTAAATTGCGGTAGCTCCTATGTCATTTATCTACTTCAGTGCACTTGCAATCTGCAATATGTGGGCCGAACCACACAAACCCTAAGGAACAGAATTAATAACCACAGGTCTAATGTCACGAGGGGCTTTTTAAAACAAAGTGTATCCCGTCACTGTATGTATAAACACAAGTGCAATTTTTCCGAGATTAAGGTCACCCCAATCGAACAGATATCATTGGACCTACCCAATAGATTTATCAAGCTAAAGCAGAGGGAGAATTATTGGATTTTTAAATTGGAAACCCTACATCCAAATGGTCTGAATGACCTTACTGAGTCATCCTTAGAATAAAAATAAAAATAAGTAAATAACCAATACAGCAAACATAGCCGCAACTATAAGAGGTTCTTTAACTATCTACCCTTGACATCCAAGATGAGAATAACCCTAGTCCGTAATATTAATGAGCTTGAAATCCCGTCCCCCATTGTATGTACAAATTCTCTTAATAGGTTATTTTATTTCCAAAAAAAGAATTTTTCGGTCTTTCTATAAACTTTTACAAACATATATGTTATCGCCATACAAAATTAATTTAATCGATACCAATCCAGGCACATTTGCCAACTTTTTAACTTTTTAGGTTTTTTTTAAAAAAAAATAACCATTTACCTATTCTGTTTTTAAAAAATAACCATTTACCTATTCTGATATTAATGAAAGAGATCCATAGTAATTCATAAATAACAATATCCCAGTAACATAACGTCCTGCCACTCACCAGTTCCGATGCAGGTGCCTCGTTTAGATCTCTTGGCGCGGAGTCCCGCGACCTAATGTAGTTTACTGTGCGATCCAGCGTAAGTCTTTCTTTCCCCCGTGACAGTTTTGTGTTCTTGACTACCAGTAACCAAGGACGCTCCCAACCATTATTATATACCTGTGCGGTCCAAACATGCGGTCCATTCAAACCTTTGTGTTCCCCTACGGCTTCCGGAGTTTTTTCTGACTCCTAGTAACCAAGGACGCTCTGACTCAGCAGTTCTTGGGCTACATATGTTTCTTCCGTTAACATTATTCAAAACACAATAAAACTCAGACATAAGCAAATCTTTAATATATGATCGTTTATTCACCCACATTTCTATACATAAATATAGTTTTTGGCTGTCATATAAATCTCTCTTGAAAACACGGTACTGATCTGTCAGTTTAACTAAGATTTTTAAAACAGCTTTTAAACATGTTGTTAATCCCGTTTATTCTTATCGTATTATGACACTTGTAATTGCTTTTAAATGCTGCTTCTTTCTTCTGTTTTTTATATTTCTGTATCTCATGTGACCTTTGACCCATTATAACTGGCGGTCTTATTCCTCGCCCTGATGTATAAATAGGGCAGGAACCGCACAGTCTGTATTGGCCTGAGGAAGACGTCAGTTCGACGTCGAAACGCGTAGCCTATCAACAATAAAACCTTATACACTTAATCCACTACGTTGGTTGTGTATTGTGTATCGCCTAAAGATTGAAGCAGCGCCCTTGGTCCCGTTTTTCCTACTCCTAAAACTCTAGGGCCTTAGCCTGTGTGCTAAACCATAATGTGGGTATAGTCACTTTTTATTATCTTCTAAAGCCCTGCCCCAGTGTGAGGCATACACCGTATCTACGCTGGTTGGTCCTCACACTGCTAGAGTAGTAATATTCAATTGCAAATGGCATTTGGGCCGGTTCTCCCGGTGCCAAATCAAAAGCCACAGTGAGCCACCATTACCCGACAAACAGACACATTGAAATAAAGCAAACAAAATATAAACATAACACAAACATAACATATCATAAAGCAACATCTCTTCTTCAAGATATAGACCTGTATGACAGAAAAGCAGTTAAGGGATTATTCACATGAACGTTCTATATGTCAGGGTGACCGCCATTAAAACCATGGCTGTCACACGGACACATGTATTTCAATAGGGCCGTTCACACGGCCATTGTTTTAACTGACCGTTCAAAGGGTCTGTTGAAAAATAAAACATGTCCTATTTTCTTCCGTTTTCAAGGATCCCTCGATAGACTCAAGTCTATAAGGGATCCGTGAAAACGGGTCCCACGCATGTGCAACTCGGATGTGAAAAACTTCAGTCTTTTACTTCTGAGTTTCATGTGAATAAGCCCTTACAGTCACATTATTAGTCAAATTGTGGTCAGCTCTTTGTATTCAAGCTGTCATGGCCAAGAGATTCAGTTCCTGTACAAGCAAGAATGGCGAAGAAATGTGATCTGAGTGACTTTTCCAGGAAGGACTGTTGGAGACAGGCAGTGTTATTTTAGATATCAGAAACTGCTGACTCCCTGGGATTTCCACACACTAGTGTATCGAGTTTACAGATAATAGTGCCTAAAAGAAAAACCATCCAGTGAGTTCTAGTTCTTTGGCTGAAAACAAAGCATTCTGCTCAGACTTGAAGAGCATCTCTGAATTTATAGCAAGTTAAATCCTTAAAGTGGGTGGATTACAGAAGCAGAATACTGCACCAAGTGGCACTTCTTTTGACTGAGATCAATAATTTAAAGTGGGCAAAGGCTCACCAAAACTGGACAGCTGAAAATTGACCTTTTCCTCTTCAATAGTGCTGGGACAGTCCCTTTCTTTCAGGATTTCTACAAAATTAATGTGAATCATTTATGGCATATCCACGGGATATACAAAAAATGTCTGATAGATGCATGTCCTAGCTTTGGGACCTGCACTTATCTCGAGAATGGGGGTCCTCCGACCTCTGTCCCACCTGGTGAAGTGGCTTCCGCATCCATACATAGAATGATTGGAGTGTTAGCTACACATTTATTGCTAAGGAAACAGCCAAGCAAGCGGGTTCAGCTGTTCCCATAGCAATGAATGGAGAGAGTCCCACACATGCACGGCCACCTCTCCATTCATTCTCCATGTAGATGAAGCAGCCGGTGGAATAGCATCTATCAGACATTTATATCCCGTGGAAATGGCATAAATGTTTCAGTTGGGAATACCCTTTTAACACCTTCCCTACTAAGCCAAATTTTCTGCCTTTAAATCCAAAAATTTAAACCTGGCCCTACAGCTTTGTCTGCAGATTAGCCAATTGGTCCTAACGCAACATGTGTATGTTTTTATTATATTTTTACTTTTACAGTTAGGAAAAGCACAGGAGTCAATTGGGTTTACTTATGTGATAATACTGTATGTCCATTTGTATTTCTTTCTTTTATAGAGACTTTCTTTTATAGAGACTATAAGGGTATGTTCACACGGCAGCGTCCGTTACGGCTGAAATGACGGTGCTGTTTTCAGGAGAAAACAGCACCGTAATTTCATCCGTAATGGCATGTGCAGGCGTCTTTTGCCGCGTCCATTACGGACGTAATTGGAGCTGGTTTTCCATGGAGTCCATGTAAAACGGCTCCATTTGCGTCAGAAGAAGTGACAGGCACTTCTTTGACGCGGGCGTCTTTTTTTACGCGCCGCCTTTTGACAGTGTCGCTTAAAAAAAATGACCATCGGAACAGAACATCGTAAGACCCATTCAAATGAATGGGCAGATGTTTGCCGACGCTTTTGAGCCGCACTTTCGGACGTAATTCGGGGCTAAAACGCCCGAATTACGTCCGTAAATAGTGTGTGTGAACCCAGCCTAAGAATGATCTCACACAAAGTGAAAGCAATGAATCAAAGCACTAACCAGTAACAAATAGTATAAATCCTTTATTTTCAATTTAATCATAACAGAAATGGTACATGTAGTGCGGCCAACCACCATTTCACACCCTCTGACGCTCTCTCAAGTCTTTTCTCAAGTCCAGAGGATATGAAACAGCCATTAGCGGCTTTACATGTGTTTGTCTCCTGTACAATTCCTGCTATAAAGCACTGAAACTAAAGATCTTACTATTTGTGTAAAGGATCTGCCAGGCACTACGTCTGGGTATACTCCCAGGATTAATCAGTCGACACCTGAGGCCAGACCTCTGAGACTGACACCGGCTCCCGCCAATCAGGGTGGCAGGCTCAGGAGTGGGAGAGCCTATCGCGGCCTGGTCAGTCGGAGTTAGCTCCGCCCCCTGTCCATTTATACCTGCCGTTTTCTCTTCCTCTTTGCTTGTTATTCTTCTTGGATTCCTTGCCCCACTGCTGCCTTGCTCCAGCCTGCTTCTGCCGTGCTTCTGCCTTGCTTCAGTTCCGTTTATCCTGCTTCGCTCTGCCCCTGGCTTGCTTCCTGCTCCGTGCTCCCGTTTGTATACTCCACTACATCCTGATCCTGACTGGCTCATTCACCGCTCCGTTTCCTCGCGGCGTTCCGTGGGCTACTGCCCCTTCCCTTGCTTGTTCCCGTTTTGTATTCCCTTGCACTTAGACAGCGTAGGGACCGCCGCCAAGTTGTACCCTGTCGCCTAGGGCGGGTCGTTGCAAGTAGGCAGGGACAGGGCGGTGGGTAGATTAGGGCTCACTTGTTCCCTTCACCTCCTTCCTGACATAAAAATTTGTTACCGGAGAGTGCTGTGATATATTCTTTTCCTTGGATATTTTCACTATGGTTTTTTTTTTGCACTGAGCACCACTAGCATTGGTACATCGTGAACCACTGGTCCCAGTGATCTTGTTATCTCCACTTACATTTTTCCTTTGCTATTGGATCTTGAAAACAATAAATGTTGAAACTAAGGTTCTTTTTACAGATGCGCTTGTTTTTCAGTTTTTCTGTTCCGTGATAGAAACAGAAAAACTAAAATATTAGGAGCGCTGGATCCGGCGCATGCTGGAAACCAACAGCACCCAATGGAACTTATTGACTTTAAAGGGCTCTGTCGGGTTTTCACCAGTTTGCATGCTGCACTATTTTATATGATGGAATCTGAGACGGGAGCTCCTAATGGAGCTACCAACACAGATGTGAAGAGTCTTTTGAGTTTTGACTTTTGTGGTCTTCTTCTTTGTCATATTTTCAGGACGGCATTGACTTCTTGAAATAAATAGCTCAATAATTGTGGTCTGAGCCTATGTTATACATTCTACATGTAGAGACAAATCTCATAAAATTAATTTGCATGCTCCTTCCTCCTAGATTAAAGAGAGACATAAGACACTTGTGATGACATACAATTTTACTAAATTGATAATGCACTTAACAAAGTGGAAGGTTTTTGGTGTCCTTCATCTGACCATATGATAACCTTGCTGGTTATTAAAGGCATAACTTGAAGCTCCTGAGCCTCAGTCTGTAAGGCTAAAAATCCACAGCAGAAATGCAAGAGTGACCCTCGGATTTGTGCCGCAGAATTGCAGTTTCATCTGCCGCGAATCTACAATTAATGGAGCTAATCCACGTGTGGCTACCTGACGCGTTTTTGCTCATAATATGCTTCAAGGAGTGACATGTCCTGTATGAGAAAAGAGGCAGTTTGCCATTAAAATCGATGGGACGCTGTTTGTAAGCGGATTTCATGCGTATTTTGCCAAATAATATGTGCGGTTTCCACGCAGAAGCAGTGCCCACATCTACAATTTTATAATATGTTGTCTTCATCTATGGCAGAAAGGCGTTTTGGCCGACTAACAGGGGCCTCCACGTCACCAGTGCTATTTATAATATGGTGCCTTCTGTTACGGTTTGTGGGTATGTGGCCCTACTAGGCCGCACCGCCGTAGCGGGGAGGCAGCTGGCCAAACAACAGAGCACCCCAGTAATACAAAGTCTCGCACTAGGGTACTAGGATAGTCCAGGCAGTGGCCGCAGCTCTGGCAAGGATTCAGGTGGGTGCAGCAGGTTACGCCAGACGTGGCGGATGACAGCAGGTGCCGCAGGTTGCGCCAGACATGGCGAATCACACTGGACGTGGCAGATGACACAGGACGTGGCAGATGAGACAGGACGTGGCAAATGACAGCAGGTGCAGTAGACACGACTCCAACACTAGTAGGTACAGAAACAAGAACACAGCACGGGATACAGGAACAGGCAAAAGGGCACGGGTAACAACTGGAACGGGAAAACACTAAGGGACCATTTGCAATACAGACTTGGGAAACACTAACAACGCTCATGGAAGGATCAGAAGGGCAGGGACCTTCTTATAGTCCAGGAAATCAAGTGTCGTTGATAATGATGATTGTTTTCATGTGCGCGCGCTGGTCCTTTAAGACCAGGCACGAGTGTGCGTGCACACCCTACGGAACAAAGCGGACCGGAGCTGAAGTGAGCGCTGGCATCTCCGAAGAAAGACATTTGAGCCAGCTCTCACTGATCCATGGCTGTGGGCGTCGGGAGGTGAGTAAACCCGACGGCCCGCGGCCATGGATGCTACACCTTCTTCTGTGGCAGAGGGGACTTTTGGCCCCCTTAGGCACCAGGGAGTGGGTGCGACCTCTATATCTGTACCCTCTATAACTACACCCCTGCTGGTTATTATTTTTAACACATGTTTCTGAAATAAAGATCATTCATATTAAGTAAAGACTAATAGTTGATTCTAGTGGAGCTTTAAATTGTGAGAGCAGACATATATATGCTTGACAAAGATCCCATAGAGATGGATTGAAACGTTGCTACTGGGGCAATAAAAAACCCACTACTTTTTTCACTCTGCTTTGGAGTGTTGAATTTCTTTGGACTCTTAGCCTGGGTCTGGGAGGACTGTTTTCACCCGGCTGCTGAAACTGTGCTGCTTTCTTTGTCTGTTTTGATTGTTAACAGAATGTATAGCCTCCATTATTATTGTAAAAGGATGTTTCAAAAAATGCCTTCTTGTCATGCAATATTGTATATAAAGACGTCACTAAAATCCAATATTGGGATCAAACTATTGAAGACTAATCACCTGTATGTATTTTCTTGTAGCTCAAACATTGGCTGGCTATAGGATAGAAAACTGATGAGTGAAACATATGGCTACTCTGAGACAACCTCCGTTTCGTTATCCGAATTTAAATCCAAACAACCTAAGAGAAGCGGACTTCCTGTGTGTCTTCAATGCCAACTTTACATACTTTTTTTTATTGCAAAATGTTAATTCAAATGTTTTAAACAATTATCTGTTACTAGTAAGGTAACGTGTTTGCTGGGATGGGTGAAACAAGTGTTCCAAAAATTGTGCAGAAAAAAACAAAAAAAAAAACTACCTCTGTATGTTGTCTGGATGAGAATGGTTAATGCAAAGTAAACATCCCAAACTCAATAAAACAATGCAAAAGTAAATTAATGCATCAATGAAACAAAGTATAAAAACACATTCAGGGAGATATATCAAAATTAATGCAAAGTGGAGCTGTTGCCTGTAGCAACGAAATATCTTGCACCTTACTTTTTATTCAAGACCTCTTGAAAAACGATAGCTCGGATCTGATTGGTTGCCACGGGATTGATAAATCTCCCCAATGTAAAAGGGATACTACAACTAAAGCTTTATTTGTGAAAATATATTCTTTATGTGATTTATTTTTCTACCTCATGTTGTATGCAAAAAAGTCACTAAGGTTGGATGTGTGATAAATCTGAAAGTTTTATGAGCTAACATAAAGCCATTAATTTATATTGCTAAACAGCAAGTGTTAAATTATATAAACATATATTCAACTATTATTATGAACTCTATACCACCATTTTGCTTGACCGTTCAATAAGCAATCCTGGGCATTCAGTAGGCACTACTGAACATGCAATAAGATAAGAATAAGGCGGCATTCAGATGAGCGTGGTCTAACGCAAGAATCGGACCAAACTAGTGCATGCTGTGATTTTCACTGCACGGACCGATGGTCTGTGCGGAAAATCGATCATGTGAATAAGCTCATTGACTTTAAGGGCTTGTCCACACGTAATGGATTTGCTGCAGAAAATTTCCGCAGCATTTCCGCATCAACTAGCAGACAATCCGCTGCGGAAAATTTTTGGTGTGTTTTTTATGTTGCGTTTTGAAGCTGTGTGATGATGATATTTCTTCTTCCTGTGATGTCATTTGCAACACCTGTAAGAAATTCCGCAGCATTTCTGCAGCAAATTATGCAGTACATCAGAAAAATGCAGGAGATCAGTCCACTTTCCGCTGCAATAATTGACATGCTGCGGAACTAAAATTACGCACCGCAGGTGAATTTTTGGACTGAATTTTTTCACAGCGTGCGGATGACATTTGTTAACTCACACCCACTTTGTTGCTACTGTATTCTGCTGCGTATTTCCGGACGAAAAATATACATCAATTCCATTATGTGTGGACAAGCCCTAATAGGTCAGTGTTCAGTCCGTGTGCTGTCAGTTATGCACTCGTTCAGCACCTGGACGTGAACATCGCTTGCCTGAATATCCCCTAAAGCAGAGTAATATGTGACGCTTACAAATTAAAGGACATTATTTTGCAAGTAATTCCACCTGTACACTAAATACAGTATGAATATGACTGTTCTTGAACCTAGAGAGATGTGGGACTCATTGAGAGCATCTCACTTAGGCCTTTTTCACACTAGCGTATTGTTAAACGAGCAAAGGTTATATACTATCTCCTTACATCTGATTCCTTACCAAAAACAAAAACAGGTTTATAGGAAATATCTTGAGTTCTGATATATTTTAGTCTTATATCTTTTTCATACAGTGATTGTAATTATACAGTGTCTGTAGTCAATTTATAAATCCTGCAACCAATAAAACTGATGAATTCACATATGTAAACAATGCGGCCTCAGAGTTTGTTTCCAATGTTCTTCTATATAATTATGATGGATGATATCCAAAGGCGTTCTTACCATAGAGTTGGTGCATGTAGCTGCTACCAGGCCTGTGAAGAGAGTGGGGGCACATTGAAGACCCCAGGGATGTTGTCTCCACAGGAGTTGCCGATGAACTTGAATCATGAAGACCCTGTTTTGGCCGGTTAGGACACACGGTGCGGTCACATTGTGGTTTATTGCTGCGATTACTGTAAAATTGTGGCAAAATGTTGTGGTTTTGCCACAATTTCAGAAAAAAACATGGCGTTTTTATGTGATTTTGTGGTAATCTCAGCAACCGTGATTTTACCACATTGTGTGAATAAGCCCTTAGGAGTGTGGTGAAGCTTGTAGATGCTGATTAGGAATCTTTGAATACCTCTGCTGGTAACTACTTTTTAACTATCCATCTCCTCTCTGTGCCTTAAAAAAGAATGTTATAATGATAAAAATAAAATATTAAATAAACTTTGTGTACAAAAGCCCTAAGACCCTGTTCACACAGTTTTTTGCAGGCAGAAGAAAATCTGCCCGAAAATTCCTTCAGGAATTTTGAAGCAGATTTTGAACTGCCTGTGTTTTTTCCCCGCGTTTTTCGCCCATGGCCATTGAAGCTAATGCAAGGACCACGGGGAAAAAACGCTGAGAAAAATGCTCGAAAACGAGCGCCGCAGGTTTTCTCTGCCTCCCATTGGTTTCAATGTAAGGTCAGAGGCGGAAGCCGCGGCAAGAAAGGACATGCCACTTTTTTTCCCCATGAGTTGCCAAAAGCCACTGCTTCCCATTGAAATTAATGGGGGTTGATTTTGGCCATTTTTTGGCGCTGCTTCTGACGCAGTTTCAGTGACAAATTCCCCCATTATTGTACCAAACAGTGAGTCGTCATGCAATTCCCTGGCACAGCAGCAACCAATTGGTACATATAGTAGGATCACATTCATTTACTGGCCTTCGTAATAGCAGGAATTACACTGCTGCTTGTGACATCCGTGTGCTGTCCGTTTTTCATGCATCAGTTGCTAAAGAAATGCAGAGAAAATAAGAAAAGTGAAATCAAGTGCTTGCAGAGGAGAAACACGGAAGACGGAAACAGATGACACACAGAAACCACACAGACACAACTCCGACAGTTATATGCATTACAAATGGCCCATGTTTTGCAGATGCTAATCATACACGCTTAAGGCCTAAGTGACAAAAAGAGACAGCAAATATCAGTGAACTGCAGCCTAAATTTCACATATTATGATGACTGACCACTAGGTGGTGATCAAATACAAGAAATGTGTAACAATTAGAATGCTAGAGCCTGTGATATATATGAAGTCCACTAGATGGCGATGTTTACAAAAAAATATAAAATACTGGCGATAGAGTTAACATAGTTCTTGATGAAAGACTATGTGGATGCAAGGTAGACCGTCTATAACAAGTAAAAAGTCATATCAGGCTTGAAAAGCTGCAGCATTTTCAGTCTACAGGGCCTAACCTGACAAAAGACTAAACACTCTCTAGCGCACATGGGAAAGATGGTCAGACTTTCTGCTCGGGACAATTGGTCTGTCCAGGTACATGCACTTATATGTGGTGTAATAAATCTTTACATCACATTACAATGTATTTAAAAGAGCATAGCAAGAAATTGAAGAATCAACTTGCCAGGACTACATGGAAAAACATCTCCAATTACGTCCGTGATGGACGCAGCGAAAGACGCCTGCACATGCCTTTACGGCTGAAATTACGGTGCTGTTTGGTCCTGAAAACAGCTCCGTAATTTCAGCCGTAACAGAGGCTGCCGTGTGAACATACCTTCAGGGGAAATAGCCCCAATACATATGTGTCCGCCCCCAAAAAAAATGTGTGTATAGGAGACAGCATAGCATATCTATAGCACTACGACCCTATAAACTATGGATAGGACTAGATACATTGGCTCAGCAGACAGTATCACACATGATAGGATTAGATACAGTGGCTGAGCAGACAGTATCACACATGATAGGATTAGATACAGTGGCCCAGCAGACAGTATCACACATGATAGGATTAGATACAATGACTCAGCAGACAGTATCACACATGATAGGATTAGATACCGCAGCTGAGCAGACAGTACCACACATGATAGGATTAGATACAGTGGCTGAGCAGACAGTATCACACATGATAGGATTAGATACAGCGGCTGAGCAGACAGTATTACACATGATAGGATTAGATACAGTGGCTGAGCAGACAGTATCACACATGATAGTATTAGATACAGTGGCTGAGCAGACAGTATCACACATGATAGGATTAGATATATTGGCTCAGCAGACAGTATCACACATGATGGCATTAGATCAGGGGTCTCAAGCACGCGGCCCGCGGGCCGCATGCGGCCCCTGGGGCTGTCATCTGCGGCCCCCGGGACACAGAGCCGCTAGTACAGACTCTGCTCCGGAAGTCTGGAATTCCCTGACATCGTTGTCCACATATGGACAGTGTGTCAGGGGCTTCTCCGGAGCTGGAGTCCTGTGCAGAGCGCTAGTATAGGCTCTGCTCCGGGACTCTGTGGAATTCCCTGACATCGCTGTCCATATATGGACAGTGTGTCAGGGTCTTCCCCAGAGCGGAGTCCTGGTGCAGAGCGCTAGTATAGGCTCTGCTCCGGGACTCTGTGGAATTCCCTGACATCACTGTCCATTTATGGACAGTGTGTCAGGGTCTTCCCCAGAGCGGAGTCCTGGTGCAGAGCGCTAGTATAGGCTCTGCTCCGGGACTCTGTGGAATTCCCTGACATCGCTATCCATATATGGACAGTGTGTCAGGGTCTTCCACAGAGCGGACTCCCGGGCAGAGCGTTAGTATCGGCTCTGCTCCGGGACTCTGTGGAATTCCCTGACATCGGTGTCTATGTATGGATTCACAATGTCTGGGGCTCTGCTCCGGGATACGGTGGAATCTTCTGACATCGCTGTTCACATATGGACAGCAATGTCTGGGGCTTCCCCAGAGCTGGAGTCCTGGACAGAGCGCTACTATAGGCTCTGCTCTGTGACACTGGGGAAGCCTCTGACATCGCTGTCCATACATCGACAGAAATGTCAGGGGTTTCCCCAGAGCAGGAGTCCCAGTGATGTCAGGAGCACAGCTGGAGTCCCAGGAAGAGCCTACTAGCGCTCTGCCCGGGACTCCAGCTCTGGGGTTGCCCCTGACATCCATGTCCATATATGGACAGTGATGTCAGGAGCAGAGCTGGAATCCCAGTCAGAGTGCTAGAAGCTGCTCTGCTCCGGGACTCCAGCTCTGGGCAAGCCCCTGACTTCACAGTCCATATATGGACACTGATGTTAATGGCTTCCCCAGAGTTTCAGAGCCTATACTAGTCCTATGCTCCGGGACTCCAGCTCTGGGGTTGCCCCTGATATCACATTCAGGTCCAGGAGGATCCCCTCATGTCACTGTGTATGGACAGTGACGTCAGAGGCTCCAACAGTAGAGGAATCCCCAGCCAAAGCGTTGGCAACGCTCTGGCTGGGGATTCCACTCCTAGAGGGAGCCCCAATGGAGCTATCTACTTGGGGTGTGTGTGGCATTATCTGCAGAGGGCACTGTGGCAGCATCTGCGGAGGGCACTTTGGCAGCATCTGCGGATAGCACTGTGGCAGCATCTGTGGAGGGCACAGTGGCAGCATCTACGGAGGGCACTGTGGCAGCATCTACGGAGTTCACTGTGGCAGCATCTACGGAGGGCACTGTGGCAGCATCTACAGAGGGCACTGTGGCAGCATCTGCAGAGGGCACTGTGGCAGCATCTGCAGAGGGCACTGTGGCAGCATCTACAGAGCACTCTGTGGCAGCATCTACAGAGAGCACTGTGGCAGCATCTACAGAGGACACTGTGGCAACATCCACAGAGGGCACTGTGGCAGTATCTACAGAGGGCATTGTGGCATTATCTAAAGAGTGCACTGTGGCATTATCTACAGAGAGCTCTGTGGCACTATCTGAAAGGGGCTGCCTAATCTTGACGTGTGTCTACCAAACACTGCCAACTGAGCGGCCAGACTGCATTTAGCGACACTTAAACTGGAAAACTGGATTGTTGAAATAAAAACGTGGAGAAATATCTCAAATTTTAAACATAGCGGTATTATTATAGTAATGTATTATTATTATTATTATTATTATTATTATAGTAATATAGTGTTATAGTAGATCAAATAACTAATTGATTAAGAATAATTTTGTATTGTATCAAATTTGAAAGTAATGCGGCCCGTCAACTTCCCATTTTTTCTATATGTGGCCCGCTTACCCGGCCGAGTTTGAGACCCCTGGATTAGATATACTGGCTCAGCAGACAGTATCACACATGATAGGATTAGATGCAGTGGCCCAGCAGACAGTATCACACATGATAGGATTAGATACAATGACTCAGCAGACAGTATCACACATGATAGGATTAGATACAGTGGCTCAGCAGACAGTACCACACATGATAGGATTAGATACAGTGGCTCAGAAGGCAGCATCACACATGATAGGATTAGATACAGTGGCTCAGCAGACAGTTTCACACATGATTGGATTAGATATAGGGCCCAGCAGACAGTATCACACATGATAGGATTAGATATAGGGCCCAGCAGACAGTATCACACATGATCCGATTAGATACAGGGACCAACAGACAGTATCACACATGATTGGATTAGAAGCAGTGGCCCAACAGACAGTATCACAAATTATAGGATTAGATATAGGGCCCAGCAGACAGTATCACACATGATAGGATTAGATACAGTGGCTCAGAAGACAGTATCACACATGATAGGATTAGATACAGTGGCTCAGCAGACAGTATCACACATGATACGATTAGATACAGGGACCAGCAGACAGTATCACACATGATTGGATTAGATATAAGGCCCAGCAGACAGTATCACACATGATTGGATTAGATACAGGACTGAGCTCGCTGACATTGCTGCTCCAGCGCTGGACCCAGGAAAGGTAAGAATAATAATTTTGCTTCTTTATGTGTTACTGATTATTTTTGTGTGTTTGTGTTTTTTTACAGGTTCGGTTGTTGGACTTCGGATTCGAGGACTTCAATGACTGCGTTTTTTTTATTCTCAATAAAATGGTTAATGAGGGTTGTGTTTTTTTATTTCAATAAAATATTATTTCTATGTGCTTGTATCTTTTTAAACTTTATTATCACCACCTTAGTAATGGCCGCTGGCTGATTCACAACCTCCATTACTAAGGCGGGGCTTAATGTTAGCAGGTGCAGAGGCCAACACTAACCCCCATTATTACCCCGGTACCCACAGCAACCAGGGGTACTGGGAAGAGCCAGGTACGAACCAGTACCTGTCCATCTGTAGTGACGGGCAGGCACCGGCGTGGCCGCAGGCTGGTAGTATTAGGCTGGGGAAGGCCAAAAACAGTGGCCCTTCCTACCCTGGTAATGCTGCCTGCTGCTGCTGCTGTGTTGTATCTGGCTGGTTATGAAAATTGGGGGGGACCCCACATCGTTCTTTCCAATTATTATTTTTTTTAAATGACGTGGGGTCCCCCCCATTTTTCATAACCAGCCAGATACAATAAAGCAGCAGCAGCCTAGCATTACCAGGGTGGGAAGGGCCACTGTATCTGGCCTTTCCCCTCCTGATAATACCAGCCTGCGGCCGCCCCAGTGGCCGACCATCACTACAGATGGTCAAGTACTGGATTGTACCCAGCTCTTCCCAGCACCCCTGGTGGCGGTGGGTACCGGGGTAATAAAGGGGGTTAGTGTTAGCCTCTGCATCGGCTAACACTAAGCAATGGATGCTGTCAATCAGCCGGCGGCCATTACTAAGGTGGTAGTAATATAGTTTAAAAAAAAAACAAAGACATAGAAAAAATATTTTATTGAAATAAAAAAAAAACCCACACAACCCTCATTAACCATTTTATTGATAATAAAAAAAAAGCCCCATCGAAGTAGTCCTGGAATCCGACGTAGTCCAACGACCGAACCTGTAAGAAAACACACAAAAAAAAACGATTAGTAACACATGTGTTAGGCTTAGATACAGGGCCCATGTGTGATACTGTCTGTGGGACCCTGTATCTAAGCCTACCACAAGGTAGGCTTAGATTCAGGGTCCAGCAGACAGTAATCTTATACAGTATAAGATTACTGTGTGCTGGGGTCCTGTATCTAAACCTACAGTGTGGTAGGCTTAGATGCAGGGTCCATCAGACAGGATCACACATGGACCATGTATCTAAGCCTACCATGTGATTGGCTTAGATACAGGGCCCAGCAGACAGCATCACACAATCTGTGATCCTGTCTCATGGGCCCCCTAAGCCTGCTACATCGTAGGCTTAGGGGTTGTGCAGTCCCTAAATATTGATGGCCTATCCTCAGGATAGGCCATCAATAGCTGATGTGTCGGGGTCCGTCTCCCGGGACCCGCAAATCAGCTGTTTTGAAGGGGCCGCAGCACTCGTACGAGAGCTGCTTCCCCTTCATTTCACTACTCGCTCACACTGTGAATCGCCGAGACCGATTCACAGTGTGACCGGAATGAAGTGACCGGAATGAAGGGGAGCAGCTCTCGTACGAGTGCTGCGGCCCCTTCAAAACAGCTGATTGGCGGGTCCCGGGAGTCGGACCCCGCCATACAGGGCTAATCTTACCTTCCTCTTCAGCCGCGGCGGTAGTTCTGTCATCTCGATGCTGTGCGCGGCGCATAGCGCTGTGACGTCATGCGCTGCGCACAGCGCTTGACGTCAGGACCTCCGCTGCGATCCGGAACCAGGAAGGTAAGTACAGTCTGTTACTATAGTAACAGGGGCCCGTGGCCCGAGTTACTATAGTAACTTTTTATTAATGTGGTGCGGGGGGCTGCGGGCCCCCTGGCTTCGGGGCCCGGTCGCAATTGCGACCGCTGCGACCCCTATAGCTACGCCAGTGGTTCCAAAACTTTACAAGAGTGACTAAGGTCAGGGGCAGATTCTCATTGATGTTGTTGGAGCTCTGCCTCCAGACCTGTGCTGTACTGTGGCCCCCTGCCGTCTCTGGACCCCTTTAACATCCTACCAAATGCTCCATATTTACTCGAGTGAGAATTTCAATTAAATAAACGCACAATATAGGTGATGAACGTCCCATACTGTGCTATGTGATAGCTGCCAAACTGGCCAGTGGTGGCTACTCTTACTCTCACAATGAGAAAATGTGCTGGTGTTGCGGAGATTTGTGTTGCTTGGAAGGAAAAGGAGGATGGTGAAAGCAGGGTGTCAATGAGAAAACTGTGCCTCTGAGAGGGTAGGGATTGGATATACTGCTGACAGTACTGAGGGTCAGGAGATAATGTGCTGCTGGGGGTGGACTGCCATTTGGAGAGAAGAAGAGGATATTCTGCAGGGAAGGGCAGATATGCCGCTAAGGGGAGAATGTCCTTCTGTGGAGAAAAAGGGAAGATGTGCTATTATGGGGGAGTGGAGAATGGGCTGCTGTGTCGAGGGGAATGTGATGCTGACCAATAGGTCCAGGGCTGCAAAGTGGATGATCGACCTCTGGTTGGACAGAGGATTCTTCATGTGGTGAATATTCTGCTGAGGAGGCAGGAGACACAAGGAACTTGCAGCACTATATGACACCATAGTATGGTACTGCTTGAATATGGCTTGGTACGGTTATGTAGGCAGTGTGTAGAGTTACTACTGTATTATAAAGCTGCTGTATGGCCCTTTTATGTTAATACTGTATATCTCTACTATAAAAGTACTTGATGGAAATTTCATGTTGGTGCTGATGGCATTACTATGTTTGGGCACTGATTGACATAGTTATGTACACACAGTAGTGTATGGGCACTGTAGGGTGCTATGAAATTTGTGTGCCTATGTGTGTGTATGTATATATATATATATATAGATAGATAGATAGATAGATAGATAGATAGATAGATAGATAGATAGATAGATAGATAGATAGATAGATAGATAAGATATATACATACATACAGGGTGGGCCATTTATATGGATACACCTAAATAAAATGGGAATGGTTGGTGATATTAACTTCCTGTTTGTGGCACATTAGTATATGGGAGGGGGGAAACTTTTCAAGCTGGGTGTTGACCATGGCGGCCATTTTGAAGTAGGCCATTTTGTATCCAACTTTAGTTTTTTCAATGGGAAGAGGGTCATGTGACACATCAAACTTATCGAGAATTTCACAAGAAAAACAATGGTGTGCTTGGTTTTAACGTTACTTTATTCTTTCATGAGTTATTTACAAGTTTCTGACCACTTATAAAATGTGTTCAAAGTGCTGCCCATTGTGTTGGATTGTCAATGCAACCCTCTTCTCCCACTCTTCACACACTGATAGCAACACCGCAGAAGAAATGCTAGCACAGGCTTCCAGTATCCGTAGTTTCAGTTGCTGCACATCTCGTATCTTCACAGCATAGACAATTGCCTTCAGATGACCCCACAGATAAAAGTCTAAGGGGGTCAGATCGGGAGACCTAGGGGGCCATTCAACTGGCCCACGACCACCAATCCACTTTCCAGGAAACTGTTCATCTAGGAATGCTCGGACCTGACACCCATAAAGTCACCCATAACTTGTAAATAGCTCATGAAAGAATAAAGTAACGTTAAAACCAAGCACACCATTGTTTTTCTTGTGAAATTCTCGATAAGTTTGATGTGTCACATGACCCTCTTCCCATTGAAAAAACTAAAGTTGGATACAAAATGGCCAACTTCAAAATGGCCGCCATGGTCAACACCCAGCTTGAAAAGTTTCCCCCCTCCCATATACTAATGTGCCACAAACAGGAAGTTAATATCACCAACCATTCCCATTTTATTTAGGTGTATCCATATAAATGGCCCACCCTGTATATATAGATAGAGATAATGTACAGATGTATATATATATATATATATATATATATATATAGAGAGAGAGAGAGAGAGAGAGAGAGAGAGAGAGAGAGAGAGAGAGAGAGAGATAAGATATATTTAGTGCACTTCATAAATGAGTACACCCTTTCTTAACATAAAGATATTTTTTTCTTTTCTAGTGACCATCACTACAATTAATGGAAAGATGACAAAATTGTAATTCATAAGAAATTGATACACTTTATACATTTAATAGCAACATAACAATATATATTTCTAACAAGAAATTAAGCAACTCTGATGTGATCCAGGCAGGGCTGGGATTCAGCTGCATCTCCTCAATTCTACTGAGCTGGTTGTTAAATCAATGGTCACTTCACAAAACTGCTGAGGAGTAAGTTGCTGACCCAGTTCCACCATGCATTCAATTGTAGTCGCGTACTTAGAGCCATGCTCTGCTCCCTGCATCACCATTCGGCGCCTTCTAAAAAAAAGATCCCCAGCTTGGCTGCATTGCACAAGAACAAGGACTGTGAATATTATTTACTGCAGCAGCACTGTGGAGGGGGGAGGGGCAAAAGTATGCGTGGCACGATTGTCAAGGGGCCCTATATGTGGCAATCATTTTTTCAGGGAGCACTATGTGACAATAAGACTTTCAGGGGGCAGTATACAATGATGAGCAATAACATTAAAACCACCTACATAAACCCTTAGGGTATGTTCACACGAGGGCGTCCGTAACGGCTGAAATTACGGGGATGTTTCAGCCTGAAAACATCCCCGTAAATTCAGCCGTAACGGCATGTGCAGGTTGCTTGAACGCCGCGTCATTACGGACGTAATTGGCGCTGCTATTCATTGAAGTCAATGAATAACGGCTCCAATTACGGCCAAAGAAGTGACAGGTCACTTCTTTGACGCGGGCGTCTATTTACGCACCGTCATTTGACAGCGGCGCGTAAATTACGCCTCGTGTGAACAGACAAACGTCTGCCCATTGCTTTCAATGGGCAGATGTTTGTCAGCGCTATTGAGGCGCTATTTTCAGACGTAATTCGGGGCAAAAACGCCCGAATTACGTCCGTAAATAGGCCGTGTGAACATACCCTTAAGGACCAAGCCATTTTTCATTTTTTTCGTTTTCATTTTTCACACCCCGTGTTCCAAGAACCATAACTTTTTTATTTTTCTGTCAATAGAGCGGTGTGAGGGCTGATTGTTTGCGGGAGGAGTTATAGTTTCTAATGGCATCATTTAAAGTACCATATAATGTACTGGGAAACGGAATAAAATTATTTGCTGGCTGAAATTGGAAAAAACTGTGGTTCCTACATTGTTTTTTGGTTTTCATTTTTACTGCATTCACTGCTTAAACTTAACTTTATTCTGCGGCTCAATTCGATTACAGTGATACTAAATTCATATGTTTTTTTTTTATATTTTATTACTTTAAAAAAACAAAACTTTTTGTTAAAAAAATGTGTTTTGTTTCATCACATTCTGAGAGCCATAAATGTTTTATTTTTCCGTGGATTGAGTGGTGTGAGGGCTTATTTTTTGCGGGACAAGCCGTAGTTTTCATTGGTATAATTTTTGATACGTACAACTTTTTGATCACTTACTATAAAAAAAATGTTGTGAGCTAAGCTGACCAAAAAACCGCGATTTTGGCGGTTTCAATTTTTAGTTTTTTACTGCGTTCACCGTGCGAGTTAAATAATGGTATATTGTAATGATTAAGACTTTCACAGATGCAGCGATACCAATTTTTATTTTTTTTTTTACATTACTTTAGGGGAAAAATGTGTTTTTTTTAACTTTTAATATTTTTTTTCACTACTAATAACTTCATTAAACTATTTTACACATTTTATTTGTCCCCCTAGTGTATTGCAGTACATCGTCATTTTCACAGGCTTCTGTTAAGCCGTGCAAGAGACACAGCTTAACAGAGGCAGACAAAAGGCAGACCTGGGGGCCTTCTTTAGGCCCCTGGGCTACCATGACAACCACCGGCACCCCCCGATCGCAGTGTGGAGGTGCCAATGAGTTGTCGGAGTGGGCCGCCCCCTCTTTTCAGCGCTTCAGATGCTGCAGTCGTGATTGACTGCAGCACTTGAGGGGTTAAACAACAAGGAACAGCGCAATCTCTGTTCCCGGCCGTTAGTCCAGGGTGTCAGCTGGAAAACACATCTGATACCCACAGTGCATGGAGCGTGCTCAGCCCGTGAGCACCCTTCATACTTTCCTGTGACGCTTATCACGTAAATGATAAAGCTTCAAGGGGTTAATATTGTGTAGGTTCCCCTTGCGTCGTCAAATCAGCTCTGACTTATTAAAGCGTGGACTCCACAAGACCTCTGAAGGTGCCCTGTTGCTTCTGACACCAAGACATTAGCAGCAAATCGTTTTAAGTGCACACACACCTGACTGTCCACATGATATTAAAAAAAAAACATGATTCACCGGACAAGGACACTTTCTTCCATTGCTCCAAGGACCATTTCTGATGGTCATGTGCCCATTATACTGTATTGTCAGAATGACCAGTCTATGGCTATGCAGCCCTATGCATAACAAGCTGCGATGCACTGTGTGTTCTGACAGTTTTCAATCATAGGCAGCTTAAGTTTTTCAGCACTTTGTGCTACAGTAGGTCTTATGTGGGATCAGACAAGATGGACTAACCTTTAATCTCCATGAGGTCTCTCAATGCGCCTTAGGCTCCCAAAAATCTGTTGCTGGTTCACTGGTTGTTCTTTCTTGGACCACTTTCTGTAGATACTAATCACTGCATATCGGGAACAGCCCGCAAGGCCTGCCTTTTTGTAGAGGCTCTGACACAGTCGTCTAGCAAGCACAATTTGGCCCCTGCCAAAGTCTCTCAGATCCTTAAACTTGCCCATTTTTCCTGCTTCAACTTCAAGAACTGACTGTTCACTTGCTGCCTAATATATCCCACCCATTGACAATCACACTTGTAACAAGAGAATCAATGTTATTTACTTCACCTGTAACTGTTTTTAATGTTATGGCTGATCGGTATAGATCTGTATGCAATTATTTTGTTTTTTCATTTACTTTTTATTGAGGTTTCACAAAAAGTAGAATAACGATAACAACATGAGCCAAAATAACATGGTACATAGGTTGCAAATGAAAATGAAGTTTCATGTCCAGAGATAAAATATGTACATGGCACATATTCTATAGTAGAAATAAAAAATTGAATAATAAGATAGTATGAACAGTTTTCACGATCACCGAATACCAAGGATAGGGAATAACGAAGGGGTAGAAGGAAAGAAATACCAGGGCATACTAGATACTGTGAGTCAGATGGGAGTTAACCCAGAACCAGAGAAAAAGCATATCACTAAGTATCTGGCTCAGACAGAGTTTGGTCGTCACACGAAAGATGTTTATATGAGTCACAGAACACAAATTAATCACTGGAATTGGGTATCCACCAATATTAATAACCTTTATTGAGTATGCTTTAAAATCAACAAAAATGGTGACTTAAGAAAGTTCACATATATGTAATGACGGGGTAGGGAGACGGACAAGTGAGCCCTAATCCACCCGCAACCCAGTCCCTGCCTAATTGCACGGCCCATCCTAGGCGACGGCGTACAACTGGGCGACGGTCCCTACACTCAATATGTGCACAACAGACAACACAAGACAGTGTACACAGAAGAGAGGGAAGTGGGGCAGTTGCCCACGGCAACACCGTGAGCAACAAGAGTAGTGAACGAGCCGAGTCAAACCAGGAGAGTACGTGGTAACAAAAGCAGAGCAGAAGAATAGTAGTCAATCAAGCCAGGGTCAATATGGAGCAGGTCAATTGTAAGTAGCAGGAACAGCAGAGCCAGGAACCAGAGAGAATCACAGGCAAAGGACAAGCAGCAAATGAAGGTATACATAGACCAAGGGCGGGAGCTAGAACCGTCTGGCCGGGCTGTGATAGGTTCTCCCACTCCTCAGCCTCCCAGCCTGAGTGGTAGCAGATCGAGTCACTCTAACAGACCTAGGCACAGATGCAGGCTGATTAACCACGGGCGTCAACACAGAAGCTGTGTCAGGCAAATCCTTTACATATAAATTAATAATTTAATGAATGGGGTCCCTAGCCAATGGGATATGCTCGTATTCACGATTACACGATGAGGCTGTAAATAGGAGGTAAACTGAATGACTAACTTGTAGTACTCCAATACAGCAGTTTTTCATGCCACCTGTATGTCCTCCATGTTGTGATTCCCTGAATGCAGGGTTAATGTGGCTGAAGGACTGATGCAAACACGAGCTGTGTCAAACGACTAACTAATAATGCTCCAATACATCAGACTGCTTTGCCAAGTACGTATTTTTCATGCTGCGAATCCCTGAAAACAGGGTGAATGTGGCTGTAGGACTGACGAAAATAGGAGTTATACTAAATGACTAACTGTTAGTACTCTAATTAATACAACAGCCTCTCATGCCACACATATATATCCCCCATGCTGTGATTCCCTGAATGCAGGGTTACTGTGGGTGTGCGACCTTTTGAACATAGGAGCTGAACCAAATGACTAACTGGTAATGCTCTAACACAACAGTCTCTCATGTCACTAGCACCTGCATTTTATTAAACTACCTGATATACACTACCGTTCAAAAGTTTAGGGTCACTTAGAAATTTCCTTATTTTTGAAAGAAAAGCACAGTTTATTTAATGAAGATAACATTAAATTAATCAGAAATACACTCTATACATTGTTAATGTATTAAAAGACTATTCTAGCTGCAAACGTCTGTTTTTTAATGCAATATCTACATAGGTGTATAGAGGCCCATTTCCAGCAACCATCACTCCAGTGCCAGTGTTCTAATAGTACATTGTGTTTGCTAACTGTGTTAGAAGGCTAATGGATGATTAGAAAACACTTGAAAACCCTTGTGCAATTATGTTAGCACCGCTGTAAACAGTTTTGCTGTTTAGAGGAGCTATAAAACTGACCTTCCTTTGAGCTAGTTGAGAATCTGGAGCATTACATTTGTGGGTTCGATTAAACTCTCAAAATGGCTAGAAAAAGAGAGCTTTCATGTGAAACTCGACAGTCTATTCTTGTTCTTAGAAATGAAGGCTATTGCATGCGAGAAATTGCCAAGAAACTGAAGATTTCCTACAACGGTGTGTACTTCAGAGGACAGCACAAACAGGCTCTAACCAGAGTAGAAAGAGAAGTGGGAGGTCCCGCTGCACAACTGAGCAACAAGACAAGTACATTAGAGTCTCTAGTTTGAGAAATAGACGCCTCACAGGTCCTCAACTGGCAGCTTCATTAAATAGTACCCGCAAAACGCCAGTGTCAACGTCTACAGTGAAGAGGTGACTCCGGGATGCTGGCCTTCAGGGCAGAGTGGCAAAGAAAATGCCATATCTGAGACTGGCTAATAAAAGGAAAAGATTAATATGGGCAAAAGCACACAGACATTGGACAGAGGAAGATTGGGAAAAAAGTGTTATGGACAGACGAATCGAAGTTTTAGGTGTTTGGATCACACAGAAGAACATTTGTGAGACGCAGAACAACTGAAAAGATGCTGGAAGAGTGCCTGACGCCATCTGTTAAGCATGGTGGAGTTAATGTGATGGTCTGGCGTTGCTTTGGTGCTGGTAAAGTGGGAGATTTGTACAAGGTAAAAGGGATTTTGAATAAGGAAGGCTATCACTCCATTTTGCAACGCCATGCCATAACCTGTGGACAGCGCTTGATTGGAGCCGATTTCATCCTACAACAGGACAATGACCCAAAGCACACCTCCAAATTATGCAAGAACTATTTAGGGAAGAAGCAGGCAGCTGGTATTCTATCTGTACTGGAGTGGCCAGCGCAGTCACCAGATCTCAACCCCATAGAGCTGTTGTGGGAGCAGCTTGACCGTATGGTACGCAAGAAGTGCCCATCAAGCCAATCCAAATTGTGGGAGGGGCTTCTGGAAGCATGGGGTGAAATTTCTCCCGATTACCTCAGCAAATTAACAGCTAGAATGCCAAAGGTCTGCAATGCTGTAATTGCTGCAAATGGAGCATTCTTTGACTAAAGCAAAGTTTGAAGGAGAAAATTATTATTTCAAATAAAAATCATTATTTCTAACCTTGTCAATGTCTTGACTATATTTTCTAGTCATTTTGCAACTCATTTGATAAATATAAGTGTGAGTTTTCATGGAAAACACAAAATTGTCTGGGTGACCCCAAACTTTTGAACGGTAGTGTATCTATTTGGCAAATCCAATCTGAGTACAGTTAGATCACTTTTCTTTTGTTATCAGTTATTTATCTGTTATATGTGGTGTGAACCTAGCCTCACTTCTTTGGGGAAGTTAATACAGCCATATTCTGCATGAAAGTCAATAGGATTTAAAGAAATACGCGAGTGAACCTGTTTGAATTGTAGTTGTTTTCTAACTCTCGGAAATCCATTTATGTTTTAAAAGGGTTCTCTATTGTGGACAATCGAGTCCCCCGATGTTAAGCTGATCGCAGGGTGTCCTACTGCTGGACCCTAGCGATCAGCTAAAATCTGTCGGAAAAACTGTGAATGTATGATATGAAACATATATGAGACTTCTTGACTGTGAAGAATTAATCTATGAGGGTTAAATAAATAAAACCCTGTGTGTATAAGGGAGTCCAATTAGGTATGGTCCTAGGTAAAATTGTTACCATGACAAATTAGTAGAAAAAATACTGTTAAAACACCCAGGAACATTAAGTATATGACTGATCAGCATAATACTTGTAAATATTGGTGTGAGTGTGATAGAAAAAAAATTAAGAAATTATACGTTTTACTAATGTATTAACATGGAGAATGATGACATGTCTTGTAGGAGAACAGAAGTTAGACTGATTCTATTGTGTGAGTTACCAGACAGGGAGTCACAGGAATTCCATCTGTTCAACTAACCATTGTATCTAATAAATTAACCTTTATCTTTACCGCATTATATTATATAGACATGTGCCTGTGGTATTATACACTAGGTCTCTCTATCTCCTGGTGTGCATACGTCATATTGGCTATATAAACTGCTGTAATTAATGATTTGATGTCCAATCTCCATAGGAAGACTTTGGTTTATATTATAGATTGCAGAATATGTGTAATATTGTAAAATATGTGTAGAATTGTTAAGCTAACTGTATGTTTGCTGTTTGAATGAACGGAAGTATATGGTATAGTCTTTCTGTGTCTTACAGACTTATCCACCAGAATGTGGGTCTAAGTTGAGACACTTTATTATAAATTCTGTGTGTGAAGTGGCGAGTAAGCACTCCCATCCACGAATCTGGACAGCACTCTTGCATGGCCACGTTGTGACTATTATTGTGCTCGTGGTCAGGAGTGAGTTAGTGAGTTAACAATTGATAAAAGTAAGTTCTGAATCTTTTCAGTTGGGGTTATAAGCGTTTTCTACTGTTACAGGATGCTCTTACAGCAATTATAACCCCACATGCTTCATCAATGTATTGTATGCCACCTAACATGATGATGATGATGATGATGATGATCTACTAACCATGATAAGTAGAATGTCAAAGCCTAGAACAGGGGAATTTATCCAGTTAGTGAGTTACAGTATGTAAAAGAAGGTTTTATGACTGATGGTTACACTAATGTAGATATCTCCAATGTGATTAAGTCTAGGTGATTATAGAAAGCCTTGAACATGTACTAAATTGTTGGAGTTGAAGAAACAAAGAGAAAGGTAATAATTAGAAATGAGCGAACTGGGACAACCGAACCCGGTTTCGGTCCGAACATCGGGAAAAGTTCGGTTCGCAGCGAATCCGAACTTCACCGGGTTCGGCCGAACACGTTTTGACCAAACCCGGTCAAAAATATTATACAAATCGGCAGCCACTTGTCTCTATCAATCACTGATAGAGAAAAGAGGCTAATGATTAAAAATAAAATAAAAAGCATTTCATACGTACCCGGTCGTTGTCTTGGTGACGAGTCCCTCTTCTTCCTCCAGTCCGACCTTCTTTTCTGACGCGGCAGCCTGTGATTCTCTGCAGAGGCCTCTGCAGCCTGTGATTGGCTGCAGAGGCCTCTGCAGCCTGTGATTGGCTGCAGAGGCCGTTGCAGCCTGTGATTGGCTGCAGCGGTCACATGGGCTGTAACGTCATCCGGATGTCGAGAGGGACGCGTCACCAAGGCAACGGCCAGGAGACCGGACTGGAGGAAGCAGAAAGTTCTCGGTAAGTAGGAACGTCTTTTTTTTTTACAGGTTACTCTATATTCTGATCGGAATTTACTGTCCAGGGTGCTGAAACAGTTACTGCCGATCAGTTAACTCTTTCAGCACCGTGGACAGTGACTATTTACTGACGTCGCCTAGCAACGCTGCCGTAATGACGGGTGCACACATGTAGCCACCCGTCATTACGGGGCCTCATGCACACGACCGTAAAAACACCCGTTATTACGGGTCGTAATTACGACCTGAAATAGCGGGCCCATAGACTTCTGTTAGCCACGGGTACCTTCCCGTTTTCTCACGGGAAGGTGCCCGTGCCGTTAAAAATATAGAAGATGTTCTATTTTTTTATTTTACGGGCCGTGCTCCTATAATTTATAATGGGAGCACGGCTTGGAAAAACGACCGGCTGCCCGTGGCCGGCCGTGCTTATCTCCTGAAATACTCTGTGCTGCCTTAAACTCTGTGGACAGGTCAGGATCCTGTTTCTTTTAAATGCTGCTGGGGAACCCGCTCGATCCACTATATAAGGCTGTGCTACAGTGCAGCATTTAAAAGAAACAGGATCCTGACCTGTCCACAGTGTTTAAGGCAGCACAGAGTATTTCAGGAGATGAGCGTGCGGATCTTGTGCGGGGTGGTGACTTGCCAATCATGTGAAGGTGTTATTGAGGACAGGAGTGGAGGAGAGGTAACAGACTGAGAGCTACGTAATGGTAAGAGCAGAGTTCACAGCAGCACTGAATCTGTACGCTCCTCTCCTGAAATACTCTGTGCTGCTGTGAACTCTGCTCTTACCATTACGTAGCTCAGTCTGTTACCTCTCCTCCACTCCTGTCCTCAATATCACCTTCACATGATTGGCAAGTCACCACGTAATGGTAAGAGCAGAGTTCACAGCAGCACTGAATCTGCACGCTCCTCTCCTGAAATACTCTGTGCTGCTGTGAACTCTGCTCTTACCATTACGTAGCTCAGTCTGTTACCTCTCCTCCACTCCTGTCCTCAATAACACCTTCACATGATTGGCAAGTCACCACCCCGCACAAGATCCGCACACTCATCTCTTGAAATACTCTGTGCTGCTGTGAACTCTGCTCTTACCATTACGTGGTGACTTGCCAATCAAGTGAAGGTGTTATTGAGGACAGAAGTGGAGGAGAGGTAACAGACTGAGAGCTACGTAATGGTAAGAGCAGAGTTCACAGCAGCACTGAATCTGCACGCTCCTCTCTTGAAATACTCTGTGCTGCTGTGAACTCTGCTCTTACCATTACGTGGTGACTTGCCAATCAAGTGAAGGTGTTATTAAGGACAGAAGTGGAGGAGAGGTAACAGACTGAGAGCTACGTAATGGTAAGAGCAGAGTTCACAGCAGCACAGAATCTGCACGCTCTTCTCCTGAAATACTCTGTGCTGCCTTAAACTCTGTGGACAGGTCAGGATCCTGTTTCTTTTAAATTCTGCACCGTAGCGCAGCCTTATATAGTGGATCGAGCCAGTTCCCCAGCAGCATTTAAAAGAAACAGGATCCTGACCTGTCCACAGAGTTTAAGGCAGCACAGAGTATTTCAGGAGAATAGCGTGTGATTGGCTGCAGAGGCCGCTGCAGCCTGTGATTGGCTGCAGAGGCCGCTGCAGCCTGTGATTGGCTGCAGAGGCGGTCACGTGGGATAAAGCGTCATCCCTGGAGGCCGGCCTTCTGACGTCATCCTGACGTGCGTGACCGCCACTACAGCCTGTGATTGGCTGCAGCGGCGACATGGATGAAACGTCATCGCTGGAGGCTGGACAGGAGGAATGTAAGTATGAACATATTTTTTATTTTTTTTTATTACATTAAAATTGTATTTTCCACGTGCCGAGCATGGTACTGTGAAGGTTGCTGAAAGAGTTAGTGCAGCCGATTAACTCTTTCAGCACCCTGGACAGTACCATGCTCGGCGCACGGAAATTACAGGTTCGGTCAGAACTAGTTCGGTCCGAATCGAACTTTTTCGTGAAATTCGGCGAACTAGCCGAACCGAACTTTTCATAAGTTCGCTCATCTCTAGTAATAATAATAATAATAATTAAAAAAAAGTGTTGCCATTATATTGATCCCGCAGGCAACCTATGTCTTAAAGCTAGTCTAACAAAAATAGCTGTTTCAGAAAAAAGTAGCTACAAGAACAAGAGGTTAACAAAGACTCCTGGTGGAATAATACCTTTTCTTTCTTAAAATCCAGCTAATTGATTTAAGGGAATAGCAGTATGGCTGATGAGTATACTTCAAATTGTGTTCCAAATTATTATGTTTTGCATACTTGGCTATATTGGCTTTCATTTGTTAATATGGCTAATGAACTTAAGTATAAGGTTGTGTAAATAGACTGTTTTGTTGTTGTTTTTTATGTACCGTATTTATAAGGTTTAAAAAATTTAAGTTATCTGTGTAGAGTCAGGTTTTAGCATTATAAATATAGAAGAAATTTAGTTTTCTTACAGCTTTTTACCTCGCTGAAGCTTATTAGTTCTAAAAGAAAAGGGAAGAAAAGGTGGGGGCTGAGGGCAGCAGCTGAATGCAGTGTATGAGCATGTTAGAAGGAATGTAAAATGCTGCTCTCTCTCTCTCTTTAAATATTTAACAAACACGGTCTGCATAAATGATAGATTGCTAAATTATCAGGTAACAAACTGATAATTCCCATTGTGTCTCCCTATAATATCCATTTTTTCTCTATCCTTCTGTCCCTGGATTGTTGCTAATATTTTGCTTTACATACAAAGGCAAACAGTATGTTTGGGTGGCGCTTCTCCAGGGTGCAGCAAATTCCCCTGATATTCTCATCCATGCAATGAAAGAACTGTTGGATAAGTGGTCCCCCAAACACTCCACCACTTGTCTATTGCAATATGTTGATAATTTACTTTTGTGTTGTGTTTCTGTTGACATATGTGCTTAGGAAACAGTCTCATTATTGTTGTAATTTTCCCATATAGGTTTACTGCTATCTAAGACCACCCAGTCCCACACAACCATCACTATGCCTATGGTTGTAGAGCAAGGAGGGGAAAGGGGGGATGCCAGACCCTTAATATACGAACTTGCAAATTACAATGTCTTGTTTGATATGGAACATGGGCCTGATTGTCACAATTTAATGCAACTTTACGCCCAAGGGTTACCAGGTGTCACTGATGTACCTTTGACTAACTATGATGTTCAGTATTTTGTAGACGGATCCAGATAATGGAATGAGCAGACGGGACATTTCACCACCGGGTATGCAGTAGTCCAGGAAGGTAAGACAGTGCTGCAAAAGTCACTGCCCTCCAGCAGCTCTGTCACAGAGGCAGAACTCATGGCACTCGCAGAAGCATGTAAGTTGGGCACAGGTAAAAGGGTGAACATCTATACAGATTCTAGGTATTCCTTTGGAGTCGCACACGATTATGAGACAATATGGCGAGCAAGAGGCTTTCTGATTTCAGCAGGCAAACCAATACAACACTGATTTACCCCTGGTTTTCAGAACGCAGCTGCTCGGCATGTAGAGGGTTGCCTGACATGTGCCAGACACAACCCCGGTAAAATGACAAAAACACCCAGTAAGCACATGCCTTGCACTGATTACCCCTTCCAGCGACTGCAGGAGGACTACATACAGCTACCCAAGGTAGGTGTATATGAATATGTCCTCGTATGTACTGACGTGTTTTCAAACTGGCCTGAGGCATGGCCGGAAACCAAAGCCACAGCTAAAAACACTGCTAAGAAAATAGTCAGTGAAGTAGTATGGGGTCCCTGAAGTAATTGAGAGTGACAGAGGAACCCACTTCACAGGAGAAGTACTAGGGCATATACTTACTCGCCTCGGCAACAAACAGGCATTCCATACACGATACTACCCAAGAAGGTAAACATCTAGATGAAAGAAGAAAGTCAGCAATACTCCAAGCACCGAAACCTATGACAAGAAGACAAATTATGTCCTTTTTGGGTATGATTAACTTCTGCAGAAGTTGGATAGCCAATTATGATGCTATTACAGGACCATTGATGTGTTTGATTTATGTGGAACCCCCTGCAGCCCAGGATTCCATTGAATGGACTCCTGAAGCTGAGGAGGCATTTTTTTTCAGATAAAACAGGTTCTTGTAGGATCTTCAGTGCTTGGACTACCTGATTATTCAAAAACCCTTTATTCAAACTGTAGATTGTAAAAATGGATACATGATTTCAGTGCTAACACAGGAGTATGGAGGAAAGGATAGACCTCTAGCTTACTACTCATTAGAACTTGACCCAGTAGCTAGAGCCTTACCTCCCTGTGTTCAATCAGTTGTAGCAACCCAGAAGCTATAAGAGCTTTCGCCACATTAGTGTTATTTATGATAGAAAGATGTACCACTTTAAATTCTTCGACCTTGATGCCTACTGCTGAAGATGGTGAACCACATGAGTAGAGATGAGCGAACTTATCAAAAGTTCGGTTCGGCTAGTTCGCCGAATTTCACAAAAAAGTTCGGTTCGGACCGAACTAGTTCTGACCGAACCTGTCACTTACGTGCGCCGAGCATGCTACTGTCCAGGGTGCTGATAGAGTTAATGGGCTGCACTAACTCTTTCAGCAACCTTCACAGTACATGCTCGGCGCGCGGAAAATACCATTTAAATGTAATAAAAAAATAACAATTATACGTTCGTACTTACTTTCCTCCTGTCCGGCCTCCAGCGATGACGTTTCATCCCTTTCGCCGCTGCAGCCAATCACAGGCTGTAGTGGCGGTCACGCACGTCAGGATGACGCTTCATCCCACGTGACCGCCTCTGCAGCCAATCACAGGCTGCAGCGGCGACATGGATGAAACGTCATCGCTGGAGGCCGGACAGGAGGAAAGTAAGTATGAACGTATTATTATTATTTTTTGGCATGTATGTATGTTGGCATGTATGTATGTATGTATATCTGTGCATGTATGTTTGCATGTATGTTGGCATGTATGTATATATGTGCATGTTTGTATGTATATTTGCATGTATGTATGTATGTTTGCATGTATGTATTTTTGCATGTATGTTGTCATGTATGTATGTATGTATGTATGTATGTTGTCATGTATGTATATATGTGCATGTGTGTATGTATATTTGTATGTATGTATGTATGTTTGCATGTATGTTTGCATGAATGTATGTTTGCATGTATGTATGCATGTTTGTATGTATATTTGCATGTGTGTATATATATATGTATGTATGTTGTCATGTATGTATGTATGTATGTATGTTGTCATGTATGTATATATGTGCATGTATGTTGGCATGTATGTATATATGTGCATGTGTGTGTGTATGTATGTATATTTGCATGTATGTATGTATGTTGTCATGTATGTATGTATATATGTGCATGTATGTTTGCATGTATGTTGGCATGTATGTATACATGTGCATGTTTGTATGTATATTTGCATGTATATATGTTTGCATGTGTGTATGTATGTTTGCATGTATGTATGTTTGCATGTATGTATGTTGTCATGTATGTTTGTATGTATGTTGTCATGTATGTATGTATAGATGTGCATGTATGTATGTTTGCATGTTTTTATTTTTGCATGTATGTTTGCATGTATGTTTATATATATATGTGCATGTTTGTAATTATGTTTACATGTATTTATGTTTGCATGTATATTTGTGCATGCTTGTATATATGTATGTATGTATCTTTGCATGTTTGTTTGTATGTATGTATGTTTTCATGTGTGTGTGTATGCATGTATGTATGATAGTTTGCATGTATATATGTGTGTATGTTTGCATGTATGTATATTTGCATGTATATATGTGCATGCTTGTATATATGTATGTATGTTTGTATATATGTATGTATATTTGTATATATGTATGTATGGCCATGTATGATACTGTCTGCTGGCGCCCTGTATCTAAGTCAACTTCACGGCAGGCTTCTATACATGGTATAACAGTCAGTATCACACATTAAACTGAATCTAAGCCTACGACATGTTTTATTTCATTATTTTTTTTTTCCACAGGTTTGGTGTTTGGACTACGTCGGTTTCGAGGACTACTTCGATGACGGTTTTTTTTCTACAATAAAATGGTTAATGAGGGTTGTGTTGGGGGTGCTTTATTTCAATAAAATATTTTATCTATATCTTTGTCTTTTTCTTTTCAAATTTTATTATTACCACTTTAGTAATGGCCGCTGTCTGAGTGACAACATCCATTACTAATGCGAGGCTTAGTGTTAGCCGGTGCAGAGGCTAACACTAACCACCATTATTACCCCGGTACCCAAAACCACCAGGGGTGCCGGGAAGAGCCAGGTACGATCCAGTACCCGACCATCTGTTGTGATGGTCGGGCCCTGGGGCGGCCGCAGGCTGGTATTATGAGGCTGGGAAGGGCCAAAAACAGTGGACCTTCCCACCCTTGTAATGCTAGGCTGCTGCTGCTGTGTTGTATCTGGCTGGTTATAAAAGTGGGGGGGACCCCACGTCATTTTTTTAAATTATTTATTTATTTACATTTTTTTTTTAAAAAGACATGGGGTTCCACCCAATTTATCATAACCAGCCACATACAACAGTGTTATTAGCCTGGGAATGGACAAAACCAGTGGCCCTTCCCACCCATGTAATGCCAGACTGCTGCGGCCTTGTATATGGCTGGTTATTAAAAATGTGGGGGACCCGTCTATTGCTAAATTTGTTAAATTCCCAAAAAAAAACGACGTGGGGGTCCCCCCCATTTTTATAACCAGCCCGATACAACACAGCAGCAGCAGCCTAGCATTACAAGGGTGGGAAGGTCCACTGATTTTGGCCCTTCCCAGCCTCATAATACCAGCCTACGGCCGCCCCAGTACCCGACCATCACAACAGATGGTCGGGTACTGGATCGTACCAAGCTCTTCCCGGCACCCCTGGTGGTGGTGGGTACCGGGGTAATAATGGGTGGTTAGTGCTAGCCTCTGCACCGGCTAACACTAAGTACCGCCTTAATAATGGACGCTGTCAATCAGCCAACTGCCATTATCTAGGCACTAATAAAGTTTGAAAAAAAAACACAAAGACAATTATTTTTTATTGAAATAAGAAATCCCCAACAAAACCCTCGTTAACCATTTTATTAAAATTTGAAAAAACGCAGATCTACGCAGTAGTCCAACGAATCGTAGATGTAGTCCAATCGGTACATCAAAATCTGCAACAACATAAAAAAACAGTTATCAATGTGAACAATACCAATACTTCTACTCACCTACACACATATATACACGCACACACAAACAAACAACCATACACAGACACACACATATATACACAAACACAACAAGATATACACACACACATAAACAGACAAACACACACATATACACGAACTCACACATATACAAACAAAAACACACATATCCAAACACACACACACACAGTTATACACACATACACGAACACATATACACAAACACATATACAAACAAAAACACACATACCCAAACACACATATACACAAACACATATACACAAACACACCCATATATACACACAAACACACACCCATATACACACATATACACATATACAAAAACACACACAAACATCTACACACAAACATATACACAAATACACCCATATATACACAAACATATACACAAAACACATATACACAAACACACCCATATATACACACACACACACATATAAAAACAAAAACAGACAGTCACATACCCAAACACACATATATACACAAACACACACATACACAAACACGGTTTCTTTTAAATGCTGCTGGGGAACCCGCTCGATCCACTATATAAGGCTGCGCTACAGTGCAGCATTTAAAAGAAACAGGATCCTGACCTGTCCATAGAGTTTAAGGCAGCACAGAGTATTTCAGGAGATGAGCGTGCAGATTCAGTGCTGCTGCGAACTCTGCTCTTACCATTACGTAGCTCTCAGTCTGTTACCTCTCCTCCACTCCTGTCCTCCAGAACACCTTCACATGATTGGCAAGTCACCACGTAATGGTAAGAGCAGAGTTCACAGCAGCACAGAGTATTTCAGGAGATGAGCGTGCGGATCTTGTGCGGGGTGGTGACTTGCCAATCATGTGAAGGTGTTATTGAGGACAGGAGTGGAGGAGAGGTAACAGACTGAGCTACGTAATGGTAAGAGCAGAGTTCACAGCAGCACTGAATCTGCACGCTCCTCTCCTGAAATACTCTGTGCTGCTGTGAACTCTGTTCTTACCATTACGTAGCTCAGTCTGTTACATCTCCTCCACTCCTGTCCTCTATAACACGTTCACATGATTGGCAAGTCACCACCACGCACAAGATCCGCACGCTCATCTCCTGAAATACTCTGTGCTGCTGTGAACTCTGCTCTTACCATTACGTGGTGACTTGCCAATCATGTGAAGGTGTTCTTGAGGACAGGAGTGGAGGAGAGATAACAGACTGAGAGCTACGTAATGGTAAGAGCAGAGTTCACAACAGCACTGAATCTGCACGCTCATCTCCTGAAATACTCTGTGCTGCCTTAAACTCTGTGGACAGGTCAGGATCCTGTTTCTTTTAAATGCTGCACTGTAGCGCAGCCTTATATAGTGGATCGAGCGGGTTCCCTAGCAGCATTTAAAAGAAACAGGATCCTGACCTGTCCACAGAGTTTAAGGCAGCACAGATTATTTCAGGAGATGAGCACGGGCAGCCGTTCGTTTTTCCGAGCCGTGCTCCCATCATGCACACGACCGTAAAAACACCCGTTATTGCGGGTCGTAATTACGACCCGCAATAACGGGCTCATAGACTTCTGTTACCCACGGGTACCTTTCCGTATTCTCACGGGAAGGTGCCCGTGCCGTTAAAAAAATAGAACATGTTCTATTTTTCTATTTTACGGGCCGTGCTGCTATAATTATAATGACAGCACGGTTCGCAAAAGCGGCCGGCTGCCCGTGGCCGGCCGGCCGTGCTCGTAGTTACGAGTCGTAATTACGAGCACGGCCCGTAAAATAAAAAAATAGAACATGTTCTATCTTTTTAACGGCACGGGCACCTTCCCGTGAGAAAACGGGAAGGTACCCGTGGCTAACAGAAGTCTATGGGCCCGCTATTTCGGGTCGTAATTACGACCCGTGATAACGGGTGTTTTTATGGTCGTGTGCATGAGGCCCCGTAATGACGGGTGGCTACATGTGTGCACCCGTCATTACGGCAGCGTTGCTAGGCGACGTCAGTAAGGGTATGTGCACACACACTAATTACGTCCGTAATTGACGGACGTATTTCGGCCGCAAGTACCGGACCGAACACCCTGCAGGGAGCCGGGCTCCTAGCATCATATTTATATACGATGCTAGGAGTCCCTGCCTCTCCGTGGAACTACTGTCCCGTACTGAAAACATGATTACAGTACGGGACAGTTGTCCTGCAGAGAGGCAGGGACTCCTAGCATCGTACATAAGTATGATGCTAGGAGCCCGGCTCCCTGCACTGTGTTCGGTCCGGTACTTGCGGCCGAAATACGTCCGTCATTTACGGACGTAATTAGTGTGTGTGCACATACACTAAATAGTCACTGTTCAGGGTGCTGAAAGAGTTAACTGATCGGCAGTAACTGTTTCAGTACCCTGGACAGTGACTACCGATCACAGTACCTGTAAAAAAAAAGACGTTCATACTTACCGAGAACTTTCTGCTTCCTCCAGTCCGGTCTCCTGGCCGTTGCCTTGGTGACGCGTCCCTCTCGACATCCGGCCCGACATTCCTTGATGACGATGCAGCCTTGTGAGCGCTGCAGCCAATCACAGGCTGCCGCGGCCTCTGCAGCCAATCACAGGCTGCAGAGGCCTCTGCAGCCAATCACAGGCTGCCGCGTCAGAAAAGGTCGGACTGGAGGAAGAAGAGGGACTCGTCAACAAGACAACGACCGGGTACGTATGAAATGCTTTTTATTTTATTTTTAATCAGCAGCCTCTTTTCTCTATCAGTGATTGATAGAGATAAGTGGCTGCCGATTTGTATAATGTTTTTGACCGGGTTCGGTCAAAACGGGTTCGGCCGAACCCGGTGAAGTTCGGATTCGCTGCGAACCGAACTTTACCGGAAGTTCGGACCGAAACCGGGTTCGGTTGTCCCGGTTCGCTCATCTCTACACATGAGTGCATGTAGTGGGAGATGAAATTACGGCACTCAACCGTTTGGTTTGTATTCTTCCTTTAATGTGGCATCAAGCAAAAACTTAAAAGTGTACAAGGGAGGACATAGCAGATTGCAAATCTGCAATCTGCTATATCCTCCCTTGTACGCTTTTAAGTTTTTGCTTGATGCCACATTAAAGGAAGAATACAAACCAAACGGGTGAGTGCTGTAATTTGATCTCTCACTACATGCTGTTTACAGATTGTTCAATCTCATTTTTGCTGAGCACCACCCAAGTATTTTGGTTAAAGAAACTCCTGCCCCAATCTTTTCTTCATAGGACTGCTACATACTTAAAAGACTACCAAAAGAGAAAGATTGACACTGAGAGATAAAGAAATAGTAAATGTACAAAAACTTTATTGAACAATAATGGTACAAAATAAAAAGAATCCAAAAAACCACAGTAAAAACAGGGATCATAGGCTGGTAAATGAAATCAAACCATGCGGCTATGTGAGAAGCAGGTAAATAAAGTGCATATGCGTCCTTTAAATGATGTGTATAAATACCTGTAAAATAATGGTCTGTACACAGGATAATACAGTAGTAAACATCAATATATATAGAATAATTCAGACTGTATAAATGTATTTAGATGGTTTAGTCATAATAGGACAGCAGACATAGCTGCACCAGTACCAAATGACATGATAAAGTATCAAAGATCAAACAAAATATGTAACCCAAAATACAAAATACTGAAGAAATAAATGAACACTCACATACCCATGGTAATAGAACAGGATAAATGCAGCCAGAATCCACCCCAACGCTCGTTTCGGCGCTAATGCCTTCGTCTGGGGGTGGTGTAGGGTTGAGGTCAGAGGTCCTTTATTGAAAGTTTGAACCAATGAGCTGAAAAAGATGCAGCTGTAACATGATTACAACTCATGTGTTACTGTTGCCCTGTATAATTACAGGTCGCTGTCTCACTGTGGTCGGGGTGAGGCAACCACGTCAGTGCCAGCGACGGAGAACCCGAACCGGAAACACGCGATCGAGTCAGCAAGACTCGGTCACGTGGATCAGGCAAGGCTCGCCGTGGATGACACCGGCGGGGGCCGGACCCGAACCTCCAATGGGAGAGCGACACAGGGGAACCAATGTGATACATAAGGTATGTGAACGACATAGCAAGATTATACGCAATGTAGCACAATGTGCAACATGCAAAGTCTGGAATCGCAACCAAAGTGGTATATATGAATTTAATCGAGGACAATAGATATGTATTTTGACACAGCAAGATCATAGTCAATGTATGCGGGTAAATATATAAAAAGTGTATATTAAAAACAAATATACACTAAAGTTTTAATTATGTTTAAAAAAACAAAACAAAAAAAAAACAAAAACGCAATGTAGATAAAAAACGCGACACAGCCAATGTGACTAAGGCTTTATCAGTATTAGTGAAGTAACACATAGAAATGAAATAATAAATTCCCTACTGGATAAGAAAAAAGTGAATAAGAACAGATGTGTTGGAACATTGAATGTAAGACCAAGATAAATAATGAAAAACATACTTGGATTGGACAATGTGTGAATGAGGAAGGGATGAAGTAAAAACACAAGTGATAAAGACGTGGATAGTGCAGATATAATAACAAAAATATACAATTGATATTAATGGTGTGGAACGAATTAATATTCATAAGGGTGATAGGGAAATATTATAGAAACATAGTGCAAAAATATGGGAATGATAATTTACAACGACTGTTATAGTGTCTTGTGCATAAGGAGTGCAATAACGTAGTTGATAAATAGTTGAAGTGACAAAAATATGAGTGTGAAAATTACCATGGGTATGTGAGTGTTCATTTATTTCTTCAGTATTTTGTATTTTGGGTTACATATTTTGTTTGATCTTTGATACTTTATCATGTCATTTGGTACTGGTGCAGCTATGTCTGCTGCCCTATTATGACTAAACCATCTAAATACATTTATACAGTCTGAAATATTCTATATATATTCATGTTTACTACTGTACAGACCATTATTTTACAGGTATTTATACACATCATTTAAAGGACGCATATGCACTTTATTTACCTGCTTCTCACATAGCCGCATGGTTTGATTTCATTTACCAGCCTATGATCCCTGTTTTTACTGTGGTTTTTTGGATTCTTTTTATTTTGTACCATTATTGTTCAATAAAGTTTTTGTACATTTACTATTTCTTTATCTCTCAGTGTCAATCTTTCTCTTTTGGTTTTCTATTTGCATTTTTTGATGCTGTTAGGGTTTTACGCCCTGAAATCAACCCAGTGGTCCACACATATTTATATGTGCGACTTACCCTGGACCTTTGGGGTTATAGATTTCTGTTGCTCCTTTTTTTTGAATCGGTTCTATACTTAAAAGACTGATGAGTAGTGCCAACTCATTTCTATTGTGCTTGAACCACATGATTGCCTATCCTCCATAGCAGAAAGAGTGGAACCAAGATCAGATCTTAAAAGATATTCCACTACCAAATAGTGATCTCATACTGTTTGTAAATGGATCTTGTAAGAACAAATACATCCTACCCAGCAACTTATTCAGATATGCAACCATATTGAGCCATGGGACAAGCCATGTCTCAACAGGTGGGATGGTAGAAATCATATCTAAAGTGTTCACGTCATATGGCTTAACTAACTACTCTAAAAAATTTGGTTTAACCTGTTTAACATGAGCCGAACATAATCCGCAGGGGAATGTACGACAAAAAAGAGGACAGTTCGCAAGTCCACAATATCCATTCTAACATATTTTGTATGGATTTCATTAATTTTAGCTTCCTAAGATATTAGGTATTGTATGAGGGTGTTAATTTGAATCTCAGAGTAGGTAAGAAAAAATTTGGTTTGAGACACTTGTCAGATAAAATATATGATATTTGTGAATATTTCTGTGAGTAAGAACTGTTACAGGTAATCAGCTCAGATAAAGGTACAAATCCTGCTGAAAAGAGTAACAACAAGTGCAAATAAAATGTACCCAGTAACTACATATTTCTATGTGCCCTGTCCAGGGGGACAGAGAAGTTTTTCTTATATAAAGGTGTTTATTTGTTTGATTTGATGTATAGGACTTGTCAATGAACTGATGGGACCCAAACCAGAGGGGTGATAGCATTAGATTGGTGATAGTGTTATTTTATTAGTTGAGACCCTATTGTATATATTGTCTGAGGTTTATAATTATAATGTATGTAAATATGCCACGGTACTGCAAATTACAATCTGAGGTGTTTTTTTGTGGAGGTATGAGGTGAAGGTCACTGGTTGTTGTCACTCATAAGTAAGAAGTACATGGCAGCAATGAGAGCCCGGAAGTTATGTTACCTGGGTGTCTTTAGGTTTGAGAAAAATGCTGCCCACGACCTGTTATATCTGCAGGGGTAAAAATCCCATTAGGACAGTAATTGACAGTGCGACACAACTATGACCAATATGTACCATGGCAGGACAAGTTTGGATTATTGCCAATATTACTAGGTTTAGCAGTAAAGAATGCTCATAATATAGAGAAAGTGGCCGACAGATTGGACACTGTTATAGATTATGTGTTTGATGTTTTGAATACTGCCCAAGGGGGCATTTGCCAAGTAGTTGGCCCAGCCTGTTGCCACTGTATAGACCTTTTTGGCATTATGCAGGACAAGTATGACCATAGAGCAAGCTAAGAAAATAAAGTCCGTAAGGGGGATAAGACCTTTTTTAAGTACCTGGCTTGGGTACAAAATGTCCCCAAATAAACAAAAGGTGGTAAATGTGAAAGTGATTAAAATAATGTTTAAATGAATTCATTTTGTGCAGCAGCCATCTTGTCTGGAGACCCCATCTTGTTCTTATGTAGTGAATAAGAAAGACATTGTTCCTTTAAGACAAGTATATTAATGCTGATTTCGTATGTTATTAAAGTTAGTTATCTTTGACCTTGGTTCTCATGCGAAACTCAAAGGGAAGAATTGGGTATATTGTTTACCATCAGTAGTCCTAAATATGCATGTGACTCCTACAGCATCAGGTTTGACACTTTTTGAAATTATGTATGGTAGACCATTTGTAATACCACATTTAAAACCATTCTCTAGGATGGATAAAGAGTCTGATTTTACACTTGCTGAATAGATGGCAAAAATGTTAACCAACAAAGAAGTTCCTATCTCTAATTGTATTCCAGGTGACCCTGTAACTGAACCTGTGAAGTCAGGAAATTGGATCCTGATCAAAGTTATAAAAAGAAGACACTGGTATCATCCTCGTTGGGAAGGACCATATCAGGTTCTACTTACCACACCTACGGCCATACAGATAGCCGAACGTACCTCTTGGATACACTTATCACACTGTAAGGTAGTTAGGGAATTGCCACTATCCTCCTAGGCTATAAAAGACTGATTACAAAGGGTGGTCATTTGTTAGAAGTGACTGGTCTCAAACTTCAGCGACGAAAACATCCAGAGCCTGGGGGAAGACAGGGCAAAATGTTATAAGTTATTCTAGGTATCCTATGGGGGTCCAAGGTGTGTCAACCTAAGGTATGGGATCCCTTGGAAACAGGGTCAGGGGAAAGGATTCCCTAAAGACTTAGCTTGGAGGGGTTAAATATTTTAATTTCACTGAATGTGAAATGGCAATATAATGAAAACAAGAGATGGCATCCCGCAGATAACATTAATTCAGGAACTCCAGGTAAATGGAAATGGAATGTGGTTAGCCTTAACTTTAGTGAAGGACAAACAGCCACATTGCAGGTAGACTTTTGTGACCTGCTCAGAACTGGAAACAATGGATGGTTAAAATGTAATCTAAATTAGAGGAGAATAAGCCAAGTTAACAAGGTCAGGCAAATACATCAATGCTATACAAACACATATAAAGCTAGGATGTGCAGTCATGGACTTTGTCTGAACGGGTGATGGCTATGCCCGACTATGGATTTTATGCCAGTAATCCCTTAAATTAAAAGAAAGGTTAATTATTTTTAAGAAACCTACCTCTCCCTGTACAAATTCCACCAAATGTAACCAGCCATTTTTGATAGGAGCTGATGTTTCAGGTACTGACCCTATAGGGCATTTTATTGATGTTAAGGAAAAGGATGCAATTGAAAGTCCTTTAGCCCCAAAGATAGACCTACCCTCTATAGTCTAACTGGCCAACTTCACTTATGAAGATAAATTGGCTTTAGAAACAAGTTACAGTGAGAAAAATGAATGATTAGCCAGGATGGGATACACTGCAATCCATAATAAAATAACTAACTCTATCGCTTGTGCAAAAGCTTAGCCACATCTGGCTACTATACCTTTCAGGCTATCAGATAAGGAGAACCCACAAGGTCTGCAATGCATGTTATCTTTATATAATGCATTATATAATCCAGGTGATAAATTATGTAAGACATTATATTTATTGTACCCACCTTTGGGGAGACATGAAATCCCTCCCTTAGTAGTTGCTTACCCAGGCAACTACATCTGCTTTCTGAGGAATGGGGAAGGTAAGAAAGTAGGGAACCTCACTGAAGAGTTTTGTGAAACCACCATAGATATTGGTACCGATAATGGTAATTACTCCTCTAATTGGTTTACCAACCAGACAAGGGCAAGGACTGATCTTGGATGGCTATGTGGAGACAGGAAGCTGAGACTTAGGCTACTGGCCAAGTGGCAGGGAAGCTGTACTGTGGTTCAGCTTCTGATGACATCCACTTGTTTTCAGCCTCTGAGTTTCAGAGAATGAGAAAATAGCCCTGGAGACTATCTGAATCGCTATAAGCGTTCTATCCTGGAGGTTCCCTTGACCATAGAATATACATAGATGAAAAAGGAGTACCCCGAGGGGGGCCAAATGAGTTTAAGGCCCGAAATCAGATTGCATCAGGCTTCGAGTCTGTATTTTTCTGGTGGTCTACGATAAATAAGAATGTCGACTGGATTAATTATATTTATTACAATCAACAGAGAGTTAATTATACCAGAGATGCAATAAAGGGCATTGCAGATCAGTTGGGACCTATATCTTTAATGACATGGAAAAATAGAATGACCCTGGATATGTTACTAGCAGAAAAAGGGGGTGTCTTCAAAATGTTTGTATCTTCTGTTGTACTTTTATTTCCAATAATACAGCTCCTGATGGTAGTATTACGAAGGCATTGGAAGGACTCAATTCCCTGTCCGAAGAGCTTGTGGAAAACTCTGGAATAAATGACATCACTAATTGGCTTGAAGGATGGTTTGGAAAATGGAGTAACCACATATCCAGTCTATTGATTTCCTTAGCAACAGTGGCAGCCATACTTGTAATTCGTGGATGTTGTTGCATTTCTTGCATACGAGGATTAATTCAGAGACTCATTGACACTTCAATTACTAAAACTATGTACCAAGAGATTCAAAATGAGGACTTATGCGATGGCTTGGAAACACCCCATGATGACAGTCAAAATTCTGACGGACTGGTGAACACTTAACCCCTTCAGGACCAAGCTCATTTTGGCCTTCAGGACCAGACCCATTTTTTCAAATCTGACATATTTCACTTTATGTGGTAATAACTCCGGAAGGCTTTTACCTATCGAAGTGATTCTGAGATTGTTTTCTCGTGACACATTGGACTTTATGATAGTGGAAAAATTTGGTCGATAAATTAAATATTTATCAGTGAAAAACACCAAAATTTTGTGAAAAATTGCAAAAATTAGCATTTTTCTAAATGTAAATGTATCTTCTTGTAAGACAGGCAGTTATACCACACAAAATTGTTGCTAATTAACATCCCTCACATGTCTACTTTAGATTGGCATCGTTTTTTGAACGTCCTTTTATTTTTCTATGACGTCTCAAGGCTTAGAACTTTAGCAGCAATTTCTCACATTTTCAAGAAAATTTCAAGAGGCTATTTTTACAGGGGCCAGTTCAGTTGTGAAGCGGCTTTTAGGGCCTTATATATTAGAAACCGCCAAAAAGTCACCCCATTTTAAAATCTTCACCCCTCAAAGTATTCAAAACAGCATTTAGAAAGTTTCTTAACCCTTTAAACGTTTCACAGGAATTAAAGCAACGTAGAGGTGAAATTTTCAAATTTCATTTTTTTTTTGCAGAAATTGATTTTTAATCAATATTTTTTGTAACACAGAAGTTTTTACCAGAGAAATGCAACTCAATATTTATTGCCCAGATTCTGCAGTTTTTAGAAATATCCCACATGTGGCCCTAGTGTGGTAATGGACTGAAGCACCGGCCTCCGAAGCAAAGGAGCACATAGTGGATTTTGGGCCTCCTTTTTATTAGAAAATATTTTAGGCACCATGTCAGGTTTGAAGGGCTCTTTCGGTGCCAAAACAGTGGAAATCCACCAAAAGTGACCCCATTTGGGAAACTACACCCCTTGAGGAAATTATCTAGGGGTATAGTGAGCATTTTGACCCCGCAGGTTTTTTGCAGAAATTATTGGAAGTAGGCCGTGAAAATGAAAATCTACATTCTTTCAAATTTTTTCTAATTTCCACAAGTACTAAAGGAGAAAAAGCACTGCAACATTTGTAAAGCAATTTCTCCCGAGTAAAACAATACCCCACATGTGGTAATAAATCGCTGTTTGGACACACGGCAGGGCTTAGAAGGGAAAGAGCGCCATTTGTCTTTTGGAGCTCAAATTTAGCAGAAATGGTTTGCGGAGGCCATGTCGCATTTGCAAAGCCCCGAAGCGATCAAAACAGTGAAAACGCCAAAAAAGTGACTCCATTGAGAAAACTACACCCCTTGAGGAATCCATCTAGGGGTGTAGTGAGCATTTTGACCCCACAGGTGTTTCATAGATTTTATTAGAATTGGGCAGTGAAAAAAAATAAAAAATCCTTTTTCTTCAATAAGACGTAGCTTTAGCTCCAAATTTTTAATTTTCCCAACAAATAAAGGAAAAAAAGAACCCCAACATTTGTAAAGCAACTTCTCTGGAGTACGGCAAAACCCCACACATGGTCATAAACTGCTGTTTGGGCACACGGCAGGGCTCAGAAGGGAAGGAGCGCCATTTGCTTTTGGTGTACAGATTTTGCTGCATTTGGTTTCTGGTCGCTATGTTGCATTTGCAAAGTCCTTGTGGGACCAAAACAGTGGATCCCCCCCAGAAGTGACCCAATTTTGGAAACAACACCCTCAAGGTATTCACCTAGGGGTGTAGTGAGCATATTAACCCCACTGGTGTTTTGCAGAAATTCGTGTGCACACGATGTGGGAGAGTGAAAATGGGAATTTTTCCTTAGATACGCCAATTTGTGGTGCCCGGCTTATTCCACCATAACAAGACTGCTCTCAATTATTATGCGGTGTTTCCCTGTTTTAGAATCACCCTACATGTGGCACTAATCTTTTGCCTGGACATTCGACAGGGCTCAGGAGTGAAAGAGTACCATGTAATATTGAGGCCTAATTTGGCGACATATAAAGTATTGGTTCACAATTGCAGAGGCTTTGATGTGAAATAATAAAAGAAACCCCTGACAAGTGACCCCAATTTGGAAACTGCACCCCTCAAGGCATTTATTAAGGGGTGTAGTGAGCATTTTCACCCCACGTGTCTTTTCCATAAATGATTGCGCTGCGGAAGGTACAAATTACAATTTTTCCCTAGATATGCCAATTCAGTGTCAAATATGTCGTGCCCAGCTTGTGCCACTGGAGACACACCCAAAAATTGTTAAAAGGGTTCTCCCGGGTATGGCCATGCCATATATGTGGAAGTAAACTGCTGTTTGGGCACACTGTAGAGCTCAGATGGGTGGGAGCGCCATTTGGCTTTTGGAGCGTGGAATTTGCTTGGTAATAGTTTTGTTTTGAGTATCACTGGTGTTTCCGTTTATAATGTGGGGCATATGTGAGCTCGGCAGAGTACATCAGGGGCATAGTTAGGTGGTATAATAAGAAGGTAAAAAAAATAATAAAATGATCCATAGATGTGTATTACGCTGTGATCGATCCTTTCTGCACAGGCCGGTGTCGCACTGATAAATGTCCTTCCTTATCCCCCTTTTGGTCCACACTCCGCAGTTTGGGGAATTTTGCTGGGAAGTGTTGTCCTGGTATAATACGGGCGCCCTTGCTTCTAGCAGATATGTTTGGGCCCTCCCCTTCCTGGTTCCCTAATTTTAGTGCCTTGATAAATCGCCTTTTGAAACAGAAGAAATGTTCCCCTCGGGCCGGCACAAGTGGATATTTTTCTTTCCTGACTTATTGGAGCCTTAACTTATTTTATTTTTTCATAGACGTAGTGGTATGAGGGCTGTTTTTTTACGGGACGAGCTGTAGCTTTTATAGGTACCATATTGGGGTAAATGCGACTTTTTGATCACTTGTTATCCTTTTTTTTGGGAGGCAAGGTGACAAAAAACAGCAATTCTGCCATAGTTTTTTAGATTTTTTTTTATATACAGCATTCAGCATGCGTTATAGACTACATGTTACCTTTATTCTGCGGGTCAGTACAATTCCGGCGATACCTAATTTATAGAACTTTTTTTATAACTTTTTGCACAATAAAATTACTTTTGGAAAGAGAATGTATTTTTTCTGTCGCCATGTTTTGAGAGCCATAATTTTTAAATTTTTTAATCGATGGAGCTGTGTGAGGGCTTGTTTTTTGCGAGACGAGGTATAGAATTTCTAGGTACCATTTTTGGATACATGCAACTTTTTGATCACTTTTTATTTCAATTTTTGGAAGACAGTGACCAAAAAAACAGTAATTATGGCAGTGTTTTTGAGTGTATTTTTTTTTTACGCCGTTCACTGCGCTGGATAAATAACATAATATTTTATAGTTCAGGTCATTACGGTCGCAGCGATACCAAATATGTATGGCTTATTATTTTATTCAATAATAAATGACTTGATAAGGGAAAAAGGGCGATTGTGTTTTGTTATTATTTGAAACTTTTATTGTATGTTTTACAACTACGACGAGGCATAGGAGGATTCCGTTACTGGCGGACTGCGAGGTAAGCATTAGGCCTCTGATTGCCTTTGCAGCCACCGGCAACCCAGCGATCACGTTGCTGGGGTGCCGGTGGCTAAAAACTCTTCACATGCTGCGATCTCTATTGAACGCAGCATGTGAGGGGTTAATCGGCCGGATCGGATGCTAGCTCCGGTCCTGGCCGATACCTCAGGGTGCCAGCTGTAACATACAGCTGGCACCCGGCGGTGAGGTCGCTGGTTCAGCTCCTGAGCCAGCTTCATCTCCATCACGTACAGTAACGTGAAAATGTGTGAAGACACCAGTTTTAATCACGTTACTGTACGTGATTGGGCGGGAAGGGGTTAAGGAGAAAATCTGTTTTCGATGTCTCACAACATTTCTTGATAAATTTACAACAGGGGGGAATGTTAGTAAAGTTTTATTTTAAATTTATGTATCTGAAACTAAAGTGTGTATTAAGCTATACAAGTTTCTCTGCAAAGATTTTTTTTGCTGACAAAATGTTTAATATGTTATTAAGTGTGAGGGGGTGGGCAGTTGAATTCCTTTAGAGAGAGAAGTGAAGTATTTACATTGGGGATGTCACGATACCAGAATTTCGACTTCGATACCGATGCTTCGTTTAGCATTGCGATTTCGATACCAATTCGATACTTTGCCAACAGTAAAAAAATAAAAAAAGTTCTTACATTTTCTGATGTGAGGCGTGTGGTGTGATGATGAATTTAAGCTCCACGTGCTTCCCATTAATAGTACTTAAACCCATCATGTTTCTCAGTCATAATGGGTTAATATGTAAGGTACATGATGGGGTTAATTACTATTAATGTGAGGCACATGGAGGTTAAATTCATCACACCACGTGCCCCACAATAAGTGAAAGAAAGCATTTTTCTTTTTTTTACAGCATACACATCATAAATGATGCAAAAAAATAGTTGTGCAGGTTATTACGGCTGCGCCAATACTAAATATGTGTATGTTTTATGTATTGAGACTTATTTTAATGTTTATTGTTAAAAAGGTGTATGTGTATTTTATTTTATTTAACATTACTTTATGTTTTTACTTTATTTTTAAACTGTAATTTCCTGGCATATATCTATATGCTGATAGTAATGTACTGGTATATATCTATATGCCTGTACATTAGCCTGTGTACTAATAGTACACAGGCAGTTGTTAGGACATACCTAAGTATGCCCTAACAGGAAATATGGTAAGACAGCCATCGGGTCCTTCAATGGACCCTGGGCTATCTGCCCATATATGGTATGTCCCTCAATCACAAGGATTCTTGTGACGTGATCCAAGGGGTATCCCCCTTCTCATTTTCCCCTGAATGCTGCAGTCAGCTGTTATCGCAGCATTCACGGGAATAACGGCGGAGAGGAGAGGTTTCTCTGATCTCCGCCATTATAGAGCGGGGCTGCGGCTGTGTAATACAGGAAGTGCGCGCGCGGTCAGCACGAGGTAATGCGGCCGGCACTGCACTAATGAGCGCCGGTTCAGGCACTGAGGACAGAACATGTGGGTGTTTTGAAGTGCGCCCACCATGTTTTGTCTTCAGTGCCGCTGCTCACTAGTACAGCGCCGGCCGCATCACATCATCCTGACCCCGCACATTTGTTATTAGGACTCCGGAGCGGGGCTATGGCTGTGTTACACAGCCGCAGCTTCGCTCTCATACATTCATGTGTTACAATACTGAGCTGAGTGTCCGCACAGCTTAGTATCGAAATACATGAAACAACGGTATCGAACCGTTTGGGGATGCAGAGTATCGAAACAGTATCGAAGTTTCGATGCATCGTGCATCCCTAATTTACATAAGTATTGAGGTCGAGTAAAGAGATAACAAAGCTGTCTAAAAACTGTTTTGAACTAGGTTTATCCCATGTATAAAAGCTATGCTACTGAAGGTAGCAGCAGACATTTTGCCATACTGTCTCCTTATCGATAAGAATAAAAGTCACGCATTTCTATTCAGGTGACTCCTTGAATCTCTTTGATAAGTACATCAATTCTTCTAACAGCTGCTGTCTCTGTATTTGGGCATTGCCTGGTTAATTAAGGCAGAGTACTTTTCTTGGGATATATACACTTCAGGCCTGCATTACTTAGGTGCTGGTTATACTGTTTCTGGCATGTGCTAAACTCTTTACATATTCTTGTTTGTGATTTTGTTCTTATCTGTGTGTTTGTTTGTACTGTGGGACCTGTTGGTCCTCTGAGAGATCTAGTTTTTGTATAGTGGTTTTATATGTATCGTGGAATCAGTAGTACCACTGGTTTATTTGCCTTTCCTGTGCATTTGGTCCACTGCCAAGCTGTTGTCTTACCCTTCTGTGGGATATTATTCATCAATGAGTGCTGTTAATTCCTGTCCACAGTCTATTCATCTGTTCATTGCTTGCATGCTATTCATCTGCCATCCACTCCATTTATGCATCGTCTCCATCTTATACTGCCTTCAGTATTCGGTTCTGCTCATCTACTGGTGAGTTACTTGTGCCTTTTGTTTTCTATCAGCGTTGATGCATGCTTCACCCATGTGATAGCGATTGTCTGGTGTTGCAGTCTTGAGCACCGCCAGCTGCGTAGCAGGTGCACTCTTTATACCCCTTTCCACTCTAGCTAAAACATGAGGGTCTTGAATATGAGACCCCCTCTACAAACTCAGAATTCCCTAATAGGCGACTTGAAAATGGGTTTTCTAAACCGGACCACTAATTTAAATATTTGGAACTAGTTGCTGATTCTTGAGGAACTAGTCTTTGCATTTATTTTTTAGCCTTATATATTTTAAAATAAGTCTATCTCTGACCAGCCTTATGACCTAAAGACCAGTTTTCCAGACACAGTTGATCTTATGAAAACTTTTATTAACAGTAACCAGACATGCCTAGTTAATTTTTTTTTTCTGCCAGCAAAAAATGAAGAATTTGTAACTTCAGCCTCAGTGGACTTAACACATCATCAATTTGGCTTGTTTGTTTAGGTCTAGAGATTAACCATGCATTTTCTTTCTCTATGCTTCTCCTTTAACAAACTCTCACTAAGCACTTTATAGACAACCTAGAATAATGCACTATACCATGAGGAAATCAGCAGTAATGTTTAATTTAATTTTATCATATTTTTTTTAAATCTTATTTGACTTTTAAAACATTTCAGATATTACCTTACAGAAAAGCCCCAGCATCCTATATGACACAAAGCATTACTGTATGTCATCAATCACATAGTGATAACAATGTTATTCTTGGTAAAGGAGAGCATATCCACAGCTGCTGCACCACAGGGTATTTCCAAATAGTGCACTGTCCTAATTATTAACATTAATGAATACCTTTTATGTGTTCCTTTCTTGTAAGACAATGAAAGTAACATCTGATTTGCTTCTATAGTTTACAGCATATTTTATGCTTTTAGCAATTAAATTATCATGTATGTGCTTTAAGCCAAATCTGCATTATTAATGGTCACAATGATACAGAGCAGCATTACTGCTAACAGTATTCGCACATCAATCTTAACAAAACCTTATCATGCCTTCATTGATATCTTGCTGCATAACCATGATTTGTGATGTTTGTTTGGACACAGTTTATACCAAAAATTGGCATAAACTACATAGCACTATCAATCTGCCCCACTGTGTATAGTCCAGACCTGTGTAACACAAGTCTACAGGATCTAACAACATGCATGTATTGGTTTGTAGCCTGTAACCATGGAGACATACACATCTGCATAGGAGCTGTAGACATAAGATAGTAGAATTTGATAAATTAAGGCTTTTTGCAAGATTTATTAACTTTTTAGATGCATTGAAGCAGTGAAATAAATTTGCTGCAAATGTGTAAAATCCTTTAAAGGGAAAGTATCATAAAAAAATTACATATTATTTAAATTAGGTTTTTATTTTAAAATATTACAGTTTTCCCACTGGCTCACTGTAGCTCAGTTGTGAGCTTTGCACAGGATGAGTCATCAGGCTCACCATCTCTTTATCTTTAGAGGGTGGGCTCAATAATTATAGTATTTTTATTTTTTTTGAACATTGATTTTTATTCAACATTTTTTTCAAGATATACAATCACAGTATGAAAATATACAGAGTATGAGTTACAAGTCAGTATAATATCAAAACGGTTTAACAACAAAACAATAAAAGTGTCGAAGAAAACGTACAAAATGTAGAAAATACATTAGGAATCAAACTTCATATAGATCTTTTGGGATGTTGTTAAAAGAGCTTCCGAGCCAAGGGCTCCAATTGGAACAAAACGCATGTTTTATTATTACGAGCATTCCAGAGATGATAAAATGTTCCCACCTCCCTCTTACACTTCCAGCAGTTCGAAAACCTTTGGTAAATCTGGCTTAATTTCATTGGTGTCAAGTACCAAAAATAGAAGATTTTTCGAGTATTCTCTAGATGGTTAATACATTTGGAAGCTTTAGATATATTAGAGTGGGCACTTCGCCATTGGTCCTCAAAAACAGAAATTTGAAGGGTAATTTCCCATTTCTTTCTAATATACTCAGATGGATCAATTTTAGGGTCGTTTAACAATTTGTAGCATTTCAATATACCCTTAATGTTGGTTTGTGTGGAAAGCAATCAGCCATCAAGTAGAGAAGGGCATAAACCCTTGGAAGGCAATGGAAAATGCGAGATTATTTGTAGGAATTAAAAAATATCATGTTTAGGAATTCCTTATGTGTCAACTAAGTATGAGAAGGAAATAAAGGAGTCATTTTGCCAAAATTGACCAATAGATAGAAGTCCTTTGTCCTTCAAATTAGATAACGAAAGGTTTTCAATAGATGCTTCTAGAATGTCTATTGACGAGCTGTACAATTGAAAGTTGGATAATATTGAATTAATAGCTGATGCCTTCCACACTTGTACCACTGCTTTTAAAGTGGATAGATAAGGAGTAAACTTTGTTTGAAAAAAATAATAATGCTTTTAAGGGCTTATTTAGACGAACATGTAATACGTCCGTGCAACGCGCGTGATTTTCACGCGTGTCGCACGGACCTATGTTAGTCTATGGGGCCATGCAGTCCGCTGCGTAAAACTCACGACATGTCCTATATTTCTGCGTTTCTCACGCATCACGCACCCATTGAAGTCAATTGGTGCGTGAAAATCACGCGCAGCACATGGAAGCACTTCCGTGTGATGCGCGTGATTCGCGCAAGAGCAGTAAAAAGTATGAATGAAAACATAAAAGCACCACGTGCTTTTCTGTTTACAGACATACAAACAGAGTGTCATAATGATGGCGGCTGCGTGAAAATCACGCAGCCGCGCATCATATGGTGATGACACACGGAGCTGTTAAGTAACTTTTGCGCGCGCAAAACACTGAGTTTTTTGCACACGCAAAACGCACACGCTCGTGTAAATCCAGCTTTAGTGTGACAAAATGGTATGTTTACCCAGAAGATGAAGTTCGATTCAAACCCAAAGTGTAGAGGTATCCAGTGTCCAGAGAGATTTCAATTGATCCAATATAAATGCTCTATAGTAGGATAGGACCAAATAAGCATTCAGACCTCCCCTATGAATGCGCAAGTACAGTATATCTGCTTTAACTCTGGATTTCCTATTCCCCCATATAAAAGATTGTAGTACAGATTGTAATTTCTTAATGTATGAGTTGGAAAGAAATATTGGAACATGGCGGAACATATAACTTGGGAAGAATTACCATTTTACATGCTGAAATCCTGTCAAACCAAGAGATGCCCTGCAATTTTAACCTTTGAATATCTTCTTTAATAATGGTCAAAAGTGGTATATAATTTACCTCAAATAATTTTCGATGCTGGGTAGGAGATATCAATACCCAAGTAATGGAGAGAATTTTCTACCCATTTAAATTTATAAGCGGATTTAAAAGCAGACACTCCAGACTTCTTTAGTCCCAAATTAAGAATCTGAGATTTAGAACCATTGATCTTGTAATAGGAGGCATCACTGAATTTTTGGATAATATCTAATACTGCAGGAAGTGATATTATCGGATTAGCGAGAACAATGAGAACATCATCGGCAAATACGCCAATGCGATGCTCATAATTCCCTATTTTAATACCTGTGATATTATTTTCTGATCCAATATATTCCGGAAAATTTCTCCATCATCATTGCAAAGATCAAAGGAGACATTGGGCAGCCCTATCTGGTTCCATTTGTAATGTCAATGGGCTTGGAAAGAAAACCTCAGGAATAGACCGATGCATTGGGATTAGAGTATAATGCCAATAAAACTGAGAGTTAAGGATCTTCAAAACCAAACTTATTCAAAACTAATTTTAGATATTTCCAATTAACTCTATCGAATGCCTTCTCTGCATCCAATGAAAGGAGAAGAGAAGGCGCTCTACCAGAATCCAACAATTCCACAAGATTTACAAAACGTCTTGTACCATCTGATATCTGTCGACCCTTAACAAAACCCACTTGGTTATTTTTAATCAATTGTGGGGGAATGTCAACTAAACGATTTGCTAAGAGTTTAGCATATAGCTTTAAGTCGGTATTTAGGAGAGAAATGGGACGAAAATTTGGAGGGGAATCAGGAGATTTACCCGGCATTAAGAGTGTAACTATTAGTGCATGGAGTACTTCCTCTGGACAATTACCTGTGGACATGAATTGGTTAAGACTTTTAAGTAGATACGGGGAAAGAATAAATGAGAATTGTTTAAAATATTAATATGTCAGTCTGTTAGGACCCGGGGATTTATTAAGTTTCGGAGAAGCTATCACGTCAGTAATTTCCCGCGAGGTGATCTCTTTATTTAGGAAATCCTTTTGGGTTAAGGATATCTGAAGTAAGGATATATCTTTTAGAAAATCATTAATTATTTCCGTATTCGGTTGAGGAGTGTTAACTTGACTACTCAGGTTGTATAAAGTACTGTAAGGGTATGTGCACACACAGAGTCAAAACGTCTCAAAATATGGAGCTGTTTTCAGGGGAAAACAGCCCCTGATTTTCAGACGTTTTTTGAGCAACTCTCGTATTTCGCTGTGTTTTTCGCAGCGTTTTCGTGGCGTTTTTTTACAACCATTTTTGGAGCTGTTTTCAACAGAGTCTATGAGAAAACGGCTCCAAAAACTTCCCAAGAAGTGTCCTGCACTTCTTTTGACGAGACGTCATTTTACGCGCCGTATTTTGACAGCGACGCGTAAAAGGACAGCTCGTCTGCACAGAGTATCGTAAGACCCATTGCAATCAATGGGCAGATGTTTGCCGACGTATTGGAGCCATCTTTTCAGGCGTAATTCGAGGCGTAAAACGCCTCCATTACGCCTGAAAATTGGTCCTGTGCACATACCCTAATAGTCCGCAAAAGCCTCAGTAATCCTCTGCGGGTTAAGAATTTTATTGCCATTCGTGTCAACAATATAGGGAATCTTCGATTTTGCCTCTTTGCATTTGATTTTATTGTCTAAAAGCTTGGACACCTTATTTCCCTGCCAATAGTGGGTAAGTTTAGATTTTCTGAGGTTGACTTCATACCTATTTTGCATATATACAAAGAGAAAGCAGCAGCACTCACATGGAAATCAATGAACGGCTGCCCAGCAAAAACGTCCCGATCCTCGGACGAAATGTCAGATATAGCAAAAGAAGATATGCTATACTCCAATGAAGAAAATGGTGGTTTATTCAATTCCAATACAAAAGCAACGTTTCAATCCTACAATAGGATCTTTATCAAGCACATATATTTTGCATATATAAGTATAATTGCGACTGGAGTTCCTTAATTTCTGTGTGAATTAGAGGGGAAAAATGTGATTTAATCTTATCTTCTAAGATTTTTATTTTGCTCATAAGGCTATCAATGGTAGCCGTACATTTTTTTCTTTTCAATCGTTGCCAGCTTAATGAGAAGACCTCTGATCACTGCTTTGTGTGCACACCATACATTGGTATCAGAAGTCTCTCTGTCATCATTTATTTCAAAATATTCTTTCGAATTAGGGTCAATTTGATCAGACGGGTCGGATTTGTTCAAAAGTGAGTTATTAAATCTCCAAGGGGAGGAAGGAGGGCTGTTGAACTCCTCAGAAATAGCTATGGAGATAGGAGCATGATCAGACGAAGATATTATATCATCTTAGAATGTAAGATTTTTTTGTAATAACCATTTATCTGTAAGAAATAGATCAATACGGGAGTAGATTTTATGGGTGTTAGAGAAGAAAGTATAATCTCTCTCGTTAGCATGGAGGATTCTCCTTGTATAATACAAACTCTCTTTGAAAAGTAGATTTGAAATACCCATGTCTTTAGTAGAAGAGCGAGGTGAACTATTATCCATTTCGGGATCTGGGACAATATTAAAATCCACACAAAAAATAAGAGACCCTTTCTTAATACTAATAGCCAATTCAATCATATCCCTAAGAAATTTAGTTTGATGACAGTTAGGCACATATAAACACACTATGGAATAGGGGATGTTATTAATATGAAAAAGCACAATAAGATATCTATATAATTATAGTATTAAGATGGGTTTACATGGACAGATTTCTGCCCATAACAAGCGCCGACCGACAATACAACAGGTTGATTGGCGCACGTTAACAGACTTTTACACGGGCCAATGCTATGATCATTCGTTCCCTATTCTTAGTGTCATTGTTGGCAGCACATGCTCTGTTTACATGGAGAGATGTGCTGCCGACAACAATGATTTTATAGCCTGCATAAACTATGTGATCAGCCGTCAAACGAGTGTTTACTGGTATGTTGACTGATTTTTTGCCCTGTTTAAACCAGCCAATTATGGGCCGATAGAACGTTCTTAGGAACGCTCGTTCCTGATTATTGGCTTGTGTAAATGGGCCTTTACTGGAAGCCTAGATAAGGCAGGATAGTAACACTATCAGACAATACCTATAAAGTGTAGCTGTAACCAATTTTTGGGGTGCAGCCAGTGTTAATTTATTATATATTCCCTTTAGTGTCTTTTTGTGCCATTTTTCAATAACTTTCAGTTTGAAGTGAATGAAAGTAAAGGGTTAGCTGTCCGAATGAGTCTAAAGGCAGGAGATGGAGTGTTTGTTTTAAGGATTTTCAATTGCTGTCAGTGAATAAAAATAGTATTTCTAAAATTATAAACAAAAGAATTTAATGGAGCAAGCTTAATAAAATACATTTGATAAAAATATGTGAAAATTAGCACTAGGTCCACAGGTCCTGCAAAATCTTAAGGTCATGGAAATAATTTATCTATTTTATTATTATTATTATTATTATTATTATTATTATTATTATTATTATTATTATTACTACTACTACACTATAGAATTAGATGTAAGCGTGCTTTTGAAAACTTGACATTCAATGAGACTAGGTTTACACTTGTATGGATTACTTTTGGCGTGACTGTTTGAAACAGACCTATGCACCTGTATGCCAATACAGTTGAATACAACTGTCACTGACATTAAAAAAAAGTATATTTTTTCCATACAGTCATACTGAAGTGCGCAAGCAAATGTATTCCAGTTATAGACCGGCCAAACATTTGCTAAAAGAATAGTCTTTTGGCATACGTCTGGGTGATGATAGTCAGACATTAGACATACACTATATAGGCAAAATTATTGGGACACCCATGCATTACCCCCGCCGGAGCATTTTTGACATTCCATTCTAAATCCATAGGAATCAATATGGAGTTAGAGTCCCCTTTGCAGCTAAAACAGCTTCCATTCCAATGGTCAGGCTTTCTACAAGATTTTGGAGTGTGTTTGTGTACATTTTTGCCAATTCATCTAGAAGAGCATTTGTATCGTGAGACACTGATGTTGGACGAGAGAGCCTGGCTCTGAATCTCCGTTCTAATTCAACCAAAAGGTGTTGGAAGAGGTTGAGGTCAGGGATCTGTGCTGAAGTTAATGCCAGAGGAGTTCTGGAACTCAGATATGAGTCAGCAGAGCTTTGGTGACTTTTATGCACTATGCGCCTCAGTACTCAGTGACAACTCTCTGTAACTTTTCATTATCTGCCACTTCATGGCTGAGTTGCTGTGGTTCCTAAATACTTTCACTTTACAATAAAACCCACTTATAGTTGATCGTGTAATACAGATGTAGCCGTCTTTACCTTGACTTTTAACGCATTAAATACACAGTGGCAAGATACTTTATCTTGAGTTTTTCAATGACTTTTCATTAGCTTTTGTTGTGTGATCTCACACTGCAGCAAATTTTAACAGTGAAGATAAAGATGGCTACATCCGTATCTAGGAGCGAAGACATTTCCGAATTGACTTTTTGCAACGGTGCCATTCTATTACATTACCACACTGGAATTCAGAGAGCTCTTTAGAACCACCCATTCTTTCACAAATGTTTGTAAAGACAGACTGAATGGCTAGGTGCGGCAATGGGACTGAATGAAACACCTGAATTCAATAAATGAGAGGTGTGTCCCAATACTTTTGTCCATATAGTTTATATGTCCGGAGAATTGCCTGGCCTATATTTGAGGCATGGTATGAACCCAGCCTAGGATAGACAACCTGGACATTGGTGTACGACGAATCTTTACTACTATTTTTAATATACAAATGCAACTCAACATTGATTTTCATATGTTAAATTAGAAAACAAATACCTATACACAGGTTAATAAGGTAATGCAATGTTAACTTTAGTGTTTTTATTTGTATCTTTTGAAAATGTAATTTGCAGCTACCAGATTTTGCCATCTGTGTTTGTCCAAGACAACATTAGTGAAACACAAAGATTACATTCATATTTAATATAGACACATATCTGTTTGTTTCTTGCAGATTATTTTTTCAGAAATGATTAAAGCAATGCTTAAACTCCTTGGTGTATTTTTAAGGATAGAAGCATATTAAGGTGACCTGCTGTGCCTCTTTTAAGGATGGCATTTTCCTCCCCTTTATTAAAGGTCAACTGACTTTAGATTATCCCGGCAGCTCAAGTGCGAATGCAATCTGTCATACAGACCAGATATGTATCGCAAATCTAGCAAAATATAATCTTTAGGAATCATATTCTGAATACTATTTTGATTAAAAATAGGAGCTTGGATTGATTCTCAACTAATATGTTAAGAAATGGCTCTAGGAGATTGAATTAACCCCATCAAGGCTGACTACCTACAGCAAATCTCCAAAATTTGGTAACTAAACAAACTAGACAAACCAACACATAAGGATGGAAATGTAGTCATGAATATATTAAAAATCGAGCTTCTGGAATTTCTAGAAGACTCCATACAAACCTCAGCAAGGTCATGGAAGCAAAAATATAGCTTTTTCCATCCAAGACCTTGCTGACAAAATGTACATATGCAAAATATGTAATATTATAACTTCATAGTTACATAGGTTTGAGAAAAAAAACATCAAGTTTAATCTTTATCAACCTTATATTACATTAGTTGTATTAGAAATTATTTTACTGTCACTTAACATTTTTTTCCATATATAGCTATTGAATAAATAGCAATGGCTTAAAAAGTCTTGCAGTTACGTAGGCCCCAAAATACTAAGACTTACTCAGATATTTTTCATCCCTGCAACAAACAGATTTCTGAATGCAACATTACTGATATATGATTTCATAATGAAATGTAGGTCATCGGGGCAAGCCCTAATCATCCAACTGCCAACAGAATTGCACAGGGATATATGATGGCAACAGTAAATGGGTCAATCAAAGGGCACATTATAATTTTGGGAAGATTGTGTAGTCTTTGTAATATGCACAATGCCATCTTTTCATGTTCTTGCTATACAACTCAAAATTGTCATTGTCAGAAGCAATTAACAGAACATCAATGGTCCAGAAATTCCAAATTTTGTAGAATACATGATGTTGAATAATGAAAACACGTTAAACTGCTTTCTTTAAATGGATGTAATGAAGTGTGCACACTGCCTTCCCATTAACATTTGAACTCCAGTCGACCAGCATACAAAGTTTGTTTTGTAAATTTCCCACCACATAATGAGATGCGCGATCAGTAGTAAATAGTTCATCATGTCTTATACTTGTTAACCAAAGAATAAAACAATAAAAGGGAAATATAGTGTTTACATGTACCAATTAAAAGACAATAAAATAATAGAATGTTGTCTCATTCTGACAGAATGCTAAAGACATTGTTATTTATGGGATTTTAGCTATCTTATTGACAATGGGAAATAAGATTACATAACCCCGTATAAGAATTTACATATGATTTAATTGACTATGTGGAATAACATCTCAACCTTTATGATATAATCTATATAAAGTATTTGCAAACACTAAGAGAGCTGTATTCAAAATTCTGATGACTGTTACTGGAACTAGTTGACAGCTCATCGACAGACACATTCCTAACAGCTTAAAGAAGACCTCCAGTGGAAACACAACTTTCCATGTCTGCATTCCCCACCTGACTGTATACCACACTCTACACTTCTTTAATGTACACTGTAGTTATGTTTTGAACTTCTGTCTTGTCCGTGCTTTAAAAAAGCCTCCATCTTGATACTTAGATTTCCCCAGCTTTCTCTTCCTCTCTGCTTTGCTATCAATCCCATGATGCTTCAGCACAGCATCACATGACTAGCTAAAGACCATACCATTTCTGCATGCTAGGGGACAATGTGATTATCATTCTCTCTATATTCTCCTAAATAAGCTAAGAAACCATAAGTATGCAGATGGGAAGACTGCACTATATTCTTCTACATTATACCTGTGTGACAGGAATCTGTCTAAGTATCAGTGGTAGCTGATAATAGAACTTTCTGCCCCCCCCCCCATTCAAAACTAGTGTGGCACAGGAACTGCTGAAGCCTGTGATGGGTGACACATAGATCTCCATAGAATGAAGTAGAGATAATGTGTCACCGAGCCCGATTCACACTGCTGCTAAGCAACCATCCCAGTCTAATATATAGAGATAGAAGTAGTAAGAAAAATAACAGGTGAGAAACTGACACATGGAATGTCATAATGGTACACATGGGAAAGTTTCATTTTGGCAATTCTCTGTGCTGCAAAGCATTCTGTGAGAATAATTTTATTTTATTGCAGATTGATGTATAGTGCCTGGTGTAATGCAGCTGTAAAATCGATTGCAAGTGAGAATATTCTGTGTGCTGGGTGTAACAGCCGCCAACATATACTCACCTGTCCCTTGCGTGTTCTTGCTCCTGGCCGGTGCCGCTCCTCTCCTACACTTTTAGTTGCTGGCCGTCTCCCATGCCGCCGATGCTCATCCCCTGGCTTGGCTACTTTTGCTGCTAGGGCCAAGCGTGTGCTGACCCTTCATTTCTTAAAAGGCCAGCACGAGCCAAAATGCATCCAGCTTTCCTGGGTATAAAAGGGTATAAAAGGGATTCTCCAATATTGCTATGAGTAATTAGACTTTATACTAGCTTGCTAGTTGTTGCCTGCTATGCGGGAGTGTCCGTCTGCCACCTGCCCTGACATACATTATACTAGACCCTGCATACTCTCTGCTATTTGTGAACCACACATGTGCACGTTGGCCATTGCTAGGGGTAACTACCCTAGGAGTAGCAACCTGGGGATACTAGCAGCCAAGTCCACATCTTTGTACGGTGGTTAAAGGTTGAATACTTAGTCATTCCTTAGACTCCGCTCCCTAGTTTAGCCCTATGCCAAATCCCTTAGTAACACAGTGGGTCCACACCATCCTCTGTTGACTAGTGGCAGTCACTACTTCCATGGGCCACGTGACACTGGGAAGGTTAGCCTCTACTAATTGAATATGATTACAGAGGTGACGAAAATGAGTATCCACTAGTTGACCACAGAATCCACGGAAGCAAATACACTCAGGAGTAAAACAGGACTAAGAAGGCAAAAAAAGTTATTAATATATAATACAAAGTGGTGGATTTTAGGGTTAACAACTTTTTAGTATTTTTGAACAAAGGGACAAATATAACAATCAAGGACAAACAGTCCTACAAGATCATGAGTATAAAAGTCATTACATTCAGACACATGAAATGTAAGCAGTGCTATGAAAACATGACCCTTAGTATATTAAAAATGCAAGATAAGTGAGAGGAGGGGGAGAAGGAAATAAAAGTGAAAAGAGGAACCTCCATCTAGCCTCTGGAAAGAAATAACCCCCAATCATTTTTTTTTCTCTTGAGTTTTCCTTATTACAAAAAGATCAATGAAATTATCCATATACATGATGAGGAGACCATCATATACCTAGTAACATGCATTACAATATGCCTTTGCAATCCTGTCAACATTCATCCCCACAGATGCATTTAGCAAACCCCCTCCATCTCTGTAAAATCGAAAAAAAATCAGGTAATCAGCAAATACTCATCCCTGGAAAGCAATTATAACTAGGGTTTCCACTAGGGTTTTTAGTTATTTTGTGTTAAAAGTCTCTCTTTAAATGTCTGTTTTCCCATGCCAAACAAATTGGAATTCTATTTGAGATCCACAATCTCAAAACTAACATTATTTCTGCTTAGAGTGCCCTTGTTATAGGCCAACACAATAGTTTAGCGATTTTTATGCTGGAATAATCATCTAAAACGCATAACAAAGGAGATAGTAGAATCTGCATTTAATATGCCACACTTAACCTTGAAATCCCTTCATTCCAATATAGGTGGAGCTAAGGGCATTTCCAAATGTGAGCACATTTGTGACAGTTTTCTGTTTCTGTCCTTTTAATCCTGAATAGAAATTTTGGGGTATAATACGTATCTATAAAATGTACTCCAATGTGAGATATTCCAACTAGCATTAAAATTGATACTAGTAATATCACAAAAATGTTTTTCCCAGCTTGATGATAACATTTGTCTATATCCCTATGTCACTTTTTACAGGATTTACATTTATTAGCCTAACCTAAATTTGAATCAATATTGAACAGAGTTTTCTACAAATTTTTTACCACTTTTAGCACAAAAATATTTCAATATACTAAAATTTTCAATTGATAACAGAAAAGACTTTGCATGCACATCGAAAATGTGGTTCAACTGAAAATATCTGAACAGAAAATATCAGGTTCAGCCAACATCTCTTTTTAAATTTTCAAGTCATTTAATACTTGTAGACCTCATAATTTGATCGAATTTGATTTAAAAATTCCAAATTTAGTTTTTAAAAACTCCATCTCAATATCCGTATTTTAAATCTGAAGTGCAAGCCTTACAGTCCACATCCCCATTTGTTTGGTTCTGTATAATATCTGCGAATTCACCTATCTAAAAACCCCACAGATCTTTTTCAGCTGAATTACACCACCCTTCTTTCTGAAATTATTAGCTAACTAAGGTGTATGACATCCCTTTACTTTCGTGGATAGGGAGGGAGAACATATTAAAAACCTATATTATACCTACGATAATGTACATGTTATAGATAGTACCTATAGCTCTCTCCCACAGTTCTTCAAATTAATACGGGGGATGTTATTGAGGTTTCTCTGGAAACAGAGGCGACCAACGCTACCGCACTCATTGTTAATACAATAAAAAATGGAGGGTGGAATGGGACTACCTGACATCTTCTCCTATTAAAGTTATACAGCTTAATAGATGGCTAGAAATGATTAGACCCTCTAAGAACCCTGTCACAGCAATAATGTTTAAAGCTATATGGGGAAGCGCTTTACACAAGACTCCGTGGCTTTTAGAACCAAAATTATTTACAAAAACCCCCCTTCGACCCTCTTGTATAAGGTATTTGTAAAGTATGGTATTCCATACATTCAACCTTATTGCTCACTTCCCCACCGTGTCTCCAAGCAGGCCTTCTCCCTGTGCTTCTGAAAAACCGTGAATTGGCATATTATGATATTTGGGAAGCTCTCAATGCATACTCTACCCATGACCTTCTTGGTAATCATACCATCTCTAATCAACCTATTTTCCTTAAACTCCTGCCTGGATTAAGTCTTACGTTCTTACACTATCACCACTTTAGAAATGGTTGTTTTTAGTTCTTGAACTCTTGCACTCCTATTAGGGTAATGAATGACCTGGAGAAGATCTTGGTGGCAAAAAAACCCTGCCACTAGGAAAATCTCCAATTTATATCACAATTTCATGGTCAGTGTAATGACGGGGGTAGGGAAACGGACAAGTGAGCCCTAATCTACCCGCCACTCTGTCCCTGCCTACTTGCAACGACCCGCCCTAGGCGACGGGGTACAACTGGGCGGCGGTCCCTACGCTCAGTAAGTGCACGAGACAAACAGACAAGGGAACACAAAGCAAAGGGAAATGGGGCAGTTGCCCACGGCAACACCGTGAGCAACAAGAGTGGTGAACGAGCCGAGTCAAACCAGGAGTGTACGAGGTACCAAACGCAGAGCAGGAGAGTAGTCAGTAAGCCATGGTAGTATGGAGCAGGATCAAATAGATAGAAGCTGTAGCTGGGCCAGGAAACCACACGAGAAGAATCACAAGCAAAGGAGGAACAGGAAAGGCAGGTATAAATAGACAGAGGGCGGGAGCTATCTCCGTCTGGCCAGGCTGCGATAGGCTCTCCCACTCCTAAGCCTGCCATGCTGAGTGGTGGAAGATGGAGTCAGTCTCAGAGACATAGACTCAGATGCAGACTGATTACCTATGGGCGTATACACAGAAGTTGTGCCTGGCAGATCCTTTACAGTCAGATCCTTGTCTTCTAAGCTGACATTCCTACTGTCATGGGAAAAAGAGCTTGGCATCTCCCTCTCGGATTTTAAAACAAAATTTATATGGTTTTACTATTTGTGTACCTCTCCAGGAAAATCACCATAAACTTTTATCCAGATGGTATAAAACACCGGAGCTCTTATTTGCATATAATTGAGCAGATTCTAAATTTAAGGACCGACACCTGTACCCATATTTGGTGGTCCTGCCCTAATATTACTCTCTTTTGGGACCAAGTAGGAGAGATGATTAGACGGGTTACTAATACCGACGTCGTCATGACTTTTGATATGATAATTTTAGCCAAGTCTTCCAAATTATATACACCTTCGAAAAACTATTTTATAACCCACTTAATTGCAGCAGCAAGAACTCTGATTTCACTATATTGGCTTCAGACCCACCCTCCTTCCTTACAGACCAGGCTCTTCAAAGTTTCCCAAATCTATAGATCTGAATACTTATCCATTTAGGCTAACAGGAGACATGACCCTTTATTTAAAATATGGACCCTGTGGGACAATTTGCAGGCACAAAATCATTTGGCTTCTGTTACACAGGCATCATCTTCTTTGACCAACTAACATTAACAGAACTTTTTTCCTGCTCTTGAGTGTCTTCTCGGAAGACGGCGATCAAGATTATGTAATCCCCCTCCTCCCTCCCACACCCCTTGCTTCTTTTCTGTAACCCTTTTCACCCTCCCCCTTGTATTAGTTGTACTTTCTTTCCAATGTTTGGCATTTCACTTGATTTAATTGGCTAGACTCATGTATCGCTTGCCTTAAAGTATTCATTGTTATTGACTCCCCTCTGCTCAGTGAGGCATATGTGTATACTCTTATTCTGTGCTTCCATGTACATTTTTATGTTTCTCTTGAAAAAACAATAAAAAAAGAATGTTTAAAAAAAGATCTGGATTTAAATGTTTCCAATATAAATTGCCCCAAAGAGGGGTTACCCTGGTATATCCCAGGATACCACATTTTTTTTTAACTGTTACCCATATTTTCTGTTGTGTTTAATATGTTGGTATATTCTTAATTGAATTTTGAAAAAAGATACCACCTTCCAACACTATACACAAATTAAGATTACCGGCCTTACAATATAGTTATCGAAACCACTGGTTTACCATATTAAATTTCCAGTCCACAACGTATTTCATTTGTGCAGCCAGATAATAATAGAACATATATGGGACTAAGAGTGCCCATCTTAAAAACCATTGATATTGGAAATCTCTTCCAGCTTTTAACTGTAGCTTTCAATCAATGAATAAAAGTGATTTAATATAGGTCAATAAAATCCTGGGCCCTTCTAGAGACCATAACCCCAAAATAAAAGGATATATTATGTTCAATAACACATTCTGCCAGTTTATAAATAAACTGGAAAACTGACTATTCATAATAATTGTAATCGCTTTGTATTGCCAACAAATAGTTACAAATCTTCAACATATAAAGAAATCCGTGCCTCACTTTGTCCATATCTAAATCCCTCTATGTCCTTCTTACTTCTAATAATTAATGTGAGAGGCTTGATAGCTAAAGCAAAAAGTGTCCCTCTAGTTAACTTAAAAAGGACAGATATTTCCTTATCGATAGTCACCGTGGTCCTTGGATCTGCATACAACAACTTTATCAAAGAAATAAAATTTTAACCAAAGCCAAATTTTTTAATGACAAATAAACACTGAAAATGAACAACAATCATTCTCTCAGAGTTTGAGAAAAAGGATATATTAGGTGTTTTTGTTAATAAAATAGACACGACTATGCAACAAAGGTGTTAGAAAATGTAATAAAATACATCTAATATTAATATAAAAAAAATAGATCCAGCATAGAGGAATGCCTATCTTTAGAATTTGCATAAATAAATAATAAAAAAACAACAATATGGGGTTCCCCCTATTTCCATAACCAGCCAAGGAAAACCAACAGCGCAGCCTAATATTATCAGGATGGGAAGGACCATGGCTACTGATCTCTTTCGCGTCAGATGGGCCACTCCTGATGGTTCTCGCAGGGGCGTTGCTAGGGTCTGAAAAAATCAGGGGCACAAGCCCCGAGACATATATTTACCACCCCCCAAATAAATACATTTTGACATACATATTGGAGATAGCATATCAATAAGACTAAGGCTCCTATAGCTACACCGCTGGATAGAATTGGATGCATTGTCCCATATTAAATTTCCAGTCCACAACGTATTTCATTTGTGCAGCCAGATAATAATAGAACATATATGGGACTAAGAGTACCCATCTTAAAAACCATTGACAGCATCACACATGATAGGCTTAGATACCTGGTCCCAGCAGACAGTATCACACATGATAGACTTAGGGCTCATTCAGACGAGCGTGATTCTCGTCCGTGTGTTGTGTGTTGAAGCAACGCACAGCACGCGGACCCATTGATTTCAATGGGGCTATTCGCACATGCGTGACTTTTCACACAGCGAGTGTCCGTTGCGTGAAACTCACTGCATGTCCTATATTGGTGTATTTCACCTAGCCGCCCATTGAAGTCAATGGGTGCGTGAAAACCACAGACAGCACCCGCATGACATCTGTGTTCTGTCCGTGTTTCACGCATCAATTACACTGAAAAAAGTGCTTGCAAGTGTGGGAAAAACACATGACCATGCGAAGCGCACTGATGCAAAACGCAATGCCCATGACCAGATTTACACGCATTTTTTACTCACGTAAATCTGTCACTGTGAATGTTGCCTTAGATACAGCAGTAGGTATTCTTGTACTAACCCTTAGGGGCAAATTTGACATTTCTGGGGCCCCAAGCAAAGTTATGTCTCAGGACTATAATCAAAGACACCTGTAGAGTGCCCAACACAATACCCCCTGTATATAATGTCACAACCCCCTGTATGGTTCCACACACAGTCCCCCTGCCATACATGCAGTCCACTATTGGTAGTCACACATACCCACCTTGTTTCAGCAGACAGTATCATACATGATAGTCTTAGATACATGACCCCAGCAGACAGTATCACACATGATAAGCTTAGATACATGGCTCACCAGACAGTATTATACATTATAGACTTAGATACAGTGCCTCAGCAGTCAGTATCACACATGATAAACTTAGATACATGACCCAGCAGACAGTATCACACATGAGCACCAGCAGTAAGTATCCTTGTACTAACATATGTCCACCCCCCAAAAAAATGTGTGTGCGTGTGTGTATGTATGTATCTATGTATATATGCATGTGTGTATACATATATATATATTTATATATATATATATATATATATATATATATATATATATATATATATATATATATAAAAATAAATATATATATATATATATATATATATATATATATATATAAAGTATATATACAGTGAAGGAAATAAGTATTTGATCCCTTGCTGATTTTACCAGTGAGAGATAGTTTATATTTAAAAAAAAACAGAAAATCACATTGTCAAAATTATATATATTTATTTGCATTGTGCACAGAGAAATAAGTATTTGATCCCTTTGGCAATTACAGAGGTCGACAAAGACGCAAACAAACTGGACGCTACATGGAATCCCGTGATCCTGGAGCCTATAATAGGCAAAGAAGGTTGGATCCACCTGAAAACTCAGTAGACAACTCAAGACTTAAGGTAATCAACCTATCAACGCATGCTTTATCAAGTACTGATATAGGGGTCTTGTCCAAAGGGATGACATTTGTGCCTGCCTCACACTTTGACACTTTCACAGCGATAAAAGATCTCCACCTGTTTGCCAGGAGTCTCATGTTCAAGAGGTGGTACCACAGAAGAGATGACAGCTGTAATTTTGAGACACCAGAAGAAATTGAGACCTTGCGATGTCTGGAACAATTGTTGAATGAACAAGAAGAACCAGCAACAGGTAGGATTCCGATCTCTATACGTAAACGCTCTACCAGATTCCCACAATTCGCAATATGTCCTCCTATTGAACTCTTTGTTAAATTGGTGACACAGGATTTGGAAAAAATTCCAGTATCCATTAGACATGATAACCTTTCCATAGCTGAGCGTAAGAGCCTCAAAAAATTGAGGAACCTACGTGACATTGTATATAAACCGGCGGATAAAGGCGGAAATGTGGTTATCTGGCCAAAGGAAATGTATGAGAGAGAGGCGTACCGACATTTGAAAAATCCTACCTGCTATAAAAAGCTGACATTCAATCCTCTTTCCTCTTTCAATGCAGCTCTAACGGATATTTTAAGGGAAGCTTCTGATGATGGCATTATCTCCAGCGAATTGAAAGAATGTCTGACCATACAAGAACCAACAATAGCAAGCTTTTACCTGCTACCAAAGATTCACAAGAACCCTAAAGTACCACCTGGACGCCCCATTATTTCGGGGAGGGGAAATCTATGTGATAATCTTAGTAAGTACATAGATGCTATGCTTAAACCATTGGTTGAGACCCTCCCCTCATATTTGAGGGACTCTGCCGATCTGATTCAAAAATTAGAGGGTATCCATCTTGATCCGGGGATGCTGTTAGCCACCTGTGATGTCGAGTCATTATATACCAATATCAAACACCAGGATGGTTTACGGGCAGCTGCATACTTTTTGAAAATGACTGACACAGACTCCGCTAAGATCCAATTTATACTAACTATTTTGGAGTTTGTGTTGACTCATAATTTTTTCACCTTAGGAGGTTCCTTCTACCTACAGCTCCAGGGTACTGCAATGGGGGCAGCGTGTGCACCATCGTATGCCAATCTATTCCTGGGGCTGTGGGAGAGGGACCTCTTTTTGTCTGATCAGATACCGTCGGTGAGCAAGGTCGTACTCTGGACCAGGTTCATCTACGACATTTTTTTGATATGGCATGGTACAAGGGAAGAATTCCATTACTTTGTGGCCGAATTGAATTGTAATGAGTTTAATATCAAACTGACTTGGAAAATAGAGGATCAGGCAATAGACTTTCTGGATGTGCTAATCAAATGTGGCAGTGATGGGTATATACAGACGGAGGTACATAGAAAATAAACTTCTGTAAATTCTTACTTACATGCATCCTCGTCTCACCCCAGACACATGATACGGGCTATCCCGACGGAACAATTCCTTCGAATGAAGAGGCTCTGTTCTACGGAAGAAGATTTTGAAAAACAGGCAGCTATCCTGAGAAAGCGATTCCTGGATAGGGGATACAGTACAAAGAACATACGGAAGGCATATCATAGAGCCTGTACAACAACTCGCTCTAAATTATTACAACCTGCAGCCAAAAAATCACTACCCTCACAAATTAGGTATGTGACAACTTACCATGATAGGTGGGGGAAATGGTGCAATGTTTGTCTAAATACTGGCCCCTTCTGAGGACGGACCCAGTCCTGTCGGTATTGCTGCCTCCGAGACCTTCTGTAGCCTCTAGACGGGCAATGAACCTTCGGGACACATTGGTTCACAGCCACTACAATCCTCCTAGAATAAAACCTATCTTTGGTGCAAGCAAACCACGTTGGGGCTGTCGTCCATGTGGACGTTGCATTGCCTGCCCAAGCATCATTGAAAGTGAGGAGTTCTGGGATTCAAGCAAGGAGATGAAATATAGAATTACGTGGCCTATTACATGTAACACAAAAGGGGTGATTTACTATGCCCAATGCCCGTGCCCTTTAATATATATTGGGTTGACCACAAGGGAATTGAAGATAAGGATACGAGAACATGTGAATGGGATCGAGGCTGCCAGAGGAACCATACCCGAAATGGTTGATTCATTGAAAACCTTGCCTAGGCATTTCTTCCTCCATCATGGATGTGATTCTAGGGGTTTGCGTGCCGTGGGCATAGATCACATAGAGGTGGGCCTCAGAGGTGGGTCTCTGATGAAGAGACTTCTTCGTCTAGAGACTCGCTGGATTTGGAAACTTAGAACCATGCATCCAATGGGTCTTAATGAAAACTTGGGCTTTGCGGCTTTTCTATAACTGGTGTCAGGATCTCTCGTGTGATGGTTTTAGGTGTCGTAACATTGACATGATAATTTTAATCTTCTAACTCTCTTTTTCCTGTTTTGTCTTTTTATTTAGGTCGTGTTGACCATTCTGATGATTAATGAGTCTGTTTGGAGGCCCTTTGTGTATTTCAGATGAACATCTGCGCCGTTACCTTCTGTTTAGAAGGACAGATACAATAAATATTTCGTGTACAGTGGCTATTAACCATTTTTTGCCCTTAAACTTTTCCCTTTTTTATTTATTATTTATTATTTTTTATTTATTATTATTTTTATTTATTCTTATTATTATATTTTTTATTTTTATTCTGTCTTATTTATCCAGTATAACATTATTCATTTGGGTTACATGTGCATGTGAGTATGTATGTATGCATATATATATGTATGTATATTATAGACATGAGTTTTAGTTTTATCATATTTTCCAATATAAATTGTGTTTATCACTTCCTCATGTGTACGTGTGCGGGCGTATTGCATATTGCACAAGTTCGGTGTATTATGTATATGAGTGCATTATGTGCACATGCATATATGTGTGTATATATATTGTTTGACACTAATTCTATTTTTCTCATATATATGTTTCTACAATTTTTGTACATATATATATATATTTTTTTGGAGATATATATATGGATATACATTTTTCTCTTGTTCTCTCATTGTTTGTTCACATATTTGTGACACCTGTCATCAGTAAAATGGAATTAGATAGTGACAGGTGCAATATGGAGAACAAACAGTGTAGATATATAAATATAATTTAAAATTAAAATGAAAATAAAAATAAAAATAAAAAAATAAAAATAAAAACTCTGTTCTATGAATTCTATAAAACATATATATGTGATTATTATTAGAACTTATTATGTATATATTTCTCTTACTTGTATACACGGTTGACACCAGCACTATTTATTTACTTATTTATTCACGTGTATATGTATCAGTAATTTCTATATTTTTCTTTCTTTTTAATGTGTATATTCTGATACGTGCGTATGCACATGTACGAGTATATATATATATGTCTGTAAGTATGTGTATGTTTCATTCATATAGTTCTATATTTATTTATTTTGTTTTTATTGTTTTTTTCATTTATTTCATTATGAGCATTATTGTGTTTTGTATGGTTTTCACTTTAATATTTAAGTATATATATTGTCTATGCATTTGTGGCCCTTTTATTTATTTATTTATTTATTCATTTATTTGTTTATTTATTTATTTGTTTATTTATTCAACTAATCAAATGATTGATAATCATTTATTTATTTATTTATTCATTTCTTTTATTTATTTAATTTGTTTTATATATTTCATATAATTCATTCATTTGTATTTGTGTGTTCATTTCTTATTATTATATATGTACACATGTATTTCTATTCTGTATAAAATTGTAAAATAGGGAAAGATTAGGGACAGTTTCATATGCTGATGTACAATGGTTTTTAATGTGACCACATATAATTTAATTTGCAACTACGAAACACAGTGATATGTTCACGTATACTATGACAGCCCCGATACTTTCTGTTGTCGTTTGATGGATCATGTGATTCTGACATCTGATCGTGTCAGGTGACTTCTGAGCTCTGACGCGCACGATGAATTACGCTACATGTATGCAGGCTGTGTCCTGTCTTGAGCTTGACTCGCGCATGCGCAGTCCTCTGACTCACTTCCTTAATCCTTGTGGTGCATCGTATCTGTGACGCGATAGGCGCTCTGAATGTGTTTTCACCGGCCGCTGACCTTTGGTCATCTGTTGATAATGAGGCTGTTTACATCCTATGTATGTGATTGGTGCCCTGGCTGCATAAAGTCCTCTTTCCGGCTCTCTGGCACCACCCCCGGACGAAGGCTCCTCCGCCGAAATGCGCGTCGGGTGTGACGCCAGACAGCTGGATAGCACACTATGGGTAAGGTTCTAAACATTTATTTATATGCCACACTGAGGTGTGGATTGGTTAGGCATTTTTTTTACTCCTTATGTTTACAACCATGCACTATGTTTAAAGACCCCATATATCTATTCAGATTGGTTCATCCAGTCCCCTTTGGTGCTATCCTACAGAGTATTACACTCCTATATCTACACATTGCTGTTTATATTTTCTGTCTGGCTTCCAATTTTTCCACACTGTGGTAGTCATCCTTGATTTTAACATGTGAATTGTTTTTCATGTTTTATGTTTTGTATCAATAAAAGTTATTTTTTATTAGACAAAGCTGTGTATTGACTCCATTTTTTTAGGTTGTTGTTCTAGATATTCTAGGAGTCATAGCTAATTGTACATATAGTCATAGGCACTATTGTATGCCCCTCTTTTCCTCACTATACATGATACCACTTATGGATATAATTTAGGGGAATTCAGGTTGTCCTCCACCTTGGTTGTGTAGATGTAATTTTGGCCCACTCCTCTTTGCAGATCATCTGTAAATCATTAAGATTTCGAGGTTGTCGCTTGGCAACTCGGATCTTCAGCTCCCTCCATAAGTTTTCGATGGGATTAAGGTCTGGAGACTGGCTAGGCCACTCCATGACCTTAATGTGCTTCTTTTTGAACCACTCCTTTGTTGCCTTGGCTGTATGTTTCCGGTCATTGTCGTGCTGGAAGACCCAGCCATGAGCCATTTTTAATGTACTGGTGGAGGGAAGGAGGTTGTCACTCAGGATTTGACGGTAAATGGCTCCATCCATTCTCCCATTGATGCGGTGAAGTAGTCCTGTGCCCTTAGCAGAGAAACACCCCCAAAACATAATGTTTCCACCTCCATGCTTGACAGTGGGGACGGTGTTCTTTGGGTCACAGGCAGCATTTCTCTTCCTCCAAACACGGCGAGTTGAGTTAATGCCAAAGAGCTCAATTTTAGTCTCATCTGACCACAGCACCTTCTCCCAATCACTCTCAGAATCATCCAGAAGTTCATTTGCAAACTTCAGACGGGCCTGTACATGTGCCTTCTTGAGCAGGGGGACCTTGCGGGCACTGCAGGATTTTAATCCATTACGGCGTAATGTGTTACCAATGGTTTTCTTGGTGACTGTGGTCCCAGCTGCCTTGAGATCATTAACAAGTTCCCCCCGTGTAGTTTTCGGCTGAGCTCTCACCTTCCTCAGGATAAAGGATACCCCACGAGGTGAGATTTTGCATGGAGCCCCAGATCGATGTCGATTGACAGTCATTTTGTATGTCTTCCATTTTCTTACTATTGCACCAACAGTTGTTTCCTTCTCACCCAGCGTCTTACTTAAGGTTTTGTAGCCCATTCCATCCTTGTTCAGGTCTATGATCTTGTCCCTGACATCCTTAGAAAGCTCTTTGGTCTTGCCCATGTTGTAGAGGTTAGAGTCAGACTGATTAATTGAGACTGTGGACAGGAGTCTTTTATACAGGTGACCATTTAAGACAGCTGTCTTTAATGCAGGCACCAAGTTAATTTTGAGCGTGTAACTGGTCTGGAGGAGGCTGAACTCTTAATGGTTGGTAGGGGATCAAATACTTATTTCTCTGTGCACAATGCAAATAAATATATATAATTTTGACTTTGTGATTTTATTTTATTTTTTTAGATAATCTATCTCTCACTGGTAAAATTAACCTAGCCTAAAAATTCTAGACTGTTCATGTCTTTGACAGTGGGCAAACTTACAAAATCAGCAAGGGATCAATATTTATATATACACACTACCGTTCAAAAGTTTGGGGTCACCAAGACAATTTCCATGAAAACTCACACTTATATTTATCAAATGAGTTGCAAAATAACTAGAAAATATAGTCAAGACATTGACAAGGTTAGAAATAATGATTTTTATTTCAAATAATAATTTTCTCCTTCACACTTTGCTTTCGTCAAAGAATGCTCCATTGCAGCAATTACAGCATTGCAGACCTTTGGCATTCTAGCTGTTAATTTGCTGAGGTAATCGGGAGAAATTTCACCCCATGCTTCCAGAAGCCCCTCCCACAATTTGGATTGGCTTGATGGGCACTTCTTGCGTACCATACGGTCAAGCTGCTCCCACAACAGCTCAATGGGGTTGAGATCTGGTGACTGCGCTGGCTACTCCATTACAGATAGAATACCAGCTGCCTGCTTCTTCCCTAAACAGTTCTTGCATAATTTGCAGGTGTGTTTTGAGTCATTGTCCTGTTGTAGGATGAAATTGGCTCCAATCAAGCGCTGTCCACAGGGTATGGCATGGCGTTGCAAAATGGAGTGATAGCCTTCCTTATTCAAAATCCCTTTTACCTTGTACAAATCTCCCACTTTACCAGCACCAAAGCAACCCCAGACCATCACATTACCTCCACCATGCTTGACAGATGGCGTCAGGCACTCTTCCAGCATCTTTTCAGTTTTTCTGCGTCTTACAAATGCTCTTCTCTGTGATCCAAACACCTCAAACTTCGATTCGTCTGTCCATAACACTTTTTTCCAATCTTCCTCTGTCCAATGTCTGTGTGCTTTTGCCCATATTAATCTTTTCCTTTTATTAGCCAGTCTCAGATATGGCTTTTTCTTTGCCATTCTGCCCTGAAGGCCAGCATCCCGCAGTCGCCTCTTTACTGTAGACGTTGACACTGGCGTTTAGCGGGTACTATTTAATGAAGCTGCCAGTTGAGGACCTGTGAGGCGTCTATTTCTCAAACTAGAGACTCTAATGTACTTGTCTTGTTGCTCAGTTGTGCAGCGGGGCTTCCCACTTCTCTTTCTAATTTGGTTAGAGCCTGTTTGAGCTGTCCTCTGAAGGGAGTAGTACACACCGTTGTAGGAAATCTTCAGTTTCTTGGCAATTTCTCGCATGGAATAGCCTTCATTTCTAAGAACAAGAATAGACTGTCGAGTTTCACAGGAAAGCTCTCTTTTTCTAGCCATTGTGAGAGTTTAATCGAACCCACAAATGTAATGCTCCAGATTCTCAACTAGCTCAAAGGAAGGTCAGTTTTATAGCTCCTCTAAACAGCAAAACTGTTTACAGCGGTGCTAAGATAATTGCACAAGGGTTTTCAAGTGTTTTCTAATCATCCATTAGCCTTCTAACACAGTTAGCAAACACAATGTACCGTTAGAACACTGGAGTGATGGTTGCTGGAAATGGGCCTCTCTACACCTATGTAGATATTGCATTAAAAACCAGATGTTTGCAGCTAGAATAGTCATTTAGCACTTTAACAATGTATAGAGTGTATTTCTCATTAATTTAATGTTATCTTCATTGAAAAAAACTGTGCTTTTCTTGCAAAAATAAGGACATTTCTAACTGACCCTAAACTTTTGAACAGTAGGGTATATATATACAATGAAGGAAATAAGTATTTGATCCCTTGCTGATTTTGTAAGTTTGCCCACTGTCAAAGACATGAACAGTCTAGAATTTTTAGGCTAGGTTAATTTTAACAGTGAGAGATAGATTATATTAAAAAAAAAAAAGAAAATCACATTGTCAAAATTATATATATTTATTTGCATTGTGCACAGAGAAATAAGTATTTGATCCCTTTGGCAAACAAGACTTAATACTTGGTGGCAAAACCCTTGTTGTCAAGCACAGCAGTTAGACTTTTTTTGTAGTTGATGATGAGGTTTGCACACATGTTAGATGGAATTTTGGCCCACTCCTCTTTGCAGATCATCTGTAAATCATTAAGATTTCGAGGCTGTCGCTTGGCAACTCGGATCTTCAGCTCCCTCCATAAGTTTTCGATGGGATTAAGGTCTGGAGACTGGCTAGGCCACTCCATGACCTTAATGTGTTTCTTTTTGAGCCACTCCTTTGTTGCCTTGGCTGTATGTTTCGGGTCATTGTCGTGCTGGAAGACCCAGCCACGAGCCATTTTTAATGTCCTGGTGGAGGGAAGGAGGTTGTCACTCAGGATTTGACGGTACATTACTCCATCCATTCTCCCATTGATGCGGTGAAGTAGTCCTGTGCCCTTAGCAGAGAAACACCCCCAAAACATAATGTTTCCACCTCCATGCTTGACAGTGGGGACGGTGTTCTTTGGGTCATAGGCAGCATTTCTCTTCCTCCAAACACGGCGAGTTGAGTTAATGCCAAAGAGCTCAATTTTAGTCTCGTCTGACCACAGCACCTTCTCCCAATCACTCTCAGAATCATCCAGATGTTCATTTGCAAACTTCAGATGGGCCTGTACATGTGCCTTCTTGAGCAGGGGGACCTTGCAGGCACCAAGTTGATTTGGAGCGTGTAACTGGTCTGGAGGAGGCTGAACTCTTAATGGTTGGTAGGGGATCAAATACTTATTTCTCTGTGCACAATGCAAATAAATATATATAATTTTGACTATGTGATTTTCTTTTTTTTTTTTTTTATATAATCTATCTCTCACTGGTAAAATTAACCTAGCCTAAAAATTCTAGGCTGTTCATGACTTTGACAGTAGGCAAACTTTTACAAAATCAGCAAGGGATCAAATACTTATTTCCTTCAGTGTATATATATATATATATATATATATATATATATATATATATATATATATATATATATATATATATTTATTTATATATATATAGAAAGATAGAAAGCAGCAGCACTCACAAAAGACTGTTGTTTGGGTGCCCAGCAAGTCGACCTGATCCTAGGACGAAGTATCGTATATAGAAAGGGAAAACTTGCAGCACTCCAATGTGAAAAAATTGTGGTTTATTCAGTCAATAAAAATACATTCAGTAGCCGAAAAATACAAGATGCAGGGATCGGTAAGTATTTTTGCACACAGCACCCACTGAAACACCAATGTACAAATCGAGGGTGCAATAAAAAAATAAAGTGGAGTGCTCCTTTAACGGTATCTTCCAATAAACTTGATAGAGCCCTGGATCGATGGTCTCAGACTCTTTCTTCTGTATCTACTGAGTATTTTGCAGGCAGAAAATCTGCCTCAAAATTGCACCTGCTCTGCCTGCACACCGATTTTCAGAGCATTTTTCGTGGCGTTTTTCACCCGCGAGCAAAAAACGCCACAAAATATGCTTCTTCTGCCTCCCATTGATGTCGATGTGAGGTCAGAATGGTAAACACCCGAAGATAGGGCATGTCCCTTCTTTTTCCCGCGAGACGGTTTTTCCGCTCAATGGGAATGAAATCAATGTGAGGCATTTTCGGCCGTTTTTTGCCACGTTTTCCGACGCGGTGTCCGCGTAAAAAACTCTGTGTGAACTCCCCCTAACAGGTCCCTTAATATCTGTAAAGGATCTGCCAGGCACAGCTTCGGGGTTAACACCCATAGATAATCAGTCTGCACCTGCTTCTATGTCTGTGAGACTGACTCCATCTTCCACCACTCAGGGTGTCAGGCTTAGGAGTGGGAGAACCTATCACAGCCTGGCCAGACGGAGCTAGCTCCCGCCCTCTGTCTATTTATACCTGCCTTTCCTGTTCCTCCTTGCTTGTGATTTCTTCTCGTTTGGTTTCCTGGCCCTGCTGCAGCTTCTTGTACTATTGTCCTTGCTTCATATTGACGCCGGCTTGCTGACTACTCTCCAACTCTGCGTTTGGTACCTCGTACACTCCTGGTTTGACTCGAATTGTTCACTTCTCTTGTTGCTCACGGTGTTGCCGTGGGCAATTGTCCTTTTCTTCCCCTAGCTCTGTGTACCCTTGTCTGTCGTGCACTTATTGAGCGTAGGGACCGTCGCCCAGTTGTACCCCGTCGCCTAGGGCGGGTCGTTGCAAGTAGGCAGGGATTGAGTGGCGGGTAGATTAGGGCTCACTTGTCTGTCTCCCCACCCCCATTATTACAATATCTACAAGAGAACGACTTATTCAATTCAAATTTGTCCCCCCAAATCTATTACACGCCTTCCAAATTATTTAGGATGGGACGTATAAATACTCCTGTCTGTCCACATTGCCAAGGAGCTGAGGGCATCTTTTTACATATTTTCTTGGAGGGTCCAATTATTAATACTGGACTAAAGTACTGGAATTTCTTGAATTTAAAGTAGCACTCCCTCGTATACTTGGGCCCACAACTTGTTTTATATTACTGGTGCAAGAAACTATACCTACTGTGGCGGTTAGGTCTCTCATGATGCTCCTATTATTTTATGATAAAAAAAACTATACTCCCGCATTGGAAACATCCAAAGGTTCCTATGTTGTCAGCATGGATTACATTAGTAAACTCTACCCTGCCACTTTTTAAACTCACTTATGAAGCACGTGGTTGTCCTGATAAATTTATGAAAGTGTGGAGCTTTTGGATAGCCAATCCTCATACCAGCTCATAGACTTGACATAGCCAAGGTTGATTGTGCCTGGAGATGCTGACGTCTCTGTTTGGTCCCCCATTCCTCCACCGAATTTCTCCCTTTCAGTGATGCTCACCAGATTTTATTTTATATATACTGCTGATAAGAAAAGGCTTTTTGTTAGAGTTTTGTTTTTGTATTTTAACTTATATGCATCTCAATATGTGGAAAACTTTATCCGTGTGTTCTTTGTTAATAATTGAACTTGTACGCTTGGTACTATTGTATTGCTTAACTTATGAAACGCTCAGGGTTCTTGTTCTTTGTTGGATGAGTGTTTTTTTCTTGGTACCATTTTGGGGTGCATATCTAATTTATTGTTTGATTTATCTAATTTTTTTAAGATATATAGAAAAAAGTAACAATTCTGCTATAGATTTTTGTATTTTCTTTTAGCAGCTGGTTGTTACAATTGTGGTGATACCATATATCAACGATCATTTTTTTTTTTGCTAGTTTTAAAATCTCATACACTACCGTTCAAAAGTTTGGGGTCACCCAGACAATTTTGTGTTTTCCATGAAAACTCACACTTATATTTATCAAATGAGTTGCAAAATAACTAGAAAATATAGTCAAGATATTGACAAGGTTAGAAATAATGATTTTTATTTCAAATAATAATTTTCTCCTTCAAACTTTGCTTTCGTCAAAGAATGCTCCATTTGCAGCAATTACAGCATTGCAGACCTTTGGCATTCTAGCTGTTAATTCTAGCTGTTAATTTGCTGAGGTAATCGGGAGAAATTTCACCCCATGCTTCCAGAAGCCCCTCCCACAAGTTGGATTGGCTTGATGGGCACTTCTTGTGTACCATACGGTCAAGCTGCTCCCACAACAGCTCTATGGGGTTGAGATCTGGTGACTGCGCTGGCCATTCCATTACAGATAGAATACCAGCTACCTGCTTCTTCCCTAAATAGTTCTTGCATAATTTGGTGTGCTTTGGGTCATTGTCCTGTTGTAGGATGAAATTGGCTCCAATTAAGCGCTTTCCACAGGTTATGGCATGGGTTTTCAAGTGTTTTCTAATCATCCATTAGCCTTCTAACACAGTTAGCAAACACAATGTACCATTAGAACACTGGAGTGATGGTTGCTGGAAATGGACCTCTCTACACCTATGTAGATATTGCATTAAAAAACAGACGTTTGCAGCTAGAATAGTCATTTAGCACATTAACAATGTATAGAGTGTATTTCTGATAAATTTAATGTTATCTTCATTTAAAAAAACTGTGCTTTTCTTGCAAAAATAAGGAAATTTGTAAGTGACCCTAAACTTTTGAACGGTAGTGTATATTTTATTGAAAAATGTTTATTTTTTCGCAGGGAGGTGGACTTATTTATTTTATTAAATCTTATGGAAATTAGTGTAACATTTCATTTGTCCCATTAGGGGACTAGAAGCTGCGATCCATTGTCAGGCCTTTGTCTGCAATTGAAAGTCATCGTCTTCCCACGATCGTTTCAAGGAGTGTCGATAGACTGACAGAGGGAACCCATTCCCTCTGGCAAACTCGTTAGATGCAGCAATTGCTGTTGATTGTGGAAGCAGTTAACTGAGCCAATCGGTTAAGCCCACCCTGCTCACTCCCCGCCGCTGTGTGCATACGTGTGCTGGGAGTCAGCAGGGTGAAAGAGAATGAGCCCCAGAACCGCTTCCTATGTGGGCATCAGGAGATGCCGATTCATGTCCTAATTCCATTAGTACAAAGAAAGTTAGCACTGTGACAGGAAGCGGTTAAAAAGGGAGGGAGAGGAAGTGATGTATGGAGGAAAAAGTTAGGAAGAAACGTATAGAATACTAATAAAAACTGCATGTAATTTTAGTTTGGGTTTTTAAAAAAATAAAAACAACTCATTAAAACCGCATGAAATTCACATTAAATGTTGAATAAGTTCATACATTTTTCATGAGTTGCTAAACTGCATTCTCTTGGCAACTCCTCTACAGAAATAAAACTGATAGTGTGAGCTTACCCTGAGTGTGCAGCATCTGTACACAGTAATGGTGTGTGCACACGACCTATTTTCAGACATAATGGAGGCGTTTTACGCCTCGAATTACGCCTGAAAAGACGGCTCCAATACTTCGGCAAACATCTGCCCATTGCTTGCAATAGGTCTTACGATGTTCTGTGCAGACGAGCTGTCATTTTACGCGTCGCTGTCAAAAGACGGCGCGTGAAATTACGGCCGCGTCAAAGAAGTGCAGGACACTTCTAGGGACGTAATTGGAGCTGTTTTTTATTGACTCCAACGAAAACCAGCTCCAACTACTGTACGTCCGTAAAAGACGCCGCGAAAAAGGCGTGCACTTTTCTTCTGAAAACAGCTCCGTAATTTCAGACGTATTTGGCGTTGTCTTGTGAACATACCCTAAGGGTATGTTCACACGGCCTATTTTCAGCCATTTTTCCGGCTGTAAACGGAAAATTTTGCAATGGGAAAACAGCGTTCTGTTCCGACAGAGCGTTTTTCGCAGCGTTTTTTACACGTGAAAAACCCGGCCACGAAAAAGAAGTGCAGGTCACTTCTTGGGAAAAATTTTGAAAAATTCAGCGAAAATCGCGAGTGGCTTAAAAAACGCCTGAAAATCAGGAGCTGTTTTCCCTTTGAGAAGTTTTTGAGTTTGTGTGTGAACATACCCTGAGGATCTCTGCTTCTATATGGCCCGGAGCTTTACTTTATTTCTGATATTACCAATCAGCAATATAAGACAAGTAGAACTTTGTTCCTTTAAAAAAATCCATATTTTTTGCTGATAGCAAATTATAATATTTGAAATAAATGAAATCTACTAACACTAAACTTTCCTCAGAACTGACAGGTCTTCTTTAACCCCCTGGCGCTGCAGTCATTTTTACGTTTCTTATTTTCTTCTTTTCATTCTTGCATTCCAAAAGCCGTAACTTTTTATTTTTACGTTGAGATAGTCGTATAAGGATTTGTTTTTTGCCGGACAAGTTGTATTTTTTAATAGCACTTTTTATTGTACCATATGATGTACTGGGAAACTGAAAAAAAAAAATCTTGAAATTCCTCCATTGTTTTTTGTATTTTGCTTTTACACTATTCGCCGTGGGGTAAAAATGTACTGTTAAACTTTGTTCTGTGTGGTCAATACAATTACACTGATATAGTTTTTTTATGTTTTTCTACTTTTTACTACTAAGGAAAAAATATTTTCTTAAAAAGTATTTGTTTTATGTTGCAATATTCTTAAAGCCATAACTTTTTTTATTTTGATTGAGTTGTGTGAGAGCTTGTTTTTTGCGGGGAAAACTGTTATTGCCACCATTTTGGAATACATGCTTTTCGATCACCTTTTATTCAAATTTTTTTTGAGATTGAAATGCATGCCATCCCCTTGAGAAAGCTACGGGCGAAACGCGCGTCGGGGCGCTATCCTATACCGCTGGGTCACACTCCACCTCCCATACATGGGTAAGTGCACACTCTAGATTTACTTACTTTTTTTGCCATTTTTTAGGCAATAAGTACCTACTTTTTCAGTCACTATAGATCATTTCAGAGTTAGGCACTTTGCCTGTTTTTCATATAAATCATACTATGTCAATGCACCCCATGTTGGAGTTACATTGAGTCATAGTAACTATGCATACTATCTGTGTTTTCTAATATATACAGTGACTCAATGTACATTTTTGTGATCCATTTAAGGACTATTTTTGGATTCTCTGTCTATGTTATTTTATGTATTTTATTCTTGTTTCTTAATAAAGATATTTAGTTGTTTCATACATTGATATATATGGACTCTGTTTCTCCGGTTTACCATTTTATGTATATGCGTTTTAAATCCCAGGAAAAAAAATGTGTCTTAGGAGGCTTAAACGCTTTAACAGGAAAATGTTTTTTTGTTTTTTTTTTCTTTTTGATGAGATGCATAGCCTCAAAGGGCTGCAAATGGTACCCAACCTACAGATAGAATGTGAAAGGCAGTATAGAGCTGCAGCCATTTTTACAGTAGTCTCTGTGACAAAGACACTTTTTTCGGAATCATACACAGATATCAGACAAAAATGCAACCTGGAAGTAATTAGAAATGTATGATCACATTAGCCATGCTGCAAATAATTTGATTTAATTCATTAGAGCAACCTCTAAATCTCACTTACCGTGCTTCCCATATGACATCAGGGCTTTTCTAAACCACACATTAGAAAAATAATTGACTATAAGCCATTGCATTGTGGTATTTACACACCAAATAATCTCAAATAATCTCACCAGGGTTTTATTGCTATTAAATTCTCATAACTGAGTTACAGGAGATTTCTAATGCTGATGCAATAAGCTGCTTAGACGCTTACATCTTGTCTAAATTTAACTTGAAGCTTGAATTACCTACAAAACCACCCTTCCAAGCCTGTGGCATTGCTCATATGGCTGTTACTGACCAAGTATTGTATTCCTTTGTTGAACCAATTGTGTATGGAATAGCAAAAAAATACAAAAAACATTTCCCTCTGTAGAATGACAAAGTGATAATTCCAAGAGCTAATAAAAATTATCCATAGAACTGTCTATATGATGGAAATAGCAATAGGTTATTTATGGGGATAACTAATGAATGCACTAAAATTAAATTCTTCTTTTTAGAGGCAATCCATGTACCATGATTAAGCTATGGTTCCTCCCTCTTCTTATTATGGGTTTAAGAGATAAATAAAACATACATTGAGATAAAACGTAAAAATTTGTCATGGACGTCAACCAATGGTGAGGCCCAGGCATCATCCTGTTCTGCCTGGTAAGACTCCAATAGAAAAAAGTGGAGAAACCCTGGTTTAGATAATGTATGGCTTCCGAGGCTAAACCTCCTTTCTCTTATAAGATAAATTCTCTAAGTGGTTAGAAGTAGCATATTACATCAGCCACATTTTGCTCTGATTTTTTCATTTGCTAAGATAACTGTTAAAAGAATGTAAGGATTTTTGGATAGTAAAATTATTCAGTATATTAACCGGATTTTGAATAACATTCTCAACCTATGGTTCATTAACCCCTTAATACTGTACATGTTCTGGACCCGGGCTGTATCCCATAACAAAACTAACATTTTGTAGCGACAAGAACCACCTAGTAACCCTTGCCGTTTTCTCCTTGTTTTGCTTCATCCATGCCAGTGTGGCATGGTCTGACAGTAGTCTAAACTTTCTACCAATGAGGTAATACTTCAGTGATTCAAGTGCCCATGGACTGCCAATCATTCATGTTTTTTTCAGCAACAAATCAACTTTCTGCTCAAGTACATACCGGCTGTTGCTTCAAATTCACCACTTGAGACAGTGCCGTGTTCAAGCTTGCATCAAAAACATCCGTCCTGAGCAGCAACTCCTTCCTAAAATCCAGAGTAAGGGGGTCCATGTCACCATTACTGACTTCCCACCTTTTATTAAGTTAGTCAATGGAGCTACAATTGAGACAAAATTTGGCACAAATCTACAATAGCAGCCAGTGATGCCGAGAAAATTCTCAACCTGTTTCTTTGTCAGAGGCCTAGGCCAGTTCTGTATTGCCTCAATATCTTAACCTATGACTTGTTTAACGCTCTGCCAATGAAGTACCAAAGGTATTTGGCTTCTTCTAACTCCAATGTGCATCTCAAGCTCTGGATCATCCATGCTCTCCTTAGCAGGGGGTCCTTTCTAGGGCCATTTGACCACTCTCCCTTTATTGGCCCTCTTCTACCCTCCCCAATAAATGGAACTTTCTTAACAGAAAAGATTGTCACAGATTGTCACAGTCACAGATTGTAATACCAGTGCTCTGCGCTCGTTGGCGTACTATCTCTCTCAGCAGGCGCAGCTGCTAGGTTAACTTTGGTACACCACACTATTTGGTTCCTGGATCTCTATACTGCCATGCACGTGCACTTCCTTCTGCTGCTGGTTAGAGATGAGCGAACTTATGAAAAGTTTGGTTCGGCTAGTTCGCCGAATTTCACGAAAAAGTTCGATTCGGACCGAACTAGTTCTGACCGAAACTGTAATTTCCTTGCGCCACACTAACTCTTTCAGCAACCTTGACAGTACATGCTCGGCGCGCGGAAAATAAAATTTGAATGTAATAAAAATAAAAAATAAAATACGTTCATACTTACATTCCTCCTGTCCGGCCTCCAGCGATGACGTTTCATCCATGTCGCCGCTGCAGCCAATCACAGGCTGTAGTGGCGGTCACGCACGTCAGGATGACGTCAGAAGGCCGGCCTCCTGGGATGACGCTTCATCCCACGTGACCGCCTCTGCAGCCAATCACAGGCTGCAGCGGCCTCTGCAGCCAATCACAGGCTGCAGCGGCCTCTGCAGCCAATCACACGCTCCTCTCCTGAAATACTCTGTGCTGCCTTAAACTCTGTGGACAGGTCAGGATCCTGTTTCTTTTAAATGCTGCTGGGGAACCCGCTCGATCCACTATATAAGGCTGCGCTACAGTGCAGCATTTAAAAGAAACAGGATCCTGACCTGTTCACAGAGTTTAAGGCAGCACGGAGTATTTCAGGAGATGAGCGTGCAGATTCAGTGCTGCTGTGAACTCTGCTCTTACCATTACGTAGCTCTCAGTCTGTTACCTCTCCTCCACTCCTGTCCTCAATAACACCTTCACATGATTGGCAAGTCACCACGTAATGGTAAGAGCAGAGTTCACAGCAGCACAGAGTATTTCAGGAGATGAGCGTGCGGATCTTGTGCGGGGTGGTGACTTGCCAATCATGTGAAGGTGTTATTGAGGACAGGAGTGGAGGAGAGATAACAGACTGAGAGCTACGTAATGGTAAGAGCAGAGTTCACAGCAGCACCGAATCTGCACGCTCCTCTCCTAAAATACTCTGTGCTGCTGTGAACTCTGCTCTTACCATTACGTAGCTCAGTCTGTTACCTCTCCTCCACTCCTGTCCTTAATAACACCTTCACATATGGGAATGGTTGGTGATATTAACTTCCTGTTTGTGGCACATTAGTATATGGGAGGGGGAAAACTTTTCAAGCTGGGTGTTGACCATGGTGGCCATTTTGAAGTCGGCCATTTCGTATCCAACTTTAGTTTTTTCAATGGGAAGAGGGTCACATCAAACTTATCGAGAATTTCACAAGAAAAACAATGGTGTGCTTGGTTTTAACGTTACTTTATTCTTTCATGAGTTATTTACAAGTTTCTGACCACTTATAAAAAGTGTTCAAAGTGCTGCCCATTGTGTTGGATTGTCAATGCAACCCTCTTCTCCCACTCTTCACACACTGATAGCAACACCGCAGAAGAAATTCTAGCACAGGCTTCCAATATCCGTAGTTTCAGTTGCTGCACATCTCGTATCTTCACAGCATAGAAAATTGCCTTCAGATGACCCCAAAGATAAAAGTCTAAGGGGGTCAGATCGGGAGGCATTTCTTCTGCGGTGTTGCTATCAGTGTGTGAAGAGTGGGAGAAGAGGGTTGCATTGACAATCCAACACAATGGGCAGCACTTTGAACACATTTTATAAGTGGTCAGAAACTTGTAAATAACTCATGAAAGAATAAAGTAACGTTAAAACCAAGCACACCATTGTTTTTCTTGTGAAATTCTCGATAAGTTTGATGTGTCACATGACCCTCTTCCCATTGAAAAAACTAAAGTTGGATACAAAATGGCTGACTTCAAAATGGCCGCCATGGTCAACACCCAGCTTGAAAAGCTTCCCCCCTCCCATATACTAATGTGCCACAAACAGGAAGTTAATATCACTAACCATTCCCATTTTATTTAGGTGTATCCATATAAATGGCCCACCCTGTACATTCACTCAGGTAAGTGACGTAGGCATGGGGTCAGAGGATACAGTGGTTTGATGCCTGTGCGGGGCGTTCTTGTCTTGCAAAATGAAATTTATGGCGCCGGCGTATTTCAACATGGCTGGTATTCTGCAAGGCTGCAACCTCTTTTTAGCATTAAGTTAGGATAAGGTGCCCTAATGCTCAGTCTTCTTTAAGCCTCCTCATGGTATTTTGGGCATGGTCTTTGCCATCCTTTGTCTGCTGCATCTTTTCTGTTGGGTTAATTAACCCAAAAGGGCATGTTATTTTTTTCTGCCTCTGCAAATCTGTATTTTTATGCTGCTTTTGCAATTTTGTCATGGGTCATATATTTATCCACATTGAGGCTTCTGCTAATATGCTACGTCAGGCCTCTGCTATTTATTTTTAAATGCTGCCTTGCATATATATATATATATAAAATAAAAGAGGGGGAAAAAGAGGCAGAAGTCTAGGCACCGACTCTTCTTCTTAAAATCAGGGCTCCAGAGTCTTGTCTGAGGGCAAGATACACTCTGATTTTGACGAGTCAGATCGGGGTTCTTCCTGATTACTGTTTCTTATTTAAAAAAGACAAGACTAGTACTCTTGTTAAAGCAGCCAAGTGTGCAGTAGAGTCGGAAGAGGCTAAAGTGGAAAGGCCTAAAGCAGGCCCTTTTCATTTCACCAAATAATCAGGAAAAATCTTGCCAGATCATCCCCTGCCTAAAGACGTCTTTTAGGCCGATTGGGACATAAAATAAATGAAACCAGAACTAGGATCTATGTTCAAGTCTGTCTATAGATTAGATCAGGGGTCAGGAACCTTTTTGGCTAAGAGAGCCGTAAACGCCACATATTTTGAAATATAATTCCGCGAGAGCCGTACAATATGTTTAAAGGGCCATTGACAGATCTTTGCCCTGATAGTGGTCCTTTAAATCAGTTTCTTATGCCCACAAGAGATTAATTTAAAGCCCCCAAGAGTGTAATATGGGTGGCAGATGTTTTTTAAGGCCATATTTTTTTTTTTTTTTTGGGGGGGGGGCTATATAATGGATTATGTGGGATTATTTTCAGGGGTGAAGTGGGAAGGGGGTGTTGGTGGGACACACTGTATTACACAGCCCCTTTATTGATGCAGCTCACTGCTGCTGACCATGAGGCTGTGTAACAATTTCCATGTTATAATGTTCCTGTGGATAGGGGATGCATGTCTTTTGTAGGAACAACCCGTTCAGTGGCGTCGCGCTGTAGCAGCCATAGCGGCTGCTAGCGGAGCCTGCGGCCATGGGAGGGGCCGTGCCGGCGGGTGGCACAGGCCCCCTCATGCTGCAGGCCCCGTAGATGTCGCTACGGCTGCTATAGCGGTATTTACGCCACTGCGCATAGGTTTGTACGGCGTAAAACTACAGCTCCCAGCATGGCCGAAACAATGATAAGGATATGCTGGGAGATGCGGTTTCACAAAAAAAAACATACCACCATCATCTCGCTGCAGATCATACAGTGACTACATTACTGATTAGAGGCAGAATAAACATTTACATTAAGTGACTCACCGGTGACGTCTCAGATTCTAGTTCTTTTCTTCTCCCTCCGGTTCAGACATCTATGATGGATTTCTCCCGGCCATGACCCACTTCTGCAGTTTTCCGTTTAGATGTCTTCAGCTTCTCACTTTTAAAACATTTCTGCACCTGTAAACAAAGTTACAATTCTCAACACATCTAAATATAACTGTCTCACACACACACACACACACACACACACACACACACACACACACACACACACACACACACACACACACACCGTGCCCCCTGTAGATAGTGCCCCCTGTAGATAGTGCCCCCTGTAGATAGTGACCTACATAGAAGCCCCTGTAGATAGTGCCCACATATGGACTCCAGAGCTGCAAGGCAATAGTGCTAACCACTGAGCCACCGTGCTGCCCTACATATAGCTTCCCCTATAGTTAGTGCTCCACGTATAGCCCACCTCTGTAGATATTGTCCCACATATAGCCCACCCCTGTAGACTGTGCACTACATATAGCCACCCTGTTGCTAGTGCCCCACAGGTAACCCACCCCTGTATATAGTGTCCCACACATAGCCCACCCCTATAGAAAGTACCCTAAAAAATAGCTCCCCTATAGATAGTGCTCTACATATAGCCCACCCCTGTATAGTGTCTCACATATACTGCCCCACATATAGACCCCCCTGTAGATAGTGGCCCACACCCCCACATATAGACCCCCCTGTAGCTACTGCCCCACATATAGACCCCCCTGTAGCTACTGCCCCACATATAGACCCCCCTATATATAATAGCCCACATAAAGACGACCCCCCCCTGTAGATAGACCCCCCCCCACTATAGATAATGCCATTCACATTTTTCTGAGGAAAAAAATATATAAAGTTGACATACTCACATTCTCCGGTTCCCACGCTGTTCACTGGCGATGCAGACATGCTCTCTTCTGAGCATGTCTGCAGGAGCTGAATGAGCGTCCTTCAATGACGCTGATTGGCGGGGCAGAATGACTTGCCCCGCCAATCAGCACCTTCCAAGCATGGAAGCGGCGCGATGATGTCATCGCGCCGCTAGCCAATCAGTGTCATTGTAAGGCACTGGATGGTCAGGCACGGAACATGCCCGGCCATTCAGCGCTAATACATGTATTTGGCTGCCGCTAGCACCGGGGCCCCCTCCGGTGCTAGCGACACCTACAGGCATGAGAGTGCCTGTGTAAGGCTCGGCGGCGCGGGCCCCACAGTAGCGGTGCTACCCCTGTAGCAGCCATAACGGCTGCTAGCGGCGCCACCGGGCATTTGGGAGGGCGTGTCGGCTGGCGGCACGGGCCCCCTCAAGCCCCGGGCCCCGTAGCAGCCGCTACTGCTGCTACCGCGGTAGTTACGCCACTGGGTAGGAGCCCTGTCTGCGAGCCAGATACGGCCATCAAAAGAGCCATATCTGGCTCGCGAGCCATAGGTTCCCGACCCCTGGATTAGATCCTTTATCTCCCTATTGATATGTTTTTGGGGTGTGGAAGGAAACCAGAGTACCTGTAGGAAACCCACGGAGAACATACAAACTCCATGCAGATGTGTCCTTGGTTGGATTGGAACCCAGGACCCCAGCACTGCAAGGCAACAGTGCTAGTCACTGAGTCACCATACAACTGTGCAAATGAATGGGGAGAAGTGTATGACGCTGATTGGTCACTGATGGGTCAGCGTCATACACTTCTCTCCACAACGCCCACTTGGTGAAAAAGTAAAACACGCCCAGTTGTCCATTAAGAAACTCATTAGCATAAAGCTAATATACAGTGAAGGAAATAAGTATTTGATCCCTTGCTGATTTTGTAAGTTTGCCCACTGTCAAAGACATGAACAGTCTAGCATTTTTAGGCTAGGTTAATTTTACCAGTGAGAGATAGATTATATTAAAAAAAAAAAAGAAAATCACATAGTCAAAATTATATATATTTATTTACATTGTGCACAGAGAAATAAGTATTTGATCCCCTACCAACCATAAAGAGTTCAGCCTCCTCCAGACCAGTTACACGCTCCAAATCAACTTGGTGCCTGCATTAAAGACAGCTGTATTAAATGGTCACCTGTATAAAAGACTCCTGTCCACAGACTCAATTAATCAGTCTGACTCTAACCTCTACAACATGGGCAAGACCAAAGAGCTTTCTAAGGATGTCAGGGACAAGATCATAGACCTGCACAAGGCTGGAATTGGCTACAAAACCATAAGTAAGACGCTGGGTGAGAAGGAGACAACTGTTGGTGCAATAGTAAGAAAATGGAAGACATACAAAATTACTGTTAATCGACATCGATCTGGGGCTCCATGCAAAATCTCACCTCGTGGGATGTCCTTGATCCTCAGGAAGGTGAGAGCTCAGCCGAAAACTACACGGGGGGAACTTGTTAATGATCTCAAGGCAGCTGGGACTACAGTCACCAAGAAAACCATTGGTAACACTTTATGCCGTAATGGATTAAAATCCTGCAGTGCCCGCAAGGTCCCCCTGCTCAAGAAGGCACATGTACAGGCCCGTCTGAAGTTTGCAAATGAACATCTGGATGATTCTGAGAGTGATTGGGAGAAGGTGCTGTGGTCAGATGAGACTAAAATTGAGCTCTTTGGCATTAACTCAACTCGCCGTGTTTGGAGGAAGAGAAATGCTGCCTATGACCCAAAGAACACCGTCCCCACTGTCAAGCATGGAGGTGGAAACATTATGTTTTGGGGGTGTTTCTCTGCTAAGGGCACAGGACTACTTCACCGCATCAATGGGAGAATGGATGGAGCCATGTACCGTCAAATCCTGAGTGACAACCTCCTTCCCTCCACCAGGACATTAAAAATGGCTCGTGGCTGGGTCTTCCAGCACAACAATTACCCGAAACATACAGCCAAGGCAACAAAGGAGTGGCTCAAAAAGAAGCACATTAAGGTCATGGAGTGGCCTAGCCAGTCTCCAGACCTTAATCCCATCGAAAACTTATGGAGGGAGCTGAAGATCCAAGTTGCCAAGCGACAGCCTCGAAATCTTAATGATTTACAGATGATCTGCAAATAGGAGTGGGCCAAAATTCCATCTAACATGTGTGCAAACCTCATCATCAACTACAAAAAAAGTCTGACTGCTGTGCTTGCCAACAAGGGTTTTGCCACCAAGTATTAAGTCTTGTTTGCCAAAGGGATCAAATACTTATTTCTCTGTGCACAATGCAAATAAATATATATAATTTTGACAATGTGATTTTCAGTTTTTTTTTTTTTAAATATAATCTATCTCTCACTGGTAAAATTAACCTAGCCTAAAAATTCTAGACTGTTCATGTCTTTGACAGTGGGCAAACTTACAAAATTAGCAAGGGATCAAATACTTATTTCCTTCACTGTAGGTCATAACTCTATCAAAAATGATTGTTTTTCTAAATAAAAAACACTTCTGTAATCTACATCACAGCGCCGATCACATCACGTACAAGATAGGGCACTTATAATGTGGTGACAGAACCTCTTTAAGGAATTGGCAAGGGACACCTCTTCAAGAAATAATTTCTGTGTCCTTCTTTTTTACCCTAGAAATCTCTTTAGTTCTTAGTTAAAAAGATTCTCAAAGCTCCCAGTGATCCTTTTGTGATCAAGGGAGATGAACTCATAGAGGTAGAAGAAATTTTAGACCTAAAAGACAATACAGGTTTGACCAAAGCGAGACAATGCTTCCACTTCTTCCTATAAGAAGAAACTATTCTCTTCAAACTCCAAACCTTCACAGTTATGACGCCAGGAGTTCCACTCATGTGGGCACTCGTCTGTCAGCCTTTCTTCCAACTTGGCAACTCACTACATCTGATAGTTATCCTCCATTAAGAGAGGGAACTCCCTAGAGCTAAAATAATTTCCACAAAATGTCTTCCTGAAAACTTCTAGAAGAATCTATTCTAAACAGTGCCAAAGAAGATGTCCGCTCTCATCAGAATGGTTCGGGTGTTTACTCTTGTGGTCTTGGCAGCACTACTCAGGTAAAGAGGAGTATTTGTATTTCCCTATCTTGACGACTGGTTCATCAGAGCCTCTTTTCCTGTACTCCTGCAGGCAGATACAGATCTAAACATTCAGACTCTCTCGACCTACGGACTCCTGATCAATCTCAAAAAGTCTCACCTTTCCCCTTCAAGGCAATTTATTTTCCTGGGCTTCACAATCAAGTATATTTCTATAACACTGACATTATCTCAGGGAAGAATCACCATTCCCCTTCAAGGCAATTTGTTTTCCTGGGCTCCACAATCAAGTATATTTCTATAACACTGGCATTATCTCAGGGAAGAATCACCAGTCTCAGAAGCAGTGTAGCTTGGTTAATTATGAGATTACAGAGTGCGAGTGAAGAAAGCCATGATGATAATGGGTCTCTTGACCTCTACACTAGAAGCTGTTCACTCTGCCAGAATTCATTTTAGAACCCTGCAAGAGGACATTCTCAGCTAATGGAACAATTCACATCAGGGACTGGACAAGTGGATGTCCATATCTACCCAGACAAGAGTGGATATAAAGTGTTGGGTTTGACCTTCACATGTCTTCTGCAAGAGGTCTTTCAGACGACTGCGGGTATTTATCCTAAATACAGATGTCTCCAGTCAGTGATGGGGATCTCATGTAGATTCGGATTGGGTAGAACAGCGGTGGTCTCAGGCAAAAGAAGTAATGTCATCCAATGTCAGGGAGCTTTGTGCAGTACGCTGAGCTCTCCTTCATTTACTCTGATTCTCCACAACCAAAGAGTCCTCATCAAGTTGGATAACATAGCCACTTTGTTCAATGTGAACAAGCAGGGGTGCACCAGGAGTCAATCTTTGATGAAAGAATGTCACAAGATAATGAAGTGGGCCAAGGAGTACTTTCTATAAATATCAGCAGTCCACATAAAAGGCCTTCTGAACTGCCAAGAGATTGGTTTAGCAGAAATTTCTTGAAACCACCAGAGTGGAGTCTAAACCAAGAAGTCTTCAGTCAAATCACAACCAGGTTTGTAGATATCCAGATCTGGAAGCTATGGCCTCAACTAATTTTGTTCTCTGTCCAGGGAGGGTCACCTCTTCCATCTGGTGGACTGTCCATCAGCTGAAAAAATGTTGTGGTGTACGTTTTTCCTCTGATCCCTCTGATATTAAGAATTCTGAATCTGAAGAAGAACAGGAATGAAAAAGCCAAGGCAATTGCAGTAATTCCTTCTGGCCTCTGAGAAGTTGGTTTCCCCTTTTGTTAGAACGTTCGAGGGGAAGATTTTGGAAACTGCCCAGGAGGAAAAAAGTTTGGAGAAGTTCCACCTGGTGGCCTGTAAACTGTCAAGCTAAACTTAACAGACAAAGGATAGTCTAAAGAAGTCATTACGACTTTACTGTGTTCTCATAGACCATCCATTTGGAAAGTCTACTGTATTCCAGGGTTTGGAATACATTCTCTGCCTGATCCCTTAAAAATTCTGTTTAATCTACATCAGTTTCTGAAGTTCTGCAATTTCTTCAGCAAGTTTTTGACAAAGGATTAAAATGGAATACTAGTTTACTTTACCGCTATTAATTCTTTCTCGCAGGGTGTCTTTTCCAGTCAAACTCTCATCGGAAGGATCTTTAAGGCTATCAGGACATTGTGACCTCCTCTAAAATGCTCGGTGTCATCTTCATCTTGGGACTTGTCTTTCGTTTTAAAGAGCTTGTGTAATTCTCTATTTGAACCCCTCTCGGCAGACAACATACTTGTCATCTTACTTGTAATTTCGCAAGCAAGAGAGTAGGGAAATTGCAAGCATTGTCTCGTCTTGTAGGGTCCCTTACCTTAAATTTTGTCCTGATTGCCTTGTCCTTAGAAGGGTTCCAGCGTTTCTTCCCAAAGTCGCTACTGAAGACAATCTAAATCAAGAAATCTTTTTACTGAGATTCTTGTGAAATTCTTCCTCAGGGAAACAGATGCTTCTCCTTCTGGATGTCAAAAGAGCAGTTCAGATTTTTCTAGAGAGATGTCTGCCGTTCAAAAAATCTAGAACTCTTTTTCTGGAGTTCCAAGTTCCTTGATCAGGTGAAAAACCTAGCAAGGCTTACCTTAGCTACTGAATTAGAGATAACAACAGCTCCTACTACGTCCTTAAAGAAGTTCCATGACCTAGTGAACTAAGAGCTCACCCTACTCGTTCAGTTTCAACTTCACAGGTGGAGAAAAACTTAGCTTCTTTGAATCAGATTTGTCATACAGTCACCTGGTCTTCTGCATGTACCTTTGCAGGGCATTACAGGCTGGACACCTTAGCTGATGGTGAGATGGCCTTTGGTAGAGGTTATAACTTCCCTTTTGCTTTTGTATTGCTTGTACATCCCATTGGGTTCTGCCTGGAGATGATATGGGAAAGGTAAAATTTTGTCACCAAAATTATTTTCATGAGTCTAAACAGATTTTATTATTGCTGCATATAAACATGGATGCCTTATTGTCTCAGAGATCCTTTTATGGAGTGTGTGATGCTAATAAGGGTCTTAATTGATTGAATTAATGCTTATTTTTCTTCTGTATCAGCTGTGCGAAAGCACAGGGTGTACTGCCTTCAGAATAATGGAAAGAAAATATAAAATAAATCTTGATATATTATTGTTTTCACACTGGCTACTAGAGGAGTCACAGTAAACTGATATTTCATGCTTTGCTTTATATAGAGACACAGGATAAGAAGAATCACCTTATTATTGCTGTGCCCGCGGTTGCTGACCTCCGGCACCCTGTCAGCACCCCGGTGAGGCAGCCGCTGCCGCGAGACACTGAAGGCTTGCTGACGTCTCCCTCCCAGGAGATGCCAGCACATGCAGCTGCATCTGCTACTCCTGTCTCTAGGGTGCACGGGCGCGCTCATGCCCAGTCTTAAAGGGCCAGTGCGCGTACCAGCAAATTGTTCCCCAAATTGTTACACCCTGGACTATATAAAGGGCTCTACCCTTCCACTCCTTGCCCGAGCGTTGTTGTTGTCTTCCCATGTTAGTTAAGCAAATGGTCCCTTAGTTGTATCCTGCTTCTCTGTATCCTGTAACTGTGTTTGTTCCTAAGCTGAAGTCTAGTGTTGGAATGGTGTCTGTTTCATCTGCCTTGTCTAGTGTCATCTGCCTCGTTCAGTGTCATCTGCCACATTCAGTGCCATCTACCACGTCCAGTGTCATCTGCCACGCCTAGCCTCATCTGTGCCACGAATCATCTGTGCCAAAGTGACAGCTACATTTCATGTTTGTCTGGACTCTCATACAGGTACTCTTGTGCTAAGACTTTTGCATTGACTGATGTTTGGCCAGCTGCTACTCCGCTACGGCGGAGCATCCTAGTGGGTCCACATACCCCAGAATCGTGACAATTATCATCTTATTATCATTAGATGGTGGATGAGTTTCACCACATGTTTTTTTCTGTCTAGTGGTTACATATTGTGATAAAAGAATGTTGCAGGTGTTCTTTCACTTTTAAACACTTAGAGGGGTTGCAGATTTCAGCAAATTAATGTTATTTTTTGTATCATTAACAGTTATACAATTTTCCAATATATTTTTATGCCGATCAGCTGATGAACAAGGAAATGCTCGTTCAGCGGCTTATGGGATCTTTTATGCTGCCCAAAAAAATTATCCTTTGTTGGCAGCACATCTTCGTGTAAACAAGGGATGTGCTGCCGACAATATACAAACTGTACGGGGACAATTGTAATAATAATCGTTTGTCTCCACATAGCCATGATCATTCCTCCGTGTATATGGAGCAAACAGGTGCTGATCAGCATGCTAGAATAGTCGATCGGCGAGGTTGGGTAAGTTAATGACAGGTCTATTATATTAATGGAGGCCTAGATAAGGCAGGATAGCAAAACTTTACACATAGATAAGACTCCATATGCAGGGGAACGGGCTGTACTCCATCACTTCCTGGAGATTGTTATACTCTGTAGCATTTCTCTGTCTATTGATCTCCATGCACTACAGCTGCAATAAAGCACACACACCCTGCTGTACTATCTATACAGACAAAACAGGAAGGAAGTGTGTACCTTCTATATGGCAGCGGACAGGCAAGTTTTTATAAATAAGAAATAAATAGCTAAATTTAAAAAAAAGACCAAACACATTGTTTATCATCTATATATTTAAAGAGGACCTGTCAAATCTTCTGACATGTCTGTTTTAGTAAATACTATACCCGTTTTCTTAGAACTCTGGGTTGTGCTGTTCCTCTGTTTGGAACACTAAATCCCAGTTACATAATAACAGGCTGGTGGTTTAGTATCTCAAACCTAGTGACAGGTTCCCTTTAATTAAACTAAAATCAAATACATTATATATTCCCTGTAGGTTTAAAAAAATCATAGCTAAAACTGAATTGGCAAGGTGTGCCAAAAAAAAGCAAGTAAAGCCACCACTGGGTATACCCCAAAAGGGCATATGGACATTATAAAGGGGATCCCCAACTCGGGACCCCACTCTGTTAGCCAGAGAGCTGCTGCAAACAATGTCTCCTGCCAGTGGTGTAAGTAGAGTTCTACATTGCTGGTGGGTCTTCAGCTAGAGTTATCCAGACTGGACAACTTCTTTAATGTACTGTATATAATTTTATGAAAAGCTGTATAACAATTCTTTGAATAACACAATGCTGCAAATTCAGCCATTACTGAAAAATAATAAACTATAAAGGATAAACTATTCTGAGAAGGATCAATGTCCATTTTATTACGATGTACCAGGACTTTATAACATGGTTTAGCCCTTTAAAGGGTATTAATGAGGACAGACATGATGGAATTAAAAACGAATTCATGCAAATCCTGAAACAAACCAAAATATGTTTATAGATGGGAAGGAATGAGTGATATTCAAATAAATAAATATATCAATAAACAATAAATGCTACCACAAACTCACAGATATCCAATATAATTCTGATGGTATAATGCTCAGCAGAAATAGTAAGTGTCAGAAACACTCAACTCTATGTAATAACTAAAGCATGAAAACAATTAACAAAATACCAACTAATCATTTAACATAAAGAAACAAGTTTGAATATAACAATAAAATAAGCTACTTTTTACATCTTTAATAAAGGAAAATATAGCACAGTACAAAGTAATGAGTTCTGAAGAAGTCTTATTTGTCCAAAGGGGAGCATTTGATACCATGCAATATGCTCGTGAATTGGCACCAGAGCAACTTGTTCAGCTTTCCTTTTTTCTTTCGTTCCCCCCAAATCACGCCTTTGATGCTACATTATAAAGGAAGACTATGTCAAAGTAAAGTGCAAGGAATGATATGCCATCAATTAGATAGACAGGGAGCTGGGGTATTTATTAGCATAGTGCTTAGTGCATCTTCTGACATCAGGGATAATGCGTTCATTTAAACAATATAAACAGCAACAGTCAATGGAGCAGAGCTATTAATGATGACCATAATCATGTCAATGGCAGAATGAGTATAGATCATTTCTCAGAGACAGATGTACCCATTAAAATGTTCAAATATGAAGAACCAGTTCCTCTCTTTGACACACATTTCTTATCCTTCAAAACTGTTGCATCTTTAGGTCTGGTGAATAAATCTGTACAAAAAAAAAAAAAATCAGGTTAGTGTCAAAATTCAATTATTAATGGTTTTCGGAAAACCTTTGTATTGAACATATGCCAATCTTAATCTAAAGAAAGTTGGAGTAAAGGGGTTTTTACACTGGGCAATTATCGGGCAAACGATCGTTCATAGAACGCTCATTCCCGATAATTGTCCTGTGTAAACAGGGCAGCGATCAGCAGATGAATGAACAAACGCTCATTCATCTGCTGATCGTATCTTTCTAAAAAAGTAAATTATTATTGTTTTCGGCAGCACATCTACCAGTGTAAACAGGGAGACGCGCTGCCGACATGATAATAATGTATGGGGACGAGCAATCAGAGTAACGATTGCTCGTCCCTATACATAGCTTCTTGTGACACGAGCAAATGAGTGCCAATTAACGAACTGTCTCGCTGATCGTCTCGCGCTGCACTGGCCAAAATCGTCCAGTAGGGCCTTAAGGTGTGCGCCTCTTAATAAATTATGTGCATCTCTGGCCGTCCATGTGCCAGAAAGTTGAATCAACGCCAGCTCCTGCGTAGACTTGCGCTATGGTTTACGCCAGTTTTCGAATGCAAATTATAATAAATGTATCAAGCCACAGTGGCCCTATCTTCTTTTTTTCAAAAAAGCAGAGGCGGCGTAAAATTAGAAAGTAAAACTTTTGCATAAAATGCACGTTTTTGTGTAAATTGTGACTTTTCTGGGATTGGAGCTCTGAATAAAATAAATAAATAAACGAGCTCTAACTGCTTAAAGACGTATGAATTAGCACAAAATTTAGGACTTACTTAAAGTAAAAAAATAACACAGTGTTAAACTTTTTAATTTTTAATTGACGTTGCTGTATGAGGTCTTATTTTGGCACTATTTTATGGTACATATGAGTATTCATTTAATTTGTGTTATTTCATATTAAAGAAGAATTCTATTTGTAAAATAAATGAAAGGTCCTACTACAAGGCCCGATATGGGCCGTGAAAACGAGCACCGATCGACGAGATAGCTCGTTGATCGGCGCTCGTTTGCTCTTTTCACAAGGAGCAATGCTGAGTAATGTAGGGGGAGGAGTGATCGCTGGTCTCCATACATTTCCATCATATTGACATGTTTACACAAGTAGAAGTACTGCCAACATCGATAATATTTAATGCTGCATAAACTATACGATCAGCCAATGAACGAGCGTTTGCTCATTTATCAGCTGATCGTTGCCCTGTTTACACAGGGCAATCATTCTGAACGAGTGTTCATACGAACGCTCATTTGCCCGATCATTGGCCCATGTAAAAAGGACCTTACTATATGAACATTAAGTACCATAATATTGAAACCTGTGGACAAGTATATGGGCCTGAACTATTGTTGTTGAGCTATTGTTGTTTAAAGAGGCTCTGTCACCACATGTGACCTTTCTCCTACATAATGTGATCGGTGCTGTAATGAAGATAACAACACTGTTTTTTATAAAACGATAATTTTTGAGGAAGTTCTGAGTAATTTTAGATTTATGCAAATTACTTTCTTAATGCCCAACTGGGCATTTTTTAACTTTTGACCAAGTGGGCGTTGTAAAGAGGAGTGTATAATGCTGACCAATCAGCGTCATACACTTCTCTCCATTCATACTCAGCACAGCGTGATCTAGCGAGATCATGCTGTGCTGTCACATACACCCACATTAACTTTACTGAAGTTTCTTGACAGTGAATGGACATTGCCTCCAGCCAGGACGTGATGTCTATTCACAATCCAGACACTTTGGTAAGGTTTGTGTGGGACTTAATCACTGCCAGGTAATATCCTCAGAGGAATTAAGGTACATTCAGAAGGAGAGCTTTGGAGTGTTCTATGTCCAGGGCAGAGCAACCTCAAATCCTTGTCATCCCTAGTACTACATTTGGCTTTGTTAGGCGAGAAACAATATCAGGCTGGTTACAGACAGCAAACAAACCCAGTGTAGTCAGATCCTGCAGTCATTTTTCCTTCCATCTGTCTTCTACATCTTTCATTTTTTATTTCAGATGTTTTGGAGTAAAGGTACATTTACCTTTAAATATACAGTATATACTTGAGATACAACATAATGCTTGGCAATGCCTCACCTCCTTATAACTGGTCTGAAGGCTGTCCTTAGCAAGTCATTGTCATCCATAAAACTGGTTTGTCTGTATTCTGAAATATCTTTGCTTGTCTTCATTGACCTTTCAGTTCCTGCATGTAAAAAAATGTGTATTGTAATTTCATTAGTTGATGTTATAAAACATTATTAATAGTTTACCTGAACAGTTTTTTTTCCATATATTGATCAGATCCACACAACATCTAAAGCCCCTATTACACCGCCCGATTTTGGCAGGTGCAGCGAGCACGGATCAACGAGACAGCTCGCTGATCGCCGTTCATTTGCTCCTGTCACAAGGAGCTATGGATGGGGACAAGCGGTTGTTACTCCGATTGCTCGTCTCCATACTGATCGCTACCCTGTTTACACAGGGCAATTATCTGGAACGAGCGTTCTATGAACGTTTGCCCAATAATTGCCCAGTGTAAAACACGCTTTACTTAAAGAGGCTCTGTCACCAGATTTTGCAACCTCTATCTGCTATTGCAGCAGATAGGCGCTGCAATGTAGATTACAGTAACGTTTTTATTTTTAAAAAACGAGCATTTTTGGCCAAGTTATGACCATTTTTGTAGTTATGCAAATGAGGCTTGCAAAAGTACAACTGGGCGTGTTTAAAAGTAAAAGTCCAAGTGGGCGTGTATTATGTGCGTACATCGGGGCGTTTTTAATACTTTCACTAGCTGGGCGCTCTGAAGAGAAGTAACATCCTCTTCTCTTCAGAACGCCCAGCTTCTGACAGTGCAGATCTGTGACGTCACTCACAGGTCCTGCATCGTGACGGCCACATCGGCACCAGAGGCTACAGTTGATTCTGCAGCAGCATCAGCGTTTGCAGGTAAGATCGACTTACCTGCAAACGCTGATGCTGCTGCAGAATCAACTGTAGCCTCTGGTGCCGATGTGGCCGTCACGATGCAGGACCTGTGAGTGACGTCACAGATCTGCACTGTCAGAAGCTGGGCGTTCTGAAGAGAAGAGGATGTTACTTCTCTTCAGAGCGCCCAGCTAGTGAAAGTATTAAAAACGCCCCGATGTACGCACATAATACACGCCCACTTGGACTTTTACTTTTAAACACACCCACTTGGACTTTTGCAAGCCTCATTTGCATAACTACAAAAATGGTCATAACTTGGCCAAAAATGCTCGTTTTTTAAAAATAAAAACGTTACTGTAATCTACTTTGCAGCGCCTATCTGCTGCAATAGCAGATAGGGGTTGCAAAATCTGGTGACAGAGCCTCTTTAACAACGGCTATTTCGTTTTTAATGGTGAAATCCCTATTTTTATGAATGGTTGTCACTGCATTGCTACGATTACTACAGAGCATTATCATCTTGTTCAAAGGCCTGATCTTTCAAAGTGTACAGATGTAGCAATCCTTAATCTTGACTCTGATAACTTGCTGCAGCGTGATTACGCATTGAAAACCATAAAAAAATGTAAATCAAAATTTCTTGCCACTGTGTATGTTAAAGATTGCTGCATCTGTATGTTGAATTAGATCATACTTCAAAATGCAAACTGCTTATGTTATTTTAACATTCCCTGCTGACAAAACATAGAATTCATTATACTTATCATGCTACATCCAAATATATTTCTTAGGTACTAAATATCCGAAAATACAAAAACTAAAATGGCATATATTTTTTATTAGGAATTGCTTTTTTTTCCCATTCCTATGTTTATAAATTAGGGGTACACATTTGTGTTAGCAGCAGAAGCTGCAATCTTACTTTAGGTACAATAGCTTACCTCCATCAGTTAAATTCTTACTTTATTTGCTAAGTTTTTCTGTGAGAAAATATTATTTCTACTGATATTTAACAAAAATCTACTTTTTCTTATTACAAATTAATTATTCCTATAGCAACAAAAACAAAAAAGACGCCCCATTATTCCTATACATGTCCTATATCTAGACACATTTCTTATTTGCAGCTATCACATAAAATTACTCCAAGATATTTTAGTAACAATACAGTAAAGTCACAGTTACTGATTATTCTTGAAGAACAGTTATGTTGCTTTATATTTTTTTCCCTGTATCTATTCTTTTGCCAACCATATAGTAACAGGATTATTGATTTAAATATAAAAGCAGCTATTGCTTTTTTTTCTGAACAGTTTGGCCAGGTCAGGCTCACATATTAATTCTGTCTCATTTTAGGTAGTACATGTGGATATATGGAACTTTGCAATATATCTTATAAGGGGAAAGTGACATCTTCCTTCCAGCAACCTTTGGTCTTCCTTTCCTGCCTGCATGCTCTCTGTGAATGTTCAGGAACTTTCACACTGACCACAAAATCCATCTAGAGTAATACAGTAAATACTAGACAGGGAGCAGGGGGGAGGTGGGGGATGCAGCTGCAGTAACTCTCCCTCAGTGTTTGTGAGACTCTGCATCAGATTGTGTGTGAGAATGCATGCTGTGAGAGGGTACATCCCACGAAGAGCGAAAAATGCACATATAAAACCACAACAAAGGGAAGAGAAAATACCCAAATATGCAGGTTGGACAAAAATTGTCTGTCTGCACTACATCTAATAAACATCTACAGCCTCTTATGGAGGGATTGGGATTTATTTTTAATTTTTTAAGTAAGGGAACAAAGTAATTGGATAAATATCAATAGCTTCTTGAATCAGATTTTAAAAGAGACAGAAAAAAAAAATGAACTAGAGCAATAGATCTAAAACACTTCAATGGCACAGAAAAGTTACTTATATGCTCTGGATTGCTCAGAAATATGTTATTGATTATATTTTTTTGTGTAATGTTTGTATTGCAAGTGAGCACTAGTAATAAGTGCAGGACTCAAAGTAATAGTAATATTTCAAAACTTTTAAGTGTGTGCAATTAACTCCAAATTATTCAGATGTTTTTTCTATTTTAATTTTAAAACAATAGATCCAGCAGGTTAATACCTCTCTACATTCACACGATATTTAAATAGGAATATCAGGGAATTTGGTTAGGAATTGTCCAGTTGAGACAACCTTTTAATGCATAAGGAGAGGAAATATAATGGTAATTAAAGATAACTAGTGTTTTTTAATAATTTATGTAACTTTTAAAGTTTTTCCACTTTCCTTAAAGAGGCTCTGTCACCAGATTCTCAAATCCCTATCTCCTATTGCATGTGATCGGCGCTGCAATGTAGATAACAGTAACGTGTTTTTTTATTAAAAAACATTCATTTTTGGCCAAGTTATGAGCTATTTTATATATATGCAAATGAGCTTTGAAATGGACAACTGGGCGTGTTTTTATTCGTATGTCCAACTGGGCGTGTATTGTGTTTTTAACTGGGCGTGTTTACTTGTTTTACTAACTGGGCGTTGTGGAGAGAAGTGTATGATGCTGACGAATCAGTGACCAATCAGCATCATGCACTCCTCTCCATTCATTTACACAGCACATAGTGTTCTTACTAGAACGATGTGCAGCCACATACCGAAGTGTCATGATAATGAATACACATTACCTCCAGCCTGGACGTCATGTGTATTCAGAATCCTGACACTTCTGAATCCTTTCTGTGAGATTTCCAGCAAGGGAAACGAAATCTCGTTTACCTCGTAATCTCGCGAGATTACACGCGGCTTGCTGGAATCTCACAGAAAAGATTCAGAAGTGTCAGAATTCTGAATACACGTGACGTCCAGGCTGGAGGTCATGTGTATTCATTATAAGGACACTTGTGTATGTGGCTGCACATCGTTCTAGTAAGAACACTATGTGCTGTGTAAATGAATGGAGATTTGTCACTGATTTGTCAGCATCATACACTTCTCTCCACAATGCCCAGTTAGTAAAACAAGTAAACACGCCCATTTAAAAACACAATACACGCCCAGTTGGACATATGAAAAAAAACACGCCCAGTTGTCCATTTCAAAGCTCATTTGCATATATATAAAATAGCTCATAACTTGGCCAAAAATGAAAGTTTTTCAAGAAAAAAAACGCTACTGTTCTCTACATTGCAGCGCCGATCACATGCAATAGGAGATAGGGATTTGAGAATCTGGTGACAGAGCCTCTTTAAGAAGCGTACAAAGGATCAGGGAACTTTCTTTATGTGTGCAGAAAATATGATTCAAATATCACAATAGAAAAGTGTTCTTTACAGTTAAGGTAGTAAACCTATGGAATGCCCTACTGCTAAAAGCTACTAATAGCAAATATAATTACAGGGTTTAAAAAGGGCTAGATACTTATCTAATGACAATGATTGATAGTTATAATTCATCTAGAAACTTTGTAAAAGTCCAAAATTGGCAACAGGTGACCAGTGAATTTGTGTTTTGTCTTCCACTTGGTCAAATATCTAGGTCTGAGAAAGATTTAGCTTGATGTACATTTGTATATATCAAAATAAGTAACGATGCAACTTTATGTAACTGTGTAAAGAAGAAGGGGACGTATAATAACAACTCTAAGAACAAATAATACTGATAATAATAACAATAATAATAACCAACATAAAACCAAAACTCTGGTTGACACCTCTATGTTCTGTTGCTAGTTGATACAGAATGTTAAGAGGATTTTATTTATCCCAATAATAAGAGAAATCAACAGTGATGAACAAGCTCTTAGTTTCCCTTGAACATTTTTCAATTTCACTGAACTATACATGTTATGAACCTTATACATTGTACAAATACATAGAGATATGGAATTATTGCATTGATCGGAACACAGTGTTGCATTAGTCATCAAAGTGATCAAAATTATTTACTGTCTCTTTAAAATTGTCCTAAATTCTTGATTATGGAAGAATATTACTACGTTGGAACACTGACTCTTCTTAGAAAGAACCAGAGAGGTAGGAAGATGTCAGTCAATGTTTGAAAAATATACAATTAGCTCTCCTTCCATTGTTTACTTGTAAGTCAATATCTCACTCAAGGAGTTTTATAGTGTGTTCACACTTGATATGTTTTACGTTTTTTTTTTTTTTGCTTTACAAATTATCTAAATTGATTAAAAATTGATTAAAAAATTGATTCCTATTAGTTATTTGGCCTGTCGTTCTTTGATCTCAACTATATAAAACACACAAACAAAACAAAGTAGATCTTGACGGACGAGTAAAAATTTTTCCCCACCATTAGTCCCAAAAATCATAATCATTATTGAACTGATGAAGACTGACACACTTTGGACTCAGTTTAAGTCTCATAGAAAAAGATAGGATCTGTCAATGGATCCATAAGGATCAGGTTTTTTCTTTAAAAATAATACTGCTTAGTGTTGTGTAAAATGCATTTTCATATCCTCTATTAGGGAATTGAGAGTAAATAGAGGGAGGACCTCTATTTAGGATTCTCATCTTTTAGCCAGAGTTGCTAAAATGAGCATCTCATTCTGGAGGATCTGTCCTGTCCTGAATTACAGAGATAACTCATTAATTTGAGTAGACACTGTGTAATGCTCAATTTCCCCAATGGTGGTGCTGTAGGGAAATTGAATACTTACTGCCAGGTTTCCACAGAGATTTCAGCTGATTGCTCAGGTTCCCAGGAGAGGGACACTTTCTGATCAGCTTATTGTAATGGGCCCCTTCTAACAAGTAGGGTTTGTCCAGATCAGACAACACCTTTAAAAACATAAATACACCCACAACAATTTACCATAGATTCTCATCTCTGGGTAGTTAGGGTAATACGCTTAGGGTTGAAATAGACATGTGCACAAATGGGAATTTCTTATTGGCAAATGCTACTGCTATGGGCACGTACAGGTGCCAACCATATTAGTGGGGGGGGGGGGGGGGGGACACCATTTTTTTAAATTTTTACTGCAGTTTATGTGTGTTTGTTTTAGCTAATAAAAGCAAAAAACCTGAATGAGGTGAAAAGAGTAAAACTGTAACACAACTGCGACCGATAGGTCATGCTGCAGTTTTAAACATACAATCGCAGAATGCCCTGAAACCGTGCAATTGTGTTATAATCTAACAGTAAAATGATAGAGATTAATAAACAGTATAGATTAGCAATTAGTGTTTTGTTTTTTTTTGTTACATTTGGTGCTAATAGTAACATTATTAGATTTTATATTTGAATATGTACAGTATGCAGTCATATGAGTCAGTCATTATGTCATTGCTTTTATTATTATAACACTATGTTTGTACAATGTATGGCCTTATGCTCATGATTATATTACGTCTCTGTTCTAACTCCGACTTTCACAGAACTGTAATATGGCACCCATATGAGGCCACACTAAACATTTGAATGCCTCTGATTTCATGCAGAGGTTTTTCTGTCATATCTGCAATCAATTGAATAGAAAAAAATTATGGCATGTTCAATCAGATGCCCTCTTATGTAAATATTCGCCCTCAGAAGCATTGCTTTTAGGGGAAAATATTTTCCATAATACAGTGCAGTATGGAGGCATTATACAGCGGCACACAGAGTTCACTATGGCTTGGTAGTGCAGGGCCGTAGGGTCTCTGTGTGCCTCCATAAAGGCTCTGTGCATACGGCTCAGCAGTATAGATGTTTGGAAATTGCTCTGAAATAAATAAACTAAAATGAACCAAGACATAGCAAATATACTTTTAGCAACATTTCACCACTTAAATTACTTATTTTGTGAATTTGAGGTTTTTAAATTATATTCTTATTGTTTTTCTAATGATATGAGTCTAACCATTAAAAAAATAAAAAATCTCATTATGTTTGTTCATGCCACCAGTATGTTTTATTTCTCCACCGAGGGTCTAAATAGTTTTTACAGTAACACGGAAGAGTAGATACCTTCCACTCCAGAGGAATATTCATATGATTCTCCCAATACAGGGTATGGACAGCTGAGTTGAAATGATTGTAAGTTGAATGTTGAAGTTCTATAAACCTTAGCTGATTGGGACATTTCTTCAAAAGAACATTCGGTGTGAGTTTGAGTCTTTATACTATGCAAGGACCTTTTCTCACTGCACAAGCCATGGGTAGAGTGTCTTCTTCTCACAAAGAGACAGTCAGGGCTCATTGACCTACTATCACCACTTTCAGCATCCACAGTAATAGTGGCACCTGCTGTGTGAGCCAAAGACCATATTCTAGGTTTTTCAGCATTCTCACAACTTACTATGTGTTCGCTGTATCCTTGGAAGCTTTTTTTCCCCACCATTAGTCCCAAAAAGTCTTCTGTATTATCCTTATTGCATGGAATGGTGGCTGCATTGTAATTTTGTGTCAAAATGCTTTCACTGGTCCCTGAAGCATACAAGCTAGATCTGGCCAGATCATGATGGCATTCCATGTTCTTGTTTTCACTCTGTAAGCTGTTTGGCTCAACCTCAATGTCATTCAGGTCACTTTGCTTCAGCTCCTTCTCACGTTTGCATAACTTTTCCTCTGAAACACAGATGAAGAATATGAGAAGGTAACCAAAATTTAGATCTATGAGTATGGTGTATTCACACTGTGTTCGCAGTGTACATTGATGCTACAAATTTTCTTACGTATACCACCGATGGGAGACACTCGTTTTAGCATCAGTTGGGTGAATAGGGCCCTTTAAATACATACAACATATAGGGCGGGAGCTTTCCCTGCACATATGCCAGATGTAGTGTGAATGCACCCTGTAATATCATCTTTTGCATTATCCCTATACTGTGGCATCACATTTGCCTTATTTCCATGCTGTTACATCACTGTGTGCATTATTCCTGTGCTGGGATGTCATTGTGCACATTAAAGGAACAGCGTCACAAAATTTTTTTTTTTAACATCAGTTTGATTTTAGTCTTTTATTAAAAACTTTTATATTTATTTGTGTGTTTGTGTTCTACTTTTTTTTATTTTTACACTTTTTCTTCCCTATGGGGGCTGCCATTTTTTACTCCATTTCTGTATGTGTCGATTAACGACACATACAGACATGGAGTACGGCAGCTACAGTCCCATAGTGAATGCGAACGTGGCCCGTTCCATCCACTATGGTGTACATCGCCTGTGTGGGAACGGCGCATGCGCCGCTCCCACACAGTCAAAGTTGAACTGTGCACCGTCCGGCGCCATTTTCCTGTGGACCGGAAGTCGCGGCCGGACAGTAAGATTACTACTTCCGGTCGCGGCTTCCGGACTTGTGCACTTGGAGCAGCGGCAGCAGATGGAGCGGACGGACCGGAGGGAGCGGCGGCGACTGGAGCAGGTAAGTGATTTCTATGTATGTTCGTGTTTCAGTGTGTGTTTACTACTGTATGTTAACCTACTACACTGTGTGTTAGCTCAAAAAATGGCGACACACAGTGTAGGAGGTTTGACCGTTCAATCCCCTCGTTTCTCCCGGCACTAGCCAGGATAAAGGAGGGGGGGATTCTGAGAGCTCACTAGAGCGAGTGAGTTTTTCCCAATTTTGCAGCATAAAGCAATGTGGTTGCTTTACCACATGCAATGCTGCAATTTTGGGAATTGCTCCATCTAGTGACCAGCACTAGGAAATATTATAAATTAGAATCTAATTTATAATATTTCCTGACTCATGAAAAAAATAAAAAAAATTTGAACAATGTTTAATCACCGCACTGAGACGTCAATATCAAATTTCTTGAAATTTTTATTATGATAGATGCCAAGGGTTTGGTGCAACGTTTCGGTCAAAGGACCTTCGTCAGGCACTGGTTACCCTGGTTGCTGGAGTGTCCAGAAGGATGGCGCTGCTTGTAATGGTGGATTTCTGCTAGTTTTGGCGCCAAGCAGCGCCATCCTTCTGGACACTCCAGCAACCAGGGTAACCAGTGCCTGACGAAGGTCCTTTGACCGAAACGTTGCGCCAAACCCTTGGCATCTATCATAATAAAAATGTCAAGAAATTTGATATTGACGTCTCAGTGTGCCGAATACTTCTTCCATTATACGATTGGGTTGGGACCCTATTCGTGCACCTACCCTGATCTTGTGAATTCCGAACCTATCTCTAAATGTTTAATCACCTACACACTAATTGTTTAACTAAAAAAAAAATAATTTTTGTACTCTGACATAATTGTTGGCATTATTAGTGTGCAGTGACATCATTGAGTACATTATGATTGTGTATTAAGAAAAAACACAGTTACAAATTGGAGAACAAAATAGCTTTTCATGTCCTGAATTCACTTGCAATTGAAGGTGTTCATGGGGAACAGGACCTTGTTCAAAATTTTGCTTTGTAGCTACTAAATTGCGCTGTATTTGCTATCTTGCCTATTCTATTGCTGATTTATTTACCTGCAGACCCTGATATCCATACCTGTTTACATTGTGCACAGTAATACTGAGAAAATAAAAATCTGCAAGATCTCGCCTCTGTAGTGATTAGCATGCACTATATGAACTTTTCATAGAGTGAAGGGGGGATTTTCTTTGAAACATTCATTGTAAGGCCCTTTTACACCGGCAGAAAACTGGCCGGTGCAGCGAGCACCGATCAACGAGACATCATTGATCGGCGCTCGTTTGCTCCTGTCACACGGAGCTATGGATGGGGACGAGCGGTCGTTACTCCAATCGCTTGTCCCCATACATTATTATCATGTCGGCAGTGCGGGAGATGTGCTGCCGACAACGATAATATTTTACCTTTTTAAAACTATACAATCAGCAGATGATCGAGCGTTTGCTCGTTCATCTGTTGATCGATGCCCTGTTTACAGAGGGCAACTATCATTCTATGAACGCTTGTCTGCCCGATAATCGCCCAGTGTAAAACCCCCTTAACAGAAGAAGGGGGAAGATAAGCCAATAATGATTCTGAAAAGAGGGGCATGTTCTAAATTTGCAGAGTTACAGACACCTTGGCTTACTTCCTCCAGAACTGGCTTCTAAATCTCTCCTACAAGATAGAATTTTAGGTGCTCTCAGGTTAAGGTCCTAACTAGGTGTACGTCTGAGTTATGCATGGTTATATCTTGTTTTCTTATGGCGTCTATTTCTTGACCTGCCTAGGTAGAGTCGTGTGTTAACCTTAAACCATACTATCCCCCATCCCCATTTAGTAACGACACATGACACCGAGGTTGGATGTGAAATGGCCACAGCAGCCGTTTATTAATTTCACAGTTTTATAAAAACAATTTAAATCCGAAACATTCGGATAACTAGTTAGGAATCCACCAGAGAATTCCTCCTAATAATTCACATGACCCAACATGGGTCAGAATCATAAATAACAATTAAACGTTAACATTAACCCGAGCAGAGGAAGTCCTTGAAGCCCCTTCAGATGTTCCTTTCAAGAACACACCGAATTAGCCATCTGCAAACCACTAATTACCTCCAGCCGTAAACCAGCTCGGAAGCACCGTTCACCTCTGCAGATGGCTCCAACCACTAGAAGTCCACTTCAAGGGGATAACACCCGATGAAGCCCTCAAGTGATATACCGACCACTAGAAGTCCACTTCAAAGGGATAACACCCGATGAAGCCTTCAAGTGACATACCTTCTACCAGAAGACCACTTCAAAGGGATAACACCCGATGAAGTCTTCAACCATGTACCTTTTTTGGGGGACGCATACCCCCGATGCGACCCCCCCACCATTTTGTACTGACTGGCCTCAAGGACTCCCCCCGCCAGCTGCCATGACAACAGAACCTACTCCGGAAAAAAGAAAAACATGTTAAATAAGCACACAAAATAAAACACAACGCTCATAGCCAGACGTACATAAGACCTAAGGAGTAACAAAACAAGGGTGGGAGGGTGGGAGCTTTGCTTACTGTGTGTTACTCCTCCCGCTGCTTCCGGCTCAATGCCGAGAAACAGCGGGAAGCGCAGTAACGGCCCCCCCGCCCCCCTTAACTCCTCCCCGTCCCTCCTTCAGCTCCTTCAACTTTCCCTGACCTCGTAACATTAACCCTTTCCCTACCAGGACGGTCATGTCGGCTTCCCTTAAGCCTGCAGCTGCGTCCAGCCTCTTCTTGACCTGCCTAGGTAGAGTCGTGTGTTAACCTTAAACCATACTATCCCCCATCCCCATTTAGTAACGACACATGACACCGAGGTTGGATGTGAAATGGCCACAGCAGCCGTTTATTAATTTCACAGTTTTATAAAAACAATTTAAATCCGAAACATTCGGATAACTAGTTAGGAATCCACCAGAGAATTCCTCCTAATAATTCACATGACCCAACATGGGTCAGAATCATAAATAACAATTAAACGTTAACATTAACCCGAGCAGAGGAAGTCCTTGAAGCCCCTTCAGATGTTCCTTTCAAGAACACACCGAATTAGCCATCTGCAAACCACTAATTACCTCCAGCCGTAAACCAGCTCGGAAGCACCGTTCACCTCTGCAGATGGCTCCAACCACTAGAAGTCCACTTCAAGGGGATAACACCCGATGAAGCCCTCAAGTGATATACCGACCACTAGAAGTCCACTTCAAAGGGATAACACCCGATGAAGCCTTCAAGTGACATACCTTCTACCAGAAGACCACTTCAAAGGGATAACACCCGATGAAGTCTTCAACCATGTACCTTTTTTGGGGGACGCATACCCCCGATGCGACCCCCCCACCATTTTGTACTGACTGGCCTCAAGGACTCCCCCCGCCACCGCGAAACAGGCCTTGACCACCTTAAGCCTGTGAGTTCCTCCACACCACCACCGCCCTTTCTATGCCTTCTGCTATAGCCAAGCTCCAAATATCAATGCCAACCTCGGTCAGATGAACCCCGTCACTCCTCCAGAAATTCCCCAATCCTGACTCCAAATCCCTATGCCTCACGCAAATGCCCCCGTTCTTCGCCACAAAACGGGACACCGCCCGGTTAACTTTTATCCGAGCCTTATTGACTCTCTCCACCGATCTAGCTAACCGCCAATGCTTCCTTGGGACTATGTCCGACCACACTACCACCAACTTGGGATAAGATACCCACAAACACAACAAATCATGTTTGATATCCCGCACCAACTCACGAAAAGGGCGGACTCCTAAGTCATTCCCACCCACGTGCAACACTAAAACCTCCGGAACCCTATCGAGCCGCACATATGTCTGGAATTCCGCCAACACCCTGTTCCACGACATACCTCTAAACCCCAGCCAATGCACAACCGCATCCTGTCGCGGAATGCGCAACTGGCGACCATCCGGGCGGACGTCCGCCCTCAAAGCCCCCCAGTGCACGTACGAATGACCCATCAACCACACCAGACAAGGAGGCGAATCTGAAACGGAAAACACAGTTAGGCACCACCATATAACATTTGCAAGCATAACAACAAAATTACAACATATGGGGGCGGACATAAGACTTAAACCTTTTAGACTCCCAACGACCAATACGCCTCACCCCCTCATCATCCAACCCCCAGCGCCCTGCTTCCGTTGCTGCGCCAATCCGGAAGGAATGAGATGAATATGAGCCTGCTGCAACCCCAACCGCCGTCAAACATTTTTTAAAAACAGCTCCAAACTGAAACCTGGACAAGAACGACCCGTCCACATGACGTAACAAAGGCAAATCTGGAGACCCCCTGTTTTTTGTAAAACCCCGCATGCACTCTACTGGGCACATGACCGACCCCGGGAGAGCGAACAAAACTATCAGTTTTCCCTTCCCTAATTGGTCAGTTTTTGATCTACGCAACCATACCTCCAACCGATCTGCAAAAAGGCACACCTCCCCAGATCTCAGCCCCCCTGCCTGTTTAGTACTTGGCGACACCAACTCACCTACTCTAAATGCTCCGAAGAACGCCAACGAGAAAGCCAACCGAAACAAATCCATTTCATCTGAAGAACGACATACCGATGCCAATGAACCGCCCAACAAGCCCAGCAAAGCAAACGACACCGGCCTTCTACTATCCGCCTCCACCCTACCTCTGCGCAACCCCTTCAAAGCCTGCGATACCAGAAATTCCTTCGATACATCCCGCAAGCCCCGCAACTTAAGCCCAAACGCCACCGCGGATATAAACCGGTTCACCTTCGCTACTGAAAACCCCCCCTCCCAGGCATCCCCTAACCAATACAAAAGTGCCACCAACCTGTCTCTATCCGTATTGACATCACCCAACTCTCTTACCCACTCCTCCCACTGCCTCCAACAAGCAGCATAAGCCCTCCACGTCGTGCGCGCCAAAGACCTTTGTAACAGCTGCTCTACGGGACCGATACCAGATCCCATAGATGATCCGGACACGCCAAACCGAGACGTTCCGCTCCCGGGGCCAATTCCCGAAACCGGTCCCACTGCGAGCGAGAAAGAGCATCAGCAACACAATTCCGTACACCCGGGACATGCACCGCCACCACCCACGCGTTCAGCGACAAACACACCAACACTAAATGTCGCAACAATTGAACTACCGGAGGAGAGGACGCCGTGATGTTATTAATGGCAAGCACCACCCCCATGTTGTCGCAGTAAAAACGGACCTTCTTATCCCTGAGCCTATCCCCCCAAATGGTAGCCGCCACCACGATGGGAAACAGCTCGAGCAGGGCCAGATTCCGCGTCAATCCACTGGACACCCAGCTAGCCGGCCATTGACCTGCGCACCACGGACCCCCCCCGTAAGCTCCAAAGCCACCCGCCCCAGCCGCATCCGTGAAAATATTCAGATCACTCGTATCCTGCGCTGGGGCCATCCATAGCGAGCGACCATTGTACTGGCCCAAGAAGTCATCCCAAACCTGAAGATCAGCTCGGTGCTCCTCCTTGAGCCTCACAAAATGATGCGGCGCCCGCACTCCCGCCGTTGCCGCCGCCAACCTTCTACCAAACACCCTCCCCATCGGCATAATCCGGCAGGCGAAATTCAACTTCCCCAGCAGCGACTGAAGCTCCCTCAGCGACATTTTCTTCCTTCTACAAGCCCGTCGCACCTCCAGCCTCAAAGCACCCAACTTATCCGCCGGGAGCCGACACTCCATTGCCACCGAGTCAATTTCGATTCCCAAGAAAGAAATCGTCGCTACCGGGCCCTCCGTTTTTTCCGGCGCCAAAGGGATCCCAAAATCCCTCGCCACCTTCTGCAGGGCATGAAGCAAGTTACCGCAAACCGGCGAACCCCCCGGGCCAACGCACAAAAAATCATCTAAGTAATGGATCAACGAATCGACCCCGGATACTCCCCTCGTTACCCACTCCACGAAGCTACTAAACGCCTCGAAGTATGCACAAGAAAGAGAACACCCCATCGGAAGGCACCGATCCACGTAAAAGGCCCCATTCCAAAAACAACCCAACAGCCGTTGGCTTTCTGGGTGGACCGGCAACAACCTGAACGCCGCCTCGATGTCGGTTTTTGCTAGCAGCGCCCCCGGACCCGCAGCCCGCACTAACCCCACCGCCTTATCGAATGAGGTATAAACTACGGAACACAACTCGTGATCAATCCCGTCATTTACCGACGAACCTTTGGGATACGATAAATGTTGAATCAAACGAAACTTTCCGGGCTCGCGTTTAGGGACAATACCCAAAGGGGACACAACTAAATCTTTTACCGGCGACTCCACAAATGGCCCCGACATGCGCCCCAACGAAACTTCTTTTAACAACTTTTCCGACACGACTTCCGCATGCAAGTAAGCCGATTTTAAATTTCTCCGCGTAACCGGAACCTCATAAGGAGGCGGAGGAATAACAAAACCAACACTAAACCCTTCATAAAGCAACTTAGCTGCCGCCCTATCCGGATACTCATTTAGATAAGGGGCCATCCTTTCCACCCTCACCGGCGACACCCCCTTGACCAGCCCCGTGCTGGTTCCCGGACCTCTTTTTCCGCAGACATTTTTCCGCCCCGTGTGATGCACCATTACACTCGGAGCACACGTGCTTGAACTTGCACGTGGCCCCAAACTTGCACTGGCCTTCATTGAATTGCCAGCAAAACCCCGCCTTTCCCCCGCCGCTTGGTCCACTCTGACTAGTCTGGCCTCCCTGGCCACCGCTCCCGGGAAAGGGCTGCCTAACCGGAGCCGTAACCCGTAACCAGAGAGCAATATCCTTCTGGTCCCACCGAATCGCCGGCCGAACCGCCTTCCGCTGACGGAATTGCTCATCATATCGCAGCCACGCCTGACCCCCATACGCCCTATGAGCCTCCCCAATAGCATCAAAATAACAAAATAACGCCGAACAATTTTCCGGCGCCTTTTCCCCTATCACACTAGCCAATATGGCGAACGCCTGCGACCAATTAACGAACGTCTGCGGGATAAGCCTATACCGCCGCCGTTCCTCCTCGTCCTTTTTACTCTCATCCCGCTTGCTCTTATCCAAATTGAATTTAGCCAGCGGCAAGAGAGAAAAAATTTCAACGTATTCATCTTTCCAGATCCGATCACGCACCTCCTGCTTTAAATGCGCCCCCAACAGACCCTCAAAACAAACATACACCTCCCCCCGAGCACGATCGTCCATGCGCACTCGATCGCCGTCCTTCTGTGCCTCAGTCTGCACCGACACCGCGACCGCCTCTCTAACCGCCACCACAGGACGCGCCTGCAACGATCCCACGTCCCTGGGGCCTTCCCAAACTACCGCAGGGGACACTTCCGTTACAACCGGCGCCGCGGCCCTATCAAGGCGCCCCACCAGCTCCCGTAAGCAACCCACTAAATCTGCCAAACCCGCTCCGTCGCGTCCGCCCGCGCCACTACCGGCCCCCGATGCTATGCTAGCAGCCCCCCCGCCGACACCCGACATAAAAATCGCTGGATAAGACAATAATGGAGTTATACACTCACCGGGCTGCACAGGCGCTGTGTTCCCGTCAGCCGGACCATCCTGACCTCGACGATAGACGTCCAGTTCACCTTCCTCCAGTTCTTCTCTCGCCGACGACTGTCCCTCCCAACGACATCTTCGGAAAGGGGATGAGGACGCGCTGACCGATGGGCCGGCAACCTGCCGCCCGACCGCCGGGACCCAGACTTCCGACCGGACCTGTTGCCTCGACGTCGCTGCAGATCTAGTCGTCCGTCTAGACGATCCTGACGAAGCCTGCCCCCTGGCCGGAACATCACCATGCGGGGCGGCCGTACCTTGCTCTCGACATCTTCCATCTGATGGGGGAGGGGTGACAGGGAGCCCGGCCTGCGACTCCCTGCTTACCGCCGGACCCCGTCGCGGCCTGGGATTCCTGCCAGGACGCAGGGCCTGGGAAGGGGCGGTCCTCCCAACTGCCTGGCCTGCAGCGTCCGGGATCGGGCTCCCTCTGCGACGCCGTGTCCGCGGGACTACCTCCGGACTAAGGCGCTCTGGAGGTCGGGACCGCCGAGAGGGACGGGTCGACACAGCCTGCATCGCCGTCACCCCTGCCACCGCTCTCTGCCTGCCCAGCGCAGGAGCGGTTGTTGCCGACTCCCCCCCCGCCGCCATAGCCATGCTCGTAGGGGGGCCGGGGGAGGGGAGCCTGTCCCTTACAACAGACCCCGAACGCCGTGCCCGACGTGGCGAAACGGCGTCCGGGATCCGCGTTAATGCAGCCACGGTCTCCTCCAGCCATCCGGGACCGTGGTGCACAGCAGCGGCGCGCAGCCGCTCTAAAATCAAGGCCTCTGCCATTACTAAAAAACCGGGCAACGGGGAGCTTTGCTTACTGTGTGTTACTCCTCCCGCTGCTTCCGGCTCAATGCCGAGAAACAGCGGGAAGCGCAGTAACGGCCCCCCCGCCCCCCTTAACTCCTCCCCGTCCCTCCTTCAGCTCCTTCAACTTTCCCTGACCTCGTAACATTAACCCTTTCCCTACCAGGACGGTCATGTCGGCTTCCCTTAAGCCTGCAGCTGCGTCCAGCCTCTTCTATATGTGCCTATTTTTGTCCTCTTCTTTGATAGCTGCTTTTCTTGACAAAGGTTCTTATTTCCCTTGATACCACCTGTTCACACATTGTTTAATGTTTTGTAGTATATTTCTTATTCTATGTATTTGTTGATGTGGATAACTGAAATCCAGAATGGGCATGGGTGGGGTTAAATAGTTACATAGGTTGAAAAAAGACACAGGATCATCAAGTTCAACCTTTATCAATAAATTGCATGTCATTTATTGCTTTATTAATTATAACCCTCAATGCCAATTGTCAATTTATCATCATCTATCCTTTTTTTAAATGCTGACCTAGTATCTGCCTTTACTACATTTTGGGGTAGGGCATTCCATAGTTTAACTACTCTAACTGTAAAGAACCCTTTCCTATATTGATGTCTGAAAGTCTTTCTTCCACATGCAATGAATGTCCCCATGTCCTTTGTAGAGTCCTTGGAAGGAACAGATTAGCTGCTAGTTCTTTGTATTGACCACACATATGTTTATACAGATGTAGCCAAGTTTATCTTGACTCTTGTAACTTGCTGCACTGTGGTATCACACAACAAAAGCCACTGAAATGTCACTGAAAAAGTCAAGGTAAAATTTCTTACCTCTGAGCATTTAATATGTTAAAAGTCAAGATAAAGATGGCTACATCTGTATATGTTAGTAAGGTCACCTCTAAGGCGTCTTTTTTCCACGCTGAACAAGCCCAATTTCTAAGTCTTTCATTGTAAAGTACTCTTCTGATCCAATTTAATAATCTAGTCACCTGCTTTTGAACTCTGTACATGTCTCCTACATCCTTTTTACAATGTGGAGCCCAAAACTGAATTCCATATTCATGATGTGGCCTTACAAGGGATTTATGGAGGGGTTATATTACATTTGAATCACTGGTTTTTATCTCTCTTCTTATACACCCTAAAATCCTATTTGCTTTTGAAGCTGCTGCTTGACATTGAGTGCTGCTGCTTAGCTTATTTGTAACCAGAATGCCCAGGTCCTTCTCTTGCGCCACTACACCCAGCTTTATTTAATTTAATGGGTTGGAGGGGATTGGGGTTCTCTGTTTATTTTGTTTTAAAAATTCTTATAAAAAATATCTAATTAATAAAACAAACACAGACTTGTAAAATCTGTACTTAGTTGGCTTAAAAAATATTAGTCCCATGAGAGCTAAGATGTCTGACAGGAAGAAGCTTCTGTGTGCGTAAGTAACTGAAGGGAAATAAGTCTGGGTCACAAACAGATGGGCAAACAGTAGATAGAATGCAATAATTAATGTAAGAGCTACTGCTATATCATATTTTACCTTATGTTTTCTGAATCTCATATTGGTCAAAATCATGTATAAATTACCTGGACTATCACTCTCTGGGCTGTATTCTTCTGCATCATTTTTTTCTTCTTTACTTTCATCTCCAGCCTTATTTTTTGGTGACCAGGTCATCTTATTTTCCTTTTTTAATCTCCTCCTTGCATTAGCAAACCAGGTAGACACTTGGGTAAGCGTCATCTTTGTAATAATGGCCAGCATTATTTTTTCACCCTTTGTTGGATAGGGATTTTTTCTATGCTCATATAACCAGGTCTTAAGGGTGCTCGTGGTCTCTCGGGTTGCATTTTTCCGTCTAGTAGAGACAGTAAAATCCAGTGTTCCAAACCTTTCAACAGATAAATATTTAAGACACTGTATCAGACTTATTCTCATTGAACTGACATATAAAATTCAATTTTGTGTAGTATTTCAGTAAGAGCGCTGCTAAACCAGTTTGCAGAGGAAGATTTTATAAATTAAAGCTCCTGCTATTTGCACAAAAAAAGTTAAACTTTCTTTACATTAATTAATCCTTTCAAAGAAGAAACAACCATTTCAAAGGAACAATATCAAACAAACATATAACTTCACGTATTCCCCATTGGTGTACAATACATACGACAGAGAATTATATGCATTGAAAGATATTTGATAAGAATTTTGCCTGCTTAATGAACCAAAGTGGGTAATAAAAGGAAAAATAAGATTAAGCATCGTTCACATCTGCGTTGGAGGCTCAGTTATAGGCCTACATCGCAGATCTGGCCGAGATTACCGGAGACAATAGTGCAGCATGCTGTGCTATTGTCTCCGGTAAAGTCACAGACACCCTGGTGGAAAGCCGATGGACCCTATTAAAGTCAGTGGGTCCCGCCGGCCGCCGGCGATGTCCGTTGTGCAACGGAACCGTTGCTTCCGTTATTCCCTTGTTCTTCTCCTCTGACGGAGCGTAACAATGGAACACACTGACGCAGGCGTGAAATATAGCAGGAATTAAAGGTATCTATAATGTTTTTATTTGGAAGATTGGGTGGATAGATTACTTGATGTCTTAGCCCATAAATATTATTTTCACAAAGTACAAACATACATACATATTTTTCACTGAACAAACACCAGTGGGGAGTTGATTGTTAAAGCGTAACCTTTAATAATTTATTTCTAAAGAACTTCAGCAATTTGGAATTACAATTCAAATGTATTGATATATGTATATATAATTTTCGTGCCTACGCACATTACATTGACACAATTGTCTGCATTGTTTAAATAGACCGACTGTGTATTATTGATTTTTTATCACAGGAAATAAGCAAAGTTATTATTGTATTTTTATAATTTACTTTTATTTACTTTTTACTGTTAATTCTATTTTTATTGTTTTGTCTCTTATTTATCTCAATTTTATATGTGTATTTATTGTTCTTTTTCATCCATCATTTTCCATGCAATGTTTATGTGAGTGGAGACCAGTCATTCCCTCTAATTCAAGTACTTTGCACTAGGATTTCCCTTCCTCTATAATGAGGTATAACTGCCCAGTCTCAGTAGCTCAATGTCAACTGGATCTAATAGATGCACCTGGTGGAGCTATATTCATTGATGAAAGATCCTAGACTATACTAATACACCCTCAGTCTATCTACAATTAACTAGCCCTACGCGTTTCTTCACTGTTATATAGCTCTGCAGTGAATTATCGGGGGCTTTGCAGAGTCAAGGTATATTACATCCTCTGGCATTCCAGAGAACTTTGTGATTGATGCACTAAAACAAAGAATTATGTGTAGCGTGGGTAAAGATGCAAGCCCATACATATATACATATAGTAATTTGCGCAAATAAAGTAATTTTTTTAATGACTTTTTAGTAAAGCATTAAAAAAAATGGGAAAAGTAGAACCTTATTTTAAGACCTTATGTACATGGCCGTACAATGGCTTCACACAATCCCCATATTGTACACAGCTATAATACGAGACAGCATGTCTGTCCAATTTCTTATGGGGTCATACAAAGGTTTTTACTATCAGATTCATGGGGAATCGAATAGGAGAAAAACTGCTATGCTCCAACAGTTGCCGCATAAGGGTATGTTCACACGACAACGCAAAATACGTCTGAAATTATGGAGCTGTTTTCAGGTGAATACAGCTCCTGAATTTCAGACATTTTTGCATGTACTTGTGTTTTTCGTGGCGTCTTTTATGAACGTAATTGGAGCTGTTCTTCATTTGAGTCAATAAAAAACGACTCCAAAAACGTCCCAAGAAGTGTCCTGCACTTCTTTGACGCGGGCGTAATTTTACGTGCCGTCTTTTGACAGTGACGCGTAAAATTACAGCTCGTCTGCACAGAACATCGTAAGACCCATTGCAAGCAATGGGCAGATGTTTGCCGACGTATTGGAGCCATCTTTTCAGGCGTAATTCGAGGCATAAAACGCCTTCATTACGTCTGAATATAGGTTGTGTGCACATACCCTAACGGTGTTGTATTACAGCAGCACAGATCACAATACAGCAGCCCTAACAGTGTGTGCAGCCATGTAGTCTTTCTATGCTACGACAGATTTGTTTTCAAACAGATTTGAACTAATCCAAGTAAATCCCATTGACTTATAATGGGGTCCATCAGGTTCCCATTAGGTCTCCGGTGGTTTTGAAAGAAAGACTAGCGCAGCAGACTTTGCTATTCTTCACATGAAAAACAGTGGAACCCCCTGATGGAATGGAACATAACAGTGAGATTTGCACAGCCTGAGTCTGGGTTAACATTTGGGTATTATTATTTTTTTTGCAGTATATTTTGCCACTGATCTTAACCCCTTAATGACCGGGCCATTTTGTACGTTAATGACCAAGGATTATTTTTTGTTTTTTCACGGTCGCATTCCAAGAGTCGTAACTCTTTTTTTATTCCGTCGACATAGCCGTATAAGGGCTTGTTTTTTGCGGGACGAGTTGTATTTTGTAATTGTACCATTTTTAGATGCTTATAATATATTGATTAACTTTTATTAACTTTATTTTAGTAGAGAATTGAAAATAAGCAGCTATTCCAGCATTAATTTTCACGTTATAAATTTACGCCGTTTACTATGCAGCGGAAATAACATGTTAACTTTATTCTATGGGTCGGCACGATTACAGGGATACCAAATATGTAAAGGTTTTATATGTTTTTTCTACGTTTGCACAATAAAAACCCTTTTAGAAAAAAATTACTTGTTTTTGCATCGCTGCATTCCAAGAGCCGTAATGTTTTTATTTTTCCGTCGATGTGGCCGTACGTGGGCTTGATTTTTGCAGGACAATGTGTAGTTTTTATTAGTACTATTTTGGGGTACATAGGACTTATAGATTAACTTTTATTTTATTTTTTATGGGGGGAATGGGAGAAAAGAGAGAATTTTGACGTTGTTTTTGGCGTTTTCTTTGGACGCCGTTCATCCGGCGGTTTAATTAATATGTTCATTTTATTGGTCAAGTTGTTACGAATGCGGGGATACCATATATGTGTATGTGTGATTTGTTTTGACCGTTTTACTAAATAAAACCACTTTTTGGGCCAAAAAAGTAGTTTTATTTATATTTGACTGTAATTATTCTTTATTTTTTTTCACAAACTTTATTTAACTGTTTTACATTTTTTTTTTTAGTCCCACCAGGACACTTCACTATGCGATGTGCCGATCGCATATATAATGCTTTGGTATACTTCGTATACCAAAGCATTATTGCCTGTCAGTGTAAAACTGACAGGCAATCTATTAGGTCATGCCTCCGACATCGCCTAACAGGCAGATGCTGAAGACAGACCTGGGGGTCTTTGTTAGACCCCCGGCTGTCATGGAAACCTGACGGCGACCCGCGATTTGTTTGCGGGGGCGCCGATCGGGTGACAGAGGGAGCTCCCCCCTCTGTCAAACACATTAAATGCCGCTGTCACTATTGACAGCGGCATTTAATGGGTTAAACTGCCGGAATCGGCGCGCGCTTCGATTCCGGCAGTTGCAGCAGGAGCCAGGCTGTGTATAACAGCCGTGCTCCTGCCGCTGATCGCGTGGGTACAGTCTCAGTACCCGCGCCATCACAGGACGGATATATCCGTCCTCCTGCGCGAACTAGCAGCTGCTGAGGACGGATATATCCGTCCTTCGGCGTTAAGGAGTTAACTGATTGAAACTGATCAGATTCCATCCATCACACATTGACCTCATTCTTAAAAAACTGATAAATAATAGACAGATCCTGACAGACCCTGCAAACAAACATGATAATGATGGAACTGATGGAGACTGAAGCACTTTTAAATCTGTTTTGAGTTGCATGGAAATGAAAAACAAAAAAAGGAAAACGCAAGAGAGAATGTACCGTTAGGCCATATGCACACAATGCATATTACGTGCTGATTTGCCGCATAGTCACAGTGAAATACAGTACCAGCAAAGTAAATATGATTTCATCCACATGTTGTGGAATTTTTCAGCATGTAAATTGACCTATGGTTCAGATTTTAAAATCCACAGCAGGTCAATTTATCTTGCGTTTCCATCTTAGATTTGTATCTGACAAGTTTATAAATAAAAATGCACCAAAATCGGCATAATTAAATCTACCCCTGTTTTCGCATCAAGGTATACAAACTGCACATAAAAATGTATGAAAAGATACAATATTAAGAGCAGATTTTACCTGCAGAATTACCTGCATTTATCTACAGTTTTGATGCAGATTTTCCACATCAAATTTTGCAAAGTGTGAATGTAGCCTAAGGATTTCACATTCGGTAGGCAGCAGTAATATTCGATCCGGACAATTTGTCTGCACAATAATTGCATGTGAAAAGTGTTCAACACATGTATTTTACGTGTAATTACCATGCGGACAAAACCAACACTTTTTTGTTCACACACACTACCGGTGCCTACCGACACGTAAGAATGAACCCCTGTTTTCCTACTAGGACATATATAGTGAAAACAATTATAGTAGTGTTTAACCCATTGGCGACATGTCACATACATGTACGTGACAGCTGCCAAGGGGAAGTATGGAGCGTGCTCACAGGCTGAGCGCGCTCCATACCGAGTGGGTGTTGGCTGTATATTACAGCCGACATGCTACTGTAATGGGCGGAATCGAGGATAACTTAGATTCCGCCTGTTTAACCACTTAGATGCCGCGGTCAACAGCTACTAAGCCGTTAAAATAAGTTGGACCCCAGGTCTGCCATCTTTGTACTCCTATAAATCCCTGCTGGAGGCAGGACTTCATAGGAGTCTGTGAAAATCACAATATTATTTAGGGGGACTTCTAAAAAAAAAAAAAAAAAAGTCAAATACAGTTAAATAAAGTTTTTTTAATGCATAAATAAAAAAAAAAAATTAAAAGTTAAACATAAACACCCTTTTCCATTTTTTCTCTACAGTAGTGTAAAAAAAATAAAAATGAACATAGCTGGTATTGCCGCCTCCTTAAAAGTCTTAACTATTTTAATCTAACATTATTTCACCCGCACGGAGAGTGCCATAAAAAAGTGATCAAATACTTGCATGTACCACAAAATGGTACCAGTAAAAACTACAGCAGGCCTCGTGAAAAGAAGTCCTCATACTGCTCAATCAACGGAAAAATAAAAAATGTATGGCTCTCAGTTATGTCTTTAACAAATAGTTGTTTCTTTATAAAAGTAGCAAAACATAAAAATACTATATAAATTTGGTATCTACTTAATCAAATAAACCCATAGAATAAAGTTAACATGTCGTTTTTACCGTAAATACGAAATCCAAAAAACATATGTGAATTCGCAGTTTTTTGCCCAATTCACCTTAACAGAAACCAGAAACAGTGCCGTTCTTGTCCATGGTTTATTTTTTGGTATTGAAATGAATGGGATTGAGCTAAAATACCAGATACAGAGCATGGACAAAAGTGGCGTTGTTTCTAGCAATAAAGCAGACCCCTTATTTTTTCAGTTCCGGACAACCCTTTTAATTCTGAAAGTAAGACTTCAAAATCTGCATCAGCAGCAGAATGATTAATTAGCACTCACAGTTTTATAGAGTAAAGTATATGAAACTAATAATAATAAACAAATTAAAAATGTATGTAAATAAAACCAGTAACCCATATACTGAATATATTCAACACTGCATATTCAAACCCAAACCCCTTTCTTTAAAAAAAAAAAAAAAAAATAGATATATATTACTATGTTCAGAATTTACAAAAGTAATGTCAATGATAATTTCTGCTCTTGGAAGGTTCTGATTCTCCTTTCGAAGATTCAGCTGGTATTGAGTCTTAAAGAGGCTCTGTCACCAGATTTTGCAACCCCTATCTGCTATTGCAGCAGATAGGCGCTGCAATGTAGATTACAGTAACGTTTTTATTTTTAAAAAACGAGCATTTTTGGCCAAGTTATGACCATTTTTGTAGTTATGCAAATGAGGCTTGCAAAAGTCCAAGTGGGTGTGTTTAAAAGTAAAAGTCCAAGTGGGCGTGTATTATGTGCGTACATCGGGGCGTTTTTAATACTTGTACTAGCTGGGCGCTGTGAAGAGAAGTAACATCCTCTTCTCTTCAGAACGCCCAGCTTCTGACAGTGCAGACCTGTGACGTCACTCACAGGTCCTGCATCGTGACGGCCACATCGGCACCAGAGGCTACAGTTGATTCTGCAGCAGCATCAGCGTTTGCAGGTAAGATCGACTTACCTGCAAACGCTGATGCTGCTGCAGAATCAACTGTAGCCTCTGGTGCCGATGTGGCCGTCACGATGCAGGACCTGTGAGTGACGTCACAGGTCTGCACTGTCAGAAGCTGGGCGTTCTGAAGAGAAGAGGATGTTACTTCTCTTCACAGCGCCCAGCTAGTACAAGTATTAAAAACGCCCCGATGTACGCACATAATACACGCCCACTTGGACTTTTACTTTTAAACACACCCACTTGGACTTTTGCAAGCCTCATTTGCATAACTACAAAAATGGTCATAACTTGGCCAAAAATGCTCGTTTTTAAAAAATAAAAACGTTACTGTAATCTACATTGCAGCACCGATCTGCTGCAATATCAGATAGGGGTTGCAAAATCTGGTGACAGAGCCTCTTTAAGGGCAATGCAAATAGCTGTCCTCCGGAAGGCAGAAAGTGGTCTCTCTTGTGCCATCTATGGGTAATTACCTTGAATATTGGAGGCATCTGTAGACAGCACTGTTTTGGACAACTGGAACCCTACTCTGTACTGATGAGGAGCAACAACTCCAAAACAGTGCTGTCTACAGATGGGTGACTCTGGTTTGGCTATTAATCCAAATAATTAATTTTTAAGGCTCTATAAAGGGTCGGACATTGATTTACAGGGTATTCCTCTATAGATGGCACTAAAGAGACAGTTTTCTGTTTTTTGGAGGAGAACTGTTTAGCTATAATAATTTAAACTGAGACAGTGAACTACAGTGTATATTAATATTCCGCCAAATACTTAAAACAGAGGCCCCCAACCTATTGTAGATTGAGAGTCACTCAGCCACTTACAAACATGACAGGTGGTGAGGAGTCACACTGAGTATTGAATATTTAGGGTTTAGGCTCACATATCTGCTGTTTACCGGTAAAAACGTAACCTAAGTTTTTTTTTAAAAAGCGTAGTGATTTTCTCCAAATTTGTGCTACCAGCCACTAAGTGTATCCTTAAACTTAACAGTAAAAAAGTCTCTGTTAAAAAAGTTAGGCTCTGTTAAATCTGCATGGTGACTTCTGTACATAATGGAAGCCACAATACGATGAATCCGTTGTACGGAAAGAATAGTGCCGCATGTTGCACTATTCTTGCTGTCAAAAGCGACAAAACTGCCAATGAAGGCTCTGAACTAAGACCCAAACTGCAGTGTGAACAGAGCCTTAAAGGGGTTATCCGGGCACGGGCAACTGATGACCTATCCACAGGATAGGTTATCAGTATATGATCCGTGGGGGTCCGACAGCCAGATCATGCATAATCAGCTGCTCCGGCTGCCTCCGGGCGCCGAATGTTATGCAGTGTATGCAGTGTTCGGAGCCGGAAGCAGATGGCTCCATACACTGCATACCGGCCGTGCTGCAGAATTTCAGATCTGATCCTATTCACTTGAATAGGAGCAGAACTGCAGTACTAAAGCTTGACCGCTATTTTGGACTGGAGCTATCTGCTTCCGGCATGGACATCTGGTGCCTGGACAACTTGAATTGTAGCAGAGCTGCAGTTCAGCAGAACGACTGCAATGCGGTGGCCGGAGCTATCTGCTCCCGGCTCCAACTACTGCAAACCATTCAGATCATGCGGCGCCTGGAGGCAGCCCAAGCGGCTGATCGGTGCAGGGTTCGGGTTTCAGACCAGCACTGATCATCTACTGATAACCTATCCTGTGGATAGGTCATCAGTTGTCTAGTCGTGGAAAACCTCTTTAAGTAACTTTGTGGTTATGGCATTTTTTAGTAATATTCAGAAGCACTGCAGCATTTCTGACTGACAGCAAAATAAGATTTCAGATCAGTGTGCCTCCCACTGAGGAACAAGCGGATGAGAAATTACTAAGGACCTGATGGATCATCTGGGAGATCTGTTGCAGGGAATCGAAATGTTATGGATTATGAAAAACATTTCACTATCCGGCTGCGTTGCTTCTTTATTCTTCTTGATTTATTATTTCCAGACACATCATATTTATTAAGCAGAGCTCTGGCAGATAAAGATTGTTGGGTGGATCTTTGTGAAAGTTTAAATGATAAGCATTTGCAGTCTTTGCACACCATCTAGTGGACGCTTGTGGGTATGATACCAGTGGGACATCTAAAGAGCTATTTTACACAAATACCGTTTTATACATTGATGAAATGAGCACCCGTGTAGAATGATACCATTCGGGCGATAAAATAAATAAATAAATAAATAAATAATGCAACTTTCAGCTTGCACCATATTCATACTTCAGATTACTATAAAGCAGGGGTCCCCATCAATTTGTAGGTCATGAGCCACTTTCAGTTATGACAGCTTATGTTGAGCCACAATGAATATTAAAAGGGAGAATGCCTGTTAAAGATATGACCATGTGATATGAATTTTGCCCTAATAATAAGTGCCAGTAATATGATATGACCTCTCCGGTGCCACTAGTGCAATAATATGTGTATCTGCCAACAGCTGGGGAGTCATATGCAAGGAGCCCAATAGCCACATGTGATTTCCAAGCCACTGTTTAGGGAACACTTCTGTACAGAATGGTAAACCCTCATTCCCTTTCAGAAAAATTATGTAAAGCAATATTAGCAATGAGAAATAAATAAATGAAGTGAATCAACCTCTCTTAGCTCCATTTTCTGTTAAGACCTGGGGAGATTAGAGGAGGGATTGTTGCAGTAAAGTGGCATTCTAGGTTGTCCAGTGTAAATGTTACATTTACTGAGATTTGTTCTTTATCTTTTAATGCAGTTTACCCATAAAATGTATTTACTAACAATGAGGTTTAAACTTCATCATGTAATCTGAATGTGTGGAATTGTGGTGATACCAGGACAGGATGAATCAAGTGTCAGGTCTCCATTAGAGAGCTGTAATTATTTATGTTGTCTTGATTAGAATTCATTTATAATCCATCCATACTAATTTACCTGTAATGTTTAGTAGATTTTTTTTTTAGGACCAGCAAATGGTAAGAAGTGTTATCCTAGATGTTAATTATACGAACACAACATGCGTCACATAAAACATTTCAATGATTAATGGATACACTTTACTTGTTTTTGACGTAGAGTAGGTTGTACAGCGTAGTATATTCTGAAACCTATCTATTATTAATATATATTTATACACATGCAACTATTAATAACTTCGTATAAATAACTATATATATATTACATAGGTTTCAGCATATATTGTACCTATCGATTATTAATTTAGATAGAAGATAGATGATAGATCGATCGATCGGTAGATAGATAGATAGATAGAAGATACATAAATAAATAGATAGAAAGAGGATATAGATGGATAGATGGATAGATGGATAGATGGATGGATGGATGGATGGATGGATGGATGAATGGATGGATGGATGGATGGATAGATAGATAGATAGATAGATAATAAATAGATAGATAGATAGATAGATAGATAGATAGATAGATAGATAGATAGATAGATAGATAGATAGATAGATATGAGATGTATGAGATACATAAATAGATTTACTTTCTTCTACATACTAAGTGTAGTTGACATATTTTTAAATGATTCTAATGCTTCACAATAAAGTCTGAGCATTAAAACGCATATACATGATAATACTGTAAGAAAAGTAATACAGCCCAATTCCGCATTAGCATTCTACCATGTAAAAGGTAGTTGATAAGATTACAAACATTTTTTCTGTTATACGCTTGCTTTGGGATTCATCATATGTAGCAATAGTCCCTGGAAATGGTGTGGTTTGATGTCTGTTGCAGCATCACAGACAGAACATTAGTTATTCTTATTGATCAAAGAGAATGTTACCTGTCGTACTGGTACTGCCCCAAGGAGTGATCATATGGATAGTATGCAGCAGGCTGAGCGATCCCTGGATGCAGAGAGCTGGTACCATCCTTCCTTTCATACTGTGAGGTCTAGAATATATGTAGATATAGAAAAGAATTACGTACTTACTCAACCAGTGACATTTTTTTTGTTACGTTAAATTTAGCCATTTGCATTTATAGAAATAATCAGCATTTTTTTTAGAGTTAACTAAAATTAAAAATCCATTCAAAGAGTTAATTAGGAAAACAAATCAGACTTTAGACACAACAATAAAGGAAATAATAATATGTTTATTGTTAAATAATAAGTTAAAGTTAAATTATCTATCTATCTACCTATCGCATATCTATCTATCTATCTATCTATCTATCTATCTATCTATCTATCTATCTATCTATCTATCTATCTATCTATCTATCTATCTATCTATCTATCTATCTATCTATCTATCTATCTATCTATCTATCTATCTATCTATCTATCTATCTATCTATCTATCTAATCTATCTATCTATCTATCTATCTATCTATCATCTATCTATCTATCTCTCTATATGTATCAGCTCTGAGACACTGAAAACTGTGGTAAAGAATACTGAAGTTAATATTCATGTTTTCCAAATTACTTACCAAAGTAGAATACAAGGTTGTTGGGTCAGAACTGCAAGGAAGGTAACTGGTGTAGCCTGAACTGGCTGTCGCGTACGAAGGGTTATACACTCCAAGAGCTGCGCTCAGATCAGTCCTTGTGCTGACCAGCAGCCTATTCTCATAAGAAGGACAGCAGATGGTAGGGGTCTGGGCAGAAGTAGCAGAGACCTCAGGCAGAGATCTGGATACTGAGGAATCATAACACATTGTACTTGGATTTGCAGATACCAAAAACTACAAATAAAAAATATAACATAATAAAATAAAATACTAAAGATAGTGGAGCATACAATACAAATGCATTAATGATCCACAAGAAATAGTGTATCAGTATAACAAATGTTACTGAGAATCCTTAGTAAGCTAAAAACTGGGGAAAATCCATAACAACAGTTACCAGTTCTCTTTGAGTACCATGTACACAAATGTTTCTGGGTCCATTTATAAATCAACCAGATTTACAAATGTCCCAAAGAAGAAAAAATCAAAAGATAAAATGTTATACATTTATATTTGCTTGATATACGTACAATACAGAACAAATTTTGAATATAAATATATATTATGTACTATTTAGGATATGACATTGTGACATCGATATGCAGGAATATTTAAACAAATCTAAAAAAGAAAATCAGGATCTTAAAATGAAAAATATAAAGAATACAGATTTTTCTGCAGCTGCTGCTCCTTACATCTGTGAGATAGAACTAATGAATGAGAGGGCAGTGCTGTCACTTACCTGAGAGTTGCCGTTGTATGGATATCCAAACTGAGAAAATGACATTTCGGCTCCTGATTTTTTTATTACCATAGACAATAGTTTACCCGCAGATCAGCCGTACCCAAGGCGGAATCAGATGCACATCCCAAGCCCAGGCTTTTTACTTAATTATATATGATTGCACTTAACAAGAACAGCATCTTCAGCTTGCAGGACAATGCTACAAAGAGGTTAGGCTTCCTGTCGGAATAATAAATCAGGAAAGATGAGTTTAGAAGACAAGAGTTAAAAAAAGATGAATAAATCTTGCTCGATATGAAGACGGCTTGTTGTATTATTTGCTTATCTATAGTTCTTTAGCATTTATCCAGGGAAGATGAGGAAAATGACGTCACAGTAATCCCAAAGCCCAGGACAAGATAGGATCCCAATCATATTCCGCATCTGATATTTCAAGATACAGTGCAAAATTGTTTCATGTTGTTTTAACCCATTGAGCTCCAGAAACGTAATTGCTGTACATTTGTGCGGAATTTATACGACGTACCTCTAACATCTGTTACCCATTGCAGTCTCTTTTTCAGTCATTCGCATTTTAAACATTTACGGTTCATATAGAAAAATGTAAACTGCTTCAAAATCGTAAATTTTCTTGTATGATCTGTGGAAGCCCTGGTCTGGTTTTTAATCCTTAGTGTAAAATTGTAACTAAAATGTGACTATTATACAGTGCCAGGAGTTCTGCATGCCAAAGGTGTAGGTGGAAATGTTTTAATTGACACATTCAACTTCTTATTTGCTATATTTCCCCACGCATATTATAATCTTCATCATTAACAGTTCCTTACTCTCTATAATTATTTTGTCCTGAATGGCATTGCCTGAAAACAATGCTACTATATTACTTTATTCACTCATGAAATATTAATTTATACGCATTTAACAGATGAAGCCCATAGAAACATTGGAACATAAAAAATAATAAAAAACATAACATAAAAACACATAAAAAAAAACTAATAAAAATAGTTAAGATATCAACACAAATAATCTAGAAAATATTTAATCTGTGCAGAACAAAAAAAAATAATTAAAATAACATATTCAAAATAAAGTATAACACATACATTGTGCTGTGGTCTCGTTCTGGGTATAATGTTACTCTTAAAACAGCCCTTTACAAATAGTACGCGGCCATAAATATGATATCACAAGATCTTAACTTCGAGCAATAATTTTAAATCCAAATGCTGTAATTTGCAATTCTATAAAAAGAAAGATGACAATATAATGTTTCACTAAAGGATGATGCAAGAATGAAAGTCTCCGAGATGAACATCTTTACAGGATGGCCCCAGAGGATATCCTAGAACAATGACACTTGATGTGGACACAATAACTACTCACTCAATGAATTAATAAAAGTTATCTGCTTTCCTATAAAACATAAAAGTTGCCCTACCTGACATTTTGTTAAAAATTTGACAGGTCAGTTGTAAAGTGATTGATGACTGCCAAGAGACCAATCTGCCTAATACCACTGCTAGGTAATTGCCTCAATTAAGTAATGAAAATGTCCTTGTTTTAAGCATTGTACAGTTCGGAAATAGAAGGGGCTCTTCTGTAAAAGAGGAAATAAAAATTCTGAGTGTACAAAAATTCAACTTCCACCAATGATCTTTTTTGTGACTCACAATTATAATTTTTGCTTTCTCATATATTCGACCATAAGACTCATCATGTATATAATATAAGTATACAAATTGTATTTATTCTTTGCATTTTTCCGTTTTTCTAAGTTAGGTGCATGTACGTATGCATGTTTATAATGTTATGCTATTATATTATAATAAGAGCATAATGCAGCACATTTTATTCATGGCACATGTTCTACAGCTCATTTATGCTTTGATAAATAATATACATCCCAGCATGCATTTGGTTTGCCTTGATAACATTTTGATACAAATAGCTTAAAGTGGAACTTTGGCAAAATCTAAATAATTAGGAAAAATTACATGGCAGATTTGCTGCGGAATTCTGCTGTAGACAGCCTGCAGTAAAGATCCACAGCAGACTTTTTTTCCTTTGGTTTCTATTGCTTTTTAGGTAACTTAGTGCAGACGTTGCGGATAATAGTGCGGAAACAGCTTGTTGTGCGGAATTTACATTCTGCAGTATGCACAGTCTGTTGGGGAGAAGCAGCAGATTTTCACTGCGGATTTCACCCTTTGCAATGCAAAGGCTGAAATCTAGGGCAAGTCCTCTGCAAAATCCGCCACATCTGGATGGGCTGTCAAATATGCAAATTTTGCTGAAGATTCATTACAGAATTGCCACAATTTTACGGCAAAATCCACAGTGGAAAATTGCTGCCATGTCTGAACATGCCCTAAGGACCCATGAACACGACCGTAGATTTTATCCGTAATTATGGTCTGTAATTGCGGACCGCAATTACGGACCCATTCATTTCTATGGCCAACGGACACCTTCCCGTATATTTACGAGAAGGTGTCCGGGCCATAGAAAGCTTCTGTAAAAAATAGGACATGTCTTATTTTTTTATTTTATAGACCGTGCACCCACTGTATAATGGGAGCACGGCCCGCAAATACGGGTGACTGTCCGCGGCCGGCCATGCCTGTAATTACGGACCGTGATTATGGGCACGGTTGTGTGCATGTGGCCTTAGTGTACAGAGTGCCTTGGAAATTTGCATCAAGTGACCAGGGTGAAAGAAGTAATACCCCTACTGTGTTAAATGACTAGTAGCACCATTTTTCTAATTATGAAATTGTGCCCACAGTTTTGCTTTAAAGCGATTCTCTGGCTTTAACCAACATGTAACTTATTATAGGGACAAGTCATTGAGTGTCCATGAGCATTTAGCCTCACACACCCCACAGAGCAATATGGAGTCACAGTAGGGCCCTATAGAAGTCTAATGTGCTCCATACAACTGCACTGTAAAACTCAGAGACAAGTATTTTAGTTTGCTTGGTTATGTATATGCTGCAGGACAGAATGCTGCAGAAAAAACGGCTCGCGGGAAAAAGAAGGGTCATGCCCTATCTTCGGCCGTTTTTGCCTCTGACCTCCCATTGACATCAAAAAGTGTATGCCCCCAGGTGAAAAACGCTGTGAAAAACGCAGCGAAAATCGGCGTGCAGGCAGAGGAAAATGTGCCTCAAAATTCCAAATGGAATTTTGAGGCAGATTTTCCTCCTGTAAAAAACTCTGTGTGAACCCAGCCTAAGGCTATGTTCACACTGAGTATTTTGGGGGAGGAATATCTGCCTCAAAATTCAGTTTGGAACTTTGAGGCAGATATTCCTCTCCCTGCACGCCGATTTTCGCGGCAATTATCGCGCCGTTTTTCGCCCGCGGCCACTGAGCGCCACGGGCATAAAACAGCGAGATATACGCTTTCTCCTGCCTCCCATTGAAGTCAATGGGAGGTCCGAGGCGGAAGCGCCCGAAGATAGGGCATGTCGCTTCATTTTCCGCGAGGCAGTTTTACTGCGTTCTCGGGCCATTTCTGCTGAGTTTTGCGACGCGGTTTCCGCGTCAAAAAACTCAGCAAAATACCCCGTGTGAACATAAGACATTTAATTGTATCTGTAAAACTAAATGTTAATACATTTTAAAACAAAATAAATAATGGCTACAATTAGGGCCTGTTCACATCACCTTTGCCCCTTTGTTGAGGGGTTCCATCGGAACCCGACGGAACACCTCAGCGAAAAGCGACGTTGATGTGAACACAGCCTTACTGTGACACTATCCTTGATAGTAATTCACATAGTCCAAACTTAAAAAGTAGGAGGAGACAATGGGAATAATAAGTTTGTGGAAAGGGCAGGTGCTAAGGCTGCATCGGCTCTGGCTTGGAAGTCAAGGGAACCTGAACTCATTACTTTGAGTGCAATTTATAGCAAGAAAATCTTGACGACAAATTTTTAGTTTATGAGCTGTCTCATTAATAAGTCTAGTTGACAAGATATTAACTGAATCTTCATTTCCGTGAGAAGATGGAATGATAGCATAAGCACAATCCGATTTTCTATATGGCAAGATTTAGAGACATTCTTTTTATTGCTTCAAAATTGTATGACGTAAAGAATTTAATGTAAGCAAAACTGTCATCTACTATGTGAAAATATTAAAAAGACAAAATGTCCCATGTTGTAAGAAATGTATCAGAATTATTTGATTGCAGAACGCTAGCTACCATACTAAATAACTATGTAATTCTTTCATATGTGTCTAGAAAAGTATTTTTTGTGAGGGATGAATTTGCAACATTTGCATTTCAAATATCAGCAATTTATTTTCTTCTATTAACCGGAAAAGAAAAACCGTAATGTAAACTTCCAACCAAAAAATAGAAACTTGAGAATGCCCCTGGATCCTTATATTCAACCTTTATTTTGTAAGCTCAGGTCTATGCTCCAGACTTCTCTTACCTTCAAATTCTGGTGCAAGAAGTAGATATCCTTTAATTATCAATATCATCCATATTTACTATCATGGGACTAAGTTTTCCTGTTATCCAGAGACACAGAGGGTCTCCCGGCAGTCAATCACAGTGAGAGAATCCTTTCCCTGTAATATCTTTCTCTGTGCAGAAATTTCGTGATTGATTCTGTCTCTGTCAGTGCGATAAGTGACGTGTTTATTTGTCCATTAAACAGACTGTAAAACAAGGATTGCTGGTACCGATAGTGCAATGGAACATTGGTGAGGAGACAAGTAATTAGAAAATCAATATAGCTACACAGCTAAGGGTCCTTTGACACCAGTTTGTCGGCTGACTGCTGGACCTTGTTTCAGATGCCGATGTTTGGAAGATAGCGTTCCGTTTCCCGATCATCAGCCCATGGGCCTTAAGACTTACCAGTATTGAGTTACAGGATTGTTAATAAACAAATGCAGCGGATTGATTTGATATCTCATATCTTGAATAGATTTTGTTCAGATATTTGGTGACATGCTACAAGGAGCTGATAATGTTTTAATTGCTAAGGGAAATTAGTGTACTGCTGTGACCGGAAGAGGAGGGGGTCAATACTTACCTTCCCAGTCAACAGTGAATAGGACATGGCCATTACTTGAAGAGTGCAACAAGGAGCCCATTATCTCTACTCTTCCCCTTCTGCTGTCAAGAGCAGGAACTCAGTGGAAGGGAAATGAACCGGTCTGAAAACAGAATGGGGCAGATTTACTAATATTATCTGAAATTCAGACAGTTTAAAATAAGACTAGATGCGCCAAATTTATCACAGTGGCCCATGCTGAGTCATAAATTTGGCTCACCTTTAGAAACTTCTCTCTAACTGTATCCCACCTCTTGGTAGGCCAACTTTAGTCCATTTTATGCGCCAAAATTTTGGTGCAATTTGGCACATATTAAGACACGCCCTCTTTCCCCACTAAGCCACACCCACATGTCGAATGAGTTTCAAACAACTTTTTTACTTATTGGCGCATTTCATAAATAAATTTGTCTAACGTGTTTTGCGCCAAAAAGAATGGCTAGAATTCTGGCAAAACACCAATAGTAAATCCAATGTATACAAATTACACTATAATATAATACAAAATAGGTTTTCTAAGAGATGCTATCCTGAAGTATCTCAATGAAAATAAATTCATACCTGAATATCAGCATGGATGTCTGAGGAATTGGTCCTGAAAACTAATCTGATCAGATTCTGTGAGGAAGTTAGTCTAGACCTGGTCGTTAGATGTCATATATATTGAGTTTTCTAAAGCATTTGATACTGTATCACACAAAAGGCTGGAATAAAAATAAGAATTCTGGGACTGGGGGAAATGTGTGTAAGTGAGTAAAAACGTGCTCAGTTATATAAAACAGAGGATGGTTATTAATGATATAAAAAGATTGGGTCACCGTTACCAGTGGGGTACCAATGGGTCCGTATTGGGCCCTATTCTCTTTATTACATATATTAAGCAGAGGTGCTTTTATAAGGGCAGATATTCGCCCCTGTTTAATCCCCTTTAATGAGCGCCGATCAGCAATACAGCTTGTCGATCGGCGCTTGTTTGCTCCATTCTATAGGAGCAATTATTGGGAGTATGAGGACGAATGGTCGTTACTATGATTGTTCATTCCCATACATTTAAATCTTGTCAGCAGCACATCCTCTATTTACACAGAGAGATGTGCTTCCGACCAGAGACCCTTTTTATGGCCATATAGAAGACCAGATAAGCCAAAGAGCAATTGTTTGCTCGTTCATCAACTGATTGCTTTCCTGTTTAGACAGGGTAATGTTCACTCAACCACTGGCCCGTGTAAAAAGGCCTTAAAATATAAATTTTTGAGAATGATACTAAACAGGGTAAGTTCATTAATAAAAAAAGAGGGCAGTATTGTGTTACAAATAATTTTGGATAAGTTGGAGGCTTAGGCAGCGACAAGGCAAATGCAGTTTAACACTGATAAATGTAAGGTTATATACTTGAGAAGAGAAAATCATGGCAACATTACTTATTAAATAGGAAAATACTGGATAAAACTGACATGGAAAAGGACTTAGAAATATTAGTCAACAGTTAACTGTAGCAACAAGTGTCAGGCTGCTGCTGCCAAGGCAATTAAGATAATGGGTTACATCAGAAGCGACATAGATGCACATGAAAAGAACATAGTTCAACTACATTAAAAATCCCTAGTCAGACCGCATATGGAATGTTGTGTGCAGTTTTGAGCACCAGTGTACAAAATAGACAACACTTGGTACTAGACAATAAGCCCAAGAGTATACCTGAAAGACGGTCTCCGGTAAGTGTAACCGGATCTTGGATAACCTCTCGAAAATAATTAAGCAGAGTAGCACAGCATAGTAGGACATCTTAGGGATGGTGAAACAAAATAGCACATCGTAGGAGAAGTTCGTCAGCCAACAGACACAATGAATGACTGGGACCGCATTATTGAGTTGGCGCAGGCTAACCTGGGTTGCGAGGTCTAAGGAATCCTCTGAACTTCACCCTTAACCACTGCAAGGAGGTATGGATTTTGCTGGTAAGATTCCTAGGTGGCGGTACCCCAGGGCAGTCTCCAAAAAACGGTGGGGGTGCAGATGGCGTATATGAGATGTTTCATGGTCAAGCAGAGCTGGGTCAATAACAGGAGGGCCGCGTCAGGTCTAATAATTGGTATTAGGATCAGAACAGAGGTTGGTACACAAAAAAATAAATTCAAGAGGAGTCAAGAAAATCACAGGGAACAGCAGAAACAAATTGCAGGAATATGACCCTTAGGGCTTTTAACCAAGCACTGGAAGAAAAGAGCGATTGCCCATTGAGGACTTCGGAGAGTGAAGTCAAACGGCGCACTGGGTCTTAAACCTGCGTCTGTAGTCATGCACAGAGCAGAGCTGTGACATCCAGTTGTCATGGTGATGCCATGGCTCCTGGCTGGCTGACATGCTGCCAGGCAGGAAAATCAATGCGGCAAAACGAGTTGGACCGCGGCTTACAGACATAGTAGAACTTGAAATTGTTCAAAAGTGGGCAATTAAAGTAAGAGATGGAATGGGTTGACTGCAGTGCCCAGAGAGATTATAAAAATTGGGGATATTTATTTTAGAAAAATTACGTTTGAGGGGTGACCTAATAACTATGTTTATATATATATCGAAGATTAAGATAATGATTTGTCTAATGATCTATTTATACCCAGGGTGGTAACTATAACAAGACTCTATGTCTAGAGGAAAGACAGTTTCTACACCAACATTGAAGGATTTTCTTCACTGTAAAAACAGTGAGACTACGGAACTTTCTGCTAGTTGATGAATTTAGAGAATTTAAAAGGGGTATGGATGCCTTTCTTCAGTGTAACAATATTACAAGTTATGGTTATAGGATTAGCGGAAATGGGGAACCAGGGACTTATTCTCTTTGCCATGTTTGGAGTCGGGAAGGATTTTTTTTTGCCTAAGATGAGGCAATTTGGCCTCTGAATCATGGGGATTTTTTTCTTCCCTGGATCAAAAGTACAGGTGAATAGGCTGAACTCGTTGTATTTATTTATAAGGCTGGGTTCACACGTGCATTGGTGTGCTGCGTTGTTCTGCTCTGTCAGAGGAGCAGAACAAGGGAATAACGTAACCATGGTTCCATTGCACAACGGATGCCGCAGGTTGCCGACGGAACTCATTGACTTTAATGGATTCTGTCGGCTTTCCATTGGGGTGTCCGGCATTTTACTGGACACAATAGCGCAGCATGTGGATCTGTGATGGAGGCCCCTAATGGAGGCTCCGATGCAGATGTGAATATAGCCTTATTCAGCTCTCCAAATTATGTTACTATTTTACTAAATCATTTTGACATTCATTATCTAAATCAGCATCCAATTTAGCACTTCTCATCGACAAATGTTGTCATCCTCCATGGCTCATATCTGCCTTCAAGTTTTTCCTGTAACTAAGATTGAAAAGCACTCAGAATATAACAAGTACCCCGGAGAACTACTGTAAAAGTCACTGCAACGCCATGAAAAGATCTCAGATGGTATAGACTAATCAGACAACTCTCCTTGTGGCCTGTGCAACAGTGAATAAGGATGGGCAGTTTATAGTGTCCCAATGTGCAAGCTGTGTATACTGTTCCTTGGGATGAACTCATAGATAGTAGAGACCCTGCTATACTCATTCCTTGAATAACGCACATCATAAATTAGTCTAAAACATATAAATATAACATAAATGTGTTAAATATTTTTAAAATTACAATACATTTTTACTTATCCCATCAAATCAGTAGTATATGTTTCTGTTTTATGTGTATCCTTAGCCCGTTGAATTGAATCACTATACAGTATGAGTTCTGTAGGCTTTGAAGTGTTAATCATAGCATCTACAATTGTTTAATGCTACCGAAATGAGTTCAGCTGCAGTTGGTTGGATTTTCTGAAGAGGGTGGTAGAGAACTGCAAGTCAAGGCTCTGTGTATATTACGGTAGAGAATGAGGAAATAAAGGTGAGACGAGGAACAGCCAATGTAGTTATAAAAGGAGTCCAGTGGTATTTGGAGGAAGGCAATAAAATATGAAAGAAACAATGCAGGCTGAATTTTACATCACTCACCTTGCTCACGATTGTTTTATCAGGCATATGATGTAAAGCTCAATACATTGCTGAATAACTTAAATTACGTATAGTAATAAAAAAATACAATTATGTACGAATTTATCAATGTAATCTAAAGAATACACATTATCAGACATACAGATCTAGCAGCCGCCAAATTCACTGCCGGCATGCTGCATTTTAGTGTAGCGCACAACAATGTTTTATACTATTTGCGACGAACACCCGGTTTAATTTAATCTGAGTGAGCGCTGCCCCATGCAAACAACATAGGCATGCCACTATACCACCATAGTGTGTGACGGCAGTCAAGGTGGCGACTGCTACATCTGTACTTGTGAAAACAGCGGGTTTATTTCAAGATTTCGAACCACTGGTAATACTCAATAACGGAATGGCAAGATTAGACTATGTTGAAAAAAATCTAAAAAAGCCACCCAGTTCTGGAACAAGATTTTTTGGACAGACTGATGATGGGAAGAGAAGAGTATAGAGAAGAAAAGAAGGGTTAATGATATGAAGCATACCCCATCATCTGTCAAACATGGTGGAGGCAGTATGGCTGCCAATTGAACTGGGTCACTGGTGTTTATTGATGATATGACTGCGGATAAAAGTAGCAGGATGGATTCTGAAGTGTATACGGCTAAATTTTCTGCTCAGCTTTAGTCAAATGTTACAAAACTGATAAACAGCGCTTCACAGTACAGATGGATAATGACCCAAAACACACTGAGAAAGGATCCCAAGATCTTCTTAAAGGTAATGTGTCACTAGGAAAAAATTTTTTTTTTTAGTTAAAAAGTTAGTGTATAAATGATTAAACATTGTTCTAATTTTTTTTTATTTTTTCACGAGTCAGGAAATATTATAAATTAGATTCTAATTTATAACATTTCCCAGTGCTGGTCACTAGATGGAGCAATTCCCAAAATTGCAGCATTGGCATGTGGTAAAGCAACCACATTGCTTTATGCTGCAAAATTTGAGAAGACGCACTCGCTCTAGTGAGCTCACAGAATCCCCCCTCCCTTATCCAGGCTAGTGCCAGGAGAAAGGAGGGGATTGAACGGTCAAACCTCCTACACTGTGTGTCGCCATTTTTTGAGCGAACACACAGTGTAGTAGGTTTACATACAGTAGTAATCACACACTAAAACACATACATACACAGAAATAACTTACCTGCTCCTGCCGCCGCCGCTCCCGCCGCTCCCTCCGGTCCGTCCGCTCCCTCCGCTCCAAGTGCTTGCATTAGAACACAAGTCCGGAAGCCGCGACCGGTAGTAGTAATCTTACTGTCCGGCCGCGGCTTCCGGTCCACAAGAAAATGACCAGTCCAAAGACCTTCCATTTGGACTGTGTGGGAGCGGCGCATGCGCCGTTCCCACACAGACGGCGTACAGCATAGTGAATGGAACGGGTCCCGTTCGCATTCACTATGGGGCTGTATGTGCCGTATTCCATGTCTGTATGTGTCGTTAAACGACACATACAGAGATGAAAAAAAAAATGGCAGCCCCCATAGAGAAGTAAAAGTTCAAAAATAAAAAAAAGTAAAACACAAACACACAAATAAATAAAACATTTTTTAATAAAACACTAAAAGCAAATTGATATAAAAAAATATTTTTTCGCGACATCCGTCCTTTAAGCAAAAGAAATAGAATATTCTGTAATAGCTGGGTCAGATCTCAACCTAATTGAGCTACTGAAGACAAAACTGAAGGCAGAAAGACCCACAACCAAGCAGCAACCGAAGTCAGATGCAGTAAAGGACTGGCAATGATTTTCAAGGGAGGAAACTTGGTGATGTCCATGGGTTCCAGATTTCAGGTAGTCATTGACTGCAAAGAATTGACAGCCAAGTATTAAAAAATAACTATTTCTAACTATTTTAGCTTGTCCAATCACTTTTGAGCCTGTAAAAATGGAGGGACTATGGAAAAAAATGGCTGTAATTCCTACATGGTTTATGCAATATTTTTGTTAAACCCTTTGAATTAAAGCTCAATGTCTACACTTTATCATGTCTTGATTGTTTTGTTCAAAATCCATTGTGGGGGTGTACAGAGGCTAAATTGTGAAAATGGTGCTAATGTCCAAATGTTTCTGGACCTGACTGTAAATTGCTTCTAAGAAAAAGATTTACATCAATATAATATAAAAAAAAATTATGTTATTTATTTTTTAATTACACAGTGCAGATTCTTACTTTATGTTCACTACAGGGATGCGGTCTATTTTCACTATCTGGCTCAATGGATTCTTCATCACTGCATTCCAAAGGCAATAACTTTTTTTTTTTTCAACTACACAGCCGCTTGAGGGCTTGTTTTTTGCATGACAAGTTATATTTTTTAGTGGTATAATTTTGTGGTGCACATAACTCTATTCCGCAATTGTGTTTTGTTTTATTTCACACTGTTCATCGTTCTGTATACATAACATTTTATTTTTACTCTGCAAATCATTAAAAAATGCGGTGATACCAAATATGTATATATATTTTTTTATATTTGACTACTTTTGAACAATAAAAGCACTTTTTATAAAAAAAAAAATTGTTTTTGCATTGTCCTATTCTGAGAGCCATAACTCCTTTATTTTTCTGTAGACATAGTTTTATGGGAGCTTCTTTTTTGCGGAACTAGTTATATTGTTCAATTGTATCATTTTGGGATTAATTTATTGACTTTTATTAATTTTTTATGGATGTTATTAGAAAGAAATAGCAAATAAGCTATTGTTTTTTATATTTACGTTGTTCTCCACGCGATATAAATAACTTTGTTATAACTTTATTATATGGGTCATTATTAATGCCAATATGTGTCTATATGTTTTTGTTTTACTATTTTTGCCTTATAATTGGATTTTAATGGTAAACATTTATTTTATCTTTTTAAATCTTGAAACCTTTGTTTTTTGTTAATAAACTCTTTTTTATTCCCACTATTGAATTTGACTGGGATACTTTGATCGCTTCTAAACACGTAAATACTCCTGTAGTGCGGTTTATTATTGCCTGTCAGTGTTTTACTGCTTTAGGCAAGACATAACAAACACAAACACATTGCAGACCTGCGTTCCATTGTTAGGCAGCCCTTGACAGGCAATAATACCCTGGCCATGACAACCTATTGGCATTGTGGGGGTGCCAATGGGGTGACAGAGGGCAGCCCCCTCCCTCTGCTAATCTCCTTAGGTATTGCAGTCGCTATTGACCGTGGCATTTTAGGAGTTATCCTAAAGGAGATGAACATGTAAGAGATGTGATTATATAAAGGGGTTGTCTGGGATTAGGAAAAACCCACTTTTTTTCAGAAACAGCCCAAGACTTGTCCATGCGCTGTGTCTTTTATTTCAGTTTACATTTTTTAATCCTGGACATCCTCCTCTTTAACCGCAAAATGTTCAATTCTTCTCCTATAGCAAAAGTGAACAAAGCACCAAGAGACAAGTGGTCATCCTGCATATGCGACAGAAATGTTATGTTCGGAAGTTTCCAGCTCCCTTACCAGTCCTGGCACTGTGACTTGCCCTGTACTGGGCATTACAAATGGTGCTCAGACTGCTGCCATATCTCATTTCCCGATCGCAGACCCGAGGTTTCAGCACCCAGGACACCCCATCTGTTAGGATGGAGTATCAGGTACCCAATGTGGGAAATAAGATGGATTACATCAGCCGGACAGACATTGGGGACCAGTGGATAACTCGGCTCATTTATACCCCCATTCCCCATGGCAACTTCTGACATGTCACTGAGACATAACAGAAAATCCCATTTTAAAACCATCTGTCATCAGGCCCATTCATCAGGGGTCGGGGGACGGGGGCTAACCATTCAGATTGCAGATGTGTTTTGCTCCCCCTCACCCGTGCTGAACCCCTAGCTACACCTTTGCTTCCCAGCAGTTATGAGAGGCTAAGTAGTTCTTAGTAACATTACAAGCTTGCACAACTTGATTCAGGCAGACAGTGGGGACTGGCTCACCATAAACAGGACAGAGTTAGGGCGCTCCTCTCTGTTAAAGGGGTACATCCCCATAGCAGATATTTGAGTCTTCCTCTAGGCCTCCAATGCTTGCTGTTAATGCTGCTTACTTGCTTTCTTTCTTGCAGGGAGACTCGTGCCCAACTGCCAATCATGATATCTCAAACCAGCAGGAGGCTCATCACCGACCGATGTTTCAGGGCCCACAGTAGCTCAGGGTCCACTTACATGCTGCTTGTCACCAACAGCAGCTCATCTCACAATATCTTGTCCTTATGGGCTTGCAGGGCCACTGAACACCGCTAGGCGGGAACAGCCACCTTATATAAAGACAGCTAGCGTGAGGACGCTGCATAGCCATGCTAGTCCCGTCCTCTACACTGTTATGGTGTGGAAATAGTCTAACTGAGTTGGTGTCTTATCCATTTCTCCCAGCGCCAAACAAGTCAAAGCCTCCATAGCTAGCCATCATTGCTTGAACCTGCAAAATGACAATGTGGGACATAAAATAAGTTACACATGTGTTGAAAAGGCTCTACTAGGAAGAAAAAAGCAGGTTATATTGCAAATTAAAAACAGTACAACATAAAGTACACTATCCAATATCTGGAACAACATTAATCCCTTTAAGGAATTACAGAACCACAATCTGTGGATTTAGGATTAAATGTAGTTGTTATAGTACATGTATTGCTGCAGGTGAAAATCTTAATTATACAGAACATGTTCATGCTGTGTGTAAAATCTAAATCTAAATATATACAGAATGACGCACCTAGTTGATAAAACATGTGGGTCTATCGACTTGCTGATTTATTTTTTCTAAATGGTTGAAAAGTAATTTAAAAGGAAGGTATCCTCTATATTTTTTTTTATACTAATTATTATGAGATACTGAAACATATTTTTTAGTCTAATCTGTTTTTATTTTCTGATTTGAGGAGATGAGCTGTGAACATGACCTATTGTCAATGGTGTGATCCCGCGTTATCTGCTTCCAGCTTAATAATAGGGATGTGTTACCTTTCAATGTAATCCTGTCTGTTATAATAATGAGATGACTGCTAAGCCTTAGGTTGGATGGCGCCCTGTGCGGAACTCTCTATTGCCGCCCCCTACAGAAACCAAAAATTAACCTCATATATAGACACGCACATACTGGAACATATATGCTGTACATAAAAAAAGACAGATATTTAGACATACAGGCAAATATACATATACACATTCTGAAATACATACATACATACATACATACATACATACATACATACAACACCATAGATAACACAGAGTGATAACTCTCTGAGTATAGATAATGTAGTAGACATTACCTGCAGTCCTATGTAACACCACAGATAACAGAAGTAGCAGAGAAAATGTGGTCCAGCGCTTGGGTAGAAGTAAAATAGAAAAAATATTTTTCCAAGTTTAATTAAATTGCGTTAAAAAGTCCATTGTAATATGGTCTCGGTGTGTGGATAGAAGGAAAAATGACCCTGTTAGGTTAGCCTACGCGTTTCGGACGAGGCACCGTCCTTAGTCTTGGCTGTACAAGACTACAGCCAAGACTAAGGACGGTGCCTCGTCCGAAACGCGTAGGCTAACCTAACAGGGTCATTTTTCCTTCTATCCACACACCGAGACCATATTACAATGGACTTTTTAACGCAATTTAATTAAACTTGGAAAAATATTTTTTCTATTTTACTTCTACCCAAGCGCTGGACCACATTTTCTCTGCTACTTCTGTTCCTGCATCGTGTGCCGACACGAAAAAGATCCAGGCGCTGACAGCGACACCCAATCCTTGTGTCAGGTGAGCTGGAGGATTTCTCTCCCCTTGTTTACCACAGATAACACACAGTGATAACTCTGAGTACAGATAATGTAGTAGATGTTACTAGCAGTCCTATGTAATCAGATCACTGGAATAGGACTAGAGTTTCATTTAAAATGTAACCTTTAACATATTTAAAAAAGTGTGCAAAACAAATGACACACCAGGACAAGACTGTTTACAAAAAAAATCTTCCTTATCATAAAGGAGATGTAATGCTCCATGCAATAAATGTAAATTTTATATTGATGATATTAACATTTCTTTGCAGAGTGTAAAAGATGCTCCAAATTATTTCAATGCATGTGAGTAGTCTATTTCCCAGAAGGATAAATGTTAATCTCTGTGGGGTAATGACCCCTCCTACCCGTTCCGTAGTTTATTAGAGTCCTGTTCCGTTCCTATGGCTGGGGACTCGGAAACCTCACTTGTTTCTTTTTTATAATTAGGCAATCAATCCTTGCCTTTATGAATTGGTTAAAGTTTTATAGATTACTATATGTGAAAATGTGGTGTTTCCCTTAAGGACAGCAGAGTATATAAGGGACAGCAGGGTATATAAGGGGCAGCAGGGTATATGTGGTGCAGCAGGGTATATGAGGGGCAGCAGGGTATATAAGGGGCATCAGGGTATATAAGGGGCAGCATGGTATATGAGCTGCAGCAGGGTATATGAGGGGCAGCAGGGTATATAAGGGACAGCAGGGTATATAAGGGGCAGCAGGGTAGATAAGGGTCAGCAAGGTATATAGGGGGCAGCAGGGCATACAAATAGCAGCAGGGTATATAGGAGGCAGCAGGGTATATAGGGTGCAGCAAGGTATATAGTGGCAGCAGGGTATATAAGGGGCAGCAGGGTATATAGGAGGCAGCAGGGTATATGAGGGTCAACAAGGTATATAGGGGTAGCAGGTTATATAGGGGCAGCACGGTATATAGGGGCAACAGGGTATATAAGGGACAGCAGGGTATATAAGGAGCAGCAGGGTATATAAGGGGCAGCAGGGTATATAGGGGCAGCAGACACATATACACACACACACACACACACATGCACACACACTGTAACATATACATATACAAGCACAGAGACACATACTGTATACACACACACACACACACACACACACACTGTAACATATACACATACAAACACAGAGAGACATACTGTATACACACACACACACACATATACACATATACAGTTACTGTAGCCACACAGTCACACATAGGCACTCACCATCTCTCCGTGCTGACAGGATCACAGGTTTCTTGCAGGACGGGCTGTGAGCGGAGCTTCCACTTCTTCTCTTGTTCCTCGGCTCTTATTTACTCCGTGTGTTAACTAAGAGCAGAGCACAGAGTAGAGGCAGAGCCCAGTGGCGCCCCCTACATGCTGGGAGGGTGCAGCACCCTGTGCACTTGCACAGGTCCCACACACCTAAGGCCGGCCCTGTTGCTGAGAAGCGATCACTACCGAACAGGAAGTGTGAGTACTGGGGTGGTTCCACACGTTCCAGCCCTTACTTGGCAAAGCAGCCCTACTGCTCTTTGCTCAGAAACTATCTCACTCTTGGCCGGCGTTCTCTCTTTTCTACTCTGCACAGACCTTTTGTCTCATTTCCCAACCTATGGTCCACCACCTTCTCAGCTACAGTCTTCGGTCTTCCCCGCCTCTCCGCAGAGCAACAAACCTTTTTCCACTGGTGAGCAGGTCCCGGCCTATCAATGCACATACCTCCAACACTCAAGTCTAGCACTAAACTCAGTACGCCCACACTCACCTGAAATGGCGCCAACCCTTCTCCTTATATGAGTTCTCACTGTCTCACCTGGTTACGTGGTGGCACAGCGCTTTAGCATCACCAGGCTACATCCCCAGCCAGCCCCAGGCTCTTCTATGGGCCTAATCAGTCCTCAATACCTCCCCTGTCACTGTCCCCTAGTAGTCTCTCATGCCTTCATACAGTAACAGCATCACACACGCGACAATTCCATAAGACACCGTGGTCTGTAATCCATCTGACCTATAAAATAAAACATTACATACAGTGCAATACAATATATATATATATATATATATATATATATATATACACATTGTTCACCCTCCTTGTAAGTGTCAGCCTATTGAGGGCTCAGTGCTCTGCATGAAAACTGCTGTACACAGGTTGCGTCTCGTGTCGCAGCTCAGCTCCATTGAAGTAAATGAGCTGCCGAAACACACACAACCTGTGGACAGGTATGGAGTGTTTTTTAAAAAAAAGCAGCCATGCTTTTCTAATTCTGGTCAACCCCTTTAGTTTATATATATATATATATATATATATATATATATATATATATATATATATATATATATATTGGTATAATGACATGGAAAATCTAAATGAGAGCACCATAATTTTTCTAAATATGATTAACATAAAAACTTGACTTTAACAATTTATTTTAACATAAATTATTAAGCTTTAAGTAGAGTTTGTTCTCCTTTTTAGATAGAGTTTTTTCCACTACTAAAGTTGTCTAATGCCTATGCAGACATGCAATACCCATTAATTAGTATTAGCAGTTAAATAGAGCACATAGTTTTACTATCGCTTGACACTATTGCTCATACACAGTAGTTATGACCAAGAAAGGCAAGGACCAAAAGCTTCTCCATAATAAATCTTCAAAAATCAATAAAAATTGGGGTCATATATTGCTTTAAAAGATAGAAAAAGCATATGAGTTGCAGCTATTAATGTCTGACCCATCCTAATACCTGTGTGTAGTTAGATCCTATAAATCTACACAGCAGTCACCTTAAATGCTTTTAACTTTCTGAAAGTTTAGCTCACTATCCCAAAATGTGCCAATATATTCACAGTGTATTTTAGAGGTCCTATAAATAAATATAACAATTAATCTATGTCATATTTCTTTCTTATTTGATTATCATGTATAGGGACACCCACTCATTGAAAAGACAAAAAAAATCTAATGCACTTAAATATAGATTTCAAAGCTAATGTTTTATGGAAAAATATTATATTGATCATCCATTAAAGTGCAGCATGACTCTGAAAGGGAGATGATTCATAACAGGTTGTAAAGATCATTCTTCCTAGGGCGTTCAAAGTGAAGTTGGCAATTATGGAGGTTTTTTTTTTGTTATTAACCCATTTGTTTTCAAATGAATGAAAAGGAAAAGGAATATTTACTAAAACAATAATATGACCCTTGTTATTTCTAAAATGTGGTTTATGGCGGGAGCTAACCAGTCCTGATATTATGCCATACTTGACTCAAAAACGAAAAATTCAGAAGTGAAGGTCATAATAAACTCCAATATCCCATTTCACTAACATGCCACACTCACAAGTGTGTAGAAGTTGAGATATAGGAAAGTGTTTTGTTTTTTTTACAGCGGTCACTGCTGATTATTGGCAATCTTCTTTTCCTAATAAAATAGCGTTTTTGCAAGGAAACCCATTTAGTAAGGAAACAATTTCTCCATTGTGGGGACTCTGCTAAAAAGTCACCTGTATCTCAGCTCACTTGAGACCTGAATGACATGGGAGATGAAGAGTGGAATACTGAACTTAACTGCAGTGACATCTGAATTTTCAGGTTTGGAATTGACATAGGCTTTACAGTTATTTCTGAATAGAATATAACAGCATTTCAATACAAATAAGTTTTATACTGTATATATAGAACAATAGTGCATTAAAAAGAGAAAAAGAAGACTTAGAAACATTACCGGATTTGTAGCTCAGCGGCCTGTGGGCACAGATTGTCTGGGGTCTAAAGGCCCTTTTACACGAGCCAATTATCAGGCAACGGCCGTTCATATGAAAAACAAGGCAAAGAGGCAACGATCAACCAATGAACGAGCAAATTCTCGTTCACCGGCTGATCATATCGTACATGCAGCATGAAATATTATCGTTGTCAGCAGCACATCTCCCTGTGTAAACAGGGAGGTGTGCTGTTGAAATGATAGAAATGTAGGTCTCCATGCATTTCTATATGTGGGCTGTCTCATTGATTGTCACTCCACTCATAGTTCTCCTTCACCCTTCCCTTTAGCCCACCCTGAGTGTCTTCCTCTCACACCCACCACAATGTGAATGCGTAATTAACATGTAAATACATATAATTTACATATAAGTACATATTCATATGGATATGCCATAAATGTTTGAGATGGGAATACCCCTTTAATTAACCTTTTACAAAAAAAAAATCATTGTTAGTAATTTGAATTAAAATAAAAATAATAATCTGGAAGGCTTATTATATAAAATTACATTAATGATTATTTATCAACAAACAATTTTTATAAGTGGTTAAATAAACATGTATATAAAATATTCCTCTTTTTAGTAATATTTGTGGCATTAACATTCCAAGAGCACGAAAGTAGGTGTAAACTGGCATAATGCCTTCAAGAAACTAGCTACCTATGCTTACCGAGTAAACTTAGAAGACAGATCAATACTCCGGAACCTTTCTTATTCAGGCTTTACATTATTATTATTATACTGTGTGCCCAAACCAAAAGCATGTTTAGAAGTATCAATAAAACATTGCACACATTTTAGTTTTGAATTAATAATCATGAAATACTCATTTTAAATTTTGTATTTAAATTATTACAGAGGCATTTTTCTTCCTTCCAGTAAAAGAATTATAATACTTAGAAGATCCTTAGAGACATTTAAGTCTATATTTCTGGATTCTGGTGTCTGGGGAAAGCTAAAATCCAACAATGGATATGTTAAATGACGTGAAAAAATCATCTTGGCTTCAGAAGTCTCCAATGACCATAGTGGATCTTCTCCAAATTATGCTCAAGTACTTTTCTTTTACAGCTATGAAGCAGAGATTGCTCTCTAATGCCTGTGTGTGATAGCCTGGTAGACTACTTTAAACACATACTAAGATATTAAGTAGTTTCACTCATTTGCACATAATGCTCTCTGTTACGCTTAGGCTTTGTTCACATCTGCTCTAGGGCTCCGTTCCGACGTTCTGTCTGAGCTTTCCGTCAGAACGGAGCCCTGACAGACAAAAAAGGAAACCATAGGTTTCCGTTTCCATCACCATTGATTTCAATGGTGACGGATACGGTGCAAATGGTTTCCGTTTGTGTCAGTTGTGCAAGTGTTCCGTCGTTTTGACGAACTCACTAGCGTAGTCGACTACACTATTGATTCCGTCTGTCAACAGGATCCCTCACCATTGACATCAATGGTGATGGAAACGGAAACCTACGTTTTCCGTTTGTGTCTGTCAGGGATCCGTTCCAATGGAAAGCTCCAATGGAATGTCAGAACGGAGCCCTAGCGCAGATGTGAACGAAGCCTTAGCTGTTTCTTTCAGACAGCATTCACACGTTTATGTTTGAAGAGTTAGTCCACTTTAAAAGCATCTTCAGACATGTTGTCATTGTGATGTGTCCGAATATGTTTCCACCAGTGTCCGAATATTCTATCACTCTGAACATTGGATTCCCCACTAATTCATGAAATTAAGGAGTCAAGACATTAAATTCCCGTCTCAAACATTTTGGGACTCAACCATGCAGATGGTTGTAGGTGAGCAGAAATGGATGGCTGGAGAGCGCTACGTTCCTACAAATGGATTTAGATTGTCAGTATACATGTAGACAATAAGTCACCTGAGTGTTTATTAAAAAGGCTCCACATTTCAAACTTTAATTGACTTCTTTAGGTCATACAATCTTAAGAACAAGTGCATATTTAGGTTAAAAAAAAACCACTGGAAACGGGAGTGTATATATTTATGTGCACATTAGCGCAACACCTAGTTTAATGTCTAAGTATGTGTTTAAAGTAGTCTACCATGCTATCACACACTGGACGTCTGCTTTACCTTCTGTGTAGTTCTTGTGGGTGTTATGTGTGTCTTCCCCTTTTTGTCTGTTTGCCCTCCTCCTGGAAGTTTAGAGGCATATGGGCTGCATTCTTCTGCTGATCCGTTGCCTTCTTGAGAGAACTACCTATAGTAAGGATTGTGTTACATAGTTACATAGGTTGAAAAATTACACAGGTCCATCTAGGTCAACCCTTCTCAATCAATTACACGTCATTCACTGATAGATTAGTTATATCTCTCAATGCAAAGTCCAAATATATCACATCAGTTGCATGACTAACATCCAGATCTGCACTTACCTCCTCATGGAAACTGTGCATGTTGGTTGGCTAGGCATGACCTGTTTTTCATGAATTCATGCTGGTTATCAGTTAGTAGATTATTCATCACCATATACTTTTGCAGTTCATCTCTTTGAACACCTTAAAATATTTTACATACTGCAGATGTTAAACTTACTAGACAATAAAAATTGGTACTTAAAGAGGCTTTGTCACCAGATTATAAGTGCCCTATCTCCTACATAGTCTGATCGGCGCTGTAATGTAGATAACAGCAGTGGTTTTTATTTTGCAAAACGATAATTTTTGAGCAAGTTATAAGCAATTTTAGATTTATGCTAATTAGTTTCTTAAAGACCAACTGGGCGTGTTTTTACTTTTGACCAAGTGGGTGTTGTAAAGAAGTGTATGAGGCTGACCAATCAGTGACCAATCAGCATCATACACTTCTCATTGTTCCAGCCCAGCATGATCCACGGTACAGTGTGATTGTGCAGTGAAAGAAGCTGGGCTGGAACAATGAGAAGCCCAGCTTCTTTCACTGCACAATCACACTGTACCGTGGATCATGCTGGGCTGGAACAATGAGAAGTGTATGAGGCTGATTGGTCACTGATTGGTCTTGTCGTGTGCACATACCCTTACCAGAGAGTCTGAGGGTATATTCACTCGGCCTATTTTCGGCTGTTTTTCGGGGCATAAACGCCCGAAAAACGGCTGAAAAATAGAAAGCAGAACGCCTCCAAACTTCTGCCCATTGATTTCAATGGGAAAACAGCGTTCTGTTTTCCGACGGAGCGTTTTTCGCGGCGTTTCTTTACGCGTAAAAAAACGGCCGCGAAAAAGAAGTTCAGGACACTTCTTGGGACGTTTTTGGAGCCGTTTTCCATAGACTATTGAAAACAACTCCAAAAACAACCGTAAAAAACGAAAATCGCTTGTGGCACAAAAAACGTCTGAAAATCAGGAGCTGTTTCCTCTTGAAAACAGCTCCATATTTTGAGACGTTTTTTACTCTGCGTGTGAACATATCCTAAAAGGATAAGATACAATGGTCTCTCCATTACTGAGCTCAATTCCCTTAATACCCGTGGATGAATGCCGTTGGGCCAGGAGATTTATTTAAAAAAAAGAACATATGTTCATCACCTGCAATGTTGCACTTTGTACCTGTCTTGCATAATAATTTATACCACAGGCAAGAACCTTTTAAAAGGAGCGGCAGCACATTACTTTCTGACCAACAAGGACACTATTAATGACTGTAACTTTAACTTTGAAACTGCCGTAACCAGCTTTTCAGGTCGCGTGATATTGACTAGACTTCTACCCTGTAAGGTTGCAGCCTGGCGAGAGTGGTACTGTGAAGGGTAGCAGATAACTTCCACTGTGATCCACAGCGGCGCATGATGGGACATTGAGATACTGGTCCCCAAACGCAGCCAGGGGGTGTTGAAAAGTAAAGGAAGAGTTCAAGAGAACCTGGAATGTCATCTTCTTGATGACCCTGGATTTTGCAATAACAGATTTACCCCATTCTTCTAATGAAGTCAAACAAATATGGTAACTCACCAAGCAGTAAAAATTAAATGACCAAAGACCATTAATATACTTATCTGGTACCAGATGATTATTTCATTCTATGCTGTGAGGGCTGGCTTTCCTCCATATAGAGAGGCCAAATAAAATACATTAACACAATTATAAAAGTAATTAATTATTTCAACATCCTGAATATTCTTACATCTCTCCTGTCTACCAGTTATGAAAAGGCGCTTTACAGGATTGAGTGCCAGTTTATGAAAGAGACCAACATTCTCTGTTACTGGACATTTTCCTATCAGAACATATGACAGATTACTTAGACTTTAGCAAAAAATAAAAATAAATAGACAACCTTACAATCACTTTCAAATTATAGACATTAGTGCTTTAAAAAAATGTATTTATTTTAATATTGGAAATAATTTTACAAATACCTTAAAGACTGAAAATATATGACTCGATTAACTTCTAGGACTTCATAATCATTAATGTTGTTTTGTTTTTTTACTTGTATTTAGACTTTCTTGAAGTAAATAATGGTTTCTGCTAAAACCAGCTCTTGTACAGATTCAAAGCTCTTAGGGTATGTTCACACGGCCTATTTTCGTCCGTTTTTCGGGCCGTAAACGCCCGAAAAACAGCCAAAAAATCAGAAGCAGAACACCTCCAAACATCTGCCCATTGATTGCAATGAGAAAACGGCGTTCTGTTCCGACGAGCCGCATTTTTACGCGGCCGTTTTGAAAAAATGGCCGCATAAAAAAACGGCCGCGAAATAGAAGTGCAGGTCACTTCCTGGGACCATTTTTGGAGATGTTTTTCATTGACTATATTGAAAACAGCTCTGTATTTTCAGATGTTTTTAGTCTAGCGTGTGAACATACCCTTACTGTAAAGAAGCCTTGTCACCTCTGAACATTGAAGCTCTTTTTTTCCAGAAAAGGTAATGTTCCCTTGTCATTGAACAGCTTCTTGCCCAAAAATTTTGAATGGGCCATTTATATTCTTATAAAAAATTATCATGATCCCACCTTAGTAGTCTTTTCTGAAGACTAAATTAATGTAAATATTATTAAAGTGGAAGTATGGAGCGCGCTCACAGGTTGAGTGTGCTCCATACTTAGCGAGTATTGACTGTATGTTACAGCTAACACCTCACTGCATATTTAAAAAATATTTAAAGTTTAAAAAACCGTTTCCAATTTTTTCCCTAAAGTAATGTTAAAAAAAGAACATAAATGGTTTTGCCGCGTCTGTAAAAGTCAGAACTATTACAATATAACCCTATTTAAATTGCTCGTTCAACGCCGTAATTTTTTTTTAATAGTCTAAATTGCTATTTTTGGGTCACCTTAGCTCCCCAAAAAAATCAAATAAAAAGTGATCAAAAAATTTACCGCACAACGATATCAATAAAAACTAAAGCTCGCCACACAAAAAAATAAGCCCTCATACCACTCAATCGACGGAAAAATAAAAAAGTTATGGCTCTAGGAATGTTTTGACAAAAATCTATTTTTTTGAACAAATAGTTTATCTTCATAAAAGTGGTAAAACGGGAAAAAAAAAAACGATATAAATTTGGTATCTCCACAATCATATCAACCCAGTAGAATAAAATTAACATGTCATTTTTACCAAATGACGTACTGTACATCATAAATATGAAACCCAAAAAACAAAGGTGGAATTTATGTTTTTTCCCATTCCACCCCACAAAGAATTCATTTACGGTTTCCCAATACACTGTATTAAATAATGCTGTGAAAAACTACAACTTGACCCACAAAAAACAAGCCCTCATACGGCTATGTCAATGGAAAAATAAAAAAAGTTATGGCGTTTGGAAGGCGGGGAGGAAAAAACTAAAAGGAAAATACGAAAAATGGCTGTGTCTCCAAGTGTTTGCTCATAATTAGTGTACTATTACATGGCCCAACATGGGCTATGTAAAGAAGCGCCGATCAAAGAAGCGTTGATCGGCGCTCGTTTGCTCCTATCACATGGAGCAATGATTGACTATCGTTCACTCGTCCCCATACATTTTCATCATGTTGGCAGCACGTCTACCTTGATAAACAGGAAGATGTGTTGCCGACAACGATGATTTTTAATTCTGGATAAAAGAGGCGATCACACGATGAACTAGTGTTTGCTCATTCATTGGCTGATCATTGCTCTGATTACTCAAGTCAATGATTGGGAATGAGCATTCATATGAACGCTCGTTTTCCCGATCATTGGCCCATGTAATAGGGCCTTAGGACTTTTCACGCATATACACTCTATACATCATTTATACTTGTTTTGCTGTACAGTCCTCTAACTTTACTGTTTGTTATCCCACCCCTACTGGTCTCCTGGGTCTTATTGCAGCTTATTTTTTTTTATAATTTTGTATAATAGAATGACATCTATAATAACGTCACATGACCGCAGTGGTAACTCACCACGTGATGTCTATTGCCTAGAAAACCCCCGTTTTTTTTTTTTTACCAAATTATGTATTTATTTAATTCCATTGTTTAATTAGCCAATGAAAAATGTATTCTAATTCTAGTGCCAATAGTGGCAGCAAGAGGGGATTTTAAACAACAGTCCGAATTTTGCATTTTTCTGTGTTTTTATGCAGCTTGAAAAACACAGCATTCAGATTTTACATAAATGTAAATAAGATTTGTAAAAAAGACCTTTAGGCGGCTACATAACATGTCCGACTCCTCTTCATTGACTCCGTAAGAAACATTATGATGGGCAGAAAAGGTGTATTAGGGTCCCACACTCTGTCTGTATAAGATTAAATAAGGACACTTACTACTGCACCAATAGGTAAAGCCGACCCTGTATAATCACATTTAGAACAGATTTACCCAATTTTTATTTTTATTTTTATTTAAGAATTTTTAGATTTTGCCTTTTTTTATTCTGATGGGAACTTTTTGCTTTTAGTTTGACATAGCTGTTTCACTTTATGCGGTAATAACCCTGGAATGCTTTTACTTATCCAAGTGATTCTGAGATTTTTTTTTTTTCGACCCATTATAATATAATTTGGTGGTAAATTTTGGTCATAATTTTATCTCTTTATTTATTTTTCCAGAAATTGAAAGAACATTTTTAAAAATTAGGATTTTCCTTCATTTGAAATACTCTGCTTCTAAAATGGATAATGACACAATGTTTTTATGTAGGTATATTCTTTTAATTTTTTAGGACATTGTAAGGTTTATAAGTTTAATAGCAGTTTTACAATTTTCAACAAAATTTGCAGGACCTAATTTTTTAGGCACCACTTCAGTTTTGAAGTGGCTTTGACGGGCCTATATATTATAAACCGCCCATAAATCACCATATTTTAAAAACTGCACTCATCAACATGTTTAGGAAGTTTGTAAACCCTTTAGGTGTTTCACAGAAATTAAAGAAATGTAAAGTCAAAATTTACAAATTATTATTATTGTTTTTTGCAAATATTCAATTGTAATCCATTTACTTCTGTAACACAGCAGGTGTTAACAGAGAATCACAACTTAATATGTATTAACCAGGGGCGTAACTAGGAAAGACTGGGCCCCATAGCAAACTTTTGACTGGGGCCACCCCCCTCTGCTGGGTATCACACAACAACCCCCCCCCCTTGTAGATAGTGCCTCCCTATAGATTCCACCACACAGCGCCCCCTATAGATAGCACCATACACAGCCCCCTGTAGATAACGCCATACAGCCCCCTCTGTAGATAACGCCATACAGCCCCCTCTGTAGATTACGCCATACAGACCCCCGCCCAAAAAAAAAACGGCCTATAATTTGTCCTACAAAAGACATGCATCCCCTATCCACAGGATAGGGGATACATGTGTGATCGCTGGCAGCGATAAGGAGAACGGGGGACCGAAAGTCCCCCGAAGTTCTCCATGACTAACCTCGGACTTCCGGCGTCTGCGCAGTTCAATAAAAATGAAAGGAGCGCTGGTCACGCATGCGCACAAGCTCGACCGGTGCGCAAGTCATTTCCATGGAGCTGCAGACAGACTACGGAAGTCCGAGGTTTGTCATGGAGAACTTAGGGGGGACTTTCGGTCCCCCGTTCTCCTCATCGCTGGGCGTCCCAGCGATCCCACATGTATCCCCTATCCTGTGGTTAGGGGATGCATGTCTTTTGTAGGAACAACCCCTTCAGTGGCGTCGCGCTGTAGCAGCCATAGCGGCTGCTAGCGGAGCCTGCGGCCATGGGAGGGGCCGTGCCGGCGGGTGGCACAGGCCCCCTCATGCTGCAGGCCCCGTAGAAGTCGCTACGGCTGCTATAGCGGTAGTTACGCCACTGCGCATAGGTTTGTACGGCGTAAAACTACAGCTCCCAGCATGGCCGAAACAATGATAAGGATATGCGGTTTGACAAAAAAAAATCATACCACCATCATCTCGCTGCAGATCATACAGTGACTACAATACTGATTAGAGGCAGAATAAACATTTACATTAAGTGACTCACCGGTGACGTCTCAGATTCTAGTTCTTTTCTTCTCCCTCCGGTTCAGACATCTATGATGGATTTCTCCCGGCCATGACCCATTTCTGTAGTTTTCCGCTCAGATATCTTCAGCTTCTCACTTTTAAAACATTTCTGCACCTGTAAACAAAGTTAAAATTCTCAACACATCTAAATATAACTGCCACACACACACACACACACACACACACCGTGCCCCCTGTAGATAGTGCCCCCTGTAGATAGTGACCTACATAGAAGCCCCTGTAGATAGTGCCCACATATGGACTCCAGAGCTGCAAGGCAATAGTGCTAACCACTGAGCCACCGTGCTGCCCTACATATAGCTTCCCCTATAGTTAGTGCTACACGTATAGCCCACCTCTGTAGATATTGTCCCACATATAGCCCACCCCTGTAGACTGTGCACTACATATAGCCACCCTGTTGCTAGTGCCCCACAGGTAACCCACCCCTGTATATAGTGTCCCACACATAGCCCACCCCTATAGAAAGTACCCTAAAAAATAGCTCCCCTATAGATAGTGCTCTACATATAGCCCACCCCTGTATAGTGTCTCACATATACTGCCCCACATATAGACCCCCCTGTAGATAGTGGCCCACATCCCCACATACAGACTTCCCCTGTAGCTAGTGCCCCACATATAGACCCCCCCTGTATATAGTGGCCCACATATAGACCCCCCTGTATATAGTGGCCCACATCCCCCCATATAGACCCCCCTGTAGCTACTGCCCCACATATAGACCCCCCTATATATAATAGCCCACATAAAGACGACCCCCCCCTGTAGATAGACCCCCCCACTATAGATAATGCCATTCACATTTTTATGAGGAAAAAAATATATAAAGTTGACATACTCACATTCTCCGGTTCCCACGCTGTTCACTGGCGATGCAGACATGCTCTCTTCTGAGCATGTCTGCAGGAGCTGAATGAGCGTCCTTCAATGACGCTGATTGGCGGGGCAGAATGAGTTGCCCCGCCAATCAGCACCTTCCAAGCATGGAAGCGGCGCGATGATGTCATCGCGCCGCTAGCCAATCAGTGTCATTGTAAGGCACTGGATGGTCAGGCACGGAACATGCCCGGCCATTCAGTGCTAATACATGTATTTGGCTGCCGCTAGCACCGGGGCCCCCTCCGGTGCTAGCGACACCTACAGGCATGAGAGTGCCTGTGTAAGGCTCGGTGGCGCGGGCCCCACAGTAGCGGTGCTACCCCTGTAGCAGCCATAACGGCTGCTAGCGGCGCCACCGGGCATTTGGGAGGGCGTGTCGGCTGGCGGCACGGGCCCCCTCAAGCCCCGGGCCCCGTAGCAGCCGCTACTGCTGCTACCGCGGTAGTTACGCCACTGGTATTAACCCAGATTCTGCAGATTACAGATATATCTTATATGTGCCCCTAATATGCTACTTATTAAAACACAGGAGCACTTTGTGGATTTTGGTGCCTCCTTTTTATTAGAATGTTTTCCAAGCACCATTTAATGTTTGAAGAGGCCTTGAGGTGGCAAAAATCCAGAAAAATACCCAATTTTGGAAGCTACACCCCTCAAGGAATTAATTTAGGGGTGTAGTGAGCATTTTGACACCACAGGTTTATCAGTGAATTTGTTAGAATTAAAGGGGTTTTCCAGTTCTAAGAAATCGACGGCCTATCCTCAGGATAGGCCATCAATATGTTATTGGTCGAGGTCCGAATCCTGGCTCCCCTGCTGATTAGCTGTTTTGAAAGGGGCCGTAGCACTTATACGAGCGCTGCTTCCCCTTCATTTCCTTTACTGCTCACACTGTGAATCGCCGACACACTTGTAGCAGCGGTTCACAGTATTACAGCCTTCTCCCATTGAAGTGAATTGGCCCAATATGTTGTGCCCAGATTGTGCCCCTTGAGATAGACACTCCATAAATTGTTATGCGAGTTCTTTTGGGTATGGCAATACCCCACATGTGGCTGTTATCTACTGCCTTGGCACATGGCAGGGCTCAGAAGGGAAGGCCTGGCATGTGAAATTTGGGGCCTACTTTGGTGATATTAACTGCAATGTGCTATGATTACAGACCCCATTTTGAAAACTAAAGCCCTCAAGGCATTCATCTAGAGGTGTTGTGAGCATTTTGACCTCACAAGTGGTTTCCAAAATTGAATGAAACAATGGATGGGGCAGAGTGGAAATTGCAATTTGTTTCTATATTTATTCAGTTTCAGTGTATAGTATGTTGTGTCTGGCTTGTGCCACTGGAGATACTCACCCCATTAATTGTTATGCAGGTTCTCCAAAGTGCTGCATATCTGCTGCATGGGCACACGGCAGGGCTCAGAAGGGCAAGGGACATTTGGGGCCTACTTTGATGATATAGAGGTATATATGCTATGCAGAGTGAATAAACAGTGGGTTTAAATAGGAAGTACACTTTCATCAAACTTTTGATATGTCATAGAGACATATCAAAAGTTTGGATTGGTGGGTGTCCAGGTGCTGAGACCCCACCGTAGCTGAAACGTAGGTGCAGAAGCGCTCAGCCAAGTGCTTTGCTCCTTTGTCTGTGAGTAGCGCTCATCGTGAGGCTGAAAACGGCTTACATAGAACGTCTGTGAGAGTCATCTCCAGCTTGCCAGGGAGCACCCATTACCGCAGAAGGTGCAGGGCGTTTCTGCACCTTAGTTTCAGCAATGGTGGGAGGTCTCAGCACCCGGAACTCCACCGATCCAAACTTTTGATATGTCTCTATGACATATCAAATTTTTTATGAAAGTGTAGTTACTCTTAAAGTAAATTATTAATCAAGGGATGTGTGGTAGATTCTAAAACAATCTTTCATGCAAGTCCCAGTTTGTTGGAGCTGTTGTCACACTGATAAATAGTGTCCTTTCTTATTCCCCCTATTGGAAGACACTTTGCACCGTTCTTGGCTTTTTCCCTTCTTTCTAGTTTGGGGAACGTCACTGGTACAATGCGTGTGGCCATGCTTCCAGAAGTCTGCCCCCCCCCCCATTTCTAGTCTCTAAATATTAGGGTCTTGACAACCACCTCCTGAATTTCAAGAAAGGTTTCCCTCTGGCCTGCACATCAATGAAGCATGTAAGCATTATATAATGCAATCTGTATGATGTGCACAGCCAGTTTCTTGTACCCCACCCTCAATTTCTGCATGGTGCTGCACGGCTTCAGCACATGATACGACAGGTCATCCCCTCCCATGTACCTATTATAGTCCAGGGTAGTCTGGCTTGGGGGTTTCTGTACTGGTACTTTGTATTAAGACAGGGAAGCTGCTATTGATGTGTATTATTCTCAATGTAAGGACATCACTCTTGTCCTTATACTTCACAGACTCTGTTTTTTTTTTTTCTTACAGTGCCGCATGCAGCAGTGCTTCTGTAAGCAAGGCACTTTAATAGTGGGACCCTGGTATTAAAATTATCCATTGGGTGCACCACATCTCACACTATTTTACCAGTTCCTCCAGAGAAGGGGGAGTATTCTGTTGTCCTTTTCCTTATATATCCTAAGTCTGTGGGTATTTCATTCTTACTTATATTTGCTTCTTTTGGACACAGCCGGGTCTTTGATGCTGGGAGAGTATGGTGTGCTGTTGTTTGGCATAGTAAGCAGGGTAGCACGCTCTATGAATTATCAAGGGGTCACAAATAGGCTTCTACCTGGCTATACACGCTGCGCCTCATAACCTACACACTATCCCTCCATGTTTCACACACTGGCACCCCATTATTCATTTATTTTTATTTATGCACTTTACTCATTACTTCGCCCTATATTTCACCCCTATTATTATCACTTGCACATACACTGTTCATTTATTATTTTTTACTACACATCCCATGCACCACACACCACTCCCCTCAAGACTAGTGGGAGTGGCTATTATTATTTAAAGCACCTGTTCACTCTCCTTCATCAGCGTTTCTGACCTGTCTGTGTCCATTTGTAAGTATGGCCTTTTTCTGTGTTTTTGTGTTATATGTCCCCTTGTTGTTAACTATTATTTAATAGTAGGGCACAGATCGGGAAGGGGTTAAATTATAATTTTTTCCTATATGCCAGTAAATTAGCTTGTGTACTAATAGTCCACTGGCAGTTGTTGGGGCATACTTAAGTACGCCCTAACAACAGGCAATTTGACCAGAGAACCCTGGGTCAATGGACCCTGGACTGTCTGTTCACATATGATATGAGCCAAAAAAGCATCACAAGGAACTCCTGTGACACTATCAAAGCTGGCTTTCTCATCTTTGATTGGGTCTTGCAATTCTGTCCCACTCTTGATCATGAGGGCATAATGGCAGTGCCCATGCAATGAACAAGACAAGAGTGCTTTCTTCCATAACAAGAATTCCCTTTATTGTACGGCAAAATGTTTTTTACTACGTCTATAACCCTAACAATAACTGTTGAATTTTATTTTATCTTTATTTTAAATACTTTGAACCTGACTGAATATGCTCTTAATTTATTATAGAATTATTAAGCAAATAACTCATGCATTATTGTTTTAAGTGAGCTTTAGGCATTTATTTAGATGTAACATATTTGTGTAAAATGGTAAAACAATTAACAATTATCTATACATAAAACATTTTTTTAGACACAAATGGTCAAACTGTATCACAACATAAGCTGGTAAATATTTGTTATACAGCAGTAGGTACTATAAAGGTGAAAATTATTTATTTGATTCGAAGTCTTAACAGAATTCTAATTCTAATTCTTGTGAGAATTCCACAGCTGTAGCTTTTCTACCTTAAACAATTGAAATACAGTTGTCATTCGACATTACAATGTATTTTAATTTGAATACCAATCTGAAACACAAGTTTGTTAAGTTATTTTCATATCAGCTGTCTATCCTTAAATATTAGGAAAACAAAAGGTTAACTCAAAATGGAGATTTTACTTTGCTTAAAGGGCATTTGCATCAAAGCACTCATGAATGCAATTCTCTTGTTTAATGAATTTTTTATGCTTATTTAATGAATTTCACCAAGCTAGATCTTTTTTTTCTTTTTTTCATAGAATGGATAAGGACTTCCAGTTTTATTAAATTATAAAAATGGCATTGAATTTATGAAGTGTGCACACGCATCAGGTGTGATACATCCCTATAAAAGTCTTCACAATCAGAAATATTAGAAAGGATCTTTTCAAATACTGCTCCAAATACATTGTCAGTTAATATATCATGAAAAGTTTAATTATTATCTAATTTTGTCATATTCGATAAAGCTCCTCTGCTATTTATTTAGCTTGCATTATATATTATATTTAAATGTGTAAACTGAATAGTGGGTACTGTATAGTACGAATGCAGTTCTCTTTATTTATTTTCTGTTACTTATATAGTGCAGCAAGATATACAGAAAGGTCATCACTCACATCAGTCCCTGCCCCCTCAAAATAGTTATCTTAAACACACATATGAGCGAGTGTCACATAAGAGCAAGGCTGCCATTGAGGATGACCGCCGTAAATTTACAGCAGGAACTGAGCCCGTGCCATCGTCCGTGGGAGGACGGTTGGGACTGACCGCCGGCGTCCTGCAGCAATGGCCATGATCAAAGAAAAATCTGATCTTGGCCGTTCAACCCCTTAGATGCTACAAACAATACTGACCGTGGCATCTAAGTGTTGGAGGGGCAGAGGACTCATTTTGACTTACCATCATCGCCAACAGGTAAATAGAGCAACCAATGAACTAAAAAAGTACTTGTAGCTGCCATTAGTAGATGCCTATCAGGTCATGTCAAATAGGTGCCTGTCCAATTTTTACTGAGGTATTTCAATGCATTATTTGATAAAAGTAAAAAAATAAAAAAATCAAATTTCTCTAGTGAGACAAAAAAAAAAAGGGAATAAAGTTTAATTCTTTGGCAGGTTTCAACTGTATATTATAGCTAACGTTCTGCTACAACAACCTGAGATAGCGACCTCTGCAGCTAAGTGGTTAGACAGAGGGAGGGGCACAAGAAGGCCCCCAGATCTGCCATTTCTGTATGTCTATTAGGCCCCGCCTCTGGCAGGGCCTAGTAGACTGCCTGTCAGTTTATACACTGATATGTATAATACGCAGCAATACAGTAGTATTGCAGTGTATGATATCAGCGATCAGATGATCATATGTCCAAGCCCTTAAAGGGACTAAAAAAAAAGTAAAACAAACTTAAATAAGTTATATGTATCCCACAATTGTACCAATAAGATCCACAACTCGTCCTGCAAAAAAATAAGCCCACATGAAGCTCAATTGACTGTAAAAAAGTTTTGGCTCTCAGAATGTGGTGACATAAAAACAAATGACTAAAAAAAAAATTGGGCGGATATGCTGTGCAAAAATCTTGCACCGTGTCCAGGTCGGAACACGCAGTGCATTCCGTACGAAAAATCGCACCACATTGTGGTGCAGTTTATCGAACGGAATATGCGCTGCGGAAGAAAGCCGTTCATATTTACCCCCTCCCTCCTCTGTCGTCTGCTCCTTCCTCCCTGGATGACATTGCAAGCCACGTGACACTGCAGCCTGTGATTGGCTACAGCAGTCACATGAGATGCAATGTCAACCCAGGAGTCCGGACAGCAGGAGGAAGGAGGGCATTCTGGGTAAGTATGATTTTTTTTTTCCATAGCTGCGATTTTTGACTTGACTTGACTTTCTGTTGCTGGTTTTGCTTCCCCATTGAATTCAATGGGGAAAACCCACAACGAAAAATTAACAAAAACGCAGCATAAATTGACATGCTGCGGAATTAAATTCCGCACCGCAGATCAATTTATTAATGTTTACCCTGCGTTTTTTTTCTGCAGCATGGGCATGAGATTTTATAAACATTTATACCATGAATGCCATAAAAGTGGAATCCAAAAAACAATGGCGAAATAACCACCAAAAATTTATATATTTTTTTACATATATTACATGTGTCTTCCAATGTGGCGATTGAAAAATACATCACAAACGGTAATGGCTCTTGGAACGCAGTGATGAAAATACCCAAAAATAATTGCTATCTCTTAAACGCCGAAAATAGCTGCGTTCTTAAAGGCTATATGTGAGTAAGTTCCACAGAAACTTTACCAAAGTGTCGGGAGTGTGAATAGACATCGCAACCTGGCTGGAGGCATTGTCTATTCACTCTCAAGACACTTCAGTAAAGTTAGTGTGGGAGTATGTGACGGCACAGCGTGATCTCGCGAGATCACTCTGTGCAGTGAAAGAAGCTGGGCTGGAATGAAGAGAAGTGTATGATGCTGTTTGGCCAGTGTCTTGTCTTTGCAACGCCCACTTGGTCAAAAATTAAAAAAACGCCCAGTTGGGCATTAAGAAACGAATTAGCATAAATATAAAATTGTTTATAACTTGCTCAAAAATTATCATTTTTCAAGTGAAAAAAACACTGTTGTTATCTACATTACAGCGCCGATCAGATAATGTAGGAGATAGGGCACTTATAATCTGGTGACAGAGACTCTTTAAGGTTATATTCATGCACAGCAGATTTTTTGCCGAAATTTCTGCGACTGAAAATCAGTTACATTCATCCGAATGGGCTTGTTTTTGCAGGAACACATGGATTTCTGCAAACCCCTTTCAGATGAATGTAGCAGCCATAGAAATTTCTGTATCAAATATGCTGCATGTGAATATATCCTTAATGTATCAAAAGCACAAGTCTTTCACCTGTCCTCATAGTTTCCTAGCACGTGTATAATCTATCAGTCTGGTGTCCAGGCTGTTTAGCTCTTAGAGGATCGCCAAGACTGAATACTACTGTAGAAAACTATCAGTTGAGAGACATTTTAGATTTTTATGTAAACAAAAATGTTTCCATTAAGTGACAGCAAGCCGAAAACTTGAAAAAAAAGTAAGGGATTGAAACACAAAGTATATTAGAAGGCTGCATGACTTTTCATTATACAGTTACTAAGCTTTATTTTCATAAAACCAGAAAAATGCTTAAATAAAGAGATGTATAGAGGGAGTCTTTCATATTAGTGTAGGGATCTTGAATTGGACATTTTCCTGAGAGAACATGAAAGAATCAACAGTTTTTAGACATTCAGGAATCGAGAATGTGGTTTTGTGGTTAACAAAGAATTCATTGCAGAATAACAAGGGTATATATTCTACCAGGGTCCATATCCTTCATTCCCTGCTTTTGATGTACTCATTCATAAAATAAATAACAGGTGCACAATGTTAGAGGTCTAGATATAAATACCTACCATTTTTACATGATATAATTCTGATTACACAAAAAGCAGTAATAACTTAGAACTAAGTTACTAAATAGGATCTAAGATGCAATAATTTTGGATTGCAAAATTATAAAGGCAAGAAGACTTTTTTTCCCCTTTTATTTAAATCTTGCATTGGACGGTACTTGGACATTACATGCCCTTCCTAATAAATGGTTATTACTCTCAGACAGTCATTTGACATACCAGAGCTGTACAATGTTTCACTGTGGTCCTTCAAATGCAAATTTCCAAGATGCTCTTTAGACTATAGGTCCTCAACACCACAGGCAATGACAAAATCACTGCATGTTTTCGGGCTGTACAGGAGTAGTTGATAAACAATTCCCACTTGTCTCTGACATCACTTCCTGCTCTGCAGTTATTGGCTGACGCTTTACCTCACAGATTTCCTGCTCTACCCGCCCCCTGCATCCACTCTGCACATAGTACTGGTAATACTGAGTTCTCTTCTCCCTTTCATGTAATTCCCCTCTACTTTCTGGTCTAAATGTACATTAAATCAGCTAAAATGGAGCAAAGAGCTCTTGGTTTTAATACTAGTAGTATGTGCAGAGTAAATGCAGGAGAGGTAAGGCAGGGAGTCTGTGTGTCGGACCAGAGTGAAAGAATTAATCACCCTATCAAGTCTATTTTAGTAATTGTAGTAATTTGCCAATAGTTTCAATGAAAATAGTTTTTTGATAGGGAAAATTTTTTTTTTCAAATGGCCTAAAAAAAAGTTTGAAATTTACTTATCTGACCATGCTGTTGGTTCCCCTTCCCCTGTTTATGTACATTTCTATGTGGTAACTTCCCCAGCAGACCATTAAGGCTTCCTTCAAACACAGAATTTTTCTGGCAACTTTACCTGCATTAAAATGTTTTAGTGGTTTTGAAGGGGCGTTTTCCATTTGGTGTAATTTTGTACATGTTTTTTTTTCTGGTGTTCTGGCATCTTATAGAGAAACCTTTAGGAAAAACACCTGAAAAAAAAAACGACATACCCAGAGCATTGTGCATTTGGAAAAAAAAAACGCCACTGACCACAAATTTGCTTCAAAAATGCCACAAATCAAAATGCTGTTGTGTGTAGTGCATTTGATCTTTTACTACAGATTTTAATGTAATATCTGGCCAAGCTAAAAAATGCAATAAAAAGTGCTGCAAAAAAAGCCCATTGAAGACGACAGAAAAAAAAACCACACAAAACGCAGCAAAACACTGTTTGAATACAGCCTAAGGGTATGTTCACACGGGCTATTTTCAGACAGTTTTCGGGCCGTAAATGTCCCAAAAAACAGCTGAAAAATCAGATTCAGAATGCCTACAAATATCTGCCCATTTATTTAAATGAGAAATACGGAGTTCTGCTCCGATGGGGCATTTTTTTTACGCCTTATTTTCAAAAAACGGCACGTAAAAAGACGCCCCATAAAAAGAAGTGCATGTCCCTTCTCGAGACGTTTCTGGAGGCTTTTTTCCCTTGAAAACAGCTCCGTATTTTCAGCCATATTTTGTTAACCCTGTGAACATACCGTAATAGGATTGGTGGAAAAGCAGAAAGGTAAGTATCTTGAAAACTTGTATTATTAGATTACAGTTTAGTCCCAGAAAACAATACATCTTTACATGAGTTTTACAAAGCGATATATCCGTTTTTAAATTTGTTGTTTAGTTTATTTATTTTGTTTTTGCCTGTACAGGTGCTCATTAAGTAAAATTATTATTTCATTGTAAGTTTTATGATCAACACTAGAAGGATAGAAGTGTGTTTAATAAACTCTGGGTGGAGAAAGTAAAAGAGCCCAGAGACAAATGAATATATTTTGTCGAAAACTGCTGTGGCATTTTGCTCAATTAATATACAAACCGGAGCCAATACAAGCAAGATCAATTAGTGGAAAGTAAACTAAATATTTAATGATGGTTGAGCTGTGTCACTTTTAATATTTGATGTGCATTAAGAAATCTTGTTTAAAATATTAACATATAATTTAAATTGTCTGCTCATTGTGGATGTGACGTTTCTTTTACTTGAAACAAATTATAGGCTTTAAATAATATGTCTGAGATTTGCCCTGAGGGACAGATTATTCAGAAATTTGCAATATTGCAGATAATTTGCCACTGATTCGAGGGGCTTTCAGCCATGTCTAGCAGAGGTAGTTTAATATCAGTGTTATCAGTCAATGTTTAACTGAAAGAGAATACCTCCGTACCTCCGTAATATAGGATGGCAAATAGGAACATGTGCATGAGCCCTAGAAGAGCAAAATAGCACTCTATAACATAGCAAAGCATCTTTGGAACATGTGTAAACCATCAGTGTAGGGCATCCAATAGGACTGTTGCTCACAGTGTTATGTTGTGTTAGATTATAAGATACTATTGTATAGACTAAGTCTACAAACACACTGTTGGTGCTCCCTTGTGGTTGTGGGGTACAGCAGGACCCACGAGGTACAAATTGTTTGTGATCTAATTAATAAGCGTAGTATGAAACAACAATCATATAAATAAGTATAAAGTGATACATATATGATGGAATCCAGCCTCAACATTTAAATAAATACAGAATATATTTTGCATATGCACCGAAAGAATGAGTGGAGGCTATAATGCATTCATCTTTAGCAAAATCACTAAATAAAATAAATCAGCCAGCACATATTATACCCCAAAACATGTATGCATACACAAAAATAGGACGTGTAAACAATAGGACATTGATTTTATGGACCGTGCTCCCATCTTTATAATGGGAGCGCGACCTGCAAATACTGATGATTGTCCGCGGTCGGCCGTGCCTGTAATCACAGGCTGTGCACATGGCTAAGGCTGTGTGCAGGGGACCTAACTCATTGTAAATTAATGTAAATTTGGTGTAAATTATGATAAATGTATTGTTCTGCTCAGGCTACACCCCTTCAACTAAGCTCCATCCCCCTTCTCAACATTTTCGTAGAGTGGCGAGAAAAGAAAAGGTCGCTAATTTGAGTGCAACTATGGCGTGCGCGAAAATATTTGACTTTTTTTTACGCTAGAGTACTCAAACTTCAGAAAGACCCAGAGACACTGGGGGTCAAAACATTGCTTTCTTACTTGTATGAAGGGACTTGAGAAGGAGACAGCCATACTAGAGGTCGAAATGTTGCTTTCTTACCTGTATGCTTGTATGGGACCAATAAAAGATCCCAAATTGAGGATGCTATTGCCTTTGTATCTATCTTGAATAGCTACAAAGGATTTAATTTTCCTGGAATAAGTGTTTACTGCACAAGTTAAATTCCATTTTTATTTTTTTTTGCCTGAACTCTACTTTCTAAATGCACTCAAACTTCTTCAATTTAGGATCATGCCACAGGGAGTTTGTAAAAGAGTTCCATTTTTTTTTCATATCCCCTCCCCCACATTTATTCAAACTTACATAATGACCACTCCTTAAAAACCTCACGTGAAATTGATCTAATTCTAGAACTTGACCTATATTTTCACTCAGACTCTTTCACCAAAAGTCTTAGGAAACTATATTCCTGCCAACCGAAAATAAATTTAATTTGCAATGCAAGATAATACAATCTTATATAAGGTAATGATTTGTTTTTCAGGAGGGAATAGAGAAGTTTGTTAAATTCACACTCTCCTTCTACCCCATATCAACTCATTTAGCAAAGCCTCAATAACTTGAAAAGTTGTAAAATCTATCTGAAGCTAAGTTCACACTACCGTAAGTATACGTTTACCTTTCTTCCGTCATGGGAAGAGAGGATCGAAACATTAAACGGAAAGGAACGGCTCCATTAGAATTACCATTGATTTCAATAGTAATTCTTTTTTTTTCAGTTGTTCTCCATTTGTCTCCGTTCGCCAGGTTTCCATTTTTTTTTTAACGGAAACAAAAGTGTCATCTGCAGAATTTCGTTTTTGTTTAAAAAACGGACACCTAGCGAATGGTGACAAACGGAGAGCAACTGAAACTAAAGAATTATCATTGAAATTAATGGTAATTCTAATGGAAGCATTGCTCTACGTTTAATGTTTCGATCCTCTCTTCCCTAAGCCAAACAAGAACAAAAGAAATAAAGAAATTGTGGCAAAAATAAAAATTTGACCACTGAGACTATCAGTCCTTGAGAGGGCATGTTTAAGCCAGACATTAATCTTATTCTTTAGGGTATGTGCACACACCCTAATTACGTCCGTAATTGACGGACGTATTTCGGCCGCAAGTACCGGACCGAACACAGTGCAGGGAGCTGTGCTCCTAGCATCATACTTATGTACGACGCTAGGAGTCCCTGCCTCGCTGCAGGAGAACTGTCTCGTACTGAAAACATGATTACAGTACGGGACAGTTGTCCCGCAGCGAGGCAGGGACTCCTAGCATCGTACATAAGTATGATGCTAGGAGCCCGGCTCCCTGCACTGTGTTCGGTCCGGTACTTGCGGCCGAAATACGAAATACGAAATACGTCCGTCAATTACGGACGTAATTAGTGTGTGTGCACATACCCTAAGAGTGTTCAAAACTTGGCTAGATGTTATTAAGGAGTTTTTCTTTACCAAGGAAAGAATTCTGTGATCATCCACGCTAGTTGTCTTCCATAGTCTTACAGACCTTTTGGTATTGCTGAGCTCACCAGGGCATTCCTTCTTTTTAAGAATGTGCCAAATTGTTGATCTGGCTGCTCCTAAAGTTTCTGTTATCTCTATGATAGTTTTTTTAATTTTTTTATATTTTTAGCCTGATGATGTCCTTTTTCACTTTCATTGACACCTCTTTCGACTCATATTCAAAATTCCCATAAACAGCTATGATAGCAAATGCAAATTCAACACTTAGAATATACTCCAGACCCTTTTACTCCTTAATTAGTCATGAAATTAGAAGGGAACAGGCCACATACAGCCATGAAACTGCTTGACAATTTATTTTGAGTCTGTAAAAATAGAGACTATGAAAAATTCTTACACGGTTAATGCAGTATTTTTGTTAACCCCATTGAATTAAAGCTGAAAGTCTACACATTATTCACATCTTGATTACTTTGCTTCAAATCCATTGTGGTGATGTACAGAGGTTAAATTATGAAAATTACTGTTCAAATACATTTGGACCCGACTGTACATATAGAAAGCTGTGGAGGGCAAAAATTGGGATCTTGACATTTTGATTATTAAGCAGGCTAAACAATGGCGTAACTACCGCTGTTGCAGCCATAGTGGCTGCTACAGGGCCCGCAGCATGAGGGGGCCCGTGCCACTCGCTGACACGGGACCCCCGTGCCTGGAGGCTCTGCTAGCAGCTGCTATGGCTGCTACAGTGGTAGCGACGCCACATTCAATAGTTTCTGTATCCTTCGGACGCAGATACTATTGAACGCTATAAGAGAGCAGGGAGGTATCTCCCTGCTCTGCCATAGGCTACACATACTTTCCAATCATCCTAAATCCCCCTGTCCCGGGCGGCCGGGGGTTTGTCCAGCTGTCAACTGTATCTGCGGACGCAGTTGAACTCAATTCTGAAGCAGGGAACCATCAGCTCCCTGGTTCAGAATTAGTTCAGAGCGGAGGAGCAGAGGGAGCTCATCCGTTCACCGAGGACTCCCCAGGCACAGCGCTACTTTAAGCACTGTGCTCGGGGAAGCCCTGATGTCACTGTCCATATATGGACAGTGATGTCAGTGGCTACTTTGAGAGTGGAATCCCCATTGCTCATTATCTGGCCTGGGATTCCGGCCAGATCATATGGACAGTCACATCATATGGACAGTCACATCATATATGGACAGTCACATCAGGGCTTCCCTCTAGGAGTGGAATCCCCGGCCCATGCTCTGGCTGGGGATTCCACTCCTAGAGGGAGTCCCAATGGTGCCATCCCAAGTGGGTGTCGCTATCTTCAAGGGGGTGTGGCACTATTTACATAGACACTGTTTCACTATATAGGGGCACTATCTACATGGGCACTGTGTCACTATTTACAAGGGCACTGGCACTAGGGGCAGCTAAGGGCATTATACTGTATAAGGGCAGCTTGGGAGCGTTATACCCTATGGGTCAGCTATGGGGGCATTATGCTGTATGGGGCAGCTTTGGGGGCATTGAGTTGTATGGGGTAGCTATGGGGAATTATACTGTATGGGGCAGCTATGTGGGCATTATACTGTATGGGGCAGCTATGGGGGCATTATACTGTATAGTGGCAGCTAGAGGGCATTATACTGTGTGGGGGCAGCTATTTGGTATTATACAGTGTGGGAGGCACTATGGGAGCATGATACTGTATGGGCTGAACCGAGTGTGTATAGGCGGGGATTGGGTGGGATTAGAGGCGTGGCTTAAAAGAAAAAAAATTGCTGCGACGTTTATCCCTCTTTGTGATACTTTAAAGTATAGCACTGTCTACAGGGAGGGCTGTATAGCACTGTATGGGGAGACTGTATAGCCCTGTCTACAGGGGCACTGTATAGCACTGCCTACAAGGGGGGGCTGTATAGCACTGTCTACAGGGGGGATTCTAATGCACTGTATATAGGGGGGGCTGTATAGCACTGTATGGGAACACTGTATAGCACTGTCTACAGGTTGGACTGTATAGTACTGTACTATAGGGCTGTCCGCTCCTTCTTAAGTTTGGCTCCCATTCGTATAAGGGACCCGCGCACCACACATTTATGCGCCTCCCATATACAAAAAGGATCCATCCCCGGTGTGTCATTTTTGTCAAAGTACTCCACCAGGTCTCGGCGTACATCGGAGACCACTGTGGTATCCTGCAGGAGCGACTCGTTCAGTCGCCACTGCCAAGAGTGAGGGTGGGCCATTGGACGAGCTAAGGTGAGGGTAATAAGGGCATGGTCAGATATCGTTATGTCATCTATTGAGGATGATGTAAGGCTAGGGAGATGTGCATGACGCAGGAAAAAGTAATCTAACCTGGAGTAGGAATTGTGTGGTGCCGAGTAGTACGTGTAGTCCTTGACTGAGGGATGCAAAACCCGCCACGCGTCAACAAGTTGGTGTTCATGCAGCAGTCGTCATATACGGCGATGCGCTGCCCTGGGTAGGGAGGAGTGCCCTCGTGATGTGTCTAAGACGGGGTCTAGGGTGACATTTAAATCCCCCCCCAGGACTAGGATGCCTTCCAGAAAGCCATCCAGATCCCTCAAAACTCTGTCCAGGAAGGCCACCTGACCAGAGTTAGGGAGATAGTATGAGGCCAGTGTGTACAGTGTATTATCCAACTTACCCTTCACGAAAAGGTACCGTCCCGCTTCATCTGTGCAGGTGTCCACGTGTTCCCAGTGAAGGGAATGGGAGACCAGGATGGAGACTCCCTTGGTCTTGGAGTCAAGGGACGCACTATGATAGCCATCGGGGTAGTTAGCGTCTGTGAGCTTCGGGATGCAGTCTGCCCGGAAGTGAGTTTCCTGCAGAAAGGCCACGTGTGCTTTTCTTTTCCACAGAATACGGAGAATGGAGGACCTCTTTTCCAGAACATTCAAACCCTGTGCATTTAGGGAGACAACGGTAATGTCAGACATGGTAGCGGAATTTTTAGGGTTTGGACAGAGGGGGAAGGAGAGAGAAAGGAGAAGAAGAAAAAGAGAAAGAAGAAAAATAACGAGCTCCTACACAGGAGCGGTAGAACCTAATGTATCAAAAGCTAGCTCTCTAAAGTCGGAGTACAATACCTCTCGACTACTCAACGCGAGCTGTGTCGCCCGCAGAAAGCCTTCAAACACGACACAGCTACACGGAACCCTAATAGGGAACGAGGAAAGACCGGAGTGCGGTAACAGCGTGTCAGCAATTAAAGTGTCAACTAGATAATTCAATTAACTAAAGTGCCTTGAAGCCCCGGACTCACCCTATCAACAGTTAACATTCCCAGCACCCACCTTCCCCTACGTGATGACACAGATTAGGCAGGTGAAACAGTTAGAGCAGTTAAACCAGTTAAACATCCCCCAACATGTGTGAACATTCCAGCACCCCAGACCCACAGTAGTTCAACTGGCTATATGGCAGTACCAGTAATGTGTTCCTGACAGTCCTCCAAGAACCCTATGGGAAAAAAGAGAGAAGGAAAGGGCGAAAAGAAGTGCAGGATAAAGTCCACATAAAAGGTGTCAGCGAGCATTCAGTCCCTCCGCGGGGGGGGCCGTCCAGGGGGATGGGGGTCAACGGGCCCTGACCCTCGGTCTCTGCGTGGAGGTTGATGTTCCGAGGTTCGGAGTTCGGGTGGCTCCGCTCCTGGTCGGATCGGAGGACAGGACCCATAATCCGGATACGGGCCTCCTCTGGGAGCGAATGGTGCCGGCGGTTCGGTCCAGTCTGGTAACCGCACTGGTGGGGTCTCCAAGAACCGGAATGCCTCCTCCAGGTCGTCAGGGGAGCCGACTGCAAACTACATTCCCTGCTTGCGGAGGATGATGTGGATTGGGTGTCCCCACCTGTAGGTTGCGCCTGCTGCCTTTGTTGCTTCCAATAATGGGCGGACAATTCTGCGCATGGAGAGTGTCAATCTGGATACATCTGGCAGAACGGTGATGTCGGTACCTTTGTAAGGGACAGCTCCTTTTTCCCAGGCTCTTCGGGCAATCTCCTCTTTCTGCTTGTGGAAATGCACTCTACATATAACATCCCTGGGTCGGTTGCCGTCTCCATTCCGGGTACCCGCCAGTCTGTGAACTCTGTCCATCTCTATGGGCATGTCCCGCGGGCGCTCGAGGAGCTTGTTGAAAATGTGAGTCACAGCATCGTAAAGTCCATCGGAGGGTACAGACTCGGACAAACCCCTCAGTTTCAAGTTATTCCGCCGCCCCCTGTTCTCGACATCATCCAAGTGTAGGGAGAGGTCTCGGAGTTGCGTAGCTTGGGTAGCCAAGGACTGGGAAAGGACCGATATGTCCAGGGAATCTACGGAGTGCTGGCGCTCTAACGTGTCTACCCTCGCGGCCAGGGCACGTACATCTTGTGTGACCTCACCAATGGCCCTGTCGTGTTTCTCCTCTAGCCGTGCGAGGCGGAGGTCCAAGTCAGTTTTAGTGGGCAATACCCTGACCATCTCCCAAAGTTCTGCCAGGGTCCGTTCCATGGAGAGCGGGGGGCCACGAGGACAGGCCTGTGTGATGATCCCCTGTGTGTACTGGCGGGGTGGGGGAGGGGGTCTCCCTGAAAATGACCGGCAGTCCCTGGCTCTGCTGGCTGTCTGGCGCGGTTGCCGGCCTCTGGGCTGGTGGTGTTAGTGGCGCCTCATGCACCCTGCCCATCAGTGCCAAGTTAGGGGCCCCGCGTCCGGGAACAGGCTGGTGCTGAATATGGAGGAGGGGGATTGCCTCTGTCGGGGCCGCTGGAGGTGGCCCTGTGCTTTCTGCCCCACACTGACCTCTGTCTGCCGGCTGCATCTCTCATCCAGGGCCTCTAGTGCAGGCGCCGATCTGTAGCTGGTCGGAGGGGGAGGAAGGCAGGGTGTGTCCACGCGGCGACAGTGGAGGCTGGATGCGGCCTACTGGAGGGGATGAGGAGGACCGCTGTGGGGTGCCTTCTTGTGTGGATCTGAGGAACCGGCCGATAGACGGGGTGCCCGATGTGTCCGGGAGGTACCGACAGTGTTTCCCCCTTGTCATGCTGGTTCAGGCGGCTGGTAAGTATGCCCTGTCGGGCGATTTTCGACGGGGTGAGTCCGGAGCTGCAGTCACACGCGTCCTCACACCGCCATGCCTAAGCCACACCCCCCCGAGAAGTGTATTTCTGTTGATGAGTCCTTGGTAGATTTTAAAGGGAGGCTTCAATTCCGCCAGTACCTGCCGAGTAAGAGGGCAAGGTATGGCGTGAAGATGTATGAGCGGTGCGAGAGTGCATCAGGGTATACCTACAGATTTAGGATATATGAAGGGAAGGACAGCAGTATTCAGCCCCCAGAATGCCCCCCCTTACTGGGAGTTAATGCAAAAATTGTGTGGGATTTGGTGCACCCACTGCTGGACCAGGGTTATCACCTCTACCTGGATAATTTTTATACCAGCTTCCCACTCTTCAACTGCCTCGCTCCCAGAAGTCCTGCGGCATGCGGCACTGCTAGAAGAAATCTGACAGGCCTCCCTAAGACTCTGCTTGGGCAAACACTCAGAAGGGGTGAGAGCAGGGCACAATCCAGCAGCAACATATTGTGTGTCAAGTACAAGGACAAGAGTGATGTCCCACCAGTACCCATGTACCTGTACGAGGTACCAGTACAGAGACCCCAAACCAGACTGCATCCTGGACTACAATAGGTACATGGGAGGGGTGGACTTGTCAGATCAAGTCCTGAAGCCCTACAGCGCCATGGGGTGTGGTATAAGAAGCTGGCAGTGTACATCATACCGATGGCATTGTACAATGTGTACGTGCTACGTCGATGTACAGGCCAGAGGGGAACTTTCCTGGAATTTCAAGAGGTGATTATCAAGAACCTAATCTTTAGGGACCAAGAAGGGGGTGGGCACCTAGGACTTCTGGAAGCGAGGCCACACGCATCGCACAAGGGGAACACTTTCCAGGAAAAGTTCCCCAAACTGGCAAGAAGGGAAAAAGTCAAAAGAGGTGCAAAGTCTGCTATAAGAGGGGGATAAGGGAGGACACAATATATCAATGTGACACGTGTCCTGAAAAACCAGAGCTCTGTATGAAAGAGTGTTTTCACATTTATCATACATCCCTTGGTTTATAATTTACCCCAATTTTACTTACCCTGATGTACTCCGCACAGCTTATCCCCCCTCGTCTTTCCCCTCTGTGCCCTGCTGTGTGCCCAGGCAGCTGATAACAGCCACATATAGGGTATTGCCATACCCAGGAGAACCCACATTACAGTTTATGGGGTGTATGTCGACGGTCAAAATGCTCACTACACCTCTAGATGAATGCCTTAAGGGTGTAGTTTTTAAAATGGGGTCACTTCTTGCGGGTTTCAACTATACTGGTACCTCAGGGGCTTCTGCATACATGACTTCGCACCAGAAAATCCCCAGTAGGCCAAATGGTGGTCCTTTCGTTCTGAGCCCTCCCATGGGCCCAAACGGCAGTTTATCACCACAAGTGGGGTATTGCTGCACTCAGGACAAATTGCGCAACAGAATGGGGTATTTGATTTCTTGTGTAAATAAGAAATTTTCAGCCAAAACTACATATTATTGGAAAAAATTAATTTTGTTTTAATTCCCAGCCCAATTCAAATAAGTTCTGTGAAAAAACTATGGAGTCAAAATGGTCAGAACACCCATAAATGAATTCCTTGAGGGGTGTAGTTTCCAAAATGGGGTCACTTCTGGTGGGTTTCCAATGCTTTGATACCTCTGGGGCTCTGCAAATGCGACATGGCACCCGAAAACCAATCCAGCAAAATCTGGACTCCAAAGAACAAATAGCGCTCCTTTCCTTCTGAGCCCTCCCATGGGTCCAAATGGAGTTTATCACCACAAATGGGGTATTGCCGCACTCTGGGCAAATTGGGCAATAAAATTGAGCATTTTATTTCTTGTAAAAATAAGAAGTTTTGAGCTAAAACGACATATTATTGGAAAAAATATATTTTTTTTAAATTCCCAGCCCAATTCAAATAAGTTCTTTGAAGAAACTATGGGGTCTAAATAGTCACATTACTCATAAATGAATTCCTTGAGGGGTGTAGTTTCCAAAATGGGGTGACTTCTGGTGGGTTTCCATTGCTTTGATACCTCTGGGGCTCTGCAAATACAACATGGCACCCGAAAACCAAACCAGCAAAATCTGCACTCCAAAGGACACACAGCGCTCCTTACCTTCTGAGGCCTCTCATGGGCCCAAACTGCAGTTTATCACCACAAATGGGGTACTGCTGCACTCAGGAGAAATTGGGCAACAAAATGGGTTATTTTATTCCCTGTGAAAATAAGAAATTTTGATAAAAAATGACATCTTATTGGAAAAAATGTCATTTTTTTCATTTCACAGCCCAATTCAAATAGGTGCTGTAAAAAAACTGTGCAGTCAAAATTGTAACAACAATCATATTTGAATTCCTTGAGGGGTGTAGTTTCCAAAATGGGGTGACTTCTGGTGGGTTTCCATTGCTTTAATACCTCTGGGGCTCTGCAAATGCGACATGGCACCCGAAAACCAATCCAGCAAAATCTGGACTCCAAAGAACATATAGCGCTCTTTTCCTTCTGAGCCCTCCCATGGGCCCAAACGGCAGTTTATCACCACAAATGGGGTATTCCCGCACTAAGGACAAATTGGGAAAAAAAATGGGGTATTTTGTTCCCTTTGAAAAGAAGAAATTTTGATCACAAATTACATCTTATTGGAAAAAATGACATTTTTTTTTAATTTCACAGCCCAATTCAAGTAGGTGCTGTGAAAAAACTGTGTGGTCAAAATGGTAACAACAACCATAAATGAATTCCTTGAGGGTTGCAATTTCCAAAATGGTGTCACTATTGGGTGATTCCTACTGTTTTGGCACCTCAACACCTCTTCAAACCTGGCATGCTGCCTAAAATATATTCTAATAAAAAAAAAAAGAGGCCTCAAAATGCACTAGGTGCTTCTTTACTTCTAGGGCTTGTGTTTTAGTCCACGAGCGCACTAGAGCCACATGTGGGACATTTCTAAAAGCTGCAGAATCTGGACAATACATATTTAGTAGTATTTCTCTGGTAAAAACTTCTGTGTTACAGAAAAAAATTGAATAAAATTGAAATTCAGCAAGAAAAATGAAATTTGCAAATTCCATCTCCACTTTGCTTTAATTCCTGTGAAATGCCTGAAGGGTTAAAAATCTTTCTAAATGCTGTTTTGAAAACTTTGAGGGGTCTACTTTTTAAAATGTTGTGTTTTATGGTGGTTTCTAATACATAGGCCCCTCAAAGTCACTTCAGAACTGAAGAGGTACCTTAAAAAAAGGCTTTTGAAATTTTCTTAAAAATATGAGAAATTGCTGTTTATGTTCTAAGCCTTGTAACGTCCAAGAAAAATAAAATAATGTTCAAAAAACAATGCTAATCTAAAGTAGACATATGGGAAATGTGAACTAGTAACTATTTTGGGTGGTATAACCGTCTGTTTTACAAGCAGATGCATTTAAATTCTGAAAAATGTTCTCTAAATTTTGCAATTTTTAACCAATAAACACTGAATATATCGACCAAATTTGACCACGAACATGAAGCCCAATATGTCACGAGAAAACAGTCTCAGAATCGCTTGGATAGGTTTAAGCATTCCGACATTATCACCACATAAAGTGAAATATGTCAGATTTGAAAAATGGGCTCTGAGCCTTAAGGCCAAAACTAGGCTGCGTCCTTAAGCGGTTAATCTCCAGGAGGAGAAGGGGGGCGAGGGTAGTTGATCTAAAACAACCATTGAGATAGGGGCATGAGCAAACTACTATATGTCTCCAATAGAAGATGTAGAGATACATCGGAGGCTGATTTTGCTTACTAAAAACATATCTATTCGAGAGTTTACCTTATGTGGTGCAGAGAAATACGTAAAGTCACGTTTATTACCATGATGACAGTGCCAAACATCATACAGTTCCTCCGAATGTACCGCGTGATGTAAATTGGAGCGGGGTCTATGGACATTGGAGGAGTCAATAGCTGGATGCATAACTTCATAAAAATTTCCGCCTATGATTAATACACCTTTTGGCACCAGACTAGTATCAGGAATCTACCTTGAGGATCCGAAAGGACTTCATGTTTATGAAAGACAACCGAGTCTTTAATTGCAATTAATACACCCTTAGATTTGCTGGGGTTAGACACCTGGAATCTGTGAGGGAATTTTAAATGTGTACGTTTCGGGGGATTAAGGGAGGAGAAATAGATCTCCTGGGCAAAGAAGACGTCACTACGAAAGGTTAGGGCCTCTTTCCACATCTGCTGACGTTTAAAAGAGCTGTTAAGCCCCTTTACATTTAAAGAGGATAATGTAAAAGGCATTGTGAAACATAAAAAAACTTAATATGACTAGCTTAGCGCTGATCACTAGGCCATAATATGCAGGCATTATCTTGTGAAACTTGAAGTGGACAGAACAAATTGACCAAATACATTAACATAAACAGGAAAACAAAAATGTAGGAAACATGGCCCCTACTCTGCGCCATACCGACCTCCATGGGGGAGAGAGAAAGAAAATGTTAGAAACAAGTAGCATAATTACATGACCAAACAGCTGACGTGAAGATCAAGTGATGGACTGTCCCTGTACCATTTCCCATTCCGGATGAAGACGTCTAGGTGACTTACTGGCGGGTGCAGATTCTGTATTCTTGATAGGAATGTTCCACTGGCGAAGCAGAGTAACCTCATCAGATGGAGTAGAAATCACATGTGTAGAACCATTCCGGGAAACGAAGATCTTGACCGGGAAACCCCACTTATAGTTGAGATTTTGCTCCCTGAGTGCCAAAGTGATTGGTGAAAATTGCTTTCGCATCATCAAAGTAGAAGGAGATAGATCCGGATAGATTGAGATATGTGCATAGGGAGGTGGTAATTTCCCCAATTTTCTGGATTCCTGAAGGATACGGTCCTTGACTTGGTAAAAATGAACCCTCGATAAAACATCTCTGGGAGCATTATTGGGTGCAGAACGGGATTTAGGAATCCTATATGTTCTATCCAAAGTCAAATTCAAGGGAGTGAACATAGGGATCAAGGATTGAAACAGAACTTGCAGAAAGTTAGGTAATTCATAGGGTGATATGTCTTCAGGAATACCTCGGATTTTAAGATTATTTCTCCTTGATGTGTCCTCTTGATCCATTAGCTTATCCTTTAGCCACTTCACCTCTTCTTTAAGCTCAGCATGAGCATCAATAAGATCATTATATGCTTTGGCATGATCGCCCAAGCTGCATTCTATATGATCTGTGCGGAATCCCAAGTCATCGACAGATGTGTGAAGTTGCGATAGCACTCTATCCAGAACCCCAGGGATGGAATTTTTCAGGGTATGTATCATTCCTTTCATAATAGTCGTGGTCAGAGGTGCGTCATCAGGTATATCAGCCATCCCAGGTAAATCAGAGGTCATGAGTTGAACCTCATGGGGTGTCGTCATTTGCAGGAAAAGTGCTTTTTAAAAGCTGGGCCCTTATTGTTAGGTGAGGATGAGGCAGATCGGGTCGCTCCCCGTTTTCCGGGGCCAGACACCTCTTCCATCCTGCCCTGTGAGTCACCATCCACGTCCATAGACTGATCTGATACTGCCGAATGTTGTGTCTGAAGCTGCCGAGCGTTCATCTCAGGCAGTGAGCCAGCGCCATCTTGGAAGCGGCCCGTCGCGGGAAAATTTTCAGGGAGCTTTTTCGGCTCCGTTCTCAACTGGCGTCTTCTGGTCATGGTTCACATCTATAGCGGGCAGTTCAGGGAGCCTTCAGAAGAGAGTGGACCTCAATAAAAGGCCAAATGTCGCTGTGAGCCGTAGTATCGCTACTTATGAAGCAGGAGAGAGTTCACTGCACCGACATCCCAGTCAGCGGCAAGCTCCGCCCCAAATGGTGCCCAATCTTATCCGCTTTTGGAACACTCTGCACATTGTGTCGCCATATTCTGAGAGGCAGAACTTTTTTATTTTTTCCCCACCGGTGCGGTGTGAGGGCTTATTTGTTACAGGACAATCTGGAGTTTCCATTGGTACCATATTGGGGTACATGAGATTTTTTGATCACTTTTTATTCCGTTTTTTGTCAAGCAAAATGATTAATAACCAGCATTTCTGACAAAGTTTTTTATTCTTTTTTTTTTACAGTTTTCACTGTGCGCAATAAATACAATTTTTACTTTATTCTGTGGGTCCATACGATTACGGCAATACCATACGTAAATAGATTTTGTATGTTTTGCAGCGTTTGCACAATAAAATCATCTTTTTTAAACAATGTTGTTTTTTTTGTCACCATATTCTGAGAGCCATAACTTTTTTATTTTTCAGTCAAAAAGGCTGTGTAAGGGCTTGTTTTTTGCGGGACGGGTTGTATACTTTGGGAGGGAGGGTGACCAAAAAACAGCGATGCTGGGATTGTTTTTTATTTATTTTCTTGTGGTGTTCACCGTGCGGGAAAAATAACATTATAGTTTTATAGTTTGGGTCGTTATGAAAGCGGTGATAAATATGTGTACTTTTTTTTTTAAGGTTTCCACTTTTTTCCTATAATAAAGTACTTATTATAGGAAAAAAAATCAATTTTTGTTTTTTTCATTTATAACTTTTATTACACTTTTTTTTTTTTACAACATTTTTACAAACTTTTTTTTTTTTGTCCCACTAGGGAACTTGAAGACCTGCAGCACTGATTGCTGTTATGATACATTACATTACCTAGATAGTGTAATGTATTATACGTCAGTGTGACGCTGTGATGCTGACAGTGATGGTGATAGGAAGCCTATGAGGACCAGCCAGAGGCTGTACCAGGATGTACAGTTGCGTCCTGGTGCTCCTAGGGGTTAAACAGCTTCACATTTATAATCTGTCTTAACTAATTATATCCTAGCATTATTATTATTATTACTACTACTACATATTTATTATTATTTTCTTATCTACAGAGGCCATGATTCCATGTTAAGTACTTTGACGAGTTTTTTGACGCGGAAACCGCGTCACAAAACTCATCAAAAAGGGCCCGAAAATGCCTCCCCTTGATTTCAATGGGAGGCGTCTGCGTCTTTTCTCCGCGAGCAGTAAAAGTGCCTCGCGGGAAAAAGAAGCGACATGCCATATCTTCGGGCGTTTCCGCCTCTGACCTCCCATTGACTTCAATGGGAGGCAGAGAAAGCGTATTTCGCTGTGTTTTATGCCCGCGGCGCTCAATGGCCGTGGGCGAAAAACGCCGCGAAAAACTCGGCGTGCAGGGAGAGGAAAATCTGCCTCAAACTTCCAAACGGAATTTTGAGGCAGATATTCCTCCTGCAAAATACTCCGTGTGAACATAGCCTAACACGGCAGATTTTCACAGTTATTTCATCGCGGAAACCATGCATATCCCACACTGAAATACCTGTGAAAACCGCTTCAAAAAAAGATTCCCATAACATTTTTACGTGTTCATATGGGGTGGAAATTTCCGCGTCCAGAAATAAAAACTCTGTTGCCGGATAAAAAAGAAGTGAACTGCAACTGCGTCGGGTAGATTAGCCCCATTAAACGATCTGCGGCAGATGTAACTACAAATACGTGGCAGAAATGAGGATCAGCTTGGATTCTTGACCACATCTACGTTGGACTTTTAAATATGAATATTCTGTGTGTACAGGGCCTTATCTTGCAAAAAACTCTACAGTAGAATCTTGTTGCAAAAAATTGCATAGCACAATATAATAATTAAGAACTGAACATTTTTGATACACCTTGTGCTATTATCTGTCCAAGGCACAAAAAAAAATAAAAAAAAATATATATATATATATATATATACAAAAAGAAGATTCAGCAGCACTCCAATGATCAAGGTGAAAAAAAGGTGAAATTTATTGTGCCAACATGGCAATGCAACGTTTCCGTCCCACCTTGGGACCTTTCTCAAGCATAGTGATACATACAAATTCAGTGATTTATATAGTGTGTATACAATCAGTGTCATCAATCTCATTAGAATAATGAGGTTGATATATACATCTCAAAATAACGTGATACAGCAAAGAAAGAGTATCGAAGCGACATCAATCGATACAAATAGTGAAAACAATACGTTGATGTTAAAAACAACATAAAACATACATTTCTCATGCAAGAAAATATAACATTCCTTAAATCGCAATATTCACCAGCTGGGTGAGATTCAGAGACTGCACGACCACTTAACCAATCAGAACGCAGGTATTGTTGTAAGACGTATAACACTTGTCATTCACAGCCAGTATCTGTCCGGCTCCACTGCGCATGCGTCGGATCAGTCCGGACCGGATATGACGTCTCGCTATAGTAACTAGGATACCGATCGTTTTTTTCTACTGGTATATATATATATATATATATATATATATATATATATATATATATATATATATAGCTTCCAGCTTACATGCATCTAAATTGATCTTGCTCTGTCATTTAAATCACTACTTTCTTTCTATATTCTATGCTTATATACAGTGATACTATAAAGGTTTATGTAAGCAAACATAGTTGCTGTGGGTTCCGTGGAATATAACATTTAAATCAGTGGCGTAACTATAGGGGCCGAGGCGGTCGCAATTGCCCCCCTCAACACATCAATGAAAAGTTACTATAGTAACTGGGGTCTATGTAATAAACTACACGGGCCCCATTACTATAGTAACCCACAGTACTTACCTTCCTTGTTCCGGACGCAGCGGATGTCCTGACATCACAGCGCTGTGTGCAGCGCATGTTGTCACAACACTATGCGCTGCGCACAACATCCTGACCCTGGATTGAGTCAGGACCTCCGCTGCGGCTGAAGAGGAGGGTAAGTTTAATGCCACTGTCTGCTGGAACTGATAGGTCGGGTTCCGATTCCCGGGAGACCCGCCAATTAGCAGTTTTGAAGGGGGTGAAGCACTCGTACGAGCGCTACTTCCCCTTCATTCTGGTCACTTTCTCACACTGTGAATCGCCGACATGTCTGATTCACAGTGTGAGCAAGTAAGGGAAATGAAGGGAAAGCAGCGCTTGTACGAGCGTTGCACCCCCTTCAAAACAGCTAATTGGCGAGGGTACCTGGGAGTTGGACCCAGACCCATCAGCTATTGATGGCCTATCCTGAAGACAGGCCATCAATGTTTAGGGACTGGAAAACCCCTTTAAGCCATACTCTATTAGATTACTGTCTGCTGGACCCTGTATCTAAGCACACCTTGTGGCAGGCTTAGATACAGGGTTCAACAAACAGTATCACACATGCAAATGTGCCCTGTATCTAAGCATACCATATTTGTTAGGCTATGTTCACATCACCATCACATCACATCAGTCGACTGCGCTATTGGTTCTGTCAAAACAACGGAACCCATTCACAACGATGACAAACGGAAACCTTTAGCAACCTAGGGAAACGGAAGCTGAGGTTTCAGTTTGCCTTTCTGTTAAGGGGTTAACCCGACCAAAACCTCCTACGGAACCCCTCAACGAAAGGGTAGCGGTGATGTGAACAGGACCTTGCTAATTTTTTTTTTTGCTTGTGTTTTTTTCCAGGTTTAGTCTTTGGACTACGTTGGATTCGAGGACTACTTCGATGACGGCTTTTTTTATTATCAATAAAATGGTTAATGAGGATTGTGTGGTGTTTTTTTATTTAAATAAACCAATTTTTTCTATGTCTTTGTATTTTAATTTACTTTATTACTATCGCCTAAGTAATGGCCGCTGACTGATTGACAGCGTCCATTACTAAGGCGGGGCTTAGTGTTAGCCGGTGAAAAGGCTAACACTAACCCCCATTATTACCCCGGTACCCACCGCCACCAAAGGTACTGGGAAGAGTTGAGAACGATCCAGTACACGACCATCTGCAGTGATGGTCGTGCACTGGGGCGGCCACAGACTGATATTATTATGATGGGAAAGGCCAAACACAGTGCTAATGCTAGGCTGCGGCTGCTCTGTTGTATCTGGCTGGTTACGAAAAATGTGGGGGACCCCACGTCATTTTTTAAAATAAATAAATAAATAAATAATTGAAAAGAACGATGTGGGTTCCCCCATTTTTATAACCAGCCAAATAGAACATAGCAGCAGCAGGCTAGCATTACAAGGGTGGAAAGGCCACTGTTTTTGGGCTTTCCCAGCCTAATACCAGCCGGCGGCCATGCCAATGCCCCTCCATCACTACAGATGGCTGGGTATTGGATCATACCCGGCTCTTCCCAGGACCCCTGGGGGCTTTGGATACCGGGGTAATAATGGGGTTTAGTGTTAGCCTCTTCAAGTCTATAATTAAGCCCCGCCTTACTAATGGACGTGGTCAATCAGCAAGCAATCTACTAAGGCAATAGTAATAAAGTTTATACTTTACAAAGACAATACAATATAAAAAAATGCCGTTATCAAAGTAGTCCTCGAATCCGAAGTAGTCCAACAACCTAACTTGTAAAAAACAAACACACAAAAATAATTAGTAATTAGTGCTGTAGCTGCAATGTCAGTGAGCTGGGCCCTATATATAATCCTATCATGTGTGATACTGTCTGCTGAGCCAATGTATCTAATCTTATGCATAGCTATAGGGTCCTAGTACTTAAGATATGCTGTCGCCTATATACACATATACATACACACATTTTTTTTTGGGGGGGGGGGTATATGTATTGGGGCTATTTCCCCTGACATTTTAAGACCTTAGTGACGACCCTGACTGCTGGTGCTGCATCGTTGGGCCACTAACGAGACCCAGCGATGCAGCTAAAAGCTGATGCCGTCAACCATGAGAAGTTTGGGGGGGAACCAAGAAGAACCTTTGCATCAGGGCCCATGTGCCTTTAGCTACGCCCCTGATTTAAATTATTGGTGAAAGATGTTCTGCCTCTTTTATTTCTGCAGGTATGAAAACTAAAATGAGAGGCAACAATACATGTAAAGTAGCTCTCAATCGCAATTTTAAGCTCAAGTCAAGCATCTCAAGATACCGGACATCATCCTCTGGGCTTTAGTACTTTGCCTAACCACTTTAGGTAAATGTACAAATCTACATGTAGTGTGTCTTTAATAGCCAGGACGTTGTTAAAGTAGCATATTTATTTCACTCAGTTACTCATATAATTACTAGATTGAGCCTAATTGTCTAGAAAATGAATGATTTGCTTATGCAGCATGAACAAATAGTGCATTAGGGGTTAAGCAAAAAAAAAAAGCCTCCATTTAAAAGGATCATAATAAATAGTTTCATCTTAGAATTTAGCTGTTCTCTCTAATGCAGACATGGATGTTACAGTGGTTCTCCTTGTGATAGGGTTACGGGGTAATGAAATGTATTTTTCTGTTGATTATTTTGCTCTCTTCTGCGCTGAGTGATAAGTAGCTAACCAACGAAGCTTGTAATTACAGTCTTACAGAAATGGCTCTGATCTGTATATAAATCTCACCATCCAATTACAAGATGTAATAATTTTGCACTCAAGCTGGTAATGAGGTCTAATACGCGAGCATTTGATAATCCTCTCTGGATGCTGCCTTGATCAGATGTTGGCTTTGTAATTATACTGGCAGAAAATCATTATTTCATGTTCAGAAAAAAAAAATTAGGTTGGTGGGAAGTTAATTTTCTCTGTGGTCTCTGAAGCGTATACACCAATTTAATGATTTTAATCGTGATTGTTAGCTCTTTTGCAATCGATTTGTAATGATGGCGTATAGGGAGCCCCATCAGCACGTGTGCAAATAATTGTGTATGATGGATGGTTGGATGTTGTCATGTGATTAGAGAAATTATTAGCATAATTTACAGGTAATTAGAATGTACAGGTTTTTTTTTCTCTTATTTTATAACCCTTGGGCCGCAAGATACCACATCCTCTTTAACCATTTGATTGGACTATGATGAAGACTACAAAATCATTTCACAATTACTATGTAAACCTGGCTCAAATTTGCTGCAATCTCACCCTACCTACTGGAACTAAGGTCCACTGGCATAAGACTATCCGTTCTAGTTTTTGAGGCTACAAACATTCCTAATTTAAAGTATGGGAAATGTTTGATTCCTTGGATGAATTTAAATATTGATTGAATGGCCTTGATATATCTTAAAAAATGGAATTGATAGTTATGACTAATAAATGACTCAGATGTGTGACTGATATAGGCAATTAATCTATATACTAACTGGCAGCTTTCTCCCTAGTGGTTTGTTATTCCTTCTTCTCGATCAAGTCATGTAGAATTTATAAAAGTTTGAACTTATCTCTTTCAACTTCACTGCTTAATATTTTTATACTCTATGTAACATTGGTTGTACGAACTTTGTTTCTTCTACTGCTAAATTTCTTAACTATGCTGTCAAGTTCATTAGGTTTACAACACGTAGCAACTGCTACTTCAATTCCATTTTGGCTGATTAACTGTAAGTATGGATGGGAATTCTCATAGGGAGAAATCAAATGTATATTAGACTGACCCAGCAAGATAGAAAATTTTGACCCGTTTTTTTTCCCTGTCCATTTTAAAAACGGATGAATTTCATTTGGAAATTTTTTGCCACACACTTCCCTCTGTAAATAATGCCACACACTGCCCTCTGTAGATACTGCCACAGCCCCCCTGTAGGTAGTGCCACACAACCCCCCTTGTAGGTAGAGCCACATAGCCCCCCTTGTAGGTACTGCCACTCAGCCCCCTTGTAGGTAGTGTCACACAGCCCCCTGTAGGTAATGCCACACAGCCCCCTTGTAGGTAGTGCCACATAGCCCCCTTGTAGGTAGTGCTACACAGTCCCCCTGTAGGTAGTGCTAACCAGCCCCCTTTTACATAGCACCCCCCATAGATGTCAACCCCCTACCTTCAGTAGATAGCGCCACTGTAGGGGACCTTTCCAGGAGAAGTCTGACTACAATGCCTATATATGGAGAGTGAAGTCAGGGACTTCTCCTGGATCGGAATCACCGGCCACAGCGCCTGGTATTCCGCTTCAGAAGTCACTGCAATCTCACCCTACCTACTGGAACTAAGGTCCACTGGCATAAGACTATCCGTTCTAGTTTTTGAGGCTACAAACATTCCTAATTTAAAGTATGGGAAATGTTTGATTCCTTGGATGAATTTAAATATTGATTGAATGGCCTTGATATATCTTAAAAAATGGAATTGATAGTTATGACTAATAAATGACTCAGATGTGTGACTGATATAGGCAATTAATCTATATACTAACTGTCAGCTTTCTCCCTAGTGGTTTGTTATTCCTTCTTCTCGATCAAGTCATGTAGAATTTATAAAAGTTTGAACTTATCTCTTTCAACTTCACTGCTTAATATTTTTATACTCTATGTAACATTGGTTGTATGAACTTTGTTTCTTCTACTGCTAAATTTCTTAGCTATGCTGTCAAGTTCATTAGGTTTACAACACGTAGCAACTGCTACTTCAATTCCATTTTGGCTGATTAACTGTAAGTATGGATGGGAATTCTCATAGGGAGAAATCAAATGTATATTAGACTGACCCAGCAAGATAGAAAATTATCTTCAGAACTATAGCTTTGACTGGGCCATTTGAAATTAAAAGAATAACTAGTAACTGCATCAATATCGAAAGACATATGTAAAAACATACATCATAATCTGCATAAGAAGTTTCTTCATGTCATACCTGTTTATATGTTTCAAGCTCCATGTCAATCAATGCTTGATCTCTCTTTGTGTAGCAGTGTAGCTATAGGGGGTGCAGAGATAACAGTCACACCCAGACCTTGGCACCTGAGGGGGTCCAAAGACGCCTCTGCTCTGTAAGAGCTCACCAGTATTACAAATTGGCAAATGAAGGGTGGAGGCCCTGTTACACATTTTGCATTGGGGCCTAGGATCTTTAAAGGGGCTTTTCCCATAATCAATATTGATTTGATATCTTATCGCAGGGGGTCCGACCGATGGGATCACCACTGTTTACGAAAACGGGCATACTTTGCCGTTCCTGGGAGCCCCATAGAAATGAATGGAGCGGTGGTCAAGCATGCGCAGTACCACTCCATTCATATGGGGCTCCCAGGATAGGTGATAAATATTGTTTATTTGAAAATGCCCTTTAAGTTACTCCTCTGGTAAGTTCATATGTAAGGGTAGTGGTGAGGAAAAGAAACGCTCTCCTTTCACAGTCAAAAAAAAAGTGGAAAAAAACCTGACTGTAAATCTATGTGTTACATGTGGATTGCTAATTTTTTTCAAGAAGTATTTATAAGAAATATTCCTAGAACAACTGCTATGAAACAACTTTTGAATTCTTCTGTTTCCCCAATACAGTCAATAGTAAAAAAAACTGTGGCAAATTTGTAACAAGGCAGACAAGGACAGAAAATGCTGAGGTTTAGAAAAATTCAGTATGCCCAAAAGACCTGTCACAATTGCACATTGCAAAAATTACGTAAATATCATAATCATCATAGTTTTTAAGCTAACAAGTAGGCAACCTAGATCAATACTCTGTTTCTGTCTGATTCTGCAAGACCTAGGGATTCTTAAACATATAAAAAATACATATAATTCTTGATACAGTGAAAGAAGCTGGGCTGGAATGAAGAGAAGTGTATGACGCTGATTGGTCACTGATTGGTCAGCGTCATACACTTCTCTTTACAACGCCCACTTGGTAAAAAGTTAAAAAAACACCCAGTTGGTCATTAACAACTAATTAGCATAAATCTAAAATTGTTCATAACTTGCTCAAAAATGATCGTTTTTCAAAATAAAAACACTGTTGTTATCTACATTCCAGTGACGATCAGATTAGGTAGGATATAGGGCACTTATAAACTGGTGACAGCCTCTTTAAGAAATGTGAATGATAAATATAAAGCATGCTTGTTACTATTAAAGGATAAACAATATGAATGAATCCATATAGAGTCAAGTATAAGGCCTGAAATATAATTTATGGAATATGTTGTGTTGATAAATACAAATCTATGCAATTGCCTTAACCTTCAGGTGCATTTTGAGCCAACATTGGTGACTCACTTCTTCCAAATACAATGAGGCCTTGCAAATGTAAAATATATTATTTCTAAGCCCAATGAATCTCTATTAAGTCTGCTAAACTAACTTATTCAGACACAGCTGTTGAATGCATTAGCTTTCCATGATACTAAAGCAAAATTAATGCTTCTCCTCCGCACTGAAGTGTTATTAGCTATTCATCAAACATATTACTTTTGTGCATTTTTCATTATAAGAATCAACATTAGGAACTTTAATAAAGCCAGAGTGTTAGAGCATCTCTTTTCTCTTTGCTCAGATAGAATATGTGAAGACATTATGGCTTTGATGTTTCCTGGCCAATACAATATAAATCTAAGTAACGATGAGAGAGACTCTTTTAACAATTGAGGGAGCCGGTCATTCTGAATGAATCACACAGCGTTTGAAAAGGTAGAATTATTATTGCCAATAACTGCAGCTTTTCAACACATCATACTGCTTATTCTTATATCTACAATATATCACATCATTACAATAAATAGCAAAATAATAATCATCATCATCCTAAATACTACGCCATTGTAACCGGGTGTACTGAACGTTATTAGTATGACTACAGATGAACACAATGGGGCAGATATAGTAATGTGTGACAGGCTTCATATTTATCAAACAACTGACACATTGTAAGTGTGGCTTGTGACACCTGTGTTTCGTTCTTATCAATGTCTCGTACTGAATTTAAATTTATTTCACTCGAATGTTTTTCTCTAATTTATTCTGTTCCGTTATTTTTATAGAAAAATACGTTTTTGTTAAGAGCACCATTGATTACAAAAAATAAAATAAAAAAAAAAAAAAAAAAAAAAATCTATATATATATATATATATATATATATAAAAAATGTTTTTCTTACAATATAGCATTTACGCTCTATTCGCACGACAGGGTCCAAGTGTCGGCCGTTTTGGGACGTTTTTCTTGGCCATTTTGAATCCATTACGTTTCTGTTCCGGGCCGTGTTTACGTTTTTAACAGCCGATTTTGACCCGTTTTTTATCCGTTTTTTTTCCCTGTCCATTTTAAAAACGGATGAATTTCATTTGGAAATTTTTTGCCACACACTTCCCTCTGTAGATAATGCCACACACTGCCCTCTGTAGATACTGCCACAGCCCCCCTGTAGGTAGTGCCACACAACCCCCCTTGTAGGTAGAGCCACATAGCCCCCCTTGTAGGTACTGCCACTCAGCCCCCTTGTAGGTAGTGCCACACAGCCCCCTGTAGGTAATGCCACACAGCCCCCTTGTAGGTAGTGCCACATAGCCCCCTTGTAGGTAGTGCTACACAGTCCCCCTGTAGGTAGTGCTAACCAGCCCCCTTTTACATAGCACCCCCCATAGATGTCAACCCCCTACCTTCCTGTAGATAGCGCCACTGTAGGGGACCTTTCCAGGAGAAGTCTGACTACAATGCCTATATATGGAGAGTGAAGTCAGGGACTTCTCCTGGATCGGAATCACCGGCCACAGCGCCTGGTATTCCTCTTCAGAAGTCCCTGATGTCACTGTGTCCATATATGGACAGTGAAGTCAGGTATTCTTCTTGGAGCGGAAACACAGGCTACAGCTTCGGGGATTCCACTTCAGGAGTAGGAGACCGCTCCAGGAGAAGTCCCTGATGTGACTGTCCATATATAGACAGTGAAGTTATGGACTTCTCCTGGTGCGGAATCCCCGGCCACAGCTACGGCAACGCTGTGGCTGGGGATTATTGATTCTGCTCCTACAGGGAACAAAAAAATACCCTCCTCCTCACATGCACATCGCACTGTGAGAAGGAGAAGAGAGTGAATAAGCAGCAGAAAACACGGTCGTCACTTGGATATCATATGGGAGCCGTGCAGCTGGGAGAATGGCCGAAAATAGGGCATGCTCCATTTTTTGACGGCCCGGTTTACCGGGCCGTCAAAAGATCAGCCGCGTGAATGGCCCCATTTGGTGTCTATTGTTCCTACTGCGGCTGTGTGACGGCTGTCACACGACCGTTAATCCCAGTCGTGTGAATAGGGTCTCACTAATGAGTAATCCCTTTCCTGTGCTGGGGTTTTCTGACATTGAATGGTTTGCCTCATTAACACATTTATAAAAATAGCTGCAAAGCTATTCCCGCTCCTGTAAGTTTTAATCTGGCCACAAAGGAATGGTCGATCATGTAATACAATACTGGGCCAAGTCCGCCAGCGCAGGAGACACTCTTACCTTATAGGGCACTTGGAAAGTTGTTGTATTCATGAGACAACCCATTTAACATGTATGGTATATAGATAGCATATGTCATAAATATTTGTTCAGTGGGGTTCTGACCTGGGATTCCTGCCAAACCAAAGAACAAAAAAAAAATTAACAACTTAGACAATGATCCTACAATAGTTGAAAGCGGTTTAAAACAACTCCATACATATATTTAAACCAACTCGAAAAAATGAAGTCATAAAATCCACAATGAGCAGAATATTAGGAATATAAAATATACATTTTATTAGATAAGTTTAAAATACAGAATGAGATAAGGGTATGGATACAGCTCAGAACAAGTCAACACTCAAATAATCAACATCCATATAGTGACAACTACACCGTGTTCCAAATTATTATGCACATTGGATTTAAGTGTCATAAACATTTCATTATTAGTTTTTCAATTAAACTCATGGATGGTATTGTGTCTTAGGGCTCTTTGGATCATTGTAATCAATCTCAGACACCTGTGATAAGTAGTTTGCAAGGTGTGCCCAATCATAGGAAAACTACTGAAGAAGGACGTTCCACATTATTAAGCAGGCCACAGGTTTCAATCAATATGGGAAAGAAAAAGGATCTCTCTGCTGCCGAAAAACGTGAAATAGTGCAATACCTTGGACAAGGTATGAAAATATTGGATATTTCAAGAAAACTTAGGCGTGATCATCGTACTGTAAAAAGATTTGTGGCTGATTAAGAGCACAGATGGGTTCGTTCAGATAAAGGCATAATGAGGAAGGTTTCTGCAAGACAAATTAATAGGATTAGGAGAGCAGCTGCTAAAATGCCATTGCAAAGCAGCAAACAGGTATTTGAAGCCGCTGGTGCCTCTGGAGTACCGCAAACCTCAAGGTGTAGGATCTTCGAGATATTTGCAAGTGTGCATAAAGCTATTATTCGGCCACCCCTAAACAATGCTCACAAGCAGAAACGGTTGCAGTGGGCTCAGAAATACATAAGACTAATTTTCAAACCGTGTTGTTTACTGATGAGTGCCCTGCAACCCTGGATGGTCCAGATGGATGGAGTAGTGGATGGTTGGTGAATGGCCACCATGTCCCAACAAGGTTGTGAAGTCATCAAGGAGGTGGCGGAGTCATGTTTTGGGCTGGAATCATAGGGAGAGAGCTGGTAGGCCCCTTTAGGGTCCCTGACGGTGTGAAAATGACCTCTGCAAAGTACGTAGAGTTTATGACTGACCACTTTCTTCCGTGGTACAAAAAGAAGAACCGTGCCTTCCGTAGCAAAATTATCTTCATGCATGACAATGCACCATCTCATACTGCAAAGAATACCTCTGTGTCATTGGCTGCTATGGGCATAAAAGGAGAGAAACTCATGGTGTGGCCCCATGTTCCCCTGACCTCAACCCTATTGAGAACCTTTGGAGCATCCTCAAGCAAAATATCTATGAGGGTGGGAGGCAGTTCACATCAAAACAGAAGCTCTGGGAGGCTATTCTGACATTCTGCAAAGATATTCAAGCAGAAACTGTCCAAATACTCACAAATTCAATGGATGCAAGAATTGTGATGGTGATATCAAAGAAGGGGTCCTAGGTTAACATGTAACTTGGCCTGCTAAGTTTTTTTTTATTGAAAGAGCTTTTGATTTCTGTAAATATGACCTCCTAATGCTGCAAATTCAACAAATTACCATTTTAGTTCTCTTTACAACCTTTAAAATGTTTTGATCTCTGTTGTGCATAATAATTTAAAACAGTGCATTTTGAGTTTTTTACTTCTAAAAAAAAAACTGTTATCATTAGGAGATTTGTTCAACAAAATTGCATTATATTCCAACGGTTGATGGTTGAAGATTATACTGTCTGTCATTTGCATCGACTATTTAGGAAAATCAGCGAAAAATAACATTTGCATAATAATTTGGAACGCGGTGTATGCTGGATACCCCATCCTGATGAATATGTAACATAGGAGAAGGTAAAATAAAAGACGATGCAATGGTACTAGCACAAAAGGGGAAGGGGTGGTAAATGTGGGTAGCCACAATTAAGTTGGTCAACAGACGTATGAATGTCTGTATGTATCTGGATATAACTAATTATAAGTGAGTACAAAGTAATGCACGTGTAATAGGCAAAGCTATAATGAACACAAAAGAGTTAATAAAGTCAGCGAGCAGGTGAAACAATGTGATACGAGCTTAATAGGTGTTATTGAGTCTAATTTATATGCAAGCTACTATTGAAACTAAGGTTATAGGCATTTTTTTTTTTTTATTACAAAAATGTATAAGCGGTGAAGTGGTGGCTTTCCAAAGAAGGTATGTAGGGAGTGCGACCGGCCACCTCGATGCGCGTTTCACTAAAGTTTTTCTCAGGAGGTGCAATTAGCAGGGAAGAGGGAGACAGCTCATATGAGAAAGCTAAACCAATCATATTGTGTCTAGGGCTGCATGTGATGTCAGTACGTCACCAATCTAGCATCAACAGAAGTAACTGTGAATTGCCCCCGCCTAGTATGGTCAGCTGATCGGGACAGTGCGACGTATATCATGCAGAATGGAAATCTCTTCACTAGCTCGTGTTCCATGGTCACGTGTGCGCAACCAGCCGGGTGGCGCATGCTCGGATCATCCCACCATGATATAAAGAATGGCCGCTATCCCACCAACCGATGAGCGAGGAGAGAGGCCCCATCCAGCTGGGTACCCAGCAAAAAGTGACAGGGCGATCTCTCCCCGCCCATCTGCATTCGGTTGAACAGCATGCCGCTGGCGAGAGAAACGTCCGGACATGCGCACTGGTGATTGTCACATTGCAA